>NC_134400.1:186712778-187912778 GCF_050003625.1 Haematobia irritans | reverse complement strand
CACCTCTGTTTCCACATCAGTGGAAGAGAGGTGGGGAGGCTTTTGTTGCCTTGATTTAAATTGTGTTGTTTTATGCCACCATGTAAAAACAATGCCATTAAAATAATGTTTACAATATCAATATCGTATTTACTAAACAATTTACTTATAAATCTCATCTACTTTGGCGGTATACTTTGTATGAGAAAACAAGTGAAAATGTGGTGGCCGAATTTAAAATACCTTACGCCATGGATCTGCTGTTGCAGGCAGTACAGTAAAAAATGTTCATTAATTTACAGAGGGTACAAAATAAATTTCAAAATTAGAAAACTATAGAAAATTTTGTCAAAATTTTATTTCTATAAAAAATTTTGTCAAAATTTTATTTCTATAGAAAATTTTGTCAAAATTTTATTTCTATAGAAAATTTTGTCAAAATTTTATTTCTATAGAAAATTTTGTCAAAATTTTATTTCTATAGAAAATTTTGTCAAAATTTTATTTCTATAGAAAATTTTGTCAAAATTTTATTACTATAGAATATTTTGTCCAAAATTTTATTACTATAAAAAAATTTTGATAAAATGTTATTTCTACAGAAAATGTTGTCCAAAATTTTATTTCTACAGAAAATTTTGTCAAAATTTTATTTCTATAGAAAATTTTGTCAACATTTTATTTCTTTAGAAAATTTTGTCAAAATTTTATTTCTATAGAAAATTTTGTCAAAATTTTATTTCTATAGAAAATATTGTAAAAATTTTAGTTATGTAGAAAATTTTGTCAAAATTTTATTTCTATAGAAAATTTTGTCAAAATTGTATTTCTAGAGAAAATTTTGTCAAAATTTTATTTCAATAGAAAATTTTGTTAAAATATTTATTTCTATAGAAAATTTTGTCAAAATTTTATTTCTATAGAAAATTCTACCAAAATTTTATTTTTATAAAAAATTTATCAAACTTTTATTTTTATAGAAAATTTTACCAAAATTTTATTTTTATAGAAAATGTTGTCCAAAATTTTATTTCTTTAGAAAATTTTGTCAAGATTTTATTTCTAGAAAAATTTTGTCAAAATTTTGTTTCTATAGAAAATTTTGTAAAAATTTTATTTCTAGAGAAAATTTTGTCAAAATTTTATTTCTAGAGAAAATTTTGTGAAAATTTTATTTCTAGAGAAAATTTTGTCAAAATTTTATTTCTAGAGAAAATTTTGTCAAAATTTTATTTCTAGAGAAAATTTTGTCAAAATTTTATTTCTATAGAAAATTCTACCAAAGTTTTATTTCTATAAAAAAATTGTCAACATTTTATTTTTATAAAAATTTTACCAAAATTTTATTTCTATAGAAAATGTTGTCCAAAATTTTATTTCTATAGAAAATTTTGTCAACATTTTATTTCAATAGAAAACTTTGTCAACATTTTATATCTTTAGAAAATTTTGTCAAAATTTTATTTCTATAGAAAAATTTGTCAAAATTTAATTTCTATAGAAAATTTTGTCAAAATTTTATTTCTATAGAAAATTTTGTCAAAATTTTATTTCTATAGACAATTTTGTCAAAATTTTATTTCTATAGAAAATTTTGTCAAAATTTAATTTTTATGGAAAATTTTGTCAAAATTTTATTTCTATGGAAAATTTTGTCAAAATTTTATCCTTATGGGAAATTTTGTCAAAATTTTATTTCTATAGAAAATTTTGCTAAAATTGTATTTCTATAGAAAATTTTGTCAACATTTTATTTCTATAGAAAATTTTGTCAAAATTTTATTTCTATAGAAAATTTTGTCAAAATTTTATTTCCATAGAAAATTTTGTCAAAATTTAATTTCTATAGAAAATTTTGTCAACATTTTATTTCTATGGAAAATTTTGATAAAATTGTAGTTCTATAGAAAATTTTGTCAACATTTTATTTTTGTGGGAAATTTTGTCAAAATTTTATTTCTATGGAAAATTTTGCTAAAATTGTATTTCTATAGAAAATTTTGTCAACATATTATTTCTATAGAAAATTTTGTCAAAATTTTATTTCTATAGAAAATTTTGACAAACATTCTTTTCCTCTGTTGTCCAGCAAAAAAAGCGTTGTCAAAAAAGTAATGAAAATGTTCTTTTTGGATCCGGATGTGGTGCGAAATTGACGCAGAAACGATGAATTTAACATGGGCTTGTCATAGGACGAAAGTCCTCCATTTCAACAGCCGTTGCACTGAGTTTGCATCACTTCTTTAGTGATGCAAACTCAGATGGTGGCAAAGGAAAAGAGATATGTTTGTACGAATTTATTTCGGCATAAGCCGGCTATCATAAACCTTTTTTCGGAAGATTCAAGTGTGTTTCACTGTTGGGTTTAGTGAACTAATTGAATTTATTCTGATAATTGGTTGATAGTTTTGCTGCAAGTAGAGGATACTGATGAGGAATGTGGTAATTCCGAAACGTGCGTCCATCCAACCATCTTGCAGTCTATAGGGCTTTGCCCAAATAAATTTGACAAACATTCTTTTCCTCTGTTGGTTAAGCTACTCTTGTAGTTTAGTCAACACAATGGTTTTAAAGCTGATATCAAAACAACAAACAATTTTGTCAACATTTTATTACTATAAAAAATTTTGTCAAAATTTTATTTCTATAGAAAATTTTGTTTCTATACAAAATTTTGTCAACATTTTATTTCTATAGAAAATATTGTAAAAATTTTAGTTTTGTAGAAAATTTTGTCAAAATTTTATTTCTATAGAAAATTTTGTCAAAATTTTAGTTCTATAGGAAATTTTGTCAAAATTTCATTTCTATAGAAAATTTTGTCAAAATGTTATTTCTATACAAAATTTTATCATAATCTTTGCTTTAGATGTTTTTTCTTTAATGGCTGATATTCAGTCATGTCTTTATAAAGTCTAAGCCATATTGCCCATAGGCAATGCGTTTTTTTCAATAATACAACCCATAAATACAGTTTTAAAAGCATTGGTTGCATATGAATAGACACAGAGTTTTTTTAGAGCTTGTGTTTTCTCTCTTTCGTATTGGTGGCTTCTACTTTGTTAATAATATAACTAATCTAGATTATCTTTGAAAACCAATCTCTATGCCTTTACAAACACAGTGAAATAGTCAGTATGCCCTCTCACTATATGGTAGAGTTGTTCCATGCAAACAGAACACCTAAAGACCAAAGTAATCGCAATAACCATAAGAACGCAATAGATCGATTTCATATTTTTTTTTCAAAGCATACCCCACTAAACAAAGAAAGTTTATAACTCTCGTTAGATAACAACAACAACACCACAAAAGCAAAAATAACAACATCAAAAATGTAACATAATTAATTGAAATTGATTTGGACATTACATTGTGAGCATAGGAATTGTTATGCCATTTATGTGTTAGACTAGATGGCGGAGGCATGGTTGGCTAGACGGCATTGAAAGAGCGTGAGAGAGTGAGAGAAGGAGACACCGAGAGGCGGATATAACCAATGCCTAAGAGTTAAGTGGGAATCATTTTGTTTTTGTATACATTTGGCATTTGTTTGTTTGTTGTTATATTTGTTGTTGTTGTTGTAATCTTTTCATTTAATGATCGTTTTTGCCGGATGGGTTATTTTCATGTGATTTACGCATCGCTTAATGAAGGCGTTTGCGTGGTGTGTATGGTCAATGAATCCGCCTTTTAAAGTGAAGATTTTTGTTAATGGTAGAAAAGTCGATTTTCATCAATAGGAGCGTAATTGTATGGTATACTCCACCCAATTATATTTAATGATTGTTTTACTTCCACATACCATATACCTACCAAAGATGACAGTCACTTACAAAAGTTAATCGATTTACACAAAAACCTCACATCATTTTAGGATGTCATTAAATTTGTGTTTGCTTTTGTTTGTGAAAAAAACAGTGGAAAAGTGGGAAAGATATTTTCAAGAATCGGTAACATGGAAAAATTTGGGGCATTGACAGAAAAACATTTGTAAAGTTAACAAAGACGAAGAATACAGCTATGGTCACAATAGGCAAAGTTTTGACCACAATGAGTGTCAAACATTTTTCCAGAACCATTTTCCAAATATCTTGATACGGAGTTTGGAAAATAATCCTACCATGATGTTAACATATCCAATAAGACTAAATATGTTTTTTTGTTTGGCTGTGGCGCCGGATTCTTTTTTGATTTCTGTCAAATATTTGCCCAGTGTGAACATAGCATAAGCTGTGGATCGCTTGTCATAAATATAAAGGTTATGGTAATGTCTACACTGAAACAAGTATACAGTCTGTCAAGAAAGTGTTTTGACAATAGGATAAAACTTATGTTTTGTTCCAAAATTAAATATAATTTAATTTTAAAAAATATTTTATTATGTATTTTGCAAAGTATACATATTTTATTTTTCTCAAAACGAATTAACAACTCGATTTTTACTTCAATTATTTCTGGAATTTTAAATATTTGGCAATGTCAAAAGACTTTCTTGACATACTGTATATGGCCGTAAGTTCGGACAGGCCGAATCTTATGTACCATCCACCATGGATTGCGTAGAAACTTCTACGAAAGACTGTCATCCACAATCGAATTACTTGGGTTGTGGTATCTTAAATCGTTTTCTAAATTGTGAGTTAGTACATACGTGGTATATATTAGACAAAAAAGGTATGTGTAGGTAAATCTACAAATTATTACGAATCGATATGGACTTTTGTACGGTACGTAGGGAGCCAGAATTGAAATATGGGGGTCGCTTATATGGGGGCTATATACAATTATGAACTTGATATGGACCAATTTTTGTGTGATTGGGGATCGATTTATCTGAGGGCTATATATAACTATAGACCGATATGGACCTAGTTAGGCATGGTTGTTAACGGCCATACACTAGCACAATGTACCAAATTTCAACTGACTCGGATGAAATTTGCTCCTCCAAGAGGCTCCAAAACCAAATCTCGGGATCGGTTTATATGGGGGCTATATATGATTATGGACTGATATGGACCACTTTTGGCATGGTTGTTAAATATCATATACTACAATCACGTACCAAATTCCAACCAGATCGGATGAATTTTGCTTCTCCAAAAGGCACCGGAGGTCAAATCTGGAGATCGGTTTATATGGGGGCTATATATAATTATGGACCGATTTCGACCAATTTTTGCATGGGTGTTTGAGGCCATATATTAACACCACGTACCAAATATTAACTAAATCTGATGAATTTTGGTCTTCCAAGAGACTCCGGTGTTCAAATCTGGTGATCGGTTTATATGGGGGCTATATATAATTATTGACCGATGTGGACCAATTTTTACAAGGCCTATGGTCTCTAACACCATGTACCAAATTTCAGCCGGATCGGATGAAATTTGCTTCTCTTAGAGGCTCCGCAAGCCAAATCGGGGGTTTATATGGGGGCTATATATAATTATTGACCGATGTGGACCAATTTTTGCATAGTTGTTAGAGACCATATACTAACACCATGTACCGGATCGGATGAAATTTGCTTCTCTTAGAGGCTCCGCAAGTCAAATCGGGGGATCGGTTTATATGGGGGCTATATATATGTATGGACCGATGCGGACCAATTTTTGCATGGCCATTAGAGACCATATACTAACACCATGTACCGGATCGGATGAAATTTGCTTCTCTTAGAGGCTCCGCAAGCCAAATCGGGGGATCGGTTTATATGGGGGCTATATATAATTATTGACCGATGTGGACCAATTTTTGCATAGTTGTTAGAGACCATATACTAACACCATGTACCGGATCGGATGAAATTTGCTTCTCTTAGAGGCTCCGCAAGCCAAATCGGGGGATCGGTTTATATGGGGGCTATATATAATTATGGACCGATGTGAACCAATTTTTGCATGGTTGTTAAAGACCATATACTATCACCATGTACCAAATTTCAGCCGGATCGGATGAAATTTGCTTCTCTTAGAGGGTCTGCAAGCCAAATTTGGGGGTCCGTTTATATGGGGGCTATACGTAAAAGTGGACCGATATGGCCCATTTGCAATACCAAGTTTTGCTATAGTCCCCATATAAACCGACTTCCCGATTTGGGGTCTTGGGCTTATAAAAACCGTAGTTTTTATCCAATTTGCCTGAAATTTAAAATATAGAGGTACTTGAGGATCATAAAAAGGCGTACCGAAAATGGTGCCCATCGGTCCATGTTTTGCTATAGCCCCCATATAGACCGATCTCCCGATTTTGCTTCTTGGGCTTCTAGAAACTGTATTTACTCTCCGATTTGCCTGAAATTTGAAATCTAGAGGTATTATGAGACCATAAAGAGGTGTGTCGAAAATGGTCCGTATCGGTCCATTTTTTGGTATAGCCCCTATATAGACTTATCTCCCGATTTTACTTCTTGGGCTTCTAGAATTCGTAGTTTTCACCCAATTCGTCTGAAAGTGGAATTCTAGAGGTATTTGAGGAACATTACGAGGTGGTGGGTATTGGTCCATGTTCTGGAATCCGGCTGACCACAAATAGGTCAGCCGAATATGGTGTGTGTCGAGCCATGTTTTAGTATAGCCTCCACATAGACCGATCTCCAGATTGAACTCCTTGGGCTTCTAGAAACCGTTGTTTTTATCCGATTAGCACAAAAATGTAAATATACTAGCATTTTAGACCCTCAAAAATCTGTATCGCATTTATTTTTATCGGTCTTTTTGGCAAGGCATCGATATATAGGGTACACCCAAAGAAAAATATTTTCCTCCAGAATGAAATTTTAGACAAACGAAATTTCCCTTTCGTATAAAGTATTTTCGTTTAGAGCAAACTAAAGCGATTCAACGATTGTCTCTAAAATTTGTGTCAGAAGAACACTTTGCTTGTCAAAAATTTCGTTCCTCAGAAAAGAAAACACTTCTTTCAGGGTATAACAGGCTCACTTATCATGAACATTTCTTGAAACTGAAAGTAAAATTTCCAGATTTTACTCAACGTATTCATTTAAATAATGGCGGAAAAAATTTACAGATTTAAGATTTCATTTTTTTGTCAATTTTTTTTTTGGTAGAAATTTCATCACAATTTTATTTCTATAGAAAATTTTGTCAACATTTTACTGCTATAGAAAATTTTGTCAAAATTTTATTTCTATAGAAAATTTTGTCAACATTTTATTGCTATATAAAAAATTTTGATAAAATTTTATTTCTATAGAAAATTTCGCCAAAATTTTATTTCTATAGAAAATTTTTCAAAATTTTATTTCTATAGAAAATTTTGTCAAACATTTTTTTTTGGAGAAAATTTTATCACAATTTTATTTCTATAGAAAATTTTGTCAACATTTTATTGCTATAGAAAATTTTGACAAAATTTTATTTCTATAGAAAATTTTGTCAAAATTTTATTTCTACAGAAAATTTTTCAAAATTTTATTTCTATAGAAAATTTTGTCAAAATTTTTTTTGGTAAAAAATTTTATCACAATTTTATTTCATTAGAAAATTTTGCCAAAATTTTATTTCTGTAGAAAATTTTGTCAACATTTTAGTGCTATAGAAAATTTTGATAAAATTTTATTTCTATAGAAAATTTTATCCAAATTTAATTTCTATAGAAAATTTTATCCAAATTTTATTTCTATAGAAAATTTTCAAAATTTTATTTCTATAGAAAATTTTGTCAAACATTTTTTTTTTGTAGAAAATTTTATCACAATTTTATTTCTATAGAAAATTTTGTCAACATTTTATTGCTATAGAAAATTTTGACCAAATTTTATTTCTATAGAAAATTTTGTCAAAATTTTATTTCTACAGAAAATTTTTCAAAATTTTATTTCTATAGAAAATTTTGTCAAAATTTTTTTTTGGTAGAAAATTTTGTCAAAATTTTATTTCTGTAGAAAATTTTGTCAACATTTTATTTCTATACAAAATTTTATCCAAATTTTATTTCTATAGAAAATTTTTCAAAATTTTATTTCTATAGAAAATTTTATCCAAATTTTATTTCTATAGAAAATTTTGTCAACATTTTATTGCTATAGAAAATTTTGACAAAATTTTATTTCTATAGAAAATTTTGTCAAAATTTTATTTTTACAGAAAATTTTTCAAAATTTTATTTCTATAGAAAATTTTGTCAAAAATTTTTTTTGGTAGAAAATTTTATCACAATTTTATTTCTATAGAAAATTTTGTCAAAATTTTTTTTTGGTAGAAAATTTTATCACAATTTTATTTTTATAGAAAATTTTGTCCACATTTTATTGCTATAGAAAATTTTGTCAAAAATTTTTTTTGGTAGAAAATTTTATCACAATTTTATTTCTATAGAAAATTTTGTCAAAATTTTATTTCTATATAAAATTTTGTCAAAATTTTATTTCTATAGAAAATTTTGTCAAAATATATTTTTCTATAGCAAATTTTGTCAAAATATATTTTTCTATAGAAAATTTTGTCAAAATTTAATTTCTATAGAAAATGTTGCCAAAATTTTATTTCTGTAGAAAATTTTGTCAAAATTTTATTTCTATAGAAAATTTTTCAAAATTTTATTTCTATAGAAAATTTTTTCAAACATTTTTTTGGTAGAAAATTTTATCACAATTTTATTTCTATAGAAAATTTTGTCAACATTTTATTGCTATAGAAAATTTTTATAAAATTTTATTTCTATAGAAAATTTTTATAAAATTTTATTTCTATAGAAAATTTTTCAAAATTTTATTTCTATAGAAAATTTTTCAAAATTTTATTTCTATAGAAAATTTTTCAAAATTTTATTTCTATAGGAAATTCTGTCAACATTTTATTGCTATAGAAAATTTTGATACAATTTTATTTCTATAGAAAATTTTGTCCACATTTTATTGCTATAGAAAATTTTGATAAAATTTTATTTCTATTGAAAATTTTATCAAAATTTTATTTCTATAGAAAATTTTTCAAAATTTTATTTCAATAGAAAATTTTGTCAAACATTTTTTTTGTAGAAAATTTTATCACAATTTTATTTCTATAGAAAAATTTCTCAACATTTTATTGCTATAGAAAAATTTCTCGACATTTTATTGCTATAGAAAATTTTGTCAAAATTTTATTTCTATAGAAAATTTTGTCAACATTTTATTTCTATAGAAAATTTTGTCAAAATATTATTCCTACAGAAAAGAGAAAATTTTCTTAAAATTTTATTTCTATAGAAAATTGTCTTAAAATTTTATTTCTATAGAAAATTTTGCCAAAATTTTATTTCTATAGAACATTTTGTCAACATTTTATTGCTGTAGAAAATTTTGATAAAATTTTATTTCTATTGAAAATTTTCAAAATTTTATTTCTATAGAAAATTTTGCCAAAATTTTATTTCTATAGAAAATTTTGTCAACATTTTATTGCTGTAGAAAATTTTGATAAAATTTTATTTCTATTGAAAATTTTCAAAATGTTATTTCTATAGAAAATTTTGTCAAAATTTTATTTCCATAGAAAATTTTGCCAAAATTTTATTTCTGTAGAAAATTTTTTCAACATTTTTATTTCTATATAGAAAATTTTGTCTAAATTTTGTCAACATTTTATTGCTATAGAAAATTTTGATAAAATTTTATATCTATAGAAAATTTTGCCAAAATTTTATTTTTATAAAAAATCTGCCAGTTTTGGCAGAACATATTTTGTGTCCATTTTTGGTTTTTGTTTTTTTTTTGTGTTTTGTTTTTTTTTAATGAGTTACTGAATTTTTTAGTGACAATGTCCAAGCAAGCCATTGGTCCTTCGACCATATACGAATATAAATCTCGTAAAAAAATCCCAATTGACATTTATGGACAACAATATAGGTAATATCGCCCATAAACCAATTACAAATTTTTGTTATATCCCTTTAAACCAACGTTTATTAGTAATTCGTGCCGTAGTAATGACCCAGTCCTGTCCAGCCATTCATTCATCCAGTGGGTAGTTTGTGAGGCAGGCAGTGGATGTGATTCTGTCATAAATATTTTGATTATTGCACATCACTATGGCACCACAAACCAACAAAACAACAACAACACACAAAATGTTTTCATGCATATTAAGTGGCCACCATCATTGGACCACCTATAGTGCTATAAACTCTCTGGGGGATAGTGGGATAAGTCAAATTAATTTCACACAAATTGAGCTGTAAGTCTAATGGGGAGTTTTTTTAAGCAATTTGTTGTAATAAAACTGGTATTTTATTGTCATTCTAATGGCTTCTTTATATCATAAAGGTTTATGAATTTCAAATGCATTTAATTACATGAATAAATATCATTTTTCGCTCTCTGTCTCTTACGCTCTCTCTCTCTCTATCTCACATCATGGGTGTATGATTATTGTGAATTTTTGGAACTTAATTAATTTTATGAAGGTATAAAAAACAAAAAAAAAACAAATCGCTGTTTAAGGACAAATTTTCGTTTTACTTTAACATTAACATATAGCGAAATGTGGTAAAAAGTTAAATTAGGAAAAATTGAATTCAAGTTGACTCAGCTAAATGATTGAAGATGAGCTTGGATAACAACTAAATGGTTATTCTCAGTAATATTTTGAGACTTGCCAATCGTGCATGCATGTATTCAGTCCCTAAGGTTGCCAATCTATACAACAATGTATTTCAAATGCAAGGTTATTATATTACCTTACATAAAACAAACAAACCCAAATCGATGTTATTTTCTCATTAATGGATTTGTTTTGACAAATTTAATCAGTAAATTAATTTGTGTAAATCTAATAAAGGTGATGTAATTAATGAGGATAATTATTATTTTCATGATATAAATTTTCACAAACAAATCATTTAGTTAATTATTATATTTAATGTTATCGAATCGAAGTACATTTGGAAAAAATTTGAAAAAAAAACTCTTGAAAAGGGACTGTCATCAAGATTTTATTTTTATAAATAATTTTTTTTAGGAAATTTCTATAAAAATAAAATTTTGACAAAAATTTTCATAGAAATAAAATTTTGACAAAATTTTCTATAGAAATAAAGTTTTTGACAAAAATTTTCATAGAAATAAAATTTTGACAAAATTTTCTATAGAAGTAAAATATTTACAGAATTTGCTATAGAAATAAAATTTTGACAAAATTTTTTACAGAAATAAAATTTTGACAAAATTTTTTACAGAAATAAAATTTTGACAAAATTTTTTACAGAAATAAAATTTTGACAAAATTTTTTACAGAAATAAAATTTTCAAAAAAAAATTTTAACAAATAAAAAATTCTAGGAAATGTATCGCAAAAATAAAATTTTCAAGAAAATATTTATAGGAATAAACATTTTTGTAGAAATAAAATTTACAGAAATTTTTCTATAAAACAAAATTTTTAAGAAAAATTTCTATAGAACAAACATTTTCAAAAAAAAAATCTAGAAAAATGGAATCATATAGAAACTTTCTATAGAACAAAAATTTCCAGGAAATTTACCATAGAAATAAAATTTACCATAGAAAATTTTCTTTAGAATTAAAAGTTCAATAAAATATTCTATAGGAGAAATTGTGAGAAAATTTTCTATAGCAATGACAATTTTGACAAAATTTTCTATAGAAATAAATTTTTGAAAAAAATTTTTAAGAAATAAAAATTCATGGAAATTTATCGCAAAAATAAAATTTTCAAAAAAAATATTTATAGGATTAAACATTTTTGTAGAAATAAAATTTACAGAAATATTTCTATAAAACAAAATTTTTCTTAAAAATTTCTATAGAACAAACATTTCCAAAAAATGTAGAAAAATGGATTGATCTAGAAACTTTCTATAGAACAAACATTTTCAGGAAATTTTCCATAGAAATCAAATTTTTAGAAAATTTTCTTTAGAATTAAAATTTCAATAAAATATTCTATAGAAGAAATTTTGAGATAATTTTTTACAGAAATAAAATTTTGAGAAAATTTTCTATAGAAATAAATTTTTGAAAAAAATTTTTAAGAAATAAAAATTCATGGAAATTTATCGGGATTAACAAATAACTCTTGAAAAGGGACTGTCATAAAGTTTTTCTTTTTATAAATAATTTTTGTTTATAGGAAATTTCTATAAACATAAAATTTTGACAAAAATTTTCATAGAAATAAAATTTTGACAAAATTTTCTATAGAAATAAAATTTTGACAAAATTTTCTATAGAATTAAAATTTTGACAAACTTTTCATAGAAATAAAATTTTGACAAAATTTTCTTTAGAAATAAAATTTTGACAAAATTTTCTATAGCAATGAAAATTTTGACAAAATTTACTATAGAAATAAAATTTTGAAAAAAATTTTTAACAAATAAAAATTCATGGAAATTTATCGCAAAAACAAAATTTTCAAGAAAATATTTATAGGATTAAATAAAATTTACAGAAATAAAATTTACAGGAATTTTTCTATAAAACAAAATTTTTAAGAAAAATTTCTATAGAACAAACATTTCCAAAAAAATCTAGAAAAATGGAATGATCTAGAAACTTTCTATAGAACAAAAATTTCCAGGAAATTTTCCATAGAAATAAAATTTGTAGAAAATTTTCTTTAGAATTAAAATTTCAATAAAATTTTTTATAGAAGAAAGTTTCCTAATTTTTTTTTTTTTTTTATTGATGAAAAATTTCCAGGAATTTTTCTACAGGACAAATATCTTCATAAACATTGCTCAAAAATTAAAAATTTAAGGAAATTTTCAAAAAAAAAAAAAATATACAGAAATTTTTCTTTAGAACAAATTGTTTTTTAATGAAATTTCTTTAAAACTATAATTTTGAAATTTCTTTAGAACTACAATTTTGATAGAAATAAAACGTCCAGCAAAAATTATTTTCGAACTAAAATTTTCTATAGAAATAAAATTTCATGGAAATTTATTGTAAAACTAAAACATTCAGGAAAATTTTCTATCGAAATTAAAAATATTGGTAGAAATAAAATTTACAGGAAATTTTCTGTAAAAAAAAATCTTTAAGAAACATTTCAAACGTTTCTAAAAAAATTCTACACATATGTTATTTCAAAAATATTTCTAAAAAATTAAACTATCGGAAAAATTTCTATAGAATAAACATTTTTGGGAAATTTTCTATAGAAATAAAACTTCTAGGATTTTTGTTAATTAAAAATTTCTTTGGAGGAAAGTTTCCTGGAATTTTTCTATAGCAGAAAACTTCCATTCCATTATTTTCTATGGAACAAATATATCTATAAAATTTTCTATAAATTTACAATCTATAAAACTAAAAATTTAAGAAAATTTGCTAAAAAAGGAAATATTCAGGAATTTTTCTATAGATCGAATGGTTTTGTTTTTTAATGAAATTTCTTTAGAACCATAATTTTGAAAAAAAAATTTCGATAGAATTAAAAACGAAATTTGTCTAGAATTTTTCCGGAAATTTTCTACAGAATAGTCCCTAGAATTTTCTATAAAAATAAAATTTCAAGGAAATTTTCTATAAAAATGAAATTTCAAGGAAAATTTTCTATAAAAAAATTCAAGTACTACTTTTAAAAATTAAAATTTTCAGGATTTTTTCTGTAAAAAGAAAATTTTCTATAAAAATACAACTTCGAGAAAATTTTCTACAAAAATAAAATTTCAAGGAAAATTTTTAAAAATTAAAATTTTCAGGAAAATTTTATTTCTGTAGAAAATTTTATAAAAATTTTAGCGCCCAAAATTTTCAGGAATTTTTCTGTAAAAAGAAAATTTCAAACAAATTTTCTATAAAAATACAACTTCTAGAAATTTTTCTACAAAAATAAAATTTCAAGGAAATTTTCTATAAAAATAAAATTTCAAGGAAATTTTCTATAAAAATAAAATTTCAAGAAAAATTTTTTATAAAAAAAAATCAAGTACTACTTTTAAAAATTAAAATTTTCAGGAAATTTTCTGTAAAAAGAAAATTTCAAGAAAATTTTCTATAAAAATACAACTTCGAGAAAATTTTCTACAAAAATAAATTTCAAGGAAAATTTTAAAAATTAAAATTTTCAGGAAAATTTTATTTCTGTAGAAAATTTTATAAAAATTTTAGCCCTTAAAATTTTCAGGAATTTTTCTCTAAAAAGAAAATTTCAAGAAAATTTTCTATAAAAATACAACTTCAAGAAAATTTTCTACAAAAATAAAATTTCAAGGAAAATTTTTAAAAATTAAAATTTTCAAGAAAATTTTATTTCTGTAGAAAATTTTATAAAAATTGTAGCCTCCAAAATTTTCAGGAATTTTTCTGTAAAAAGAAAATTTCAAACAAATTTTCTATAAAAATACAATTTCGAGGAAATTTTCTATAAAAATAATTTCAAGGAAATTTTTTAAAAATTTTATAAAAATTTTAGGCCTCAAAATTTTCAGGAATTTTTCTGTAAAAAGAAAATTTCAAAAAAATTTTCTATAAAAATACAATTTCGAGGAAATTTTCTAGGAAATGTTCTATAAAAATAAAATTTCAAGGAAAATTTTCTATAAAAAAAAATTCAAGTACTACTTTTAAAAATTTAAATTTTCAGGATTTTTCTGTAAAAAGAAAATTTCAAGAAAATTTTCTATAAAAATACAACTTCGAGAAAATTTTCTACAAAAAAAAAATTTCAAGGAAAATTTTTAAAAATTAAAATTTTCAGGAAAATTTTATTTTGTAGAAAATTTTATAAAAATTGTAGCCCTCAAAAAAAATAAATTTTTTTAATTTTTTAAAAATTAAAATTTTTTTTAAAAATTTCAAGAAAATTTTCTATAAAAATACAACTTCGAGAAAATTTTCTACAAAAATAGAATTTCAAGGAAAATTTTTAGGAAAATTTTATTTCTGTAGAAAATTTTATAAAAATTTTAGCCCTCAAAATTTTCAGGATTTTTTCTGAAAAAAGAAAATTTCAAAAAAATTTTCTATAAAAACACAATTTCGAGGAAATTTTCTATAACAATAAAATTTCAAGGAAGTTTTCTGTAAAAATAAAATTTCAAAGAAAATTTTTTATACAAAAAAATTCAAGGACTACTTTTAAAAATTAAAATTTTCAGGAGTTTTTCTGTAAAAAGACAATTTCAAGAAAATTTTCTATAATAATACAACTACGAGAAAATTTTCTACAAAAATAAAATTTCAAGGAAAATTTTTAAAAATTAAAATTTTCAAGAAAATTTTATTTCTATAAGAAAAATTTATAAAAATTTTAGCCCTCAAAAATTTTCAGGAATTTTTCTGTAAAAGAAAATTTCAAGAAAATTTTCTATAAAAATAAAATTACAAGGAAAATTTTCTATAAAAATAAAATTTCAAGGAAAATTTTTTATAAAAAAATTCAAGGACTACTTTTAAAAATTATAATTTTCAGTAATTTTTCTGTAAAAAGAAAATTTCAAGAAAATTTTCTATAAAAATACAACTTCGAGAAAATTTTCTACAAAAATAAAATATCAAGGAAAATTTTTAAAAATTAATATTTTCAGGAAAATTTTATTTCTGTAAGTAAAATTTATAAAAATTTCAGCCCTCAAAATTTTCAGGAATTTTTCTGTAAAAAGAAAATTTCAACAAAATATTCTATAAAAATACAATTTCGAGAAAATTTTCTACAAAAATAAAATTTCAAGGAAATTTTTTATAAATATAAAATTTCAAGGAAATTTTCTATAAAAATAAAATTTCAATGAAAATTTTCTATAAAAAAAAATTCAAGGACTACTTTTAAAAATTAAAATTTTCAGGAATTTTTCTGTAAAAAGAAAATTTTCTATAAAAATACAACTTCGAGAAAATTTTGTACAAAAATAAAATTTCAAGGAAAATTTTTTAAAATTAAAATTTTCAGGAAAATTTTATTTCTGTAGAAAATTTTATAAAAATTTTAGCCCTCAAAATTTTCAGGATTTTTTCTGTAAAAAAAAAATTAAGAAAATTTTCTATAAAAATACAATTTCGAGGAAATTTTCTATAAAAATAAAATTTCAAGGAAATTTTCTATAAAAATAAAATTTCAAGGAAATTTTTTTATAAAAAAATTCAAGGACTACTTTTAAAAATTAAATTTTTCTGGAATTTTTCTGTAAAAAGAAAATGTCAAGAAAATTTTCTATAAAAATACAACTTCGAGAAAATTTTCTACAAAAATAAAATTTCAAGGAAAATTTTTAAAAATTTAAATTTTCAGGAAAATTTTATTTCTGTAAGAAAAATTTATAAAAATTTTAGCCCTCAAAATTTTCAGGAATTACAGAAGTAAAAAGAAAATTTCAACAAAGTTTTCTATAAAAATACAATTTCGAGGAAATTTTCTATAAAAATAAAATTTGAAGAAAATTTTTTTAAAAATTAAAATTTTCAGCAATTTTTCTATAGAACAAAATTTCTTGAGGACTAAATATTTTATAAAATTTTCTACAGAAATAAAATTTTCAGTATTTTTTTTTTGAAAAAAAAAAATGTCCAAAAATTTCTCTGTAGAAACATAATTTTCAGGAAATTTTCTTTATATATACAATTTCTAAAAAATTTTAAGAACTAAAATTTCCATAAAAATTTCAGAACAAAAGAATTTTTCTTTAGAAAATTCCATTCCGAAAATGTCGTTAGTAATCCTTTTATCTACGTCAATTATACTGAGATCTAGTATAATAGGCCTTACGGAACAAAATTTTCCATAAAAATAAAAATTTCTATAGAACAAATCTTTTCAAGAACAAATATTTCGATGAAATTTCATATAGAAGTTTTTACCAAATTTAGACAAAATTTTCTATAGAAATAATTCCGTAAAATTTAATTTTTCTATGCAACAACAAAATAAAAATTTCAAAATTTAGGAAAGGAAATTTAGACAAAATTTTCTATAGAAAATGACATGGAATTTTTCTAACAAAAAAAATCCGCAAAATCTTCTATTGAACAATTTTTTATATAAAAGACATTTTTTTTTTTCAGTGTTTAAGAAAAACAATCATCCAACATGTAACATGCAATTTACAAACTCAACAATTGGGAAAATCAATTTTGTTAAAACTTTTTTGTCTATAGAAATAAATAAAAATAACAAAAAAAAAAATGAATGCATCCAAAACAATGTCTCGTATTGGATTAAGCAAATGTCAGTTTACTATAAATAATCCAAAGTTTTGACAGAGATATGACAGTTGTCGTTTGAATATTAAAAGTTCACCATGAAGTTTATAGTATTTGCAATAAAACTTTTCGCAGTGATTGCATTGCTGGTAAGTTTGTCGGATAGATATTTTTGTCCTGAAAAAAAAAAAAAACAAAAAACAAAAATTCAAAATCATTTCCATATTCAACATAGATGTCTCAAATGGTAACGGCCCAAGGAGGAGTTGGTGAAGCTGGTGGGGCAGCTGGTGCTGGAGCACAAATGGGTATGGGAGCTGGTGCTGGAGCTGGTGGTGGTGCTGGCGGTGATGCTGGTGCTAGGGCGGTGCTGGCATGCAAATGGGAGCTGGTATGGGTGGTGGTGCTGGAGGTGGCAGTGGTGTTGGCCGTCGTTAATGTGGACCTCCCATGTTCAACCGATACTACCTGACAAACGAAATCATATATATATAAATTCGTCTTATTTACGTATTTCCCAACATAACACTTTTTTTTTTTGGATAAATAATAATGTACACTTGCCTTCATCTCTGGTCTAATTTTCTGTAGAGAAAATAAAATAAGTATATCCCAGCAAACATATAAGAAGATTCTCAAATCTTGTGTAATTGACCTTCAAAAAAAACGCCATCTAGTGGCATTATTTATATCCATATATTTTTATACAGTGAAACCTCATAAAAGGGGACACCTCCGGTCGCCCAAAATTTTATCCACGTTAGTGTGGTCGTCTCTTCTGAGAGACTAATTTTAATGTGAGAGATGTCCGCTTTTCAGATGTTCAAGTTTAAGAGGTTTTACCAATAACCATTCGATAATTGGAAAATACGACTTTTCGATTTTTTGTTACAAATTAAAAAAAAATATTTCTATAGAAATAAAATATTTATTCCATAGGAAATCTTCTCAAAATTTTATTTCCATAGAAAATTTTGTCGATATTTTATTTCTATAGAAAATGTTGTCAAAATTTTATTTTTATAGCAAATTTTTTATTTCTATAGAAAATTTTGTCAAAATTTTATTTCTGAGAAGAATTTTATTTCTATGAAAAATTTTGCCAAACCTAAATAAAAATAAAATTTTGTCAAAATTTTATTTCTGTAGAATATTTTGTCAAAAGTTTTTTTCTATAGAAAATTTTACAATATATTTTTTCTACAGAAAATTTTGTCAAAATTTTATTTCTATAGAAAATTTTGTCACAACTTTATGTTTATACAAAATTTTGTCAACATTTTATTTGTTTAGCTAATTTTGTCAAAATTTTATTTCTATAGATTTTTTTTAAATTTTATTTCTATAACATTTTTTTCTCAAAATTTTATTTGTATAGAAAATTTTGTCAAAATTTTATTTTTAAAAAAAATTACCAAAAATTTTATTTCTATAGAAACTTTTATAAAATTTTATTTCTATAGAAACTTTTATAAAATTTTATTTCTATAGAAAATTTTGCCAAAATTTTATTTCCATAGAAAATTTTAACAAAATTTTATTTCTATAGAAAATTTAAAAAAAAAATTTTATTTCTATAGAAAATTTTAACAAAATTTTATTTCTGTCGAAAATTTTGTCAAAATTTTATTTCTAGAGAAAATTTTGTAAACATTTTATTTCTATAGAAAATTTTGTCAAAATTGTGTGTCTGTAATTTTTTTTTCTCAAAATTTTATTTCTGTAGAAAATTTTGTCAAAAGTTTTTTTCTATAGAAAATTTTGCAAATTATTTTTTCTACAGAAAATTTTGTCAAAATTTTATTTCTATGGAAAATTTTGGCAAAATTTTATTTCCATAGAAAATTTTAACAAAATTTTATTTCTATAGAAAATTTTAACAAAATTTTATTTCTATAGTAAATTTTGTAAAAATTTTATTTCTATAGAAAAATTTTGTCAAAATTGTGTGTCGGTATTTTTTTTTTGTCAAAATTTTATTTCTGTAGAAAATTTTGTCAAAATTGTGTGTCTGTAATTCTGTATTTTTTTTTTTGTCAACATCTTATTTCTATAGAAAAATTTGCAAATTATTTTTTCTACAGAAAATTTTGTAAAAATTTTATTTCTATAGAAAATTTTTTCACAACTTTATGTTTATAGAAAATTTTGTCAAAATTTTATTTGTTTATCTAATTTTGTCAAAATTTTATTTCTATAGAAAATTTTGCCAAAATTTTATTTCCATAGAAAATTTTAACAAAATTTTATTTCTATAGAAAATTTTAACAAAATTTTATTTCTGTAGAAAATTTTGTCAAAATTTTATTTCTAGAGAAAATTTTGTAAAACTTTTATTTCTATAGAAAATTTTGTCAAAATTGTGTGTCTGTAATTTTTTTTTTCAAAATTTTATTTCTGTAGAAAATTTTGTCAAAAGTTTTTTTCTATAAAAAATTTTGCAAATTATTTTTTCTACAGAAAATTTTGTCAAAATTTTATTTCTATAGAAAATTTTGCCAAAATTTTATTTCTATAGAAAATGTTAACAAAATTTTATTTCTGTAGAAAATTTTGTCAAAATTTTATTTCTGGAGAAAATTTTGTAAAAATTTTATTTCTATAGAAAATTTTGCCAAAATTTTATTTCCATAGAAAATTTTAACAAAATTGTATTTCTGTAGAAAATTTTGTCAAAATTTTATTTCTGTAGAAAATCCATAGAAAATTTTAACAAAATTTTATTTCTGTAGAAAATTTTGTCATAATTTTATTGCTAGAGAAAATTTTGTAAAAATTTTATTTCTATAGAAAATTTTGTCAAAATTGTGTGTCTGTAATTTTTTTTCTCAAAATTTTATTTCTGTAGAAAATTTTGCCAAATTTTATTTCCATAGAAAATTTTAACAAAATTTTATTTCTATAGAAAATTTTAACAAAATTTTATTTCTGTAGGAAATTTTGTCAAAATTTTATTTCTGGAGAAAATTTGGTAAAAATTGTATTTCTATAGAAAATTTTGTTAAAATTGTGTGTCTGTAATTTTTTTTTGTCAAAATTTTATTTCTGTAGAAAATTTTGTCAAAAGTTTTTTCTATAGAAAATTTTGCAAATTATTTTTTCCAACAAAAAATTTTGTCAAAATTTTATTTCTATAGAAAATTTTGTCACAACTTTATGTATATAAAAAATTTGGTCAAAATTTTATTTCTTTAGCTAATTTTGTCAAAATTGTATTTCTATAGACATCCCGTGTAAAAATTGGTGGATCTGGCCAGATATTATTAGATCTCCTGTCATATCTGATTAGATATGATAGTATATGCAGGCAGATCTGGTCAGATCCGAAAAATGGTAATATCTGATCAGATCTAATTCTAAAGGAATTAGATCTGACCAGATCTCAAATTTGGCCCACATCTAATTACATCTAATTTGATATAATTAGATGTTAATATATCTAATTATATATAATTTTATCTATAAATTTCCAATATTACTGAAATTACAGTAATTAATAAAAAGATTTATTTTAGGTTTTATAATGAAAGTGTATTTAATACAGCAAGTTGGCTCAAACCTATTTACGTTATATCTACGCCTAGGAATAAAAGTATAAGAATTCAATTAAAAATATATATACATAGCCACTACGTTTCTGCGGCGTTTCTGGCGTTTAAATTGTCCAAGGCATTGTGGCATTACTCTCTTCACACATTTTTTTTACATTAGTCTCCCAGTTCCTATCTTTGGCTACACGGAATGAAACTCTGAAAAATATAACATAAAAATACAGAAGACTGAAATAAATACAAATAATACATATACATACCAATAATTGCTTCTCGTGCCCAATAATTCAAACCAACGCTATAAGGAATCGTTTGTGCGAAGTCCCTAATACCATACATGATGCAAACCGTTTCATGATGCAAACCATCTCCAAATCATTATTTTATCTGTTTGACTTGGATAGTTCTACATTCTATCGCAAATTCGAAAATGGCGTGGCTACAAATCATCACGTTGCTACTCGGTCTCCTTAATCTTTTCGTTCAACTAGAAAGGGAAAATATTAAATATATAAAAATAGGACCCAAACGATAAACTTACCTCATCACTTCTCATACTCCTTGATCTTCGTCGAAAAATGAGAATACATTAAATTTTTATATGAATAAAACATAAAAATATCAAACTCGCATTATCCAATATTTGATACCAACATTTTGTTTTAAATTTAATAACAACAACCGTTGCTAATGGTGATTGTTATGTGATGATATTTTTGAAAACAAACAGACAGTTGTGTCTGAACGTAAGAAATTTTGAATTTTTAAAATGATATTGAAAAAGGTTTCTTCGAACTGTCACAATATATAAAGATTGTTTGATTATGTTCACCACTAGTTGTGATGTGTGACCAAATATATTTAATTGTAACAATATATATCACGTTAACATTCTCGTAACAAACATATTAATTTTACACCCAAACATACACATATTTTTTTTATCCGTATAGCAGTACTGGTTCATGACTTAATGCGATACATATAATTAGATATAGAGCTATATATAGTATATATAATTAGATATGATGTCATATATGAAGATATACAATTAGATCTTACCAGATATGACTGATACAATTAGATATAACAATATATATAATGAGATCTTGAATCAGATCTAATCATATAGAACACTATATATAACATATCTCCGTAGATCTATTTATATCCACAACCATATCTGAACAGATGTAATTATATATACTTAGATATTATTAGATATGATCAGATCCACCGATTTTTACACGGGATTTTTTTTAAATTTTATTTCTATAACAAAATTTTATTTGTATAGAAAATTTAGTCAAAATTTTGTATTTAAAGAAAATTACAAAAAATTTTTTTCTATAGAAAATTTTAAATAATTTTATTTCTATAGAAAATTTTTTCGAAATTTTATTTCCATAGAAAATTGTAACAAATTTTTATTTCTACAGAAAATTTTAACAAAATTTTATTTCTATAGTAAATTTTCTACAGAAATAAAATTTTGACAAAAAAAAATTACCGACACACAATTTTGACAAAATTTTATTTCTATAGAAAATTTTGCCAAAATTTTATTTCCATAGAAAATTTTATCAAAATTTTATTTCTATAGAAAATTTTAACAAAATTTTATTTCTATAGTAAATTTTGTCAAAATTTTATTTCTATAGAAAATTTTGCCAAAATTTTATTTCTGGAGAAAATTTTGCAAAAATTTTATTTCTATAAAAAATTTTAACAAAATTTTATTTCTATAAAAAATTTTGTCAAAATTTTATTTCTGGAGAAAATTTTGCAAAAATTTTATTTCTATAGAAAATTTTGTCAAAATTACGTGTCTGTCATTTTTTTTTTTGTCACAGTTTTATTTCTGTAGAAAATTTTGTCAAAAGTTTTTTCTATAGAAAATTTTGCAAATTATTTTCTCTACAGAAAATTTTGTCAAAATTTTATTCCTATAGAAAATTTTGTCACAACTTTATGTTTATAGAAAATTTTGTCAAATATTATTTCTTTAGCTAATTTTGTCAAAATTGTATTTCTATAGAATTTTTTTTTAATTTTATTTCTATAACAAAATTTTATTTGTATAGAAAATTTTGTTAAAATTTTGTTTTTAAAGAAAATTACAAAAAATTTTATTTCTATAGAAAATTTTATATAATTTAATTTCTTTAATTTTGTCAAAATTTTATTTCCATAGAAAATTTTAACAAATTTTTATTTCTATAGAAAATTTTAACAAAATTTTATTTTTGTCAAAATTTTAAATTTTGTCAAAATTTTATTTCTATAGAAAATTTTGTCAAAATTTTATTTCTATAGAAAATTTTGTCAAAATTTTATTTCTATAGAAAATTTTGTCAAAATTTTATTTCTATAGAAAATTTTGTCAAAATTGTGTGTCGGTAATTTTTTTTGTCAAAATTTTATTTCTGTACAAAATTTTGTCAAGATTTTTTTTCTATAGAAAATTTTGTCAAACTTGTGTGTCTGTAATTCTGTATTTTTTTGTCAAAATCTTATTTCTATAGAAAATTTTGCAAATTTTTTTTTTCTATAGAAAATTTTGTCAAAATTTTATTTCTATAGAAAATTTTGCCAAAATTTTATTTCCATAGAAAATTTTAACAAAATTTTATTTCTATAGAAAATTTTAACAAAATTTTAACAAAATTTTAACAAAATTTTATTTCTGTAGAAAATTTTGTCAAAAATTTATTTCTAGAGAAAATTTTGTAAAAATTTTATTTCTATAGAAAATTTTGTCAAAATTGTGTGTCTGTAATACTGTATTTTTTTTGTCAAAATCTTATTTCTATAGAAAATTTAGCAAATTATTTTTTCAACAGAAAATTTTGTAAAAATTTTATTTCTATAGAAAATTTTGTCACAACTTTATGTTTATTGAAAATTTTGTCAAAATTTTATTTGTTTAGCTAATTTTGTCAAAATTTTATTTCTATAGAATTTTTTTAACTTTCTTTTTATAACAAAATTTTATTTGTATAGAAAATTTAATCAACATCTTATTTAAAAAAAAATTACAAAAAAAAATATTTCTATAGAAAATTTTATAAAATTTTATTTCTATCGAAAATTTTAACAAAATGTTATTTCTATAGAAAATTTGTCAAAATGTTATTTCTATAGAAAATTTTGACAAAATCTTATTTCTATAGAAAATTTTTAAAAATTTTTGTTTCTACAGAAAATTTTCACAAAATTTTCTATTTCTATAGAAAATTTTGTCAAAATTTTATATTATTCGTACGTTTGTACGTTTTGTATATCGCAAAAAAAAGCCACAAAATGCTTCATACCAAGATTATGCTTAGTTACATAAAAAGTACCAAAAAAGGTACATTTTACCAAACCTGACATGTCATATCTGAATTTTTCCACGGCCAATATTTTATTCCTGGATTGATAAATTTAATATACCCTCCCCCCTATGATGGAGTCTTTTTACAATAAATCATCATACTTAGAAACATATGGAAACAGATATTCGTGCATATTGAAATGTCACTGAAGTTCGTGCGAGACGACGACAATTGCTTGTCCATGATGTCGAATGTGTTAATAGCGCGACACGTGTGGTGCATATTAAAATTTGTTTTACGATTTTTTCCTTCACTTTTAAATAGAGCACAATTATTCATTTAGCCTACTTTCCCACCACAATCGACACTTAACATTTGCGCGTGTCATCTTCACAACACTACGGACGTCTTTCTCTTCGCCGTCCCGTTTTACACTATCCTCCCATTGAGCTCTCACACTAGCCATGGCATTGATAATAAAAGTGCAAAATTATAGTTATTTTTTTTTAGATGATTTTTATGTTTATTTTGCAGTTTTAAGTGTTTTTTAATGTCAGTCACACACGCGTCGAGGCAAATGTCACAAATAATTCGATGCTTCTGGGGATGGAGGCGGCGGTGGTGACGGTGGCGGTGTAAGATGAAGGTGGCACGTGTTTTCATAGATTGTTGCTATTTCTACACAGAGGAAAACAGAGTGATTTTCATATGTTTTGGTGTAAACAAGTATATGTTTGGGTTTTAATTTTGACAACATTTTCTAGAGAAATAAAATGTTGACCAAATTTTAAATAGAAATAAAATTTTGCCAAAATTTTAAATAGAAATAAAATTTTGACAAAATTTTATATAGAAAAAAATTTGGCAAAATTTTCTACAGAAATAAAATTGTGGCAAAATTTTCTATATAAAATAAAACTTTGACAAAAATTTCCATAGAAATAAAATTTTTACAAAATGTTCTATAGAAATATAATTTTGACAAAATTTTCTATAGAAATAAAATTTGGACACAATTTTCTATAGAACTACAATTTTGACAAAATTTTCTATGGCAATAAAATTTTTACAAAATTTTCTATAGAAATAAAATTTTGACAAAAGTCTCTATAGAAATAAAATTTTGACAAAATTTTGTACATAACTACAATTTTGACAAAATCTTCAATAAAACAAAATTTTCAATAGAAATAAAATTTTGACAAATTGTCTATGGAAATAAAATTTGGATAAATTTTTCTATAGAAAGAAAATTTTGACATTATTTTATATATAACAAAGATGTTGTCAAATTTTTCAATAGAACTAAATTTTGCAAAATTTTCCATAGAAATAAAATGTTGTCGAAATTTTATTTGTTTAGCTAATTTTGTCAAAATTTTATTTCTATAGATTTTTTTTATTTTATTTCTATAACATTTTTTTCTCAAAATGTTATTTATATAGAAAATTTTGTCAAAATTTTGTTTGTATAGAAAATTTTGTCACGTTTTATTTTTAAAGAAAATTACCAAAAATTTTATTTCTATAGAAAATTTTGTCAAAATTTTATGTCCACAGAAAATTTTAACAAAATTTTATTTCTATAGAAAATTTTAACAAAATTTTATTTCTATAGAAAATTTTGTCAAAATTTTATTTCTATAGAAAATTTTGTCAAAATTTTATTTCTATAGAAAATTTTGTCAAAATTTTATTTCTATAGAAAATTTTGTCAAAATTGTGTGTCTGTAATTTTTTTTTGTCAAAATTTTATTTCTGTAGAAAATTTTGTCAAAAGTTTTTTTCTATAGAAAATATTGCAAATTATTTTTCTATAGAAAATTTTGCAAATTACTTTTTCTATAGCAAATTTTGTCACAACTTTATGTTTATAGAAAATTTTGTCAAAATTTTATTTGTTTGTTTTAGAAATATATTTGTTTTAGAAATATAATTTTGACAAAATTTTCTATAGAAATAAAATTTTGACAAAATTTTCTATGGAAATAAAATTTTGACAAAAATTTCTATAGAAATAAAATTTTAACAAAATTTTTAATATAACTAAAATTTTGACAAAATCTTCAATAAAACAAAATTTTCCATAGAAATAAAATTTTGACAAATTGTCTATGGAAATAAAATTTTGACAACATTTTTCTATACAAAGAAACTTTTGACATTATGTTTTATATAACAAAAATGTTGTCAAAATTTTCAATAGAACTAAATTTTGACCAAATTTTACAAAGAAAAAAATTTGGCAAAATTTTCTACAGAAATAAAATTGTGGCAAAATTTCCTATAGAAATAAAATTTCGACTAAATTTTCTATAGAAATAAAACAAAATTATCTTTAAAAACATGGAATTCCAATCCTGGAAATTTAAGATATTCTAGGAACCCATTAGGCCGCCCACCAAGAAATCACGAGGTGGCGGTGTAAGATGAAGGTGGCACGTGTTTTCATAGATTGTTGCTATTTCTACACAGGCGAAAAAGAGTGATTTTCATATGTTTTGGTGTAAAGAAGTATATGTTTGGTTTTAATTTTGACAAAATTTTAAATAGAAATAAAATGTTGACAAAATTTTAAATAGAAAAAAATGTTGCCAACATTTTAAATAGAAATAAAATTTTGATAAAATTTTATATAGAAAAAAAAATTGGCAAAATGTTCTACAGAAAAAAATGGACAAAATTTTCTACAAAAATAAAATTTTGACAAAATTTTCTATAGAAATAAAATTGTGGCAAAATTTTCTACAGAAATAAAATTTTGACAAAATTTTCTATAGAAATAAAATTTTGACAAAAATTTCTAAAGAAAAAATATCTTGATAAAATTTTCTAAAGAAATAATATTTTGACAAAATTTTCTATAGAAATAAAATTTTCACAAAATTTTCTATAAAAGTATAATTTTGAAAAGATCTTCTATAGAAATAAAATTTTGATAATATTTTCAAAATTTTATTTCTTTATAAAATTGTATCAAAATTTTATTTATATAGAAAATTTTATCAATATTTTATTTCTATAGAAAATTTTGTCAAATTTTTAGTTTTATAGACAATTTTGTCGAACTTTTATTTTTATAAAAAATTTTGTCAAAATTTTATTTTTGTGGAAATTTTTGACAAAATTTTTTTATAAAAATAAAATTTCGACAAAATTGTCTATAAAACTAAAAATTTGACAAAATTTTCTAAAGAAATAAAATATTGATAAAATTTTCTATATAAATAAAATATTGACAAAATTTTATAAAGAAATAAAATTTTGACAAAGTTTTCTATAGAAATAAAATTTTGACAAAATTTTCTATAGATATAAAATTTTGAAAAAATTTTTTATAAAAATAAAATTTCGACAAAATTTTCTATAAAAATACAAATTTGACAACATTTTCTATAGAAATAAAATTTTGAGGAAAATTTTCTATAGGAATAAAATTTTGAGGAAAATTTTCTATAGAAATAAAATTTTAACAAAATTTTCTATGGAAATAAAATTTTAACAAAATTTTCTATGGAAATAAAATTTTGACAAAATTTTCTACAGAAATAACATTTTGACAATATTTTTTATAAAAATAAAATTTCGACAAAATTTTCTATAAAACTAAAAATTTTACAAAATTTTCTATAGAAATAAAATATTGATAAAATTTTCTATATAAATAAAATTTTGATACCATTTTCCATAGAAATAACATTTTGACAAAATTTAGCATAGAAATAAATATTTTAAAAAATTTTCTATAGTAATAAAATGTCGAAATTTGAAAAAAAAAATCTAGAAAAATAAAAGTTCGATAAAATTTTCTATAGAACCGTGAGTCACGCTGACGGCAACAGCGTGAGTGTTGCCGTCATTCCTTTGTGGAGAATTTTCTATAGAAATAAAATTTTGATACAATTTTTCATAGAAATAAAATTTTGAGAGAATTTTCTATAGAAATAAAATTTTTATACAATTTTCCATAGAAATAAAATTGTGACAAAATTTAGCATAGAAATAAATATTTTAAAAAATTTTCTATAGTAATAAAATGTCGAAATTTGAAAAAAAATCTATAGAAATAAAAGATCGATAAATTTTCTATAGAACCGTGAGTCACGCTGACGGCAACAGCGTGAGTGTGCGTGAGCGTGATTAACCAACCAAATGTCGTGCGTGAGTCACGAAAATAATATCTTCGTGAGTGTGCGTGAGTAACGAATTTTGGAAAAACACGCTCACGAAATTAATCGCGCTTACGAACATGAAATGCTTACGAGTTGAATTCGTGCGTGAGTCACGAAAATAATATCTTCGTGAGTGTGCGTGAGTAATGAATTTTGGAAAAACACGCTCACAAAAATAATCGCGCTTACGAACATGAAATGCTTACGAGTTGAATTCATTTATAATTTTAGTGACATCCTAGGTGTTAAGAGTTTTATAACGCTCTCGATTTTAATCATACTCATGTCATTGAGCTTAACATGGAATCGGGCAGCACTCAGTGATAAGAGAGAAGTTCACCAATGTGGTGTCACAATGGACTGAATAGTCTAAGTGAGCCTGATACATCGGGCTGCCACCTAACCTAACCTACTCATGTTTTCACTCAGGTTCTATTGGCAAATTACTCACAAAAATATTCGTGATTCACGAGGTTTTTCGTGAGTCACGACATTTAAAAGATTTTCGTGCATGAGTACAAATTTTCCTTTCGTGAGCGTGAGTCCTAGCAAAAAATATCGTGCGTGAGTGTGCGTGAATGAGATTTCTCCGTCGTGAGTGTGCGTGAGCACAATGTTGCTCACGTGCACACCTCTACTATATAGTATTACGAGCCGATATGCACTACATCCAGAACTAAAAGAAAACAGACCTATTATCTTCAAAAGAATGAAAACATTTCTGCAATAGCAAATCTCTGCAAAATGATTCACATATTGGATATCCGATCCATGGAATATTTTATTAATATTTTTTTTTATTGTTTACAACTCATACGAATCTAAAGCTCCACCTACTTTTTTGGTGGCGATATCTTGTGTCTTGTTTGTTTACTTCCTTGGGCATGCAATCTAATCTGAAATAAATTTTAAAAAAAATTATTTGCCAAAGTGATTATCACAACAATTTCACCGAAAGGGTGTAGACAACAACACAGGCCCCCTAAGCAGAAAAAGTGAAACAGCATTGCCAAGGTAGAACGACAACATAGCCCCCGCCAGCTAGCCGGCCAGCCAGCCAGCCACAACGTCATTATTTCATAATTTCATTTCGAATGTAAATTTATCAAATTTCACGGTCATTGCTCGCAGTCATGGCCATTGGTTTATGCCCCCAACCCTTACCCAATGCTATGAACATACGCATGAAAGTGAAGAACATATCTGCATAGCACTACCCTACACCCCCCCCCCCCCCTCCTAAACAATGAATGCTTCAATTTCACCACCACACCGCTTATGATTAACCAATAATGTATGTGTTAATAAAGAAGTCGTAGTTGTTCGGGGATTTTGTTTTTGTTTCGCAGCTTTAACAAATAGAGAAATTATTGCAGATAATCAAAAGAAATTCAACGAAAACAACTGTAAAATGCGATTAAGAGAACACAAGTGTAATTATAATTGTAATTGTCATTTAAATGACAAACAGTGATGTCTACACCTAACAAAATAAAAGAACGCAATAGAGAGAAAGAGAGAGAAAGAGTACTGTATGAGAAATGAGAGAAATTTTCAGTTAACATAAAAAATAATCGTGCAGTAACAATAGTTTAACTCATTTTGCGTTTTATGGTCAAGGAGTGGGGGGCCTAAAGGGATCACCAAAATATTTTAACCCTGGAAAGTCATCCTTATTTTTTGTACACAAACGTCATCCTTCGTCATTTTGACTACGGCTTATTTCAAGACGCTATAATTTACATCGTAAGCAAAAATAACAACAAAAATTCACTTTATTTTCTTATTCAATTTGTTTTTAATTAGTATAAAACAAAAATTTATACAATTGTTGAATTAGTATAACTTAAATTTATCATTTCCCAATCGACTAAAATGCATTTTAAACCGAAAATGAAATTTCGCGTCGTCATTTTGACGAAGGATGACTGTCCAGGGTTAAATTTCCAGGGTTGGAATTACATTTTTATACCCTGCTCCACACTGTGGAACAGGGTATTATAAGTTAGTGCATATGTTTGCAACACCCAGAAGGAGACGAGATAGACACATGGTGTCTTTGGCAAAAATGCTCAGGGTGGGCTCCTGAGTCGATATAGCCATGTCCGTCTGTCCGTGAACACATTTTTGTAATCAAAGTCTAGGTCGCAGTTTTACTCCAATCGACTTCAAATTTGGCACAAGTATGTGTTTTGGCTCAGAATAGAACCCTATTGATTTTGGAAGAAATAGGTTCAGATTTAGATATAGATCCCATATATATATTTCGCCCGATATGGACTTATATGGCCCCAGAAGCCAGAATTTTATCCTAATTTGCTTAAAAATTTGCACAAGAAGAACAATTAGCACTATAGTCAAGTGCGCCAAATTTTATTGAAATCGGTTCAGATTCAGATATAGCTCCCATATATATCTTTCGCCCGATATAGACTAATACGGTCCCAGAAGCCAGAGTTTTACCCCAATTTGGTTGAAATTTCGCACTAGGAGTACAATTAGTAGTGTAGTCAAGTGTGCCAAATTTTATTGAAATCGGTTCAGATTTAAATATAGCTCCCATATATAGATTTCGCCCGATTTACACTCATATGGCCACAGAGCCAATTTTTTGCTCCGATTTAGTTTAAATTTTGCACAGGGAGTAAACTCAGCATTATTGCTATGCGTGCTAAATTTGGATGAAATCGGTTCAGATTTAGATATATCTCCCATATATAGCTTTCGACCGATTTACACTCATATGACCACAGAGGCCAATTTTTTGCTCCGATTTAGTTGAAATTTTGCACAGAGAGTAGAATTAGCATTCTAGCTATGCGTGCCAAATTTGGTTGAAATCGGTTCAGATTTAGATATAGCTCCCATATATAGCTTTCGCCCGATTTACACTCATATGACCACAGAGGCCAATTTTTTGCTCCGATTTAGTTGAAATTTTGCACAGAGAGTAGAATTAGTATTGTTGCTATGCGTGCTAAATTTGGTTGAAATCGGTTCAGATTTAGATATATCTCCCATATATAGCTTTCGACCGATTTACACTCATATGACCACAAAGGCCAATTTTTTGCTCCGATTTAGTTGAAATTTTGCACAGAGAGTAGAATTAGCATTGTTGCTATGCGTGCCAAATTTGGTTGAAATCGGTTCAGATTTAGATATATCTCCCATATATAGCTTTCGCCCGATTTACACTCATATGACCACAGAGGCCAATTTTCAACTCCGATTTAGTTGAAATTTTGCACAGGGAGTAGAATTAGCATTGTTGCTATGCGTGCCAAATTTGGTTAAAATCGGTTCAGATTTGGATATATCTCCCATATATAGCTTTCGCCCGATTTACACTCATATGACCCCAGAGGCCAATTTTTAACTCCGTTTTAGTTGAAATTTTGCACAGAGAGTAGAATTAGCATTGTTGCTATGCGTGCCAAATTTGTTGAAATCGGTTCAGATTTAGATATAGCTCCCATATACATGTTTTTCTGATTTCGACAAAAATGGTCAAAATACCAATATTTTCCTTGTAAAATCGCCACTGCTTAGTCGAAAAGTTGTAAAAATGACTCTAATTTTCCTAAACTTCTAATACATATATATCGAGCGATAAATCATAAATAAACTTTTGCGAAGTTTCCTTAAAATTGCTTCAGATTTAAATGTTTCACAATATTTTTTTTACTAATATTGTGTTCCACCCTAGTGCATTAGCCGAATTAAATTTAGGTCTATAGATTTTGTAGAAGTCTATCAAATTCTGTCCAGATCGAGTGATATTTAAATGTATGTATTTGGGACAAACCTTTATATATAGCCCCCAACACATTTGACGGATGTGATATGGTATCGAAAATTTAGATCTACAAAGTGGTGCAGGATATAATATAGTCGGCCCCGCCCGACTTTAGACTTTCCTTACTTGTTTATTTATATAGAAAATTTTATCAATATTTTATTTCTATAGAAAATTTTGTGGAAATTTTATTTTTATAAAAAATTTTGTCAAAATTTTATTTCCATAGAAAATTTTGTCAAAATTTTATTTCCATAGGAAATTTTGTTCAAATTTTATTTCTATAGAAAATTTTCCTCAAAATTTTATTTCTATAGAAAATTTTTTCAAAATTTTATTTCTATAGAAAATGTTGAACAATTTTTTCGTTGCCGAAAAATGTTTCGCCTACCGCCAATCACTATGATTATATTTACACACTAACACTCTTTTCAATTTCAAGGATAAATGTTAATTTGAAACCACTTTTAAAAAAACATCAAACTCCAGCAATTAATGCGCAATTCCTACATACGCCAGATAGTATTCCCTATACAAATCCGCATTTGACAAAATGAAATCAAACTTTAACAAAAATTATAAATAAATAATTGTCAAAGTTTATTGCGCTTTCCGCCTTAATACAACGCTATCTGATATCCTTTCTGGGAAGTCAATGTTATTGGGTGGTCAAACACCCAACCCACGATATCATCAAAATATTTTCATTCAAAACCGCGTACATCACATACACAGTCGGCGGCATTGCCTTATAAATAAAAATTCATAACAATTGAGGTTTCAGATATCGTTGTTTTTTGTTGATCTGTTGTCTGGGTCATTCATATGATCTTCACTTGTTTTATTTAGTGGAACTTGGCATTTGTCGGTTTGTTGACATATCGCTGCAAACACGCGCCGAGTATCAATTTCCTTCGCTAAAAATGAAGAATGATCTTAGGAGAGCGCGAGTATGTTTTTACATAGTCTACATAAAGTTGCATAATTTCTGTGAATAGTTATAGAATTTATTTTTTACAGAAAAATTTCTTATTTTTTTTTTTTTTTGAAACTTTAGTCAACATTTTATTTCTATAGAAAATTTTGTCAAAATTTTATTTCTATAGAACATTTTGTAAAAATTGTATTTCTATTGAAAATTTTGTCACAATTTTATTTTTATAGAAAATTTTGTCAAAATGTTATTTCTATAGAAAATGTTGTCAACATTTTATTTCTATAGAAAATGTTGTCAAAATTTTATTTCTATAGAAAATTTTGTCAAAATTTTATTTTTATAGAAAATTTTGTCAATTTTTGTTGATTTGGAAAATTGTGTCTATTTTTTTTCTTTTGGAAAATTTTGCCAAAATGTTATTCTATAGAAAATTTTGTCAAAATTTTTATTCTATAGAAAATTGTGTCAAAATTGTATTTCTATAGAAAATTTTGTAAATTTTTGTTCCTTTGGAAAATTTTGTAAATTTTTTTTTTTGGAAAATTTTGTCAAAATTTTATTTCTATAGAAAATTTTGTCAAAATGTTATTTCTATAGAAAATTTTGTCAAAATGTTATTTCTATAGAAAATGTTGTCAAAATTTTAATTCTATAAAAAATTTTTTCTATAAAAATAATTTTGTCAAAATTATTTTTATAGAAAATTTTGTCTATTTTTGTTCTTTTGGAAAATTTTGTCAATTTTTCTTTTTGTTTTGGAAAATTTCGTCAAAACTTTATTTCTATAGAAAATTTTGTCAAAATTATATTTTATAGAAAATTTGGTCAAAATTGAATTTCTGTAGAAAATTTTGTAAATTTTTGTTCCTTTGGAAAATTTGTCAACATTTTATTTCTATAGAAAATTTTGTCAAAATTTTATTTCTATAGAACATTTTGTAAAAATTGTATTTCTATTGAAAATTTTGTCACAATTTTATTTTTATAGAAAATTTTGTCAAAATGTTATTTCTATAGAAAATGTTGTCAACATTTTATTTCTATAGAAAATGTTGTCAAAATTTTATTTCTATAGAAAATTTTGTCAAAATTTTATTTTTATAGAAAATTTTGTCAATTTTTGTTGATTTGGAAAATTGTGTCTATTTCTTTTTTTTTTTGGAAAATTTTGCCAAAATGTTATTCTATAGAAAATTTTGTCAAAATTTTTATTCTATAGAAAATTGTGTCAAAATTGTATTTCTATAGAAAATTTTGTAAATTTTTGTTCCTATGGAAAATTTTGTCAATTTTTTTTTTTTGGAAAATTTTGTCAAAATTTTATTTCTATAGAAAATTTTCTCAAAATGTTATTTCTATAGAAAATTTTGTAAAATTTTATTGCTATAAAAAATTTTGTAAAATTTTATTGCTATGGAAGATTTTGTCAAAATTTTTTTTCTATAGAAAATTTTGTCAAAATGTTATTTCTATAGAAAATTTTGTCAAAATGTTATTTCTATAGAAAATGTTGTCAAAATTTTATTTCTATAGAAAATTTTGTCAAAATTATTTTTATAGAAAATTTTGTCAATTTTTGTTCTTTTGGAAAATTTTGTCAATTTTTCTTTTTGTTTTGGAAAATTTCGTCAAAATTTTATTTCTATAGAAAATTTTGTCAAAATTATATTTTATAGAAAATTTAGTCAAAATTGTATTTCTGTAGAAAATTTTGTAAATTTTTGTTCCTTTGGAAAATTTGTCAAAATTTTATTTTTATAGAAAATTTTGTCAAAATGGTATTTCTATATAAAATTTTGTAAATTTTTGTTCCCCTGGAAAATTTGGTCAAATTTTTTTTCTATAGAAAATTTTGTCAAAATTTTATTTTTATAGAAAATTTTGTCAAAATTTTATTTCTATAGAAAATTGTGTCAAAATTGTATTTCTATAGAAAATTTTGTCAAAATTGTATTTCTGTAGAAAATTTTGTAAATTTTTGTTCCTTTGGAAAATTTGGTCAAATTTTTTTTTCTATAGAAAATTTTGTCAAAATTTTATTTCTATAGAAAATTTTGTCAAAATGGTATTTCTATAGAAAATTTTGTAAAATTTTATTGCTATGGAAAATTTTGTCAAAATTTTATTTCTATAGAAAATTTTGTCAAAATTTTATTTCTATAGAAAATTTTGTCAAAATTTTATTTCTATGGAAAATTTTGTCAAAATTTTATTTCTATAGAAAATTTTGTCAAAATTTTATTTCTATAAAAAATTTTGTAAAATTTTATTGCTATGGAAAATTTTGTCAAAATTTTTTTTCTATAGAAAATTTTGTCAAAATTTTATTTTTATAGACAATTTCGTCAAAATTTTATTTCTATAGAAAATTTTGTCAAAATGGTATTTCTATAGAAAATTTTGTAAATTTTTGCTCCTTTGGAAAATTTTGCCAATTTTTTTTTCTTTTGGAAAATTTTGTCACAATGTTATTTCTATAGAAAATTTTGTCAAAATTTTATTTCTATAGAAAATTTTGACAAAATTGTATTTCCATAGAAAATTTTGTAAATTTTTGTTCCTTTGGAAAATTTTGTCAATTTTTTTCTTTTGGAAAATTTTGTGAAAATGTTATTTCTATAGAAAATTTTGTCCAAATTTTATTTCTATAGAAAATTGTGTCAAAATTGTATTTCTGTAGAAAATTTTGAATAAACATTTACAAAATTTTCTACAGAAATACAATTTTGACACAATTTTCTATAGAAATAAAATTTGGTCAAAATTTTCTATAGAAATAACATTTTCACAAAATTTTCCAAAAGAAAAAATTGGCAAAATATTCCAAAGGAACAAAAATTTACAAAATTTTCTATGGAAATAAAATTTTGACAAAATTTTCTATAGAAATAAAATTTTGACAAAATTTTCTATAGAAATAACATTGTGACAAAATTTTCCAAAAAAAAAAAAAAAAATTGGCAAAATTTTCCAAAGGAGCAGAAATTGGAAAATTTGGTCAAATTTTTTTTCTATAGAAAATTTTGTCAAAATTTTATTTTTATAGAAAATTTTGTCAAAATTTTATTTCTATAGAAAATTTTGTCAAAATTTTATTTCTATAGAAAATTGTGTCAAAATTGTATTTCTGTAGAAAATTTTGTAAATGTTTGTTCCTTTGGAAAATTTGGTCAAATTTTTTTTCTATAGAAAATTTTGTCAAAATTTTATTTGTATAGAACATTTTGTCAAAATTTTATTTGAATAGAAAATTTTGTCAAAATGGTATTGCTATAGAAAATTTTGTCAAAATTTTATTTCTATAGAAAATTTTGTCAAAATTTTATTTCTATAGAAAATTTTGTCAAAATTATATTTTATAGAAAATTTTGTCAAAATTGTATTTCTATAGAAAATTTTGTAACTTTTGTTCCTTTGGAAATTTTTTTCAATTTTTTTCTTTTGGAAAATTTTGTCAAAATGTTATTTCTATAGAAAATTTTGTCAAAATTTTATTTCTATAGAAATTTTTGCCAAAATTTTATTTCTTTAGAAAATTTTGTCAAAATTGTATTTCCATAGCAAATGTTGTTAAATTTTGTTCCTTTGGAAAATTTTGTCAATTTTTTTCTTATGGAAAATTTTATTTCTATAGAAAATTTTGTCAACATTTTATTTCTATAAAAAATTTTGTAAATTTTTGTTCCTTTGGAAAATTTTGTCAATTTTTTTCTTTTGGAAAATTTTGTAAAAATTTTATTTCTATAGAAGATTTTGTCAAAATTTTAGTTCTATAGAAAATTTTGTAAATTGTTGTTCCTTTGGAAAATTTTGTCAATTTTTTTCTTTTGGAAAATTTTGTCAAAATTTTGTTTCTATAGAAAATTTTGTCGAAATTTTATATCTATAGAAAATTTTGTCAAAGTTTTATTTCTGTAGAAAATTTTGTCAAAATTTTGTTTCTGTAGAAAATTTTGTAATTTTTTTTCTTTTGGAAAATGTTGTAAATTTTTTTACTTTTGGAAAATTTTATCAATTTGTATACCCTTCACCACTACTGTGGTACAGGGTATAATAAGTTTGTGCATTTGTATGTAACACCAAGGAGGAAAAGTCTGAGACCCATCGTTTAGTATACCGATCGTCTTAGAATTAAATTCTGAGTCGATTTAGCGATGTCCGTCTGTCTGTCTGTTCATTTATTTTTGTGCGCAAAGTACAGGTCGCAGTTTAAGTCCGATCGTCCTCAAATTTGGCACAAGGTCGTTTTGGGAACAAAGACGATCGCTATTGATTTTGGAAAAAATCGGTTCAAATTTAGATATAGCTGTCATATATAATTATACCCGATCTGGTTAAAATTGGCGTGTTTATCAACCGATGTTCTTCAAATTCAGTACATCCGAATATTTTATGAGTCTCGCAAAACTTGCAAAATGTCAGCCAAATCGGTTCAGATTTAGATATAGCTCCCATATATATCTTTCGTCCGATTTAGACTCATATGACCACAGAGGCCAAAGTTTACTACCGATTTTCGTGAAATCTTCCATAGAGAGTAGAATTGACATTGTACCAATGCTTGGTAAATTCAATTGAAATCGGTTCAGATTTAGATATAGCTCCCATATATATCTTTCGTCCGATTTGCACTTATATGGCCTCAAAAGCCAAAGTTTTGCCGTGATTTGGTTCAAATTTTGCATAAGGAGTACGTTTAATAGTATGGGTAAGTGTACCAAATTTGGTTGAAATCGGTTCAGATTTAGACATAGCTCTCATATATATCTTTCGTCCGATTTGGACTTATATAGCCTCAAAAGCCACAGTTTTGCCCTGACTTGCTTCAAATTTTGCACAAGGAGTATGTTTAATAGTATGGGTAAGTGTACCAAATTTGGTTGAAATCGGTTCAAATTTAGATATAGCTCCCATATATATCTTTCGTCCGATTTGAACTTATATGTCCTCAAAAGCCAGAGTTTTGCCTTGACTTGCTTCAAATTTTGCACCAGCAGTATGTTTAATAGTATTGGTAAATGTACCAAATTTGTTTGAAATCGGTTCAGATTTAGATATAGCTCCCATATATACCTTTCGTCCCATTTGGACTTATATGGCCTCAAAAGCCACAGTTTTGCTCTGACTTGCTTCAAATTTTGCACGAGAGGTACGTTTAATAGTATCGGTAAGTGTGCCAAATTTGGTTAAAATCGCTTCATATTTAGATATAGCTCCCATATATATCTTTCGCACGATTTACACTCATATGACCACGGGGGCCAAAGATATACTCCCATTTATGTGATATTTTGCAGAGATTGCAGAATTATTATTCTAACTATGCAGTTCAAATTTAGTCAAAATCGGTTCAGATTATATATAGCTCTCATATATACGTACACCAGAGTTGGGGAAATATGGTAGCCTTTTTCATATTTTAGACCCGTTTGCAATGGGATTTTCCTCCAATTGTCTGGATAGTTTCCACAGAGAATATATTTAATATGATATTTAAGTGTGTCAAGTTTGATCTAATTTGGTTCAGAATTAGATAAAGCCTCCATATATTCGTGTTTCCGGTTTATACAAATATGGCCAAAATTCCCACACTTTACACAAAATTCTGTGATGATTTCCCCATATCTTTGTCATATCCTACACACTGTAATGCCAGACTTTCCACAGAACGGTTGAGTTTTAAATAAGGCTCCAAGTCGTCCGACTTGACCAAATAATATATCACAACCCACACCTGGCCATATATCTAGGCGGGATCTAACCAATATATGACGATTTTACGTCACTGCTGAGTAGCAAAAAATTGTAAATGTTACTCAAAATGCCCTATATCTCGAATACATAAGTATCGCGTGATAAATCATAAATGCTCTTTTGTACAATTGCATTAAAATTTCTCCCGCTTCATATTTCCCATATTTTTTACTAATATTGTGTTTCATTCCAGGGCGTTAGCCGATTCCAATTTTAATTCTAGACATTTTGTAGAAGTACAAAAAATTGTCTCCATCATAAGTATTTTATCTGGAAATGCAAACCTTTATATAGCTCCCAGCAGATTTGAAGTACTTCAGATGGTAGCACATATGTTGGTCTACATAGTGGTGAAGGGTATAAAATAGTCGGCCCAGCCCGACTTTAGACTTTACTTACTTGTTTTCTATTGAAAATTTTCTCAAAATTTCATTTCTATAGAAAAATTTGTCAATATTTTTTCGGGTTATCATATTCATTCTCTGGGTGCTAGGTATAGCTATACAACTAGGAGAGCTATATCAAAATAAGGACCTTTATGAAGCAGAGATGTTTTCCGACTGTCTAATATAGTTACAATTCAGGATCCCGCCTATAACTGCGGAAAAAAGATATCCTTGGAAGTCCATACATTATTTTCAAAAATCATAATAGGCACTATGACGCTGACATATGTACATAAGTCAGCTGTTGGCGCCAATCAAAAAATTGATTATGTTGGTGGTGCTCTGCTGACATGATTTTTGTTTACTCTCTTGAGACAGCGATTTTATTTTAATGTTGTCATTGTCATATAATTTGACGGTTGCTAATCATTCTTCTTCTTCATGTGATCTTTTGAAAATATTTGTTGAGATTTTGTTGATTGTTTCATTTGGATTATTCTAAAGCCAATGGTTTAGTTTAGTGACAAGGGCACTAATTTGCTCATTTGAAAAAAGGGAGTGAGTTGCAAGATGAAAATAGAGATGTGCGTGTGAGTAAATTTTCACTCTCACTCATGTAGGAATATATTCACACACTCACAGTCCTGGACGATATGAGTGCTAGAAAATCAACAATGACGCACGATTCAAGACAATTCTCTTCGTTTCGGATATGAGACATTGGTTGTTAGAATCAATAGCAAAATTCTAAAAGGAAAAGAAAATATTAGCGGATCTATATTTTTTTCTTTCTTTATTTACTCTTTTTTTTTGATTTTGAACGGAAAGAAATTGAAAGAAATTGATAATTTCACTTTGATCAGAGCATATATGAATTATATCAAAATAATAAAATAAATAAAATCACTTTAATTTACTCTTCGTACTTCGTCAAAAAAAAAAAATAATAATAATAAATACACAATAAAGTATTGCGAATTTCCACGACTATTTCGTAGCGTAGCACGAGGTTGAAAATTATCATACGCCTCTGTGGTATTTATTAGCTATTCGCTTGGTTGGCATATGATTAAATTGGAAATTAAATTCACGTGAATTTATTTATTAGGCACATGTGTGTGTGCGTGTCGATGAAATAAAAACAAGTATATACGGCCTTAAGTTCGGCCAGGCCGAAGCTTATGTACCCTCCACCATGGATTGCGTAGAAACTTCTACTGAAGCCTGTCATCCACAATCGGATTACTTGGCTTGCGGTAACACTTGCCGATGGCAAGGTATCTTAAAACTTCCTAACACCGTCTTCTAAATTGCAAGGTAGTCCATACGTAGTATATATTAAACTAAAACAGGCCGATTAAATACGTATATAATAAAGTTTAAAGTTTCTATAGAAATAAAATTTTTACAACATTTTCTATAGAAGTAAAATTTGGAAAAAATTTTCTATAGAAATAAAATTTCGAAAAAATTTTCTATAGAAATAAAATTTTGACAAAATTTTCAATAGAAATAAAATTTCGAAAAAATTTTCTATAGAAATAAAATTTTGACAAAATTTTCTATAGAAATAAAATTTTGACAAAATTTTCTATTGAAATAAAAGTTTGACAAAATTTTCTATAGAAATAAAATTTTGACAAAATTTTCTATAGAAATAAAATTTTGACAAAATTTTCTATAGAAATAAAATTTTGACAAAATTTTCTATAGAAATAACATTTTGACAATGTTTTCCATAAAAATAAAATTTTGGTAGATTATTTTTGGCTCGAGTGGCAACCATGAATATGAACCCATATAGACCAATTTTTGTGTGATTGGGGATCGGCTATATATAACTATATTGGCATGGATATTAGCGGCCATATACTAACACCATGCTCCAAATTTCAACCGGATCGGATGAATTTTGCTCCTCCAAGAGGCTCCGGAGATCAAATCTGGGGAACGGTTTATATGGGGGCTATATATAATTATGGACCGATATGGACCAATTATTGCGTGTTTGTTAGAGACCACATTCTAACACCATGTTCCAAATTTCAACCGGATCGGATGAATTTTGCTCCTCCAAGAGGCTCCGGAGGACAAATCTGGGCTATATATAATTATGGACCGATATGGACCAAAAATTTTGTGTAAATGTTTTTTCTATAGAAAATTTAAACAAAATTAAAGTTTATATAAAATTTTGTCAAAATTTTATTTCTATAGAATATTTTGATAAAATTTAATTTCTATAGAAAATTTTGTCAAAATTTTATTTTTACAGAAAATGTTAAAATTTTTACTTCTATAGAAAATTCTGATTTATATAAAAATATTTTGTCAACATTTGAACATCATTAGAAAATTTAGTGAATTTTGTTTTTCTATAGAAAATTTTCTCAAAGTTTTATTTCTATAGAAAATTGTGTCAATTTTTTATTTCTGTAGAAAATTGAAGTAGCTGCACCCTCAAAAAAAATCGCCTCTCTAACATATGTTCCAAACATATTTTGCAGGAAGCACATATATTATTGGATACTGCCGAAACATTAATATGTTTGTTTTATGTGAACATATAATATGTTTGGAAGCATTTTGAGCCCAAAAATATTATATGCTTGGCAGAAATTTCCCCAAAGAAGATTGTGCTCATTCCCTAACATAATTTTCACTTCCACGAAATTTTTTAGTTCTTGGCACCTTTTTCTGTAATACAAATAATGTTGAAGAAATTATTCAATTTTATAATTTTTTTAAATTTTACCTTTCGCCTGGACGGAGAATCGAACCGAGGACCATACAGTTTGTAAGCCAACACACTACCACTGAGCTACGTAGCTGTTATAGTCACCAGTAGACAATTATCGTTATAAGTTACATTTATATAGCATAGTTTGCAGCGCCCACGAGCCCATGCAAACATAACATTATTTAACAGAAACATACATGTGTTGGCAACGTGGAGCAGTGGTTAGCATGTCTGCCGTACATGCAAAGGGTCGTGGGTTCAATCCCTGCTCCGACCAAACACCATTTTTTTTTTTAATTTACACATTTATATTTATACTATATTAAATTTTTATAATGAAACTTCGAAATGTGGGTTATTAAAGATTTACAGTCAGAAACAGTGCTTGATATAAACGAAATGGACTGAGCTTTTGGCTAAGATATTATTTTTTTATTGCAAAAATAACAATTTTGTAATAAAAAACTGGTTTTGGTATAAAAGTTTGAAATTTTGGAAGGAATTCAAAAACTCTAACAAAGGATGAACGTGGGGTCGAGTATAAACATACATAAATAATTTTAGAATATACACAAATTAAATAATAATTAGGCTTAAATTAAATAACATTTAGACTTAAGCCTTATCATAAAGCAGTTTCCGAAACAACATATAAGCGGTTTCACAGAAATTGCTCTCTTTTGATTCTCTCGCTGTGTTAATTTGATATCTTTCGTCGACCCTCCCGGTTTTTATCTCTATTTCTTTCTCTATACTCTCTCTCTCTCTCTGAATAAAATATCACAACATATATATGTTTACTCGAAATTTGTAAATTTATATATGTTTACATTCACACATATAATTTTTATGAAACATGCATGCCCCAAACATAATATATTCTAACATATTAACATATGTGTTCCAAACATTTAGTGTTAGTTTGAGAATATTACATGTTTGCACTTAAATATATTGTGTTTAGAAATTGTGCCCGAAACACATTTTGTTTATATCGAAACATATGAAAAACATATTTTTCTAACAGTGTGTTAGTTGGAGAGGAATATTTTGCAAAATTTCCCAGTTTTGGTAGAATTCTATCAACTGTGGCAACCGTGATTGTAATATGTATATTTTTTGGGAGCAATTTGATATTAACAACTCCAAGATGAACAACAACAAAAATTCCAATTACAGTCTCACCGCCTACAAGAAGTCTCTCATATGCCCCATACTGTTGATATATTCCGATGATTTCGATAAAAATACGAGTAACTCCAAAGGACTACACCTACTAACAATTCTCACTGAAGTCGGTCCTACATACTGTGGTTGACACTATGACTCTCTCCTTGACCAAGAACAAGAGTATAAAAGAGTATATTAATACTATATTATGTTATCTCATAACTCATGTAACTCTGAAGGGTACAACAGCAAGAGTCAGTGATGCCAACTGCCGCAGGGCAAAAAGCACCAAATACATTTTATATGATCTAACATGCAGTTCCCACCACAAAAACTACTCCAACCAGCTGAAATTCAAAGTTCAAACTTTGAATATATACGAGGTATATATTAAACAAAAATAAAAAAGGACGATTAAATACGTATATAATTCAGTTTGATAAAATTAAAATAAAATGTTGACAAAATTTTCTATAGAAATAAAATTTTGACAACATTTTCTACAGACATAAAATTTTGACAAAATTTTCTACAGAAATAAAATTTTGACAACATTTATTATAGTAATAAAATTTTGAGAAATTTTTCTATAGTAATAAAGTTTGGAGAAAATTTTCTATAGAAATAAAATTTTGGTAGATTATTTTTGGGGATCGGATATGTATAACTATAGACCGATATGGACCAATTTTGGCATGGTTATTAGCGGCCTTATACTAACACCATGTTCAAAATTTCAACCGGATAGGATGAAGTTTGCTCCTCTAAGAGGCTCCGGAGATCAAATCTGGGGATCGATTTATATGGGGGCTATATATAATTATGGACCGATATGGACCATTTTTTGCATGGTCATTAGAGAACATACACCAATACCACGTACCAAATTTCAGCCGGATCGGATGAAATTTTCGTTTCATAGAGGCTCCGCAAGCCAAATCGGGGGATCGGTTTATATGGGGGCTATATATAATTATGGACCGATGTCGACCAATTTTTCATGATCGTTAGAGACCATATACTAACACCATGTTCCAAATTTCAACCGGATCGGATGAATTTTGTTCCTCCAAGAGGCTCCGGAGGTCAAATCTGGGGATCGATTTATATGGGGGCTGTATATAATTATGGACCGATATGGACCAATTCTTGCGTGGTTGTTAGAGACCATATACTAACACCACGTACCAAATTTCAACCGGATCAGATGAAGTTTGCTCCTCTAAGAGGCTCCGGAGGTCAAATCTGGGGATCGGCTTATATGGGGGCTATATATAATTATGGACCGATATGGACCAATTCTTGCGTGTTTGTTGGAGACCACATTATAACACCACGTTCCAAATTTCAACCGGATCGGATGAATTATGCTCCTCCAAGAGGCTCCGGAGGACAAATCTGGGGATCGGCTTATATGGGGGCTATATATAATTATGGACCGATATGGACCAATTTTGGCACGCTTGTTAGAGACAATATACTAACACCACGGACCAAATTTCAATCGGATCGGATGACTTTTGCTCCTCTAAGAGGCTCCGGAGGTCAAATCTGGGGATCGGTTTATATGGGGCTATATATAATTATGGGCCGATGTGGACCAATTTTTGCATGGTCATTAGAGAACATATACCAACACCATGCACCAAATTTCAGCCGAATCGGATGAAATTTGGTTCTCTTAGAGGCTCCGCAAGCCAAATCGGGGGATCGGTTTATATGGGGGCTATATATAATTATGGACCGATATGGACCAATTCTTGCGTGGTTGTTAGAGACCATATACTAACATCACGTACCAAATTTCAACCGCATCGGATGAAGTTTGCTCCTCTAAGAGGCTCCGGAGGTCAAATCTGGGGATCGGCTTATATGGGGGCTATATATAATTATGGACCGATATGGACCAATTTTGGCATGGTTGTTAGAGACAATATACTAACATTACGAACTAAATTTCAATTGGATCGGATGACTTTTGCTCCTCTAAGAGGCTCCGGAGGTAAAATCTTGGGATCGGTTTATATGAGGGCTATATATAATTATGGACCGATGTGGACCAATTTTTGCATGGTTGTTAGAGATCATATACTAACACCATGTTCCAAATTTCAGCCGGATCGGATGAAATTTGCTTCTCTTAGAGCAATCGCAAGCCAAATCGGGGAATCGGTTTATATGGGGGCTATATGTAATTATGGACCGATATGGACCAATTTCTGCATGGTTGTTAGAGATCATATACTAACACCGTGTACCAAATTTCAGCCGGATCGGATGAAATTTGCTTCTCTTAGAGCAATCGCAAGCCAAATTTGGGGGTCCGTTGATATGGGGGCTATACGTAAAAGTGGACCGATATGGCTTATTTGCAATACCATCCTACCTACATCAATAACAACTACTTGTGCCAAGTTTCAAGTCGATAGCTTGTTTCGTTCGGAAGTTAGCGTGATTTCAACAGACGGACGGACGAACGGACATGCTCAGATCGACTCAGAATTTCACCACGACCCAGAATATATATACTTTATGGGGTCTTAGAGCAATATTTCGATGTGTTACAAACGAAATGACAAAGTTAATATACCCCCCATCCTATGGTGGAGGGTATAAAAAATCAATTCATTTATCTTCAATTAGTATACTCCATCACTACACTGCATGTAGGTGAGGTGTAAACAAATCAATATTGTGGTCAAAAACCAAAGAATTCAGTAAATAAAAGGTCACTTTCTTTTTATTTTTAACAAAATTACTCAGTAGAATTAAAATTGAACTTGTGTATGTTAAGAATAGTTTTATGTGTATGAATTTCTAATTTAAAATCAACTGGATTTGTTTGCCGTTAATTACATTAAGATTCATAATTTATTTCATGATTCATGGCAACCCTGTATCCAATTGGCCTACTCATGAAATTAAAGCTTTCGCTCAATTGGATAAAGGGCCACCATTGTAACGTAACTTCCACTGAAATGTTAGCTGAATTGCATTTATTCGAGCTCTTAATGTTTGGCTTGTGCTTCACTTATGCAGCAACAACATAAGCGGTAAGACTGAAAGCATATCACCTAATAAACTGAAAATCATATTTAAACTGAAATTCTTTTGCCTTTTCTTTGTACTTTGCGTTGGAAACCAAAAAAATCGGATATAATTTTGGGAGTTTGCAAGCATATTTACAGTCCACTCTCGTAGATCATCCAAAATTATACAATATCCCTGCCACTATACCTAAGCTAACCTGACTATCGTCGCAACAGTCAAACCAACAGACTGTGGCGACGAATTCTTTTTTGATTTCTGTCAAATATTTGCCCAGTGTGGCCATATCGTTAGCGTTATTGGCTATATTCGTCTAGTGTGACCACATATATTTACCCTTGTACCTGTGTGCCAAAAGTTAAGTTAAATTGTTATCACACGACCACTCATAAAAAAATTAACAGACATTTTCAAGAAAAGAAAATACGGTCATAAAACACGAACGAGGGCGATAAATGCGTCAGTGGTCACATTAACTTGACGCCGTCAAATGGCATATTTTGGCATTGTCATAGTCATCACCGTCACAAGTCACAATTTTCATTTGTCTATTGCACGTGACTAAAACACTTTTCTAGTCACTCCAAAAGACAAATACATTAGAAAAAACAAAAAAAACACAAAACAACCTTTTTTCTATAGAAAAAACATTTTGACAAAATTTTCCAAAGAAATACAATTTTTACAAAATATTCCATAGATAAAAAATTTTGGCAAATTTTTCTATAGAAATAACATTTTAACAAAATTTGACAAAATTTTCTATAGAAATCAAATTTTGACGAAATTTATAATAGAAATAAAATTTTTACAAAAATGTCTAACGACAAAAAAGTGGTCACGATTTTCTATATATATAAAATTTTGACAAAATTTTCAATATAAATAAAATTTTTACAAAATTTTCTATAGAAATAAAATTTTGCCAAAATTTTCTAAAGAAATAAAATTTTGCCAAAATTTTGTATAGAAATAAAATTTTGACAAAATTTTCTACAGAAATAAAATTTTGACAAAATTTTCTATAGAATTAACATTTTGACAAAATTTGCTATTGAAATAAATAAATGACAAAATTTTCTATAGGAATAAAATTTTGACGAAATTTACTAGAGAAATACAATTTTTACAAAAATTTCTAAAACAAAAATGGACAAAATTTTCTATATAAATAAAATCTTGACAAATTTTTCTACAGAAATAAATATTTGACAAAATTTTGTACAGAAATAAAATTTTGAAAAATTTTCTATAGAATTTACATTTTGACAAAATTTTCTATTGAAATAATGAAATGACAAAATTTTCTATAGGAATAAAATTTTGACGAAAATTACTAGAGAAATAAAACTTTTACAAAAAAAACCAGTAAGGAAAGTCTAAAGTCGGGCGGGGCCGACTATATTATACCCTGCACCACTTTGTAGATCTAAATTTTCGATACCATATCACATCCGTCAAATGTGTTGGGGGCTATATATAAAGGTTTGTCCCAAATACATTCATATAAATATCACTCGATCTGGAAGAATTTGATAGACTTCTACAAAATCTATAGACTCAAAATTTAAGTCGGCTAATGCACTAGGGTGGAACACAATGTTAGTAAAAAAAAAATATGGGAAACGTTTAAATCTGAAGCAATTTTAAGGAAACTTCGAAAAAGTTTATTTATGATTTATCGCTCGATATATATGTATTAGAAGTTTAGGAAAATTAGAGTCATTTTTACAACTTTGCGACTAAGCAGTGGCGATTTTACAAGGAAATTGTTGGTATTTTGACCATTTTTGTCGAAATCAGAAAAACATATATATGGGAGCTATATCTAAATCTGAACCGATTTCAACCAAATTTGGCACGCATAGTTACAATGCTAATTCTACTCCCTGTGCACAATTTCAACCAAATCGGAGTTAAAAATTGGCCTTTTTGGGCAAATGAGTGTAAATCGAGCGAAAGCTATACATGAGAGCTATATCTAAATCTGAACCGATTTGGCTGGTATTTTGCAAGTTTTTCGAGACCCATAAAATATTCGGATGTACGGAATTTGAGGAAGATCGGTTGATATACACGCCAATTATGACCAGATCGGCGAAAAATATATATGGCAGCTATATCTAAATCTGAACCGATTTTTTCCAAAATCAATAGGGATCGTCTTAGAGCCGAAACAGGACCCTATACCAAATTTTAGGACAATCGGACTAAAACTGCGAGCTGTACTTTGCACACAAAAATACATCAACAGACAGACAGACGGACAGACAGACGGACAGACAGACGGACAGACAGACGGACAGACAGACGGACAGACAGACGGACAGACAGACAGACGGACATCGCTAAATCGACTCAGAATTTAATTCTAAGCCGATCCGTATACTAAAAGGTTGGTCTATGATTACTCCTTCTTGGCGTTACATACAAATGCACAAACTTATTATACCCTGTACCACAGTAGTGGTGAAGGGTATAAAAATTTGCCAAAATTTTGTATAGAAATAAAATTTTGACAAAATTTCCAACGATATAAAGTTTTTCTATATAAATAAAATTTTTTTTTATATAAATAAAATTTAAAAAAAAAGTTTTTCTATAGAAATAAAATTTTGACAAATTGGTCTGTAGATATAAAAATTTCGACAACATTTTCAAGAGAAGTAAAATTTTGACAACATTTTCGAGGGAAATAAAATTTTGACAAAATTTTCGAGAGAAATAAAATTTTGAGAAAATGTTCTGTAGATGCAAAAATTTTGAAAAAATTTTCTATAGAATTAAAATTTTGACATCATTATCTATAGAAATAATCTTTTGAAAAAAATTTCCATAGAACTAAAATTTTCATCAAACTTCCTATAGAAATAAATTTTCGACAAATTTGTTTATAGAAAACAACATTTTGACAAAATTTTCTATAAAAAAATTTTGACAAAATGTTATTTCAATAACATTTTGACTTAATTTCTATAGAAATAAAATTTTGGCTAAAATTTTCTATAAATATTAAATTTTGAAAAAATTTCCATTAAAAAAAATTGAGAAAATTTTGTATAGAAATAAAAAGTTGACAAAATTTTCTATAGAAATAATATTATGAGAAAATTTTCCATAAAAAGAAAATTTTGAGAAAATTTTCTATAGAAATCAAATTTTAACAAAATTTTATATAGAAATAAAATTTTGACAAAATTTCCAACGAAATAAAGTTGCGAAAATTTTTTCTATATAAATAAAATTAAAAAAAAAAGTTTTTCTATAGAAATAAAAATTTGAAGAAATTTTCTATAGAAATAAAAATTTGAAAAATTTTCTACAAAAACAAAATTTGAGAAAATGGTCAATAGATGTAAAAATTTTGACAAAATTTTCGAGAGAAATAAAATTTTGACAAAATTTTGTACAGAAATAAAATTTTGAGAAAATGTTCTCCAGATATAAAAATTTTGATAAAATTTTCTACAGAAATAAAATTTTGACAAAATTTTTTATAGAATTGCCATTTAGACATCATTTTTTATAGAAATAAAATTTTGACAAAAATTTCCATAGAACTAAAATTTTCATAAAACTTCCAATAGAAATAAATTTTTGAAAAAATTTGTTTATAGAAATAAAATTTTGACAAAATTTTCTATAGAAATAAAATTTTGACTAAATTTTCTATAGATATAAAATTTTGAAAAAAAATTCCATTGAAATAAAATGTTGAGAAAATTTTGTATAGAAATACAATGTTGACAAAATTTTCTATAGAAATAGTATTTCGAGAAAATTTTCTACAGAAATAACATTTTGAGAAAATTTTCCATAAAAAGAAAAATTTGACAAAATTTTCTATAGAAATAGTATTTCGAGAAAATTTTCTATAGAAATAACATTTTGAGAAAATTTTCCATAAAAAGAAAATTTTGACAAAATTTCCAACGAAATAAATTTTTTCTATATAAATAAAATGTTTTCTATATAAAAAAAATTAAAAAAAAAGTTTTCTATACAAATAAAATTTTGACAACATTTTCGAGAGAAATAAAATGTTGACAAAAATTTCTATAGAAATAAAATTTTGAGAAAATGTTCTCTAGATGTAAAAATTTTGACAAAATTTTCTATAGAAATAAAACTTTTGACAAAATGTTGTATTGAAATAACATTTTAACTTAATTTCTATAGAAATAAAATTTTGAAAAAAATTTCCATTGAAATAAAATTTTGAGAACATTTTGTACAGAAATAACATTTTGAGAAAATTTTCTCTTTAAATAAAATCAAAAAAAAATGTTTTTCTATAGAAATAAAATTTTGACAAAATTTTCTATAGAAATAAAATTTTGACAAAATTTCCAACGAAATAAAGTTTGAAATTTTTTCTATATAAATAAAATCAAAAAAAAAGTTTTTCTATATAAATAAAATTTTGACACAATTTTCTATAGATATAAAATTTTGACAAAATTTTCTACAGAAATAAAATTTGAGAAAATGGTCTATAGATGTAAAAATGTTGACAAAATTTTCGAGACAAATAAAGTTTTGACAAAATTTTCTACAGAAATAAAATTTTGACATAATTTACAACTAAATAAAGTTTTGAAAATTTTTTCTATATAAATAAAAATAAAAAAAAGTTTTTCTATAGAAATAAAATTTTGAAAAAATTTTCTATAGACATAAAATTTTGACAAAATTTTCTACAGAAATAAAATTTTGACAAAATTTTCTACAGAAATAAAATTTTGACAAAATTTTCTACACAAATAAAATTTTGAGAAAATGTTCTCTGGATGTAAAAATTTTGACAAAATTTTCCTATGGAAATAACATGTTGAGAAAATTTTCCATAAAAAGAAAATTTTGAGAAAATTTTTTATAGAAATCAAATTTTAACAAAATTTTCTATAGAAATAAAATTTTGACAAAATTTTCTATTGATATAAAATTTTGACAAATCATTCTAACGAAATAAAATTTTATCAAAATTTTGACAAAATTTTCTACAGAAATACTATAAAATTTTGATAAAATATTCATAATTTTGTAATTTTTGCCTCGGAATCTGGACGTTGGCCCCATAGTGCAATGGCAAAGCCATTATCACATAATCTTCAATCATTATGAGTTTGAAGGATTGCTTGATCCAAATGTATAAAATTCACTTTGTCTATCTTTCAATCATACAATCATGCAAAACAATTTTTTTTTTGTTTTGGTTAAAGTTTAAAAACAGTTAAGGCTTATCTAATAAATCAATAAACACAAACAAAATTTTTAAAAATAGACAAATGCCAATTGAAGGAAAAAGAAAATAGAAATCATATGAACAGGCTTTGATTTGTTCCATTAATTTGCTTCTATTTTTAAATATTTTTGCGATTATTTGTTTAGCGCTATTTTTTTTCGATTTTTTATTTTGAGTTCAAGTAGCCACTTGAAATCCGTTAATGGATCTTGCAATGATATAGAAATTGTTTATTTAAATTTTATGGTGATTTTTTATTTGTATTCAATGTTTTGCATAAATATATATTTTGGTGTTATTATTGCTTGCCTTTTCAATTTCAATTGTTTACAATTATTTTTAGAATGGTCATATACCAAATTAGAAAAAATGCCCGACAATAAAAAAATAAGATTAAAACAAAAATAGCAATATGACCAAAAGTAATAGTAAACAAAATAATGAATATTTTATTTGTTTTCTTTTTTCATATAACAGTTTTTTGGACCTTATCATTGCCATGGAATATTTTGGTGATTATGCATTGAGAGATTAAACCCCACAAAAAAAAAGCATTTTATGAAAACCAAAACATTTTATAAAAATAACAGTTGTGAAATATTATTGATGACTTGACATATTTTGTTTTTGCATTGATTCGATTTCAAATCTTTAAATATCTACGCAATTTTTGAAAAATTCTTTATAGAAATAAAATTTTGACAAAATTTTCTATAGAAATAAAATTTTGACAAAATTTTCTATAGATATAAAATTTTGACAAAATTTTCTATAGATATAAAATTTTGACAAAATTTTCTATAGATATAAAATTTTGACAAAATTTTCTATAGAAATAAAATTTTGACAAAGTTTCCTATTGACATAAAATTTTCACAAAATTTTCTATAAAAATAAAATTTTGACAAAATTTCCTATAAAAATAAAATTTTGGCAATTTTTTTCTATAGAAATAAAATTTTGACAAGATTTTCTATAAAACTAAAATTTTGACAAAATTTCCTATAAAAATACAATTTTGACAAAATTTTCTATAGAGATAAAATTTTGACACAATTTTCTATAGAAATAAAATTTTGGCAATTTTTTTCCTCTAGAAATAAAATTTTGACAAGATTTTCTATAAAAATAAAATTTTAACAAAATTTTCTACAAAAGTAAAATTTTGACAAAAATTTCTATGGAAATAAAATTTTGACAAAATTTCCTATAAAACTAAAATTTTGACAAACTTTTCTATGGAGATAAAATTTTGACACAATTTTCGATAGAAATAAAATTTTGGAAATTTTTTCCTACAGAAATAAAATTTTGACAAGATTTTCTATAAAAACAAAATTTTTACAAAATTTTCTACAAAAGTAAAGTTTTGACAAAATTTCCTATAAAAATAAAATTTTGACAAAATTTTCTATAGAGATAAAATCTTGACACAATTTTCGATAGAAATAACATTTTGGCAATTTTTTTCTATACAAATAAAATTTTGACAAGATTTTCTATAAAAAAAAAATTTAACAAAATTTTCTACAAAAGTAAAATTTTGACAAAATTTCCTATCAAAATAAAATTTTGACAATAATTTCTATAAAAATAAAATTTTAACAAAATTTTCTATAGAGATAAAATTTTGACACAATTTTCTATAGAAATAAAATTTTGGCAATTGTTTTCTATACAAATAAAATTTAGACAAGATTTTCCATAAAAATAAAATTTTAACAAAATTTTCTACAGAAGTAAAATTTTGACAAAAATTTCTATGGAAATAAAATTTTGACAAAATTTCCTATAAAACTAAAATTTTGACAAAATTTCCTATAAAAATAAAATTTTGACAAAATTTTCTATAGAGATAAAATTTTGACATAATTTTCTATAGAAATAAAATTTTGACACAATTTTCTATATAAATAAAATGTTGGCAATTTTTTTTTATATAAATAAAATTTTGGCAATTTTCTTTCTATAGAAATAAAATTTTCACAAGATTTTCTATAAAACTAAAAATTTGACAAAATTTGCTATAAAAATAAAATTTTGACAAAACTTTCTATAGAGATAAAATTTTGACACAATTTTCTATAGAGATAAAATTTTGACACAATTTTCTATAGAGATAAAATTTTGACACAATTTTCTATAGAAATAAAATTTTGGCAAATTTTTTCTATACAAATAAAATTTTACAAGATTTTCTATAAAACTAAAATTTTGACAAAATTTCCTATAAAAAAAAAATTGTTCACAAAATTTCCTATAAAAAGAAATTTTACAACTTTCTACAGAGATAAAATTTTGACACAATTTTCTATTGAAATAAAATTTTGGCAATTTTTTTCTATAGAAATAAAATTTTCACAAGATTTTCTATAAAACTAAAATTTTGAAAAAATTTCCTATAAAAATAAAATTTTGACAAAATTTTCTATAGAGATAAAATTTTGACACAATTTTCTATAGAAATAAAATTTTGACAAGATTTTCTATAAAAATAAAATTTTGACAAGATTTTCTATAAAAATAAAATTTTAACAAAATTTTCTACAGAAGTAAAATTTTGACAAAAATTTCTATGGAAATCAAAATTTTGACAAAATTTCCTATAAAAATAAAATTTTGGCAATTTTTTTCTATAGAAATAAAATTTTGACAAGAATTTCTGTAAAAATAAAATTTTAACAAAATTTTCTACAAAAGTAAAATTTTGACAAAAATTTCTATGGAAATAAATTTTTGACAAAATTTTCTATAGAAATAAAATTTTGGCAATTTTTTCTATAGAAATAAAATTTTGACAAGATTTTCTATGAAACTAAAGTTTTGACAGAATTTCCTATAAAAATAAAATTCTGACAAAATTTCCTATAAAAAATTTTTGTCAAAATTTTCTACAGAGATAAAATTTTGACACAATTTGCTATAGAAATAAAATTTTAACAAGGTTTTCTATAAAAATAAAATTTTAACAAAATTTTCTACAAAAGTAAAATTTTGACAAAAATTTCTATGGAAATAATATGTTGACAAAATTTCCTATAAAAATAAAATGTTGACAAAATTTTCTATAGAGATAAAATTTTGACACAATTTTCTATAGAAATAAAATTTTGGCAATTTTTTTCTATAGAAATAAAATTTTGACAAGATTTTCTATAAAACTAAAACTTTGAAAAGATTTTCTATAAAAATAAAATTTTAACAAAATTTTCTATAGAAGTAAAATTTTGACAAAAATTTCTATGGAAATAAAATTTTGACAAAATTTTCTATAGAAATAAAATATTGACAAAATTTTTTATAGAAAAAACATTTCGGCAAAATGTTCTATAGAAATAAAATTTTGACAAAACTTTCTATAGAAATAAAATTTTGACAAAATTTTCTATAGAAATGAAATTTTGTAATCCCCCACGATGGATGTCAAAATTTTAAGAAATAGGAAATACCATTTGAACTTCCCTATAAAAACCAACTATCAATTTTTTTGCCTCGCATTGCAATTAATATCAACGACATTTTATTTTTAGTTTACAATATTTTATTTAATATCTTAACATTGACTCTGCAAATGTCACGTCTGAATGGCACGTGCGGTTAAAAATAAATATTTTCAGTATCATGTTTTTTTTTTTGCAAACTGTGATAAGATATTTAGTAATGATCCCATTGACGCTTTTATTTACGCAATTTGCTAAAAATACGAAACCGAGACAATAATAGGTGCATAGTGCCAAGGTTATTTTATCTATTGTTATCGATGCTTTTTTAAAAATCAATCAACAAAAACAAAAAATTCCAAGTATAAATTAATTAAGGGGGAATTGTTAACAACAGTATTAACTTTAGATGGTTTAGATGGAAGAATGTTGGGCTAGTGGCACTTAAATTAAATAGAATTAAGCATACGGAGGAATGTTCAAATGGGATTTTTAAACAAGCGCTTATCGGCGCAAAAAGATAAATCGGTTCACCGGTTTTAATCACCTCAACACTAACAAGGAACTTACAATCATCTGCATACATAAATGTTTAAACAAAATATCGATTCATTCCCAAATGCATTATTGAGATGGTGATCTTGTGTTTACCATCAAAGAACAAAAGCTCATTTGTTTATTCTCAAGAATTCACCTTTAGTTATTGCGTATGGGCTTTAGTTTTACACTTGGCTGGGAAAAATCGTATTTTCTTGCAATTCACTACAAAATGTTTATTTTCTTTGCATTAGAAAAGGCATCAATTTATTGATTATACAAATGCAACAATTTATCTTCCGTATGGAACGCACTTTTGGAGGCTAAATCGTTTTGTTTACACCAATCCCAATCGAAGGTAAGTACAATTTGGTAGAAAAAAAAAACAATAAATTACCAGCACATTGGCTCCAAAAAGAAAACCCCTAATAAAAAAAAAAAAAATAACAAGTATATACGGCCGTAAGTTCGGCCAGGCCGAAGCTTATGTACCCTCCACCATGGATTGCGTAGAAAATTCTACTGAAGACTGTCATCCACAATCGAATTACTTGGGTTGCGGTAACACTTGCCTATGGCGAGGTATCTTAAAACTTCCTAACACCGTAATATATACCACATAGTCCATACGTGGTATATATTAAACTAAAAAAGGCCGATTAAATACGTATATAATTAAGTTTAAAGTTTCTATAGAAATAAAATTTTGACAAAATAAAATTTTGACAACATTTTCTATAGAAGTAAAATTTGGAAAAAAAATTTCTATAGAAATAAAATTCGGATAAAATTTTCTATAGAAATAAAATTCTGACAAAATTTTCTATAGATTTATTTGGCAATGTTTTCTATAAAAATAAAATTTTGGTAGATTATTTTTGGCTCGAGTGGTAACCATGATTATGAACCGATAAGGACCAATTTTTGTGTGATTGGGGATCGCCTATATATAACTATAGACCGATATGGACCAATTTTAGCATGGTTATTAGCGGCCTTATACTAACACCACGTTGCAAATTTCAACCGAATCGGATGAATTTTGCTCCTCTAAGAGGCTCTGGAGATCAAATCTGGGGAACGGTTTATATGGGAGCTATATATAATTATGGACCGATATGGACCAATTCTTGCGTGTTTGTTGGAGACCACAATCTAACACCACTTCCAAACGAAACAAGCTATCGACTTGAAACTTGTCACAAGTAGTTGTTATTGATGTAGGTCCGATGGTATTGCAAATGGGCCATATCGGTCCACTTTTACGTATAGGCCCCATATAAACGAACCCCCAAATTTGGCTTGCGATTACTCAAAGAGAAGCAAATTTCATCCGATCCGGCTGAAATTTGGTATATGGTGTTGATATATGGTCTCTAATAACCACGCAAAAATTGGTCCACATCGGTCCATAATTATATATAGCCCCCATATAAACCGATCCGCAGATTTGGCTTGCGGAACCTAAAAGAGAAGCAACTTTCATCCGATCCGGCTGAAATTTGGTACATGGTGGTGGTATATGGTCTCTAACAACCATGCAAAAATTGGTTCACATCGGTCCATAATTATATATAGCCCCCATATAAACCGATCCCCAGATTTGGCTTGCGGAGCCTCAAAGGGAAGAAAATTTCATCCGATCCGGCTGAAATTTTGTACGTGATGTTGGTATATGGTCTCTAACAACCATGCAAAAATTGGTCCATATCGGTCCTTAATTATATATAGCCCCCATATAAACCGATCCCCAGAGTTGGCTTTCGGAGCCTCAAAGAGAAGCAAATTTCATCCGATCCGTCTGAAATTCGATACATGGTGTTAATATATGGTCTCTAACAACCATGCAAAAATTCCGATCCGGCTGAAATTTGGTACATGGTGTTAATATATGTTCTCTAACAACCAAGCAAAAATTGGTCCGCATCGGTCCATAATTATATATAGCCCCCATAGAAACCGATCCCCAGATTTAGCTTGCGGAGCCTCTAAGAGAAGACAGTTTCATCCGATCCGGCTGAAATTTGGTGCATGGTTTTAGTATAGGGTCTATAACAACCAAGCAAAAATTGGTCCACATCAGTCCATAATTATATATAGTCCCCATATAAACCGATACCCAGATTTGACCACCGGAACCCCTTGGAAGAACAAAATTCACCCGATCCAGTTGAAATTTGGTACGTGGTGTTAGAATATGGTCTCTAACAACCATGTAGAAATTGGTCCATACCGGTCTTAGTTATATATAATCCCAATTTAAACCGATCTCCAGATGTGACCTCCGAAGCTCATCCGATCCGGTTGAAATTTGGTACGTGTTGAAATTTGGTACATTGCGCTAGTATAACATATGGCCACTAACAACCATGGCAAAATTGGTCCATATCGGTCTATAGTTATACATAGCCGATCCCCAAAAATAATCTACGAAAATTTTATTTCTATAGAAAATTTTGTCAAAATTTTATTTCTATAGAAAATTTTGTCAACATTTTATTTCTATAGAAAATGTTGTCAACATTTTATTATTATACAAAATATTGTCAAAATTTTATTTCTGTAGAAAATTTTGTCAAAATTTTATGTCTGTAGAAAATTTTGTCAAAATTTTATTTCTATAGAAAATTTTGTCAACATTTTATTTTAATTTTATCAAACTGAATTATATACGTATTTAATCGGCCTTTTTTTAGTTTTGTTTAATATATACCTCGTATGGACTAACTTACAATTGAGAAGACGGTGTTAAGAAGTCTTAAGATACCTTGCCATCGGCAAGTGTTACCGCAAGCCAAGTAATTCGATTGTGGATGACAGTGTTTAGTACAAGTTTATATGCAATCAGTGAGAATTGTTAGTAGATGTAGTCCTTTGGAGTTACTCGTATTTTTTAATCGGAATCATCGGAATATCAACAGTATGGAGCATATGAGAGACTTCTTGTGGGCGGGGAGACTGTAATGGGAATTTTTGTTGTTGTTCATCTTGGAGTTGTTAATATCAAATTGCTGCCAAAAAATATACATATTACAATCACTGTTGCCACATTTGATAGAATTCTACCAAAACTGGGAAATTTTGCAAAATATTCCTCTCCAACTAAGCGCTTCTTTAATTTTCTACAGAAATAAAAAATTGACACAATTTTCTATAGAAATAAAACTTTGACAAAATTTTCTATAGAAAAAACATTTTGACAATTTTTTTTTTAGAAATAAAATCTTTACAAAATTTTTAAATAAACTTTAAACAAAATTTTGATAAAATTTTCTAAGAAATAAAATTTTGAGAAAATTTTCTATAGAAATAGAATTTTGAGAAAATTTTCTATAGAAATAGAATTTTGAGAAAATTTTCTATAGAATTAAAATTGTGACAAAATTTTCTATAGAAAGAGAATTTTGAGAAAATTTTCTATAGAATTAAAATTGAGACAAAATTTTCTATAGAAAAAAATACTTGACAAAATTTTCTATACAAATAAAATATTGACAAAATTTTTTATAGAAATAAAATTTTAACAACATTTTCTACAGAGATAAAATTTTAACAAAATTTTCTTTATAAATAATATTTTGACAAAATTTTCTATAGAAATAAAATTTTAACAAAATTTTCTACAGAAATAAAATTTAATATTTTAACAAAATTTTCTTTATAAATAACATTTTGACAAAATTTCCATAGAAATAAAATTTTAACAAAATTTTCTATAGAAATAAAATTTAATATTTTAACAAACTTTTCTTTAGAAATAAAATGTTCACAAAATTTTCTATACAAATAAAATTTTGACAAAATTTTCTATAGCAATAAAATTTTGACAAAATTTTCTATAGAAATAAAATTTTGAGAAAATTTTCTATAGAAATAAAATTTTGAGAAAATTTTCTATAGAAAAAATATTTTGAGAAAATTTTCTATAGAAATAAAATTTTAACAAAATTTTCTACAGAAATAAAATTTAATATTTTAACAAAATTTTCTTTATAAATAACATTTTGACAAAATTTCCATAGAAATAAAATTTTAACAAATTTTTCTATAGAAATAAAATTTAATATTTTAACAAAATTTTCTTTAGAAATAAAATGTTCACAAAATTTTCTATACAAATAAAATTTTGACAAAATTTTCTATAGCAATAAAATTTTGACAAAATTTTCTATAGAAATAAAATTTTGCGAAAATTTTCTATAGAAAAAATATTTTGAGAAAATTTTCTATAGAAATAAAATTGTGACAAAATTTTCTATAGAAAGAAATACTTGACAAAATTTTCTATAGAAATAAAATTTTAACAAATTTTTTTAGAAATAAAATTTTAACAAAATTTTCTACAGAAATAAAATTTAATATTTTAACAAAATTTTCTTTAGAAATAAAATTTTCACAAAATTTTCTATACAAACAAAATATTGACAAAATATTCTATATAATTTTGAGAAAATTTTCTATCGAAATTAAATTTTGAGGAAAATTTTGTCTAGAAATAAAAAATTGACATAAATTTCTACGAAATAAAATTTTGACAAAATTTTATTTAGAAACAAAATTGCGACAAAATTTTATGTAGTAATAATTCTTTTCAAGACAAAAAATGTTTATAAAATTTTCTAAAGAAATAAAAATTTTGATAAAATTTTTTATAGAAATAAAATTTTTCTATAGAAAAAAAATTGAAATAAATTTGCTATAGAAGTAAAATTTTGAGAAATTTTCGATAGATAAATAAAGTTTTAACAAAATTTTCTATAGAAAGAAACATTTGACAAAATTATATCTATAGATATAAAATTTTGACAAAATTTTTTATAGAAATAAAATTTTAACAAAATTTTCTAGAAAAATAAAATTTTAACAAAATTTTCTAGAAAAATAAAATTTTAACAAAATTTTCTTTAGAAATAACATTTTGACAAAATTTTCTATAGAAATACAATTTTGACAAAATTTTCTATAGAAATAACATTTTCACAAAATTTTCCATAGAAATAAAATTTTTAAAAAATTTTCTATAGAAATAAAATTTAAAATTTTAACAAAATTTTCTTTAGAAATAACATTTTCACAAAATTTTCTATAGAAATAAATTTAAATTTTTTACAAAATTTTCTATAGAAATAAAATTTTCTATAGAAATAAGATTTTGACAAAATTTTCTATAAAAAAAATATTGACAAAATTTTCTATTATTAACAATTCTTACAATTTCCTCTAATAAAAAACGGTTGCTTTCTTCACTGAGTTAATAGAGAATTTTCGACCCAGTGTTCTATATTTGAAATGAGGTAGTTGTGCGTTAATGACGTCAATTGATTGTTTACTATTTGAAAACTCGAGCGAATATTGACGTACGAATTTTATTTGCCATAATACGCTAGCGTAGATCATCTGTTTGCGATAATTAACATATTGCACATTTACGTAAATAATATCACAAATAATGGTAAAAGTGTGTGAACCACAATCGTAAAAAGTCGAATAAACCAATGTGCATTGTACATTTAATTATATCATAGGTGTCGTTTTTTAATACGCAGCAAAACAAAAACACAATTTTGATGCATTTGCATGTAGGACACCATTTATGAAATACGTGATTATGTAAAGAGCGGCACTATATATTTCGGGGAGACGGGTCTGCTCCTTGTCCGATTTTTTAAAATTTTTTTTTGCTTCAAATTATTTTTCTTTTCAAGGTTATGGTTACACTTTTTGTGCAAACATGAACTTCTAAATTTTTTGTTTATTTTTTATAAATTTTCTAGATTTAAATAAAATTATTTGTTAATTTCTCGAAAACATCTGATTTCTGCGATGTTTTTCTATGTAGCCCTTCATATTATTTTGATTTACGATTCTACTCAGTTTTCGTTTTGGTTTCCATTCACTGTGTCACATAAAAAATATAGATGGATAAAAAAAAACGTATAAAAGTCATAAGTGGATATATGTCATCACACGTCTCACCTCAACCCAGTCTTGTTATGTTAACGACAAACTAGACCAGGCTGTTGCTTAACATCAATGCAGAACACATTAATTGAAATGTTTTCATTTAATTGCTTCGCCGCTATGTTCTCTAGTGAAGAACAAACTCTCATTATATGTGTAACGGTTAACACATATTTGAGTTTATGAGGATAGTTTAGATTGTCAGGGTTGCCATATGTAGACAGAAAACGGTTCGCCTTTGGTAAATAAATTTTCTGTTAAAATCACTCAAGGTTTTTTTGTCAAAATTTTATTTCTAAAGAAAATTTTATGAAACTTTAGTTTCTATTGAAAATTTTGTCAAAATTTAATTTCTATAGAAAATTTTGTCAAAATATTATTTTTATAGAATATTTTGTCATAATTTTATTTCTATAGAAAATTTTGTCAAACATTTTTTTTTTGAAGAAAATTTTGTCAAAATTTTATTTCTATAGAAAATTTTTATCAAAATTTTATTTTTATAGAAAATTTTGTCAAAAATTTGTTCTAAAGCAATTTTGTTAAAAATTTTAATGATATAGAAAATGTTGTCAACATTTTATTTCTATAGAAAATTTTGTCATAATTGTGTACTATAGAAAATTTTGTCAAAATTTTTTTCTTTAGAAAATTGTGTCAAAATTTTATTTCAATAGAAAATTTTGTCATAAATTTATTTCTATACAAAATTTTGTCAAAAATTTGTTATAAAGCAATTTTGTCAAAATTTTATTTCTGTAGAAAATTTTGTCAAAATTTTATTTCTTTAAAAAATTTTATAAAAATGTTATTTCTATAGAAAATTTTTGTTAAAATTGTATTTCTATAAAAAAATTTTCTTAAAATTGTATTTCTATATAAAATTTTGTTTCTATAAAACATTTAGTCAACATTTTATTTCTATAAAAAATTTTGACACAATTTTAGTTTCTATAGAAAATGTTGTCAAAATTTTATTTCTATAGAAAATTTTTATCAAAATTTTATTTTTATAGAAAATTTTGTCAAAAATTTGTTCTAAAGCAATTTTGTTAAAAATTTTAATGATATAGAAAATGTTGTCAACAATTTATTTTTATAGAAAATTTTGTCATAATTTTTTTGCTATAGAAAATTTTGTCAAAAATTTTTTTCTTAGAAAATTGTTTCAAAAGTTTATTTCAATAGAAAATTTTTATCAACATTTTTCATTCTATAGAAAATTTTTTCAAAATTTTGTTTCTATTGAAAATTGTCTAAAAATTTTATTTCTATTGAAAATTGTCTAAAACTTTTATTTCTATAGGAAATTTTTATCAAAATTTTATTTTTATAGAAAATTTTGTCAATAATTTGTTCTAAAGCAATTTTGTTAAATATTTTAATGATATAGAAAATGTTGTCAACATTTTATTTCTATAGAAAATTTTGTCATAATTTTTTGCTATAGAAATCTTTGTCAAAAATTTTTTTCTATAAAAAATTGTTTCAAAATTTTAATTCAATAGAAAATTTTGCCATAAATTTATTTCTATACAAAATTTTGTCAAAAATTTGTTATAAAGCAATTTTGTCAAAATTTTATTTCTGTAGAAAACTTTGTCAAAATTTTATTTCTATAAAAAATGTTTATCAAAATTTTATTTCTATAGAAAATTTTTGTTAAAATTGTATTTCTATAGAAAATTTTTGTTAAAATTGTATTTCTATAGAAAATTTTTGTTAGAATTGTATTTCTATAGAAAATTTTGTTTCTATACAACATTTTGTCAATATTTTATATCTATAAAAATTTTTGACACAATTTTAGTTTCTATAGAAAATTTTATTTTTATAGAAAATTTTGTCAAAAATTTGTTCTAAAGCAATTTTGTTAAAAATTTTAATTATATAGAAAATGTTGTCAACAATTTATTTTTATAGAAAATTTTGTCATAATTTTTTGCTATATAAAATTTTGTCAAAATTTTTTTTCTTAGAAAATTGTTTCAAAATTTTATTTCAATAGAAAATTTTTATCAAAACATTTCATTCTATAGAAAATTTTATCAACATTTTATTTCTATTGAAAATTTTCTAAAAATTTTATTTCTATAGGAAATTTTTATCAAAATTTTATTTTTATAGAAAATGTTGTCAAAATTTTGTTCTAAAGCAATTTTGTTAAAAATTTTAATGATATAGAAAATGTTGTCAACATTTTATTTCTATAGAAAATTTTGTCATAATTTTTTGCTATAGAAAATTTTGTCAAAATTTTTTTTCTATAAAAAATTGTTTCAAAATTTCATTTCAATAGAAAATTTTACCATAAATTTATTTCTATACAAAATTTTGTCAAAAATTTGTTATAAAGCAATTTTGTCAAAATTTTATTTCAGTAGAAAATTTTGTCAAAATTTTATTTCTATAAAAAATGTTTATCAAAATTTTATTTCTATAGAAAATTTTTGTTAAAATTGTATTTCTATAGAAAGTTTTGTTTCTATAAAAAATTTAGTCAACAAAATTTTATTGTTATTGTTATAAATTTTATTGTTCCAAAAAATTTTGACAAAATTTTTGTTTCTATAGAAAATTTTGTCACAATTTGTTCTAAAACAATTTTGTCAAAATTTTATTTCTATATAAAAATTTTGTTAAAATTGTATTTCTATAGAACATTTTCTAAAAATTTTATTTCTATAAAAAAATTAGTCAACATTTTATTTCTATAAAAAAATTAGTCAACATTTTATTTCTATAAAAAAAATTAGTCAACATTTTATTTCTATAAAAAATTAGTCAACATTTTGTCAAAATTTTATTTCAATAGAAATTTTTGTCATAAATTTATTTCTATACAAAGTTTTGTCAAAAATTTGTTATAAAGCAATTTTGTCCAAATTTTATTTCTGTAGAAAATTTTGTCAAAATTTTATTTCTATAAAAAATGTTTACAAAAATGTTATTTCTATAGAAAATTTTTGTTAAAATTGTATTTCTATAGAAAATTTTTCTTAAAATTGCATTTCTATATAAAATTTTGTTTCTACAAAACATTTAGTCAACATTTTATTTCTATAAAAAATTTTGACACAATTTTAGTTTCTATAGAAAATTTTGTCAAAATTTTATTTCTATAGAAAATTTTTATCAAAATTTTATTTTTATAGAAAATTTTTTCAAAAATTTGTTTTAAAGCAATTTTGTTAAAAATTTTAATGATATAGAAAATGTTGTCAACAATTTATTTTTATAGAAAAATTTGTCATAATTTGTTGCTATATAAAATTTCGTCAAAAATTTTTTTCTTAGAAAATTGTTTCAAAATTTCATTTGAATAGAAAATTTTTATCAAAACATTTCATTCCATAGAACATTTTGTCAAAATTTTATTTCTATGGAAAATTTTGTCAAAATTTTATTTCTATTGAAAATTGTCTAAAAATTTTATTTCTATAGGAAATTTTTATCAAAATTTTATTTTTATAGAAAATTTTGTCAAAAATTTGTTCTAAAACAATTTAGTTAAAAATTTTAATGATATAGAAAATGTTGTCAACATTTTATTTCTATAGAAAATTTTGTCATAATTTTTTGCTATAGAAAATTTTGTCATAATTTTTTGCTATAGAAAATGTTGTCAAAAATTTATTTCTATTGAAACTTGTGTAAAATTTTATTTCAGTAGAAAACTTTGTCACAAATATATATTTTTTGTTTCAAAATTTTATTTTTATAGAAAATTTCTGTAAAAAATTTTGTCAAAAATTTGTTATAAAGCAATTTGGTCAAAATTTTATTTCTGTAGAAAATTTTGTCAAAATTTTATTTCTGAAGAAAATTTTGTCAAAATTTTATTTCTATAAAAAATGTTTATCAAAATTTTATTTCTATAGAAAATTTTGTCAAAATATTATTTTTATAGAAAATTTTGTCAAAATTTTATTTCTATAGAAAATTGTTATCAAAATTTTATTTTCATAGAAAATTTTGTCAAAAATTTGTTCTAAAGCAATTTTGTTAAAAATTTTAATAATATACAAAATGTTGTCAACATTTTATTTCTTTAGAAAATTTTGTCATAATTTGTTTGCTATAGAAAATTTTGTCAAAAAATTTTTTCTATAGAAAATTGTGCCAAAATTTTATTTCAATAGAAAATTTTGCCATAAATTTATTTCTGTACAAAATTTTGTCAAAAATTTGTTATAAAGTTATTTTGTCAAAATTTTATTTCTGTATAAAATTTTGTCAAAATTTTATTTCTATAAAAAATGTTTATCAAAATTTTATTTCTATAGAAAATTTTTGTTAAGATTGTATTTCTACAGAAAGTTTTGTTTCTATAAAAAATTTAGTCAACATTTTATTGTTACAAAAAATTTTGACAAAATTTTAGTTTCTATAGAAAATTTTGTCAAAATTTTATTTCAATAGAAAATTTTGTCACCATTTTATATTTATAGAAAATTTTGTCAAAAATTTGTTCTAAAACAATTTTGTCAAAATTTTATTTCTATATAAAAATTTTGTTAAAATTGTATTTCTATAGAAAATTTTCTAAAAATTTTATTTCTATAAAAAAATTAGTCAACATTTTATTTCTATAAAAAATTAGTCAACATTTTATTTCTATAAAAAAAATTAGTCAACATTTTATTTCTATAAAAAATTAGTCAACATTTTATTTCTATAAAAAAAAATTAGTCAACATTTTATTTCTATAAAAAATTTTGTCAAAATTTTATTTCAATAGAAAATTTTGTCATAAATTTATTTCTATACAAAGTTTTGTCAAAAATTTGTTATAAAGCAATTTTGTCAAAATTTTATTTCTGTAGAAAATTTTGTCAAAATTTTATTTCTATAAAAAATATTTATCAAAATTTTATTTCTATAGAAAATTTTTGTTAAAATTGTATTTCTATAGAAAAGTTTTGTTAAAGTTGTATTTCTATAGAAAATTTCATCAAACATTTGTTCTGAAGCAATTTTGTCAAAATTTTATTTCTGTCAATTTGTCAAAATTTTATTTCTATCTGAAAATTTTGTTAAAAATGTATTTCTATAGAAAATTTTGTAAAAATTTTATTTCTATAAAAAAAAATTAGTCAACATTTTATTTCTATAAAAAATTTTTTAAAAATTTTGATTTCTATGGAAAATCTTGTCAACATTTTGATTTCCATGGAAAATCTTGTCAAAACTTTGATTTCTGTGGAAAATCTTGTCAAAATTTTATTTCTATAGAAACTTTTGTCAAAACTTTATTTCTATAGGAAATATCAAAATTTTTTTCTATAAAAAATTTTGTCACCAATTGTTCTATAGAATATTTTGTCTAATTTTTTTATAGAAAATATTGTCAAAATTTCATTATTTCCTAGACATGGCAAAGCCCTTTTGTTTGAAATAACAAAAATATGCCAAAAATTCTTCCACATGGAATTTGTTATGATTATTATTTCTTCAAATTATTTTCATTGAAATGTGAGATAAAGTATGATGTCTGCTTTCTAAATTTCTTATGAAAAATCAATCATCTGCTTTCCATCTTGCTTGGAAAAACAAATCAAACATTGAAATTTCGAGGAAAATCAAATGGTGCTTTCAAAAATTTGAAATTTTCAATGATTTTCTCTCCCCCTAAGAAAATATCTGGGTCATTTACAATTGCATGAATTGCTCATGAATTTACAATTTAACAAAAAATTCTCATTACCTCTCAGCAAAAAACCCCACAAAAGCGTAGTGCCACCTTTAGCACTCATACTCTACAGTCAGTGGTGCCAACTGTTTTGGGATGAAAATCGTCAATTTTTTTAAAATATTTTTCGTCAAAATCGTCATTTCGTCCCAAAAAATGCGTCACCGTAAAACAGCTGAAAAAAGATTTAGGAACAAATTGAAAGTTTTATTCAAACATAAATATAAGAAAAGGCTCTAATTCATTTTAGTTACATGAATAATGTCGTTTAACTCTCTAATTAAGTCATCTAGTTTCCAGTTTTTTAAATCAATATTTCTACACTTTAGACTACACTCACACAGTTATTAGCCCTCTCTCTCTCTTTCAATTACTCATATTCTTTGAATTTCTCACATAGTTGGTTGGCCCAGTTAAAGTAACGAAACCAGGTCAAATTCATGTGTAGTTGACTAGATGGTGTCATAATGTACTCGAATCCGGTAATATCATCACCAGAATCAGTTTGCACTGGTTCCTTCACTCATGGAGGTTCCACCTCTTGGTGTTCTCCCCCTATAATTTACGTGTTTGTTGTTTTTTTTTTGTGTGGTTGATATCATTTGGAAAACAAACAAATAATAATAATGGCGTGTATTATTTGTTGTTTACTTAGTTTGGTTTTTGTTTTTTTTTTTCAATTGTCAATTGGCAATGACATACTAAATGCTATTTTTTGTTTTTCTCCGTTTGCAAAAAACACAAACAATTGCAACAACAACAAAATAGTTTGTAGCTCGATACATTGTCAAGGGGAGATACACTCGAGATATTTGCCTGTCCCTCTCCACATACATAATGACATTAGAGAGACATTTCAAATAGCGAGTAATGGGTCAACTACCGCCATGTAAGTGACAAAGGTACTTCATAATTATAAAAATAATAATAATAATTATTATCGCAATGGAATCATAGGTCGCCTCCACTATGAATTGTTTAGAAAAAAATCGAATAAAAAAATCATCTTCCCATTTCTCAATTGATTAAAGTGAGAGAGGGAGAGAGAGTGAGTTGTATATATTCTGGAAAATCAGCTCCTACCCGGAGTGGAGCGGGGTCCAAAGGAATATAAAATATCAAATTTGATCAGAATATTAAAGCTTAGAATTTAGATTTTTTAATATTTTAGGAAACCATTTGTTAGTATTTTTTCGATTTAAAAAAATCATTCTATAGAAAATTTAATTTCTACAGAAAATTTTATTTTTATAGAAAATTTTATCAAAATTGTATTTCTGTAGAAAATTTTGTCAAAATTTTATTTCTATAGAAGATTTTGTCAAAGTTTTATTTCTATAGAAAATTTTTTGAAAATTTTATTTCTATAGAAAATTTTTTGAAAATTTTATTTCTATAGAAAATTTTAGTCATCATTTTATTTCTATAGAAAATTTTTGTCATCATTTTATTTCTATAGAAAATTTTGTCAAAATTTTATTTCTATAGAAAATTTTGGTGAAAATTTTATTTCGATAGAAAATTTTATTTCTATAGAAAATTGTTTGAAAATTTTATTTCTATCGAAAATTTTTTGAAAATTTTATTCCTATCGAAAATTTTGTCAACATTTTATTTGTGCCAAAACTGTGTTATTATAGAAAATTTTGTCAAACTTTTATTTCTATAGAAAATTTTGTTAAAATTTTAATTCTCTAGAGAATTTTGCCAACATTTTATTTCTATAGAAAATTTTGTCAAAATTTTATTTCTATAGAATATTTTGTCAAAATTTTATTTTTATAGAATATTTTGTCGAAATTTTATTTTTATATTAAAATTGTCAAAACTTCATTTCTCTAGAAAATTTTGTTGAAATGTTATTTCTCTAGAAAATTTCGTCTAAATTCTACTTCTATAGAGAATTTTGTCAAAATTGTATATCTATTGGAAAATTGTCAACTGTGGAGGACATCTGTCCTATGACAAGTCCATGATAAATTCATCGCCAATTTTGCACCACTTCCGGACCAAAAAACTTTTTCACTACTTTTTGGTGACGTTTTTTTTTTTTTGCTGGGTTCTTTAGCACAGTTTTGTTTTTTTTTTTTTATTTTTGTCTACCATATGCGAATTCTTCTTTTCAATTTCCAAAAGCAATTGTTCCTCTTGGCGAAAGAGGTGTGTGCTTCCTCTCAATTCAATGAATATTTATTTCGTTAGTCACAATTACTTACTCATATCCATGCGAAAGCATCATCATCGTTAGGTGGTATGACCAAATTTGTTGCATCCGCTGAGAGGTTCGGTTGTCACATGTATCCATTATTGTCTTAATACGTGTAATTGTGGTGTTATCTCACACTCCTCCATGGATACCACAATCCGAGACCCCCCCGACACAATTATTGCGTTATGTTGTCACGTTCGCTGTTATTATGGGATGTAGTACAGAGGTACTGCTGTTGGCTGCGGCTGTGGCTGCCACATATGGTTGTCACATTCTCAGTAGGCCACAGCGAACAATTCTCAGATTCATTCATTCATTCATTCACTCGCTTATTCTGCTTCCCATTGCATGTAGTAAACAATGCCATAGTAGGTCTTAGAGTAGTACGAGTATTTTTCGTTTCACTCTTGCACCCAAACTAAGCCACTCTATCGTTTGAGATGTTCATTACTTGCCTATGAATTGAATCATTCCACTATCTGTTGGAATTGTTTACACACAGAGCACAGAGGTATGCAAGAAAAAAAAAAGATTTCTTTAATTGTAGCCGGAATAAAAATTGTTTGTCTATGTAATAAAAAGTTTAAATTAAAAAAAAAAATTGAGATAATTTTCTATAGAAATAAAATTTTGAGGACTTTTTTTATAGGAACGAGACTTTTACAAAATTTTCTATAGAAATCAAATTTTGACAATATATTCTACAAAAATAAAATTTTGAGAAAAAAATAATATCTATAGAAAATTTATAGAAATTATTTTTTTTTGTTTTAGAAAATTTTCTATAAGAATAAAATGTTGAGAAATTTTAAACATTTTTATTTTCGTGTTAATTCATACTATCACTGTCCATTGTAAGTTTTATTTTCTTGTAGAAAAATAGTAACATTTTCTATTGATATAACAGAACATTTTCTATTGAAATAAAATTTGACAAAATGTTCTATAAAAATAAAAATTTTTGAGAAAATTTTCTCAGAAAAGAAATTTTAATAAAAATTTTTTAGAAAGATGAAGTTTTGAGAAAATTTTTAGAAATTTTCTATAGAAATAAAATTTTGATAAGATATTCTTTAGTAATAAAATTTTGAGAACAATATCTAAATAAATCAATTTTTGAGAAAATTTTCCTAGAAATAAAATTTTGAAAAAGTAAAATCTATAGAAATAAAATTTTGACGAAATTTTCAATAGAAATAAAATTAAAAAAAAAATCCATAGGCAAAAAATTCTGAAAAATTTTTCAATAGAAATAAAATTTTGACAAAATTTTCTATTGAAATAAAATTTTGACAAAATTTTCTATAGAAATAAAATTTTGACAAAATTTTCTATATAACTAAAATTTTGACGAAATTTTTTATAGAAATTTTCTATAGGATTAAAATATTGACAAAATTTTCTATAGAAATAAAAATTTTGAGAAAATGTTCTATGGAAATACAATTTTTGAGAAAATTATCTATAAGAATAAAATTTTGAGAAAATTTTCTATAGAAATAAAATTTAAATTTTGACGAAGTTTTCAACAGAAATTAAATTTTGAGAAATTGACAAAATTTTCTATAGAAATAAAATTTTTGAGAAAATATTCTATGGAAATACTGTCTTTGAGAAATTTTCCATAGAAATTTTCTATAGGATTAAAAGATTGACAAAATTTTCTATAGAAATAAAATTTTGACAAAATATTCTTTAGTAATAAAATTTTGAGAAATATTTCTAAATAAATTAATTTTTGAGAAAGTTTTCCTAGAAATAAAATTTAAATTTTGACGAATTTTTCAATAGAAATAAAATTTTAAGAAATTTTCCATAGAAACTTTCTATAGGATTAACAGATTGACAAAATTTTCTATAGAAATAAAATTTTTACAAAATTTTCTATAGAAATAAAATTTTGACAAAATTTTCAATTGAAATAAAATTTTGACAACATTTTCTATTGAAATAAAATTTTGACAAAATTTGCTATAGAAATAAAATTTGCACAAAATTTTCTATAGAAATAAAATTTTGACAAAATTTTCTATAGGATTAACAGATAGACAAAATTTTCTATAGAAATAAAATTTTGAGAAATTTTCTATAGGATTAACAGATAGACAAAATTATCTATAGAAATAAAAAAATGTTCTATGGAAATACAATTTTTGAGAAAATTATCTAAAAAAATAAAATTTTGAGAAAATTTTCTGTAGAAATAAAATTTAAATTTTGACGAAGTTTTCAATAGAAATAAAATTTTTGAGAAAATATTCTATGGAAATAAAATTTTTGAGAAAATATTCTATGGAAATACAATTTTTTAGAAAATTATCTAAAAGAATAAAATTTTAAGAAAATTTTCTATAGAAATAAAATTTAAATTTTGACGAATTTTTCAATAGAAATAAAATTTTAAGAAATTTTCCATAGAAATTTTCTATAGATTAAAAGATTGACAAAATTTTCTATAGAAATAAAATTTTAACAAAATTTTCTATAGAAATAAAATTTTTACAAAATTTTCTATAGAAATAAAATTTTGACAAAATTTTCAATTGAAATAAAATTTTGACAAAATTTTCTATAGAAATAAAATTTTGACAAAATTTTCTATAGAAATAAAATTTTGACAAAATTTTCTATAGAAATAAAATTTTGACAAAATTTTCTATAGAAATAAAACTTTGACAAAATTTTCTATTGAAATAAAATTTCGTTAAAATTTTCTATAGAAATAAAATTTTGACAAAATTTTCTATAGAAATAAAATTTTGACAAAATTTTCTATAGAAATACAATTTTAACAAAATTTTCTATAGAAATAAAATTTTGACATAATTTTCTATAGAAATAAAATTTTGACAAAATATTCTTTAGTAATAGAATTTTGAGAAAAATTTCTAACTAAATTAATTTGTGAGAAAATTTTCCTAGAAATAAAATTTAGAAAAAAATAAAATCTATAGAAATAAAATTTTGACAAAATTTTCTATAGAAATAAAATTTTGACAAAATATTCTTTAGTAATAAAATTTTGAGAAAAATTTCTAAATAAATTAATTTTTGAGAAAGTTTTCCTAGAAATAAAATTTAGAAAAAAATAAAATCTATAGAAATAAAATTTTGACACAATTTTCTATAGAAATAAAATTTTGACAAAATTTTCTATAGAAATAAAATGTTGACAAAATTGTCTATAGAAATATAATTTTAACAAATTTTCAATGGAAATCAAATTTTGACGAAATTTTCAAGAAATAAAATTTTGATAAAATATTCTTTAGTAATAAAATTTTGAGAAAAATTTCTAAATAAATTAATTTTTGAGAAAATTTTCCTAGAAATAAAATTTTTACAAAATTTTCTATAGAAATAAAATGTTGACGAAATTTTCAATAGAAATAAAATTTTGCCAAAATTTTCTATTGAAATAAAATTTTGACAAAATTTTCTATTGAAATAAAATTTCGACAAAATTTTCTCTAAAAAAAATTTTTTTTGAGAAAATGTTCTATGGAAATACAATTAATTTAAAAAATTTGTTATAATAAGTCAAAATCTTTAAGCCCCATTTTCATGAAACTCCTTTAGAACTATGTTAGCTAACGAACTTTTAAACCGTGATATGTACATAGCTGTCATCTTGCGTATATATTCCATATGCCGGTTAGAATCTTAACTGCTCAAAAATTTTCAGTTAAAGCCTAACGGAGCTACATGAAAATTGTCGTAAACATTTTTATTTTCGTGTTAATTTATACTATCAAAGTGCATTGTGAATAAGTTAGCCATTTTGGTAGAAGTAGCAAAATTTACTTGTTGATGAGAAAATTTTTTATAGACATAAAATTTTGAGAAAATTTTCTATAGAAATAAAATTTTGATAAAATTGTCTATATAAATAAATTTTTGAGAAAATTGTCTGTAGAAATGAGAAAATATTCCATAGAAATAAAATTTTGAGAAATTTTTCTTTAGATATAAAATTTTGAGAAGATTTTCTATTTCTATAGAAATTTCTATTTATTCAGAAATTGTAATATAGAAATAAAATTTGCTGCAGAAATAAAATTTTTGAGAAAATTTTCTATAGAAATAAATTTTTTGAGATTTTTTTTTATAATTCGATATTGTTAAAAATTTTAATTTTTGTGTTAATTCATATTATCAGTCCATTGTTAATAAGTTCTCACTTTTTATAGAAGTAGCAATTTTCACTTGTTGGTACAAGCCAAAATCGTTAAAACATTTAAAATTCGAAACATTCACAATACAAGGGAGAGATCATTCATTCATGCATTCGAAGAAAAAGCATTTTTTCATATAAAATAACCACAAAAATTTGATCAAAAACTTCAAAATAAGATTTTTTTTTAAATTTCGTAGATTGTGGTAAATTTCTCTTAACACTAATCTGTCAATTCTGTTCTAAGCGCAATTTGGATCATATCCAGTGAATTTTTGCTTTAGAAGTTATGCCTTGGAAGTTCATATGAGGGATGACGTATAAAAACCTAAAAAAAAATTCCACCAATTTCGTTTATTATCTTTTTGTAAGACTTTTATTTTCTAATTATAAATTTTTTTGTAATTTGAAAAACTTTATCACCCCATCATTGTTCCCCCTTTGATGACACTGTCTCGTGTATCTTTATATGTGCTGTGTAATACTACAATGAGTACCTTGCATAGACATACTACTACGCCTACATTTATATATGGATGTGATGTAGTTCCGTTTATTATCTCAACATAACCTCTCTTGACACTCTCGACTATCAACCCACTCTCTATTTATATGTTATACGAGTATTGTTGTAGTAGTAATAGTAGTAGCTCTGGTTATAGTAATTAAATAAAATTCAATTTTTGTCAATGAAAAAACAAAAAAAAAAAACAAAATTTAAATAAATTTTTTGCACTCACGAGAAATTAAAACAAAAACAAAAACAAATGGCATTAAATCATCATGTAGTATATTTGAAATTCATTCATAAATTTAATTGTATAGGAAATACTACGAGTATATGGTCATACATTACTACCCTATGTTAAAAATAAATTGATAATGAAAGTGTACTAACTCTCAAATATGCAAGTATCACTTTTGTTTTACCACGTGATCTGTCCAGATGTTCAACTGCAATTAAAAGGAAAATGTTAAGTTTTCATTGATGGGAGTAGTTTTCTTTGATCCACAGTGGTTTGTATTGGAAATAATTTGGAATCTATAATGGTATGAATGGATGAAGGTAAATACATTTTTAAAAATGAAATTTTGACAAAATTTCCTCTGTTGGTTAAGCTACACTTGTAATTTAGTCAATAAAATGTTGACACAATTGTCCATAGAAATAAAATTTTGAAAAAAATTTTCTATAAAAATAAAATTTTGACAAAATTTTCTATAGAAATAAAATTTTGAGAAAATTTTCTATAAAAATAAAATGTTGACAAAATTTTCTATAGAAATAAAATTTTGACAAAATTTTCTATAGAAATAAAATTTTGACAAAATTTTCTATAGAAATAAACTTTTGAGAAAATTTTCTATAGAAATAAAATCTTGACGAAATTTTCTATAGAAATAAAATTTTGAAAAAATTTTCTATAGAAATAAGCTTTTGAGAAAATTTTCTATAGAAATAAAATTTTGACAAAATTTTCTACAGAAATAAAATTTTGACAAAAGTTTCTATAGAAATAAAATGTTGACAAAATTTTCTATAGAAATAAAATTTTGACAAAATTTTCTATAGAAATAAAATTTTCACAAAATTTTCTATAGAAATAAAATTTTGATAAAATTTTCTATAGAAATAAAATTTTGACAAAATTTTCTATAGAAATAAAATTTTGACAAAATTTTCTATAGAAATAAACTTTTGAGAAAATTTTCTATAGAAATAAAATCTTGACAAAATTTTCTATAGAAATAAAATCTTGACAAAATTTTCAATAGAAATAAAATTTTGACAAAATTTTCTATAGAAATAAAATTTTGAGAAAATTTTCTATAAAAATAAAATGTTGACAAAATTTTCTATAGAAATAAAATTTTGACAAAATTTTCTATAGAAATAAAATTTTGACAAAATTTTCTATAGAAATAAACTTTTGAGAAAATTTTCTATAGAAATAAAATCTTGACAAAATTTTCTATCGAAATAAAATGTTGACAATATTTTCTATCGAAATAAAATGTTGACAATATTTTCTATAGAAATAAAATGTTGACAAAATTTTCTATAAAAATAAAATTTTGACAATATTTTCTATAGAAATAAAATTTTGACAATATTTTCTATAGAAATAAAATCTTGACAAAATTTTCTATAGAAATAAAATTTTGACAAAATTTTCTATAGAAATAAAATCTTGACAAAATTTTCTATAGAAATAAAATTTTGACAAAATTTTCTATAGAAATAAAATTTTGACAAATTTTTCTATAGAAATAAAATTTTGACAAAATTTTCTATAGAAATAAAATCTTGACAAAATTTTCTATAGAAATAAAATTTTGACAAAATTTTCTATAGAAATAAAATCTTGACAAAATTTTCTATAGAAATAAAATTTTGACAAAATTTTCTATAGAAATAAAATTTTGACAAATTTTTCTATAGAAATAAAATCTTGACAAATTTTTCTATAGAAATAAAATTTTGATAAAATTTTCTATAAAAATAAAATGTGGACAAAATTTTCTATAGAAATAAAATTTTGGCAAAATTTTCTATAGAAATAAAATCTTGACAAAATTTTCTACAGAAATAAAATTTTGACAAAATTTTCTATAGAAATAAAATTTTGACAAAATTTTCTATAGAAATAAAATTTTGACAAAATTTTCGATAGAAATAAACTTTTGAGAAAATTTTCTATAGAAATAAACTTTTGAGAAAATTTTCTATAGAAATAAAATCTTGACAAAATTTTCTATAGAAATAAAATTTTGACAAAATTTTCTATAGAAATAAAATTTTGACAAAATTTTCTATAGAAAAAAAATTTTGACAAAATTTTCTATAGAAATAAAATTTTGACAAAATTTTCTATAGAAATAAGCTTTTGAGAAAATTTTCTATAGAAATAAAATCTTGACAACATTTTCTACAGAAATAAAATTTTCACAAAATTTTCTATAGAAATAAAATGTTGACAAAATTTTCTATAGAAATAAAATTTTGACAAAATTTTCTATAGAAATAAAATTTTGACAAAATTTTCTATAGAAATAAAATTTTGTCAAAATTTTCTATAGAAATAAAATTTTGATAAAATTTTCTATAGAAATAAAATTTTGACAAAATTTTCTATAGAAATAAAATTTTGACAAAATTTTCTATAGAAATAAAATTTTGAGAAAATTTTCTATAAAAATAAAATGTTGACAAAATTTTCTATAGAAATAAAATTTTGACAAAATTTTCTATAGAAATAAAATTTTGACAAAATTTTCTATAGAAATAAAATTTTGACAAAATTTTCGATAGAAATAAACTTTTGAGAAAATTTTCTATAGAAATAAACTTTTGAGAAAATTTTCTATAGAAATAAAATCTTGACAAAATTTTCTATAGAAATAAAATTTTGACAAAATTTTCTATAGAAATAAAATTTTGACAAAATTTTCTATAGAAAAAAAATCTTGACAAAATTTTCTATAGAAATAAAATTTTGACAAAATTTTCTATACAAAAAAAATGTTGACAAAATTTTCTATAGAAATAAAATTTTGACAAAATTATCTATAGAAATAAAATTTTGACAAAATTTGCTATAAGCAATAAAACATTGACAATATTTTCTATACAAATACAATTTTAACAAATTTTTCTACAGAAATAAATTTTTGGTAAACTATATTATACCCTTAACCATTATGTAGACCAAAATTGGTGTTACCATCTCAACTCCTTCAAGGTTTATATTCCCATATACAAATATTTATATCTGAAACGATTTGAAGACAATTTTTTGTACTTCTACAAAATCGCTAGAATTAAAACTTAAATCGCCTAACAATCTGGGATGAAACACGATGTTAGTAAGAAACAAGTATATACGGCCGTAAGTTTGGCCAGGCCGAATCTTATGTACCCTCCACCATGGATTGCGTAGAAACTTCTTCTAAACACTGCCATCTACAATCGAATTACTTAAGTTGCGGTAACGCTTGCCGATGGCAAGTTTAAAACCTCCTAACAACGTCTTCTAAATTGTATGTAAGTCCATATATTAAATCAAAAAAGATCGATCAAATACGTATATAATTCAGTTTGACAAAATTTTCTATAGACATAAAACTTTGACAAAATTTTCTATAGAAATAAAATTTTCAAAATTTTTTTATAGAAATAACATTTTGACAACATTTTCTTTAGAAATAAAAATTTGACAAAATTTTCAACGGAAATAAAATTTTAACAAAATTTTCTATAGAAATAAAATTTTCAAAAAATTTTTTATAGAAATAAAATTTTAACAAAATTTTCTATAGAAATAAAATTTTGACAAAATTTTCTATAGAAAAAAAAAAACTTTGACAAAATTTTCTATAGAAATACAAATTTTCTATAGAAATAAAATTTTGACAAAATTTTCTATACAAATAAAATTTTGGTAGATTATTTTTGGCTCGAGTGGCAACCATGATTATGAACCGAATAAAATTTTAACAAAATTTTCTATAGAAATAAAATTATGACAAAATTTTCTATAGAAATAAAATTATGACAAAATTTTCTATAGAAATAAAATTTTGAAACATTTTTCTATAGAAATAAAACTTTCGTACATTATTTTTGGCTCGAGTGGCAACCATGATTATGAACCGATATGGACCACTTTTTGTGTGATTGGAGATCGGCTATATATAACTATACACCGATACGGATCAATTTTGGTATGGTTGTTAGCGGCCATATACTAACACCACGTTCCAAATTTGAACCGGATCGGATGAATTTTGCTCCTCCAAGAGGCTCCAGAGGTCAAATCTGGGGATCGGTTTATATGGGGGCTATATATAATTATAGACCGATATGGACCAATTTTGGCATGGTTGTTAGAGACAATATACTAACACCACGGACCAAATTTCAATCGGATCGGATGACTTTTGCTCCTCTAAGAGGGTCCGGAGTTCAAATCTGGGGATCGGTTTATATGGGGGCTATATATAATTATGGACCGATGTGGACCAATTTTTGCATGATTGTTAGAGACCATATACTAACACCATGTACCAAATTTCAGCCGGATCGGATGAAATTTGCTTCTCTTAAAGGGTGATACGGTCAAAATTTGGTCAAGGGAAATCGCGTGTAAATCGGTGAAATCGTTTATTTAAAAAATCAAATTAAATTTCTTTTTCAAGTTCAATTAGTATAAAATTCAGGAAAAATATTCAGTTAGGCTTTCGCTTTTCCAAATCCAAATTGCCGGGCCTCACGCTTGACACCTGCCATCAGATTTTGTACAGACACCTTGTCCACCTTCTTCGCCGCAGAAAGCCAGTTTGCCTTGAACTGCTGATCGTCCTTAGCAGTTTTTTTTTGGTCTTCTTTAGGTTCCGCTTGACAATAGCCCAGTATTTCTCAATTGGGCGGAGCTCTGGCGTGTTGGGAGGGTTCTTGTCCTTGGGAACCACCTGCACGTTGTTGGCGGCGTACCACTCCATGGCCTTTTTACCGTAATGGCAAGATGCCAAATCCGGCCAAAACAGTACGGAACAACCGTGTTTCTTCAGGAAAGGCAGCAGACGATTATTCAAACACTCTTTCACGTAAATTTCTTGGTTGACAGTCCCGGAAGCTATGAAAATGCTGCTTTTCAAGCCACAGGTACAGATGGCTTGCCAAACCAGATATTTCTTTGCGAACTTTGACAGTTTTATGTGCTTGAAAATATCTGCTACCTTTCCCCTTCCTTTTGCCGTATAAAACTCCTGTCCCGGAAGCTGCTTGTAGTCGGCTTTGACGTGGGTTTCGTCGTCCATTACCACGCAGTCAAACTTCGTCAGTATCGTCGTGTACAGCCTCCGGGATCGCGCTTTGGCCGTCGTATTTTGTTTATCATCGCGATTTGGAGTCACTACCTTCTTGTAAGTCGATAGTCCGGCTCGATGCACGGTTGTAGACGATACACCCAGCTTATTTGCGGCATCTCGGAGAGAGAGGTTAGGATTTCGCTTGAAACTACCGGCAACTCTCTTTGTCGTCTCAGCGGCTTCCGGTTTTCGATTTCCCCCCGATCCAGACTTCCTGGCTGTCGACAAACGTTCCCCAAACACTTTAATTACATTTGTAACGGTTGATTTGGCAACTTTTAGCGATTTTGCCAGCTTTACGTGCGAGTAGCTCGGATTTTCGCGATGCGCGAGCAAAATTTTGATACGCTGCTCTTCTTCAGGTTTTTTAAATGCAAAATTGAAAGAAATACGTCAAGTTTATATTGAACAAATTTTGACCGTATCAGCCTTTAGAGGGTCTGCAAGCCAAATTTGGAGGTCCGTTTATATGGGGGCTATACATAAAAGTTGACCGATATGACCCATTTTCAATACCATCCGACCTACATCAATAGCAACTACTTGTGCCAAGTTTCAAGTCGATAGCCTGTTTCGTTCGGAAGTTAGCGTGATTTCAACAGACGGACGGACGGACATGCTCAGATCGACTCAGAATTTCACCACGACCCAGAATATATATACTTTATGGGATCTTAGAGCAATATTTCGATGTGTTACAAACGGAATGGCAAAGTTAATATACCCCCATCCTATGGTGGAGGGTATAATAATAATCCTGATATTTCAGCAAAAAACGTAAATGGGAGAATAATTTTGGCCTCCGTGGTCATATGGGTGTAAATCGGGCGAGAGATATATATGGGGCCTATATCTAAATTTGAACTGATTTGAACCAAATTTAGCACACTTAACAATACTATTAAACGTACTCCTTATGCAAAATTTAAAGCAAATCAGGTCAAATCTCTGGCTTTTGTGGCCATATTAGTCGAAATCGGACGAAAGATATATATGGGAGCTATATCTAAATCTGAACCCATTTTCATATATAACGAAAACACCAAAATAGTTGGCTGCCCGAAATTTTGAGAAAATAAGTTGATAAATACGTTAATTATGTTCAGATCGGTGATAAATATATATGGGAGTTATATCTAAATCTGAACCGATTTTTTTCAAAATCAATAGCGATTGTCTTTGAGCCCAAATTTCAGGACGATCGGACATAAACTGCGAGCTGTACTTTGCACACAAAGTTACATATACAGACAGACGGACGGACAGGCAGACAGACAGACGGACATCGCTAAATCGACTCAGAATTTAATTCTAAGCCGATCGGTATACTAAACGATGGGTCTCAGACTTTTCCTTCTTGGCGTTACATACAAATGCACAAACTTATTATACCCTGTACCACAGTAATGGTGAAGGGTATAAAAAGGCCGATTGAATACGTATATAATTAAGTTTGACAAAATTTTCAACATAAATAAAATTTTTAAAACAATTTCTATAGAAATAAAATTTTAGCAACATTTTCTATAGAAATAAAATCTTAGCAAAATTATTTATAGAAATAAATTTTTGGGAAAAAGTTTTTATAGATATAAAATTTTGACAAAATTTTCTATAGAAATAAAATTTTGGCAAAATTTTCTATAGAAATAAAATTTTGACAACATTTTCTATAGAAAATAAATTCTTTCGAAAATTTCTATAGAAATAAAATTTCGACAAAATTTTCTATAGAAATAAAATTTTGACAAAATTTTCTATAGAAATAAAATTTTGACAAAATTTTCTATAGAAATAAAATTTTGACAAAATTTTCTATAGAAATAAAATTTTGACAAAATTTTCTATAGAAATAAAATTTTGACAAAATTTTCTACAAAAATAAAATTTTGACAAAATTGTCTATAGAAATAAATTATAACAAAATTTTCTCTAGAAATAAAATTTTAACAAAATTTTCTACACAAATACAATTTTGACAACATTTTCTATAGAAATAAATTTCAACAAAATTCTCTCTAGAAATAAAATTTTAACAAAATTTTCTATAGAAATAAAATTTCGACAAAATTTTCTTTAGAAATAAATTTTAACAAAATTTTCTATAGAAATAAAATTTCGACAAAATTTTCTATAGAAATAAAATTTTGACAAAATTTTCTATAGAAATAAAATTTTGACAAAATTTTCGATAGAAATAAAGTTTTGACACAATGTTCTATAGAAATAAAATATTGACAAAATTTTCTATAGAAATAAAATTTTGACAAAATTTTCTATAGAAATAAAATTTTGACAAAATTTTCTACAAAAATAAAATTTTGACAAAATTGTCTATAGAAATAAATTATAACAAAATTTTCTCTAGAAATAAAATTTTAACAAAATTTTCTACACAAATACAATTTTGACAACATTTTCTATAGAAATAAATTTCAACAAAATTTTCTATAGAAATAAAATTTTCTATAGAAATAAAATTTTGACAAAATTTTCTATAGAAATAATTTTTTGACACAATTTTCTATAGAAATAAAATTTTGGCAAAATTTTCTATAGAAATAAATTTTTTACTAAATTTTCTATAGAAATAAAATGTTGACAAAATTTTCTATAGAAATAAAATTTTGACAAAATTTTCTACAGACATAAAATTCTGACAAACTTGTCAATAGAAATAAATTTTAACAAAATTTTCTATAGAAATAAATTTTAACAAAATTTTCTATAGAAATAAATTTTAACAAAATTTTCTATAGAAATAAAATTTTGACAAAATTTTCTATAGAAATAAAATTTTGACAAAATTTTTTATAGAAATAAAATTTTGACAAAATTTTCTATGGAAATAAAATTTTGACAAAATTTTCTATAGAAATAAAATTTTGACAAAATTTTCTACAGAAATAAAATTTTGACAAAATTGTCTATAGAAATAAATTATAACAAAATTTTCTCTAGAAATAAAATTTTAACAAAATTTTCTGCACAAATAAAATTTTGACAACATTTCCTATAGAAATAAAATTTCGACAAAATTTTCTATAGAAATAAAATTTTGACACAATTTTCAATATAAATACACTTTCTGTGTAGCCTTTGCTCTTTTCAACCAATTTGAGATATTTCTTACATCTTTTAATTATAAAATTATTAAATATTCCAAAAACAAAAGCATTCATTTATACCAACAATAATAGCTGATAAGGAAACCTTAATTAGACCCAGAAGGGACAGATAGACGGACTGATATACCATACTCGCAGTAGCATACAGCTCTAAGATAATCTCCAGTTGGAATGATATGCTTGTTGGTTGGTTTGTCAAACTAAGCAAGAAAAATAAAACGCCTCAGTGACACTCATGATGATGCCAGACTAACTGACCATTGGTCACGTTCACATTTAGGTTTCATTCATAAAAATTAATCGAGTACTATTTACTACGCTTGCTTACCTCACCCAATAGCTCTATGGGATGGCTTACAAGGTGAATGATTAGACAAGCAGGCATGCAGGACGGATAGCAGGGGTTTCTGCTGTGACTTTTTGAAGAATTCAAAAAGTGAAAGTTGGTTAGTTTTTATGATTGGCTTTGTGGTTTGGTTTTCTTTATGATTCAATGTTTGTGGTCATCCGTCACAGAATTTCTTCTTATTCGTAGAAATGAAGAAAGTTGTGTTGTTTTTTTTTAATTCCAGAGACTTGAAAGAATTTGAAGAATTTCTAGGTTTTTTCCATGGGTATTTCCGTAAGTAGTATAATGTGGTGTCTTATAGCCCACTGAAGCGTGGAGAGTATGCAGTGATTTTAAATTTTCACAACATTTTCTACAGAAATAAAATGTTGGCAACATTTTCTATAGAAATACAATTTTGACAAAATTTTCTAAGGAAATAAAATTTTTTTCCATTTGTTTTGTTTTGTTATTGTTGGTTTTGTTCTTTAAGCATTGTTGTTGTTTTTTATTGTAGCTTAAAACCATACATTGACTAAACTACAAGTGTAGCTTAACCAACGGAGGAAAAGAATGTTTGTCAAATTTATTTGGGCAAAGCCCTATAGACTGCAAGATGGTTGGATGGACGCACGTTTCGGAATTACCACATTCCTCATCAGCATCCTCTACTTGCAGCAAAACTATCAACCAATTATCAGAATAAATTCAGGCATCCTCATCAGCATCCTCTACTTATGCTGCAAGTAGAGGATGCTGATGAGGAATGTGGTAATTCCGAAACGTGCGTCCATCCAACCATCTTGCAGTCTATAGGGCTTTGCCCAAATAAATTTGACAAACATTCTTTTCCTCCGTTGGTTAAGCTACACTTGTAGTTTAGTCAATGTATGGTTTTAAGCTGCAATAAAAAACAACAACAAATAAAATTTTGACAAAATTTTCTATAGAAATAAAATTTTGACAAAAATTTCTATTGAAATACAATTTTTACAAAATTTTCTATAGAAATAAAATCTTCATAACATTTTCTATAGAAATAAAATTTTGACAAAATTTTCTATAGAAATAAAATCTTGATAACATTTTCTATAGAAATAAAATTTTGACAAAATTTTCGATAGAAATAAAATTTTGACAAAATTTTCTATAGAAATAAAATTTTGACAAAATTTTCTATAAAAAAAAATTTTTGACAAAATTGTCTATAGAAATAAAATTTAGAAAAAATTTTCTATAGAAATAAAATTTTGAACAAACTTTCTATAGAAATAAAATTTAGAAAAAATTTCTATAGAAATAAAATTTTTATAAAATTTTCTAGAAAAATAAAATTTTGACAAAATTTTCTATATAAAAAAAAAATTGTACAAAATGTTCTATAAAAATTTTTTTTTTCAATTTTCATAAAATGTTCTCTAGAAATTGAATTTTGACAAAATTTTCTGTAGAAATAAAATTTTGACAAAATTTTCTATAGAAATAAAATTTAGACAAAATTTTCTATTGAAATACAATTTTTACAAAATTTTCTGTAGAAATAAAATATTGACAAAATTTTCTATATAAACAACATTTTTTTTACAAAATTTTCTATAAAACAAAAATTTATAGAAAATTTTCTATAAAACAAAAATTTATAGAAAATTTTCTATAGACATAAAATTTTGAGAAAATTTTCTGTAGAAATAAAATTTTGACAAAATTTTCTAAAGAAATAAAATTTTAATAAAATTTTCTATAGAAATAAAATTTAGACAAAATTTTCTATAGAAATACATTTTTGAGAAAATTATCTATAGAAATAAAATTTTTACAAAATTTTTATATAGAAATAAAATATTGATAACATTTTCTATAGAAATAAAATTTTGACAAAATTTTCTACAGAAATAAAGTTTTGGCAAAACTTTCTACGGAAATAAAATTTTGACAAAATTTTCTATATAAAAAAAATGTACAAAATGTTCTATAAAACAAAATTTTTTTTTCAATATTCATAGAATTTTCTCTAGAAACTGAATTTTGACAAAATTTTCTGTAGAAATAAAATTTTGACAAAATTTTCTATAGAAATAAAATTTAGACTATATAAAAAAAAATTTACAAAATTTTCTATAAAACAAAAATTTATAGAAAATTTTCTATAGAAATGAAATTTTGATAAAATTTTCTAGAGAAATAAAATTTTGGAAAATTTTCTTTAGAAATAAAATTTTGACAAATTTTCCTATAGATATAAAATTTAGACAAAATTTTCTATAGAAATAAAATTTTGACAATTTCTTCTATAGAAATACAATTTTGAGAAAATTATCTATAGAAATAAAATTTTGACAAAATTGTCTGTAGAAATAAAATATTGACAAAATTTTCTATATAAAAAAAATTTACAACATTTTCTATAAAACAAAAATTTATAGAAAATTTTCTATAAACATACAATTTTGAGAAATTTTTCCGTAGAAATAAAATATTGATAAAATTTTATAGTGAAATAAAATTTTGACAAAAATTTTTGTAGAAATAAAATTTTGACAAAATTTTCTATAGAAGTAAAATTTAGACAAAATTTTCTATAGAAATACAATTTTGAGAAAATTATCTATAGAAATAAAAGTTTGACAAAATTTTCTGTAGAAATAAAATGTTGACAAAATTTTCTATATAAAAAAATTTTACAAAATTTTCTATAAAACAATTATAGAAAATTTTCTATAGACATTAAATTTTGAGAAAATTTTCTATAGAAATAAAATTTTCTAGAGAAATAAAATTTTGACAAAATTTTCTATAGAAATAAAATTTAGACAAAATTTTCTATAGAAATACAATTTTGACAAAATTTTCTATACAAATAAAGTTATGATAGAATTTTCTAGAGAAATAAATTTTTGACAACATTTTATGTAGAAATAAAATATTGACAAAATTTTCTATATAAAAAAATTGTACAAAATGTTCTATAAAACAATTTTTTTTTTTCAATTTTCATAAAATTTTCTCTAGAAATTGAATTTTGACAAAAATTTCTGTAGAAATAAAATTTTGACAAAATTTTCTGTAGCAAAAAATATTGACAAAATTTTCTGTAGCAAAAAATATTGACAAAATTTTCTCAGAAATAAGATTTTAACAAAATTATCTATAGAAATACAATTTTGACAAAATTTTGAAATATAATTTCGGCAAAAATATATTTTTGGCCTATCTGCATTAACGTGCAGGCGTATGAAATGTATTCCCTGCAGATTCATATCTCTTGTCCAAACTAGCCAAGGGGTAATGAAAGTCTCCACCATAATGACTATATTTATATATGCTCTATGGGAATTGCGGCAAAACCCCAATTACTTCCTTCCTTCCTAAGCGAAGAGAGTGGAGTATCTCCCAAGCATTCATTAGTCCGCGTGTCCATTCGGTCACTCATGAAATGTAGGCCTTTTTGCTATAATGCAGGTATGTCGGAAGCCGGTCGTGTTATTTTTAAACAGTGAGAAACTTATTTGGAAATTGTGGTTGCGGGTACATGTTCTAAGATTCTTGAGAGAATGGGAGAGTAGAGCCTGCGCTCAAAGTTATAAAAATTGTGATTATGGTAGTTGTTACAAACATCTTGAGAGTGTTTATTATTTTTTTTTTATTATAATTAAATTAAAAAAAATAAATAAAAACTAAAAAGAAAAAAACTAGGCCCTAGCAACTAAAGCTATTGGCTTAGAGAGAGAGAAAGAGATATCTTTATATATAATATATAAAGATATATAATATATAAATATAAAATAAATTTTGTCAACATTTTATTTCTATAGAAAATTTTGTCAAAATTTTATTTCTATAGAAAATTTTATCAAAATATTATTCCTATTAATTTTTTGTTTTTAATTGTATTTCTATAGTAAATTTTGTCAAAATTTTATTTCTATAGAAAAGTTTGTCAAAATTTTATTTCTATAGAAAAAACGGTCATAAATTAAAAAATACACGAATTTTTCTGCGTGTATGACCCAGCACCAGCTAGCCATTAAAACACCTAAACCCCCTCAAAAAAAAACAACAACAGCAACAATGCAAACTAATTGAAAGTGGGATAAGAAAATCCTCCCCCCACCCCCTCCGCGAAACACAGTGGTATGTCACTCACATGTTGCGGTCAAGTCTATGACTCAGAGAGTCTTTTATTCTCAGGGCTTTTTTCGCAAATATGACACGATATTCATAAACATGACAATCAACGCGAGTGACTGAATGAATGAGTGAGTCAGTTGAGTGCCGATATGGTCGCTGGTCTGTGTACGGACAGGACTGTCTGCAAAGCTACTGACCAACACTCAGCCCCACGTCCCATTACGCCTCCATTCATGGAAATAAAAAAAAAACAAAAAAACTTAAGAAATAAAATTCGCACAGCAAATTATATGAAATCCGCATAGAAGGAATAAGAGGAAGTCATGCCAAAGTCATATTTCCAGCTAGCCAACGGCGGATGTCTGTGAATCCAAATAATAAAAAAAAACAAATACAACAAACGTTGCGATCTCAATACCGAAGAGAAGACAACAAAGTCCAGACTATCTTGGGTACGGCACGCGTACCACAAAATGTCCAATTGATTGCCATACTTGACCATAGATTATCGCAATAGCGAAGACAACAATGTTCATTATGACGATGATGATGGTTATGACGCTAGCGATGACAATGCCATTGTGATCAGCTGTGTTTTTCATATTGGGGCTTGGTGGTATATCCGTCCCAAGGAAATTATTTCTAAAGACAATTTTCTCAAAATTTTATTTTTATAGAAAATTTTCTCAAAATTTTATTTCTTTAGAAAATTTTCTCAAAATTTGATTTCTATAGAAAATTTTGTCAAAATTTTATTTCTATAAAAAGTTTTGTCAAAAATTTATTTCTATAGAAAATTTTGACAAAATTTTATTTCTATAGAAAATTTTCTCAAAATTTTATTTTTATAGAAAATTTTCTCAAAATTTTATTTCTATAGAAAATTTTGTCAAAATTTTATTTCTATAGAAAATTTTGTCAAAATTTTATTTCTATAAAAAAAAAAATTTATTTCTATAGAAAATTTTCTCAACATTTCAATTCTATAGAAAATTTTCTCAAAATTTTCTTTCTATAGAAAATTTTCTCAAAATTTCATTTCTATAGAAAATTTTCTCAAAATTTTATTTCTATAGATAATTTTCTCAAAATTTTATTTCTATAGAAAATGTTTTCAAAATTTTATTTCTATAAAAAATTTTCCCAAAATTTTATTTCTATAGAAAATTTTCTCAAAATTTCTATAGCTGCCTTAGCCACTTTAGCTCCATTTCATTTGTTCCGGTACAAAAATGCGTTGGTCTCCCTGGGGAAGTGGTCAAACAAACGTCCATTTTTATTTCTATAGAAAATTTTCTCAAAATTTTATTTCTATAAAAAACATTTTATTTCTATAAAAAATTTTCTCAAAATTTTATTTCTATAGAAAATTTTGTCAAAATTTTATTTCTATGGAAAATTTTCTCAAAATTTTATTTCTATAAAAAATTTTCTCAAAATTTTATTTCTATATAAATTTTTCTCAAAATTTTATTTCTATAGAAAATTTTCTCAAAATTTTATTTCTATAAAAATTTTTCTAAAAATTTTATTTCTATAGAAAATTTTCTCAAAATTTTATTTCTATAGAAAATTTTCTCAAAATTTTATTTCTATAGAAAATTTTCTCAAAATTTTATTTCTATAGACAAATTTCTAAAAATTTCATTTCTATAGAAATTTTTCTCAAAATTTTATTTCTATAGAAAATTTTGTCAAAATTTTATTTCTATAGAAAATTTTGTCAAAATTTTATTTCTATAGAAAATTTTGTCAAAATTTTATTTCTATAAAAAAAAAAAAAATTTTCTATAGAAAATTTTCTCAAAATTTTATTTCTATAGAGCAATTTTTCAAAATTTCATTTCTATAGAAAATTTTCTCAAAATTTTATTTCTATAGAAAATTTCTCAAAATTTTATTTCTATAGAAAATTTTCTCAAAATTTTATTTCTATAGAAAATTGTCTCAAAATTTCATTTCTATAGAAAATTTTCTCAAAATTCTATTTCTATAGAAAATTTTCTCAAAATTTTATTTCTGTAGAAAATTTTTTCAAAATTTTACTTCTATAGCAAATTTTCTCAAAATTTTATTTCTATAGACAAATTTCTAAAAATTTCATTTCTATAGAAATTTTTCTCAAAATTTTATTTCTATAGAAAATTTTGTCAAAATTTTATTTCTATAGAAAATTTTGTCAAAATTTTATTTCTATAAAAAAAAATTATTTCTATAGAAAATTTTCTCAAAATTTTATTTCTATAGAAAAATTTTTCAAAATTTCATTTCTATAGAAAATTTTCTCAAAATTTTATTTCTATAGAAAATTTCTCAAAATTTTATTTCTATAGAAAATTTTCTCAAAATTTTATTTCTATAGAAAATTGTCTCAAAATTTCATTTCTATAGAAAATTTTCTCAAAATTCTATTTCTATAGAAAATTTTCTCAAAATTTTATTTCTGTAGAAAATTTTTTCAAAATTTTATTTCTATAGAAAATTTTCTGAAAATTTTATTTCTATAGAAAATTTTCTCAAAATTTTATTTCTGTAGAAGATTCTCTCAAAAATTTTTTTTCTATAAAAAGTTTTGTCAATATTTTATTTCTATAGAAAATTTTTTCAAAATTTTATTTCTATAGAAAATTTTCTCAAAATTTCATTTCCACAGAAAATTTTCTCAAAATTTTATTTCTATAGAAAATTTTCTCAAAATTTTATTTCTATAGAAAATTTTCTCAAAATTTTATTTCTATAGAAAAATTTCTCAAAATTTTATTTCTATAGAAAATTTTCTCAAAATTTTATTTCTATAGAAAATTTTCTCAAAATTTTATTTCTATAGAAAATTTTCTCAAATTTTCATTTATTTCTATAGAAAAATTTCTCAAAATTTTATTTCTATAGAAAATTCTCTCAAAATTTTATTTCTATAGAAAATTTTCTCAAAATTTTATTTCTATCGAAAAATTTCTCGAAATTTCATTTCTATAGAAATTTTTCTCAAAATTTTATTTCTATAGAAAAATTTCTCAAAATTTCATTTCTATAGAAAATTTTCTCAAAATTTTATTTCTATAGAAAATTTTGTCAAAATTTCATTTCTATAGAAAATTTTCTCAAAATTTTATTTCTATAGAAAATTTTGTCAAAATTTTATTTCTATAAAAAAAAAATTATTTCTATAAAAAATTTTTCTCAAAATTTTATTACTGTAGAAAATTTTCTCAAAATTTTAGTTTTATAGAAAAATTTCTCAAAATATCATTTCTATAGAAAATTTTCTCAAAATTTTATTTCTATAGAAAATTTTTTTCAAAATTTTATTTCTATAAAAATTTTCTCAAAATTTTATTTCAATAGAAAATTTTTTCAAATTTTATTTCTATAGAAAATTTTGTCATAATTTTATTTCTATAGAAAATTTTATCAAAATTTTATTTCTGTAGAAAATTTTGTCAAAATTTTATTTCTATAGAAAATTTTCTCAAAATTTTATTTCTATAGAAAATTTTCTCAAAATTTTATTTCTATAGAAAATTTTCTCAAAATTTTATTTCTATAGAAAAATTTCTCAAAATTTCATTTCTATAGAAAATTTTCTCAAAATTTTATTGCTATAGAAAATTTCGTCAAAATTCTATTTCTATAGAAAATTTTGTCAAAATTTTATTTCTATAAAAAGTTTTGTCAAAATTTTATTTCTATAGAAAATTTTCTCAAAATTTCATTTCTATTTTATTTTATTTTATATCTATTAAAAAAATTTCTCAAAATTCCTATAGCTGCCTTAGCCACTTAAGCTCCATTTCATTTGTTCCGGTACAAAAATGCCTTGGTCTCCCTGGGGAAGTGGTCAAACAAACGTCCATATGAATTCCACAGAGATGTAAGAATTGCATGTCTATTTATGACAGTAAGGAAGAAGTGCATGCGATGACCACAACCTAAAACCAATTCACACAGGGAATAACTAGAATTGCAAAGGTAGAAAGAAGCTCCTCAATTTAATCTTCCACCATATGTCAGCCACGCCAATCGTGGAAATTTTGCAATGGCAAAACTTATGGATTTATTTGCTGCACCATATGACTGCTTCGACAGGCTGACTCCGCTGCCCACTCTCACTTGGCCTGTACAGGGTCGTTTGGTCTTTTTTGTTTTGCTACCACTTCCCCTCATGACATAGGCCACTGTCAGGCATGTCGTTCAAAATTTTGCAACATGGCAAAATAAACAGACAAAAAAACTAGCAAAGCTATCATGCCAACTGAATACATAATGGGGGCTCACTGTAATGGCTGCTACAGCAGCAGTAAACGAATAGCTGCCACAGCAGCAACAACACTAGAACTTTGACTAACAGTCAAGTCAATGCTTGTGGCAGACTGTGTGACACTTGCCGCTGCTTAGCTTAGCTTACTCATTCGCTGTTGCTGCACTCATTGGGGAAGTAAAGCACATCCGTTCTCACAAACAAATACACGCTCACATAACAAAAAGGAAAACAGTTTCAACGCTCATTCACTCACTCGCTCGTTCGGCAAATAAAAACCGGATGTTGTGGGAATTTTAAGTGGAATGTTGGTTAAGGCGTACACACAACAGCGAAAACAACGAAAACTTTGCATTGCAGAGAAACCCCACGGAACGCCATATGACTGCATTATGGGATTGTTTTCTTGTTCAGAGTTCAATGTTGCTTGTGTACATAAAGCACAGAAAGAATAACAACCCAAATCACCATTAGCACTGTCAATGGACAAAGCAAAAAACGAAGCCTTGTTGACGTTATGTGTGCCCCACACACTAGGTACCAGGTGGATAAAAAATATCTCAAATACCCTTGCTCAATAGATGGCGTTGAAGTCGTCTGAAATAAAATTTTGACAAAATTTCCTATTAAAATACAATTTTAGCAAACTGTTCTATAGAAATAAAATTTTGACAAAATGTTGTATTAAAATAAAATCTTAACAAAATTTTCTATGGAAATACAATTTTAACAAAATTTTCTATAGAAATAAAATTTTGACAAAATATTCTATAGAAATAAATTTTTAACAAAATTTTCTATAGAAATAGAATTTTGATAAAATATTCTATAGAAATAATTTTTTATCAAAATTTTTAAAAAGAAATACAATTTTGACAAATTTTCTATAAAAATACAATTTTAAACAAGGAAAGTCTAAAGTCGGGCGGGGCCGACTATATTATACCCTGCACCACTTTGTAGATCTAAATTTTCGATACCATATCACATCCGTCAAATGTGTTGGGGGCTATATATAAAGGATTGTCCCAAATACATACATTTAAATATCAGTCGATCTGTACAGAATTTGATAGACTTCTACAAAATCTATAGACTCAAAATTTAAGTCGGCTAATGCACTAGGGTGGAACACAATGTTAGTAAAAAAAAATATGGGAACCATTTAAATCTGAAGCAATTTTAAGGAAACTTCGCAAAAGTTTATTTATGATTTATCGCTCGATATATATGTATTACAAGTTTAGGAAAATTAGAGTCGTTTTTACAACTTTTGGACTAAGCAGTGGCAATTTAACAACGAAAATGTTCGTATTTTGACCATTTTTGCCGAAAACAGAAAAACATATATATGGGAGCTATATCTAAATCTGAACCGATTTCAATCAAATTTGGCAGACATAACTATATTACTATTTGTACTCCTAGTGCAAAATTTCAACCAAATTGGGCCAAAACTCTGGCTTCTGGGTCCATATAAGTCCATATCGGGCGAAAAATATATGTGGAAGCTATATCTAAATCTGAATCGATTTCAACCAAATTTGGCACGCATAGCTACAATGCTAAATCTACTCCATATGCAAAATTTCAACCAAATTGGGCCAAAACTCTGGCTTTTAGGACCATATTAGTCCATATCGGGCGAAAGATATATATGGGAACTATATCTTAATCTGAACCCATTTCAATCAAATTTTGCATACTTGACTATACTACTAATTGTACTCCTAGTGCAAACTTTCAACCAAATTCGGCGAAAAATCTGGCTTCTGGGGCCATATAAGTCCATATCGGGCGAAGGATATATATGGAAGCTATATCTAACTCTGAACCGATTTCAATCAAATTTTGCACACTTGACTATACGACTAAGTGTTATGTTTCCACAAAATTTCAGGCAAATCGGTATAAAACTCCGGCTGCTGGGTCCATATTAGTGCATATCGGGCGAAAGATATATATGGGAGCTATATCTAAATCTGAATCGATTTCAACCAAATTTGGCACGCATAACTACAATGCTAAATCTACACCCTGTGCAAAATTTCAACCAAATTGGGCCAAAACTCTGGCTTTTAGGACCATATTAGTCCATATCGGGCGAAAGATATATATGGGAGCTATATCTAAATCTGAACCGATTTCAATCAAACTTAGCACACATGACTATATTACAAATTGTACTCCTAGTGCAAAATTTCAAGCACATTGGGCCAAAACTCTGGCTTCTGGGGCATATAAGTCCATATCGGGCGAAAGATATATATGGGAGCTATATCTAAATCTGAACCGATTTCTTCCAAAATCAATAGGGTTCTATTCTGTCCCAAATTAGAAACATGTGCCAAATTTGAAGGCGATTGGACTTAAATTGCGACCTAGACTTTGATCACAAAAATGTGTTCACAGACAGACGGACGGACGGACGGACAGACGGACATGGTTATATCGACTCAGGGACCCACCCTGAGCATTATTGCCAAATACACCATGTGTCTATCTCGTCTCCTTCTGGGTGTTACAAACATATGCACTAACTTATAATACCCTGTTCCACAGTGTGGCGCAGGGTATAATAAATTCCGGCACTAACAATGACAAAATTTTCTATAGAAATAAAATTTAGACAAAATATTCTATGGAAATAAAATTAAAATAAAAAGTTTCTATAGAAATAAAATTTTGACAAAATTTTCTATAGAAATAAAATTTTGACAACATTTTCCGTAGAAATAAAATGTTGACAAAATTTTCTATAAAACAAAAATTTATAGAAAATTTTCTATAGACATAAAATGTTGACAAAATTTTCTATAGAAATAAAATTAAAAAAAAAAAGTTTCTATACAAATAAAATTTTGACAACATTTTCCGTAGAAATTAAATGTTGACAAAATTTTCTATAAAACAAAAATTTATAGAAAATTTTCTATAGACATAAAATGTTGACAAAATTTTCTATAGAAATAAAATTAAAAAAAAAAGTTTCTATACAAATAAAATTTTGACAACATTTTCCGTAGAAATAATATGTTGACAAAATTTTCTATAAAACAAAAATTTATAGAAAATTTTCTATAGACATAAAATTTTGACAAAATTGTCTATAGTAATAAAATGTTGACAAAATTTTCTATACAATAGTGAAATGAAAACATGACAAACTTTCTAGCAACTTAACACCAAAAAAGCTAGATGTAGGTATAAAATAGCTAAATTGGCATCACTGGTGCAAACAATTACATTGTGTCATACAGTAGATAGGGAATATAAGAAACTCCCAAAATTTCTATCTGAAGCTGCTTGCAATTCATATCAGACACCCTGTATTGTATATTTAACATATCCATTGTTTTCGAGTGACAATTTCTTACATTTCCCCCAATGTGATGCATCCCATATTGAATATTACTCTACAAATTATTCGTATATAGCTGGGAGCAAACTTAAAGCATATACAGTGAAACCTCCTTTGATTCTCTGAAAACTGGACACCTATCAAAAGTGGAAAATTTCCCTGAGACGTTTGAACATTAATCTCTCACAACTGAACACCTTCCAAATGTCAACAAAATTTTGGCGACCGTCACTCTTCACTTCGGAGAGGTTTCACTGTAGCTCCACCTACGACTACCATGAATAAATAAAAGATCGATGAAGCAAAAACACTTGTATATTAGTTTCATCCAACTTTACCATTAATGTTGTTGAGTTATTAAAATGACATAAAATAAAGTTTAACACGTACGCCAAAAAAACAAAAGATAAAAAATTGCAACGGATGGATGACAAATGCACAACGACCACAACAATGCGAATATGTGGAAAAAATACGTGTGGGGGGTTTCCATAGTCAACGCCTTTAAAAGAGCAATGGCTATACTCATTGCATAGTATATTTATGTATGTGTGTGTGTGAATATAATAATAAGCCCGTATTTATTTAAAGTGTCACTCATATTTTTTGAGTAAGCAGTTATCAATTATAGAGATGAGAAAAACCGTTATTTTAAAAGAACCCAATAAACATAAACATTTGAAAAATGCTTAAATTCAACAATTTTTTAAACTTTTTTTTCAAAGGATTATGGTAATATTCAAGTTAAGAAAACCGCGTTCTGAGCAACAAACAGATATTGCTCTCAACAGTAAACTTCAAGACATTAGCAACAATCTTTAGTAGAACTTTCTATGCAAACCATGGTGGAGAATACATAAGATTTGAGCAGGCGGAACTTTCATTCAAAAATTTGTCGAAATTTTATTATTATAGAAAAAAATTTTATCATAAAAAAAAATTCTATAAAAAATTTGTATTTCTCTAAAAAAATTTGTCGAAATTTTATTATTATAGAAAATTTTGTCGAAATTTTATTATTATAGAAAATTTTGTCAAAATTTTATTTCTATAGAAAATTTTGTTAAAATTTTATTTCTCTAAAAAATTTTGTTAAAATTTTGCATTGACTAAACTACAATTGTAGCTTAATCAACTATTTGGGCCGTGCCCAAATAAATTTGACAAGCAAGATGGTTGGATGTACAGCTGTTTCGGAATTACCACATTCCTCATCAGCATACTCTACTTGCAGCAAAACTATAAATCAATTATCAGAATAAATTAGGGTAATACACTCAACCCAAAGTGAACTACCCGAACCATATTTCTTTTCCTTTGCCAACTTTCATAAAAAAGTTTGTTAAAATTTTATTTCTATAGAAAATTTAGTCAAAATTTTATTTCTATAGAAAATTAGATCAAAATTTTATTTTTATAGAAAATTTTGTCAACATTTTATTTCTATAGAAAATTTAGTCAAAATTTTATTTCTATAGAAAATGAGGTCAAAATTTTATTTTTATAGAATTTTTTTTAATTTTATTTCTATAGAATATTTTGCACAAAATGTTATTTCTATAGAGAATTTTGAACAAAATTTTTTCATTTTTAATTTTTTCCAAAATTTTATTTTCATAGAAATTTTTTTCATAATTTTAATTCCCTAGAAATTTTTTCCAAAATTTTATTTTCTTAGAAATTTTGTTTCATAATTTTAAATCCCTAGAAAATTTGGTCTAAAATTTTATTTATATAGAAAATTTTGTCAAAATTTTATTTCCAAAGAAAATTTTGTTAACATTTTAGTTCTATAGAAAATTTTGTTAAAATTTTATTTCTATAGAAAATTTTGTTAAAATTTTATTTCTATAGAAAATTTTGTCAAAATTTTATTTCCAAAGAAAATTTTGTCAAGATTTTATTTCTATAGAAAATTTTGTCAAGATTTTATTTCTATAGAAAATTTTGTCAAAAATGTATCTTTATAGAAAATTATTGTTATACCCTGCGCCACACTGTGGAACAGGGTATTATAAGTTAGTGCATATGTTTGTAACACCCAGAAGGAGACGAGATAGACACATGGTGTCTTTGGCAATAATGCTCAGGGTGGGTCCCTGAGTCGATATAACCATGTCCGTCTGTCCGTCCGTCCGTCTGTCTGTGAATACATTACATTAAGTTACATTAATTTATAAATTTCATGTATGTGTATGAGTAAATATAATAATAATTATATTATATTAACCCCGCGAAGCTAAGCTTGTATGCACACACACACATTTGATCACATTTTTGTGATCAAAGTCTAGGTCGCAATTTAAGTCCAATCGCCTTCAAATTTGGCACATGTTCCTAATTTGGACTAGAACAGAACCCTATTGATTTTGGAAGAAATCGGTTCATATTTAGATATAGCTCCCATATATATCTTTCGCCCGATATGCACTAATATGGACCCAGCAGCCAGAGTTTTATACCGCTTTGCTTGAAATTTTGTGCAAACATAACACTTAGTCGTATAGTCAAGAGTGCAAAATTTGATTGAAATCGGTTCAGATTTAGATATAGCTCCCATACATATCTTTCGCCCGATATGGACTTATATTGCCCCAGAAGCCAGATTTTTGGCCAAATTTGGTTGAAATTTTGCACCAGGAGTATAATTAGTAGTATAGTAAAGTGTGCAAAATTTGATTGAAATCGGTTCAGAATTAGATATAGCTCCCATATATATCTTTCGCCCGATATGGACTAATATGGTCCTAAAAGCCAGAGTTTTGGCCCAATTTGGTTGAAATTTTGCACAGGTAGTAGAATTAGCATTGTAGCGTGCCAAATATGGTTGAAATCGGTTCAGATTTAGATATAGCTCCCATATATATCTTTCGCCCGATATGCACTTATATGGACCCAGAAGCCAGAGTTTTATCCCGATTAGCTTGAAGTTTTGCACAAGGAGTACAATTAGTAGTATAGTCATGTGTGCCAAATTTGATTGAAATCGGTTCAGATTTAGATATAGCTCCCATATATAGCTTTCGGCCGATTTGCACTCAAATGACCACAGAGGCCAATATTTTGCTCTGATTTAGTTGAAATTTTGCACAGGGAGTAAATTAGCATTGTAGCTATGCGTGCCAAATTTGGTTGAAATCGGTTCAGATTTAGATATAGCTCCCATATATAGCTTTCGCCCGATTTACATTCATATGACCACAGAGGCCAATTTTTAACTCCGATTTAGTTGAAATTTTGCACAGGGAGTAGAATTATCATTGTAGCTATACGTGCCAAATTTGGTTGAAATCGGTTCAGATTTAGATATAGCTCCCATATATATCATTCGCCCGATTTACACTCATATGACCACAGAGGCCAATCTTTTGCTCCGATTTAGTTCAAATTTTGCACAGGGAGTACAATTAGCATTGTAGCTGTGCGTGCCAAATTTGGTTGAAATCGGTTCAGATTTAGATATAGCTCCCATATATAGCTTTCGCCCGATTTACACTCATAGGACCAGAGGCCAATTTTTTGCTACGATTTAGTTAAAATTTTGCACAGGGAGTAGAATTAGCATTGTAGTTATGCGTACCAAATTTGGTTGAAATCGGGTCAGATTTAGATATAGCTCCCATATATATGTTTTTCTGATTTCTGACAAAAATGGTCAAAATACCAACATTTTCCTTGTTAAATCGCCACTGCTTAGTCGAAAAGTTGTAAAAATGACTCTAATTTTCCTAAACTTCTAATACATATATATCGAGCGATAAATCATAAATAAACTTTTGCGAAGTTTCTTTAAAATTGCTTCAGATTTAAATGTTTCCCATATTTTTTTTTTTCTTACTAACATTGTGTTCCACCCTAGTGCATTAGCCGACTTAAATTTTGAGTCTATAGATTTTGTAGAAGCCTATCAAATTCTGTCCAGATCGAGTGATATTTAAATGTATGTATTTGGGACAAACCTTTATATATAGCCCCCAACACATTTGACGGATGTGATATGGTATCGAAAATTTAGATCTACAAAGTGGTGCAGGGTATAATATAGTCGGCCCCGCCCGACTTTAGACTTTCCTTACTTGTTTTTTTTTTTGAGTTAGTCTTTATGAAATTGTTTTTACATCCTGGAAAAAAGTATATACTTTTCTTCCAAATACACTTCCTTACAGCGAAAAGTAAATGAGAAACGAACTTTGTTTGTCTAAAATTTCGTTTGGGAGGAAAGAACTATTTTTTTGTGTGTATTTTCATAAAAATTTTTTCATAATTTTAATTCCCTCGAAATTTTTTCCAAAATTTTATTTTCATTGAAATTTTTTTCATAATTTTAATTCCCTAGAAAATTTTGTCTAAAATTTTATTTATATAGAAAATTTTGTCAAAATTTTATTTCCAAAGAAAATTTTGTTAAAATTTTATTTCTGTAGAAAATTTTATTAAAATTTTATTTCCAAAGAAAATTTTGTTAAAATTCTATTTCTATAGAAAATTTTATTTCCAAAGAAAATTTTGTTAAAATTTTATTTCTATAGAAAATTTTGTCAAAATTTTATTTCCAAAGAAAATTTTGTTAAAATTTTATTTCTATAGAAAGTTTTGTCAAAAATTTTATCTTTATAGAAAATTATTGTTGTTTTTTTGATTTCAGCTTAAAGCCATGCATTGACTAAACTACAAGTGTAGCTTAACCAACAGAGGAAAAGTATGCTTGTCAAATTTATTTGGGCAAAGCCCTATAGACTGCAAGATGGTTGGATGTACAGCTGTTTCGGAATTACCACATTCCTCATCAGCATCCTCTACTTGCAGCAAAACTATCAAGCAATTATCAGAATAAATTCGGGTAATTCACTCAACCCAAAGTGAACTACACTTGAATCTCCCGAAAAAAGGTTTTGATTTGCAAGCATATTTTTTTCCTTTGCCGACGTTTATAGAAAGTTCTTTTAAAATTTTATTTCTATAGAAAATTTTGTCTAAATTTTTGTTTCTATAATTTTGTCAAAATTTTATTTTTATTGAAATTTTTTTTTAGAATTTTATTTCTATGGAAAATTTTGTCAAAATTCTTTGTCTATGGATTTTTTTTTTAAATTTTTTTTTATATTGAAAATTTTGTCAAAATTTTGTTTCTATTGAAAATTTTGTCAAAATTTTGTTTCTATTGAAAATTTTGTCAAAATTTTGTTTCTATTGAAAATTTTGTCAAAATCTTAATTCTATAGTAATTTTTATCAAAATTTTATTTCTATAGAAAATTTTTATTAAAATTTTATTTCTATAGAAAATTTTTTAAAATTTTATTTCTGAAAAATTTTGTGACAATTTTGTTTCTATAGAAATTTTTGTCATTTTTGTCAACATTTTATTTCTATAGAAAATTTTGTCCCGCAGATAACAAACCTATAATACGCCCTATATGCTTACTAATGTTGTCACACAAAAATTTTTTCTTTTTTTTTAATTTTCATTGGTTCAAATTGCTTCATTAAGACATAATCTCCTAATGGCATTAACACCTCTCAATTAGAGAATATCTTTAAAAAAAAAACAATCTAGATAACATACATTAGTTAGTTACAGTTTAAACTGGATTTGTTTTTTGCTAAACCATTCCAATTTCGTAAATAATCCATCTGTGGCGAAGATGCCATTTCCGTTTCAATAATGAAAAGTTGGTGCAAAGCGGATATTACCATGCCACCAAATATGTTTAATAAATTAAGAAAAAAACAGAAAAACTTGTTTAGATGACCAATAGCATGAACCATAAAAAAGCTCTAAGCGAAGCTGACAATTATTCAAATATTTGAATTACAAATACAAACTTGGTTAGAACATCTGGCTGCCAACGTTATGCCCACCTATCAATCAATTAGCTTAGCAAAAAAAATATAATTGGCAGCAATCATTGAATTCGGAATGATCTGATGCCTGGTCATAATCACTATAATTTGACCCAGTACACTGTAATTAATACCATAATCAAAATTTGTGGTAGCAATATTTGCAACAAACAATTAATAATGAATTTTAAATTGCTTATTTAATTATCGATATCAGATTCTTAATGCAGTTGCAGAACATTAGGGTAGAGTGATGGTAACTGCTAACAAAAATTTGGTTTCTTATTCAAAACGAAATTTTAGAGAAACGTAAGTGTGTAAATAATAATCATACACACTCAAACATTTTTGTTTGATTCAATCACAAAATTAATTGATCCAATTAATTTTTAATTGAAATGTCTTCAATCACAGAAATGGTAGTATCAATTAAGAAATTAATTGAAGGTCAATTAAAAAATTAATTGATCCAATTAAAAAATTATTTGATACTATTAATTTTCGTGATTGATTTTTGTTTTAATCAAAAAAATTGTTGATTCAATTAAATTTTTAATTCAATATTTTTTAAAACTCAATTAAAATTTTAATTGGAAAATTTTTCGTAAAATTTTTTTCTGTGTAGCGATAGGCGAACACTTGTTCAAATTCATTCATACACCCTAATAACCATTTCATTTGAATGTATGCACAGGAAATTGTTGTTACCTTGCCACATTGCCAATTGTAATGTCATGTCGTATGAAAATTGTTATTGTTTACAATTTTTTTTATCATAATTGGTAAGTGCTAATATTCACAAACAAAACTACTAGCAATAATTGCCAGTGGTATACAAATTAGAATAAAAGTCGAAATATAATCATTTTTAATTAAACATTTGCGGATAACCAAAAAACCAAAAAGAATTTACAATCGAGATAGGTAGTTACTGATACGGGACGTTTACTATATGAAAACTTTGCAAAAGGCAAGGTTTGACAAAATTTCCTATAGAAATGAAATTCTGACAAGATTTTCTATAGAAATAAAATTTGGAGAAAATTTTCTATATAAATAAAATTTTGAAAAAATTTTCTATAGAAATAAAGTTCTGACAGAATTTTTCTATAGAAATAAAATGTTGACAAAATTTTCTATAGAAATAAAATGTTGACAAAATTTTCTATAGAAATAAGATTTTGACAAAATTTTCTATAGAAACAAAATTTTGACAAAATTTTCTATAGAAATAAAATTTAGACAAAATTTCCTATAGAAGACAAAGACAAGACAAAATTTTCTATAAAAATAAAGTATTGACAAAATTTTCTATAAAAATAAATTATTGACAAAATTTTTTATAAAAATAAATTATTGATAAAATTTTCTATAGAAATAAAATTTTGACAAAATTTTCTATAGAAACAAAATTTAGACAAAATTTCCTATAGAAGACAAAGACAAAGACAAAATTTTCTATAAAAATAAATTATTGTAAAAATATCTGTAGAAATAAAATTTTCTATAAAAATAAATTATTGACAAAATTTTCTATATAAATAAAATTTTGACAAAAATTTCTGTAGAAATAAAATTGTAATGTTGTTTTTGATTTCAGCTTAAAACCATGAATTGAGAAATAAAATTTGGAGAAAATTTTCTATATAAATAAAATTTGCAGAAAATTTTCTATATAAATAAAATTTTGAAAAAATTTTCTATAGATATGAAATTATCTATAGAAAACAAATAAGTAAAGTCTAAAGTCGGGCGGGGCCGACTATATTATACCCTTCACCAATTTGTAGACCAAAATTTGTGTTACCATCTCAACTCCTTCATGAAGGTTTATATTCCCATATACAAATATTTATACCTTAACCGATTTGGAGACAATTTTTTGTACTTTTACAAAAACTCTAGAATTAAAATTTAAATCGGCTTATGCCCTGGGATGAAGCACAATGTTACTAAAAAACAAATAAGTAAAGTCTAAAGTCGGGCTGGGCCGACTATATTATACCCTGCACCACTTTGTAGATCAAAATTTTCGATACCATATCACTTCCGTCAAATAAGTTGGGGGCTATATATAAATGTCTGTCCCAAATACATACATTTAAATATCACTCGATCTGGACAGAATTTGATAGACTTCTACAAAATCTGTAGACTCAAAATTTAAGTCGGCTTATGCACTAGGATGGAACAAAATTTTAGTAAAAAACAAGTAAGTATTGGTCAAGGTGTCTAGGCAAGGCAACCCACTTGCCATATACAGGCCATAGTAACACACATTCACACATACTACTCACCATAGTAATTGTAGTAATGACCTGGTTTACTAACACCGACCATAGTACTCTCAGAGAAATGCCTGCAGTGCTAAAGCCCACTGCAGTATTAAAAGAGGCTCACATGCAAAAAAAGCGAGGAAATAAGAAGAACGAAAGCAAAAACAAACAAGTATATACGGCCGTAAGTTCGGCCAGGCCGAAGCTTATGTACCCTCCACCATGGATTGCGTAGAAACTTCTACTGAACACTGTCATCCACAATCGAATTACTTGGGTTGCGGTAACACTAGCCGATGGCAAGGTATCTTAAAACTTCCTAACACCGTAATATATATTTACCACATAGTCCATACGTGGTATATATTAACCTAAATTAAGTTTAAAGTTTCCATAGAAATAAAATTTTGTCAAAATAAAAGTTTGGCAGCATTTTCTATAAATAAAATTTTGAAAAAATTTTCTATAGAGATAAAATTTTGACAAAATTTTCTATAGAAATAAAATTTTGACAAAATTTTCTATAGAAATAAAATTTGGAAAACATTTTCTTTAGAAATAAAATTTTGACAAAATTTTCTATAAATAAAATTTTGACAAAATTTTCTATAAATAAAATTTTGACAAAATTTTCTATAAATAAAATTTTGACAAAATTTTCTATAGAAATAACATTTTGACAATGTTTTCTATAAAAATAAAATTTTGGTAGATTATTTTTGGCTCGAGTGGCAACCATGAATATGATCCGATATGGACCAATTTTTGTGTGATTGGGGATCGGTTATATATAACTATAGACCAATATGGACCAATTTTGGCATGTATATTAGCGGCCTTATACTAACACCACGTTGCAAATTTCAACCGGATCGGATGAATTTTGCTCCTCCAAGAGGCTCCGGAGATCAAATCTGGGGAACGGTTTATATGGGGGCTATATATAATTATGGACCGATATGGACCAATTCTTGCGTGTTTGTTAGAGATCACATTCTAACACCATGTTCCAAATTTCAACCGGATCGGATGAATTTTGCTCCTCCAAGAGGCTCCGGAGGACAAATCTGGGAATGGATTTATATGGGGCCTATATATAATTATGGACCGATATAAACCAATTTTTGCATGGTCATTAGAGAACATAAACCAACACCATGTACCACATTTCAGCCGGATCGGATGAAATCTTCGTTTCTTAGAGTCTCCGCAAGCCAAATCGGGGGATCGGTTTATATGGGGGCTACATATAATTATGGACCGATATGGACCAATTTCTGCATGGTCATTAGAGAACATATACCAATACCATGTACCACATTTCAGCCGGATCGGATGAAATTTGCTTCTCTTAGAGGCCTCGCAAGCCAAATTGGGGGATCGGTTTATATGGGGGCTATATATAATTATGCACCAATGTGGACCAATTTTTGCATGGTTGTTAGAGACCATATACTAACACCATGTACCAAATTTCAGCCGAATCGGATGAAATTTGCTTCTCTTAGAGCAATCGCAAGCCAAATTTGGGGGTCCGTTTATATGGGGGCTATACGTAAAAGTGGACCGAAATGGACCAATTTTTGCATGGTTAGTAGATACCATATACTAACACCATGTACCAAATTTCAGCCGGATCGGATGAAATTTGGTTCTCTTAGAGCAATCGCAAGCCAAATTTGGGGGTCCATTTATATGGGGGCTATACGTAAAAGTGGACCGAAATGGACCAATTTTTGCATGGTTGTTAGAGCCCATATACTTACACCATGTACCAAATTTCAGCCGGATCGGATGAAATTTGCTTCTCTTAGAGTAATCGCAAGCCAAATTTGGGGGTCCGTTTACATGGGGGCTATACGTAAAAGTGGACCGAAATGGACCGATTTTTGCATGGTTGTTAGAGCCCATATACTAACAAAATGTACCAAATTTCAGCCGGATCGGATGAGATTTGCTTCTCTTAGAGCAATCGCAAGCCAAATTTTGGGGTCCGTTTATAAGGGGCTATACGTAAAAGTGGACCGATATGGCCCATTTGCAATACCATCCGACCTACATCAATAACAACTACTTGTGCCAAGTTTCAAGTCGATAGCTTGTTTCGTTCGGAAGTTAGCGTGATTTCAAAAGACGGGTGGACGGACGGACGGACATGCTCAGATCGACGCAGAATTTCACGACGACCCAGAATATATATACTTTATTTATTTATTTAGAGCAATATTTCGATATGTTACAAACGGAATGACAAAGTTAATATACCCCCATCATATGGTGGAGGGTATAACAAGTAAGTAAAGTCTAAAGTCGGGCGGAGCCGACTATATTATACCCTTCACTACTATGTAGACAAACATTTGTGTTACCATCTCAACTACTTAAAATTTGCTGGGAGCTATATAAAAGTTTGCATTTCCAGATACAAATAGTTTTAATGGAAACAATTTTTTGTACTTCTACAAAAACTCTAGAATTAAAATTTCAATTTAAATCAGAATTTAATTCTAAGTCGATCAGTATACTAAACGATGGGTCTCCGACTTTTCCTTCTTGGCGTTACATACAAATGCACAAACTTATTACACCCTGGACCACAGTAATGGTGAAGGGTATAAAAAGTTTTGACAGAATTTTTCTATAGAAATAAAATGTTGACAAAATTTTCTGTAGAAATAACATTTTGAAAAAATTTTCTATAGAAACAAAATTTCGACAAAATTTTCTATAGAAATAAAATTTTAACAAAATTTCGTATAGAAGACAAAGACAAGACTAAATTTTCTATAAAAATAAAGTATTGACAAAATTTTCTATAAAAATAAATTATTGAAAAAATTTTCAATAAAAATAAATTATTGACAAAATTTTCCATAGAAATAAAATTTTAATGTTGTTTTTGATTTCAGCTTAAAACCATGCATTGATTAAACTACAAGTGTAGTCGACTACTGCCTAAAATCAAACCTTTTTTCGGGAGGTTCAAGTGTAGTTCACTTTGGGTTGAGTGAATTACCCGAATTTATTCTGATAATTGGTTGATAGTTTTGCTGCAAGTAGAGGAAATAGCTGTACATCCAACCATCTTGCATTCAACGAGTATAGGGATTTGCCCAAATAAATTTGACAAACATACTTTTCCCCTGTTGGTTAAGCTTGTTGTTTAGTCAATGCATGGCTTTAAGCTGAAATCAAAAACAACAATAATGATTGAAGAGTAAACCAACAATAACATACAAAACGAATGAAATAAAATTTTGACAATATTTTCTATAGAAATAAAATTTTGACAAAATTTCTGTAGAAATAAAATTTTGACAAAATTTTCTGTAGAAATAAAATGTTGGCAAGATTTTCTATAGAAATAAAATTTTAACAAAATTGTCTATGGAAATAAAATTTTGACAGAATTTTTTATAGATATAAAATTTAAAAAAATAAGATTTTCTTCTTTTAAGCCTAGTACTAAGATCACGTTTTCGCGCGAAAAACTGTTATACTTCATATAAAAACGTTGGCGCGGAATAAATGCGAAATCTTTGTTTTGATCATTTTAAAGAACATATTTATACAACCCTGGAAAAAGTAGCCAGGTATATTATTTCGCATAAATAAGTTAACATATCTGCTTTTGAGACCCTATTAACGGAGATATATGAAGATATTCGTGTTTCGCATAAACGAACTTAGTACTAAGCATTAGCGTAGATTATTTTTAGCTCGAATGGCAACCCTGCTCGTAATTTGATTTGATTATTGAGGGTATTCGGTTAAGCTTCTTTCTATTCGATCCAGCATAAGCCATTTTGTATTTATTCATTGATTATTTAAACTTAAAAATAGCTACATATATATTATATATGATAATAATATTTAAAATAATTTTATGTAGTATTGGCAATTGAAATATGTTATCATACCATTTAACCTTAAATCCATATAATGAGAACAATAATGTGAGAACATACTTACATACAATAACATACTCACGTGTCTCATATTGCTGGATACGGCTTGAGAACATATGAGCAAATATCATCAAAACAAAAATGTTGTCATATGCCAGCAATCAATGTGTGTGTGTGTGAATGTGTGCCTGGTTGCTTATCGTAGAATATGAAAGCTAAAAGTAGCCTAAAAAAGGGTTAATTGTGTGCTAGCTGGCGAAAAGCGTGACGAGGTGGCCGAGTGGTTAAGGCGTTGGACTGCTAATCCAATGTGCTCTGCACGCGTGGGTTCGAATCCCATCCTCGTCGCATACGAAAAGTTTTTGTAATCAATATTAGTAATTAAATTAAATTGTTAATTAATATATACTAAAGAAGAAATTATGTATTTAGAACGTAACTAGAGAGTACAATATCCAGATTTTTCAATAAGGAATTAATGTAAGTATTTCATAGATTACAATGCAATTTCCGCGCTACACTGTAAAAAAATCCCAATAGCTATTAAATTCGATTAAATTCGATTTTGTTTAATTAATAGCCAATATTATAAATTTTAAAAAATATGAGTTTTAAAATTTTAATTTAGAACTACCGAAATTTGATATATGGGACGAAGGCATGGATAGCTAATCCAAAGAGTATTTTAAATTAATTTTTATTTTATATCAAAAAAAAAAAAACACAATTTAATTAAAAAAAATATTAAATTTATTTTATAAAGTTTTAAAATTTAGTTCTACTGAAATTTGATATATGCGACGAGGTGGCCGAGTGGTTAAGGCGTTGGACTGCTAATCCAATGTGCTCTGCACGCGTGGGTTCGAATCCCATCCTCGTCGTATACGAAAAGTTTTTGTAAACAATATTAGTAATTAAATTAAAAATTAAATAAAATTGATAATTAATATATAATATAAAAATTATGTATTTAGAACGTAACATAAAGAGAAGTACAATATCCAGAGTTTTCAATAAGGAATTAATGTAAGTATTTCATAGTAATATCCTACTGGATTACAATGCAATTTCCGCGCTACACTGTAAAAAAATCCCAATAGCTATTAATTTTGATTATCGATTTTATTTAATAGTTAATATTATAAATTTTAAAAAATATGAGTTTCAAAATTTTAATTTAGTACTACCGAAATTTGATATATGGGACGAAGGCATGGATAGCTAATCCAAAGAGTATTTTAAATTAAATTTTATTTTATAGCAAAAAAAAAAAATTAATTAAAAAAAAATAAATTTATTTTATAAAGTTTTAACATCTAGTGCTACTGAAATTTGATATATGCGACGAGGTGGCCGAGTGGTTAAGGCGTTGGACTGCTAATCCAATGTGCTCTGCACGCGTGGGTTCGAATCCCATCCTCGTCGATAATTTTTGGACCCTAAACAAAATTAAATTCATTGGGTCAAAGTTCATTTGAGAAAAATACAATCAAATATAAAATTATTATAATAAAAAAGCAGGTCAAATAGAAGAAGACAACGATAAATGTCAGTTAATGGCAGATACATAAAAATTATTGATGATATTTTTTTTGCATATTCCTATGATTTAACTTATTTATTTTTTTTATCAACAAATAATAAATTAAAAATGCGACTAAAACCCAAAAATTTTGCCCCTTTAAAATGAAGTATCGATGACGAGGTGGCCGAGTGGTTAAGGCGTTGGACTGCTAATCCAATGTGCTCTGCACGCGTGGGTTCGAATCCCATCCTCGTCGCATTATATTTTCTTTTTAAATTTAAAATTAAAAAATATAAATCAAAACGAAACGAAAATTTTATTGCAAAGAACGGCATTCTATACAAAAAGTATAGAAGTTAGGTTTTCGAGACGAAATCAATTTTCTTTTCCATTGTCATGTTCCATTCAATATTAAACATTGAAATTGAGTAAGAGCAATACAATGTCTTGTTCTTCGCTGAGTCATTTCCGAAAAACATAATTTCCTTGGGACTAAGCAACATCAATGCCTTGTGGGGAGATCAAAAATTTGATAAGCGATGACACCACTATCCCATTTTCCGCCAAGGAATTAGAATTAGGCTGTCCATTACATCTCTTTTAAAGAGAACATGTTCTCTTTTTGTGTTCGTATCTTTTTGTTCACTCTCTTTTTTTGGCGCCGTATTTTTATGTCCAACAGTGCTCTTTATGTACTCTATTTCAAAAAAAAATCCTAGATTGATGGAATTTTATTTATTTAATAGGAATTCGCCACAATTGTTCGCCACTAATTGTTTACTGGGTTAAATCTGTTGACAAATTAAAGGCCGGAACACAATTGCGACGTTTCGACGTACCGCGTAAAAATTAGAAATAGATGTAATTGAACGTACGACGTAAATACGCCAATACGTTGTCGTCGTCAATTGTGGGCGAGTTCATAGGAACATGTGTGTTTTATTTTTGACAGCGTATTTTTGAATTTATTCTGTTTATTTTTTAAGAAAATGTGATTCTTTTTGTTTTTTATTGTTTTATTATATATTTACTTCGTTATTTCTATCATTAGAAAATGTTTTTATTTCAATTTTAACATCAATCAAATTATTAATTATTTAATAAAGAATTTTTATATTGTAAGAATTTTTATTTTTAGTTAAAATGTTCTCTTTTTTTTAAAGCGAATGTTCTCTTTTGAAAATTATTCATGTGGAAACCCTAATTAGAATAGATTTTAATTTGACACAACAGAGAATGAAGACGACCCATTATTGCCGGCTTGACGGCTAAGACGATATAAATTTGTTTATTCGGCGGCGGCCAATTATCAATTATAAAATCAATTTGAAATTATCCGAATGGTAATGAGATAAGTTGTAGAATCAATCTAACATTAAAATTTTCTGAGTTAAATTTTTGCAAAATGGAAGTTTCAATTTTACAAAGGATTTAAAATGCTATGAAACTTTCTCCGGATTTCTAACGTCAGGAAAGTTAAATTTCGACACAATATAGGTGGCAAATATGTGTAAGTATGACGAGGTGGCCGAGTGGTTAAGGCGTTGGACTGCTAATCCAATGTGCTCTGCACGCGTGGGTTCGAATCCCATCCTCGTCGATAATTTTATACGAGGATGGATTGATAAGTAGTAAGCCTACAAAACAAACAAAAAATCAATAAAAAGAAAGAAAGAAAATAACGAGTTTGGTAAAGTTCCCCTCCGATTTAGGATATGTTTTCCCGATAGTTACACTTCTTTATATTAAATCATTAACATCCGAAGATTATTGTTAAGAGCTCCTTTCTTGGGTGTTTGTTAGAGACCACATTCTAACACCATGTTCCTAATTTCAACCGGATCGGATGAATTTTGCTCCTCCAAGAGGCTCCTGGGAATCGATTTATATGGGGGCTATATATAATTATGGACCGATATGGACCAATTTTTGCATGGTCATTAGAGAACATATACCAGCACCATGTACCAAATTTCAGCCGGATCGGATGAAATTTTCGTTTCTTAGAAGCTTCGCAAACCAAATCGGGGGATCGGTTTATATGGAGGCTATATATAATTATGGACCGATATGGACCAATTTTTGCATGGTCATTAGAGAACGTATACCAGCACCATGTACCAAATTTCAGCCGGATCGGATGAAATTTGCTTCTCTTAGAGGCTCCGCAAGCCAAATCGGGGGATCGGTTTATATGGGGGCTATATGTAATTATGGACCGATATTGACCAATTTTTGCATGGTTATTAGAGATCATATACTAACACCATGTACCAAATTTCAGCCGGATCGGATGAAATTTTCGTTTCTTAGAGGCTCCGCAAGCCAAATCGGGAGATCGGTTTATATGGGGCTATATATAATTATGGACCTATGTGGACCAATTTTTGCATGGTCATTAGAGAACATCTACCAATACCATGTACCAAATTTCAGCCGGATCGGATGAAATTTTCGTTTCTTAGAGTCTCCGCAAGCCAAATCGGGGGATCGGTTTATATGGAGGCTATATATAATTATGGACCGATATGGACCAATTTTTGCATGGTCATTAGAGAACATCTACCAATACCATGTACCAAATTTCAGCCGGATCGGATGAAATTTGCTTCTCTTAGAGACTCCGCAAGCCAAATCGGGGGATCGGTTTATATGGGGGCTATATATAATTATGGACCGATGTGGACCAATTTTTGCATGGTTGTTAGAGACCATATACTAACACCATGTACCAAATTTTAGGAGGATCGGATGAAATTTGCTTCTCTTAGAGCAATCGCAAGCCAAATTTGGGGGTCCGTTTATATGGGGGCTATACGTAAAAGTGGACCGATATGGCCAATTTGCAATACCATCCGACCTACATCAATAGCAACTACTTGTGCCAAGTTTCAAGTCGATAGCTTGTTTCGTTCGGAAGTTAGCGTGATTTCAACAGGCGGACGGACGGACATGCTCAGATCGACTCAGAATTTCACCACGACCCAGAATATATACTTTATGAGGCCTTAGAGCAATATTTCGATGTGTTACAAACGGAATGACAAAGTTAATATACCTCCATCCTATGGTGGAGGGTATAAAAACAAATAAATATATATTCTATTCATGAATTTGAAGATGTTTTTCTTACCCTGACATCGAATGCTTCCATCGCATTGCGAATCCTTGGATATGAAGTTATATGGTTGTTCAGGGCACGTTCTTCGATATTTGGTGTGGCCAATTGTTTCGTTAGCAGTAACAAGAACGACCGCCTTCTGTCACTCCTTTTTATAGGCTTCATTTCGTTGTAAATCGTAAACGCAGCCAATGCAGCGACGTCCAGCATATTATAAAACATGGCCAACGACCATCGTTGTGTTGCTCTTTTGCAGCTGTAAGTGCCTAGCATTTGATCCATGGCATCAACGCCGCATTTGTTGGCGTTGTAATCGAATATGGCATAGGGCTTCCGCTTCTCGGTATGCTCGTCAACGAGGCAGGTGTAGTGTATTGTGGAGAGCACGTTCACCACTTTATTTTTTTCGGCACCTATGAGCATAACGATATATCTCCCTCGTTGAACCCAAATAATGTACTACTGATGGTGCGCTTCGGCTTCTTCTTGAACTCCTGTGGAATGAATGTTTTGTTGTATCGCACAGTACCAACTTTTGCGGTCTTCCATCTCAACAAAATACGCGCCATGTCAAGAGTGGTAAAGAAATTATCCGCGTATATAGTACGGCCAGCATCTAAATATTTTTCCACAAGATCCAGCACTACGTTCTGCCCTTGGTTTATCTCCCGTTGTTGGTTTGACAGTTTTTCAGAATATATCATTCCCTTCAGAGGATAATAACTCTGTTAGTCGCATAACCACCATAATTTCAAACCATACTTAGCTAGCTTTGACGGAATATATTGTGTGAAGCGGGTGCGGCCTCTGTAAGGGAACAACGGCTCATCAACTGTTAGTGCTTCATGAGGAGTGTAAGCTACTGCCAAGTTATGTTGCAACATTTCCCCAAATGTCGTCAATAGCCGCAGTTTTGCTGTTGATGAGTCTCTGTTGTCGAGTGTTTCCATTGTCGTATCGAATAAATTGCTTTATACGCTTTACAGACTATCAGTTATTCCCGACAACAGTGCTCGTGTCGAACATATCCCATATATTGTGCACATTATCAGTTAAATCCGAAGGCATAGTCGATACTGCTGCATGTTTATGGATCGATAACACATTTACCGATTATTTAGTCATCGCCGACAAGTCGTATCGATCCGACACACTGTAAGATTCTTTACAAACCCGACATTCCGTCCGGAATAACTGATAGTCTGTAAAGCACATTATACACATGAAGCGATCGTACGACAACGCAGCTTTGTATATTGGGCAAAGTGTCGTGTTCCATAATTCCATAGCTGGTTTATGGTTTGATCTTGTGAGTCCAGCATACAAAAGAATAGCTACAAAGGCGTCAAACTCTTTCACTGTTACTGGCTTCCACTCCTTTTTCTTCGTGGGATTCGCCAAATTCCATGCAGCTGTAACCTCCCTGCCTTTACGATTTGTTTATTTAGTATTTTTGTTCTTCGAAATTCGAATGTGTATTTTTGTTCATAGAATTTTTTGTTTTTATCATCATCCCTAATGTCTTTGAGTTTAGGTCTTTGTGTTCAGAACAAGTAAATTATGTGTTGAAACAATAAAAAAAATTATAATGATGCCCAAAAACATGCATTTATTAGTGAAATTCCGTACAAGGTCCATACGGACCGCGTATCATTCTCACTAAAACCTCAATAACTTCTAAAGTAATGATTTGATCGGCTTGTTTTTTTTTAAAGATGCGCAACAAAATAAAGGGTGATACGGTCAAAATTTGGTCAATATAAACTTGACGTATTTCTTTCAATTTAGCATTTAAAAAACCTGAACACCCCTCATTTTGAAGGTGTGTGTGTGTGTAGAATGTTGCTTCTATTTTGATTTTGGAATTCACTCTTCAGTTGTCAAAATGCCGTCCAAGCAAAAAGAGCAGCGTATCAAAATTTTGCTCGCGCATCGCGAAAATCCGAGCTACTTACACGCAAAGCTGGCAAAATCACTAAAAGTTGCCAAATCAACCGTTACAAATGTAATTAAAGTGTTTGGGGAACTTTTGTCGACAGCCAGGAAGTCTGGATCGGGGGGAAATCGAAAACCGGAAGCCGCTGAGACGACAAAGAGAGTTGCCGGTAGTTTCAAGCGAAACCCTAACCTCTCTCTCCGAGATGCCGCAAATAAGCTGGGTGTATCGTCTACAACCGTGTATCGAGCCAAAAAACGAGCCGGACTATCGACTTACAAGAAGGTAGTGACTCCAAATCGCGATGATAAACAAAATACGACGGCCAAAGCGCGATCCCGGAGGCTGTACACGACGATGCTGACGAAGTTTGACTGCGTGGTAATGGACGACGAAACCTACGTCAAAGCCGACTACAAGCAGCTTCCGGGACAGGAGTTTTATACGGCAAAAGGAAGGGGAAAGGTAGCAGATATTTTCATGCACATAAAACTGTCAAAGTTCGCAAAGAAATATCTGGTTTGGCAAGCCATCTGTACCTGTGGCTTGAAAAGCAGCATTTTCATAGCTTCCGGGACTGTCAACCAAGAAATTTACGTGAAATAGTGTTTGAATAAACGTCTGCTGCCTTTCCTGAAGAAACACGGTTGTTCCGTAGTGTTTTGACCGGATTTGCCATCTTGCCATTACGGTAAAAAGGCCATGGAGTGGTACGCCGCCAACAACGTGCAGGTGGTTCCCAAAGACAAGAACCCTCCCAACACGCCAGAGCTCCGCCCAATTGAGAAATACTGGGCTATTGTCAAGCGGATCCTAAAGAAGACCAAAAAAAAAACTGCTAAGGACCAGAGATGGTCTGTATCAAACTTTTTTAGGTTTGCGACTGTCGCAAAGTTGTAAACGTCGTAAACGTCACATACGCGTCGTAAATGTAGAATAAGTAACAAAAGTCGCAAACTGAAAATACTTTAGTCGCGTCAGCTAGGCAGCGAATACGATGATATCCAAGACGATGGTATGTGCGAAGAAGTTTCAATTCTTAGGAATGTTCACAATTTTTGGTTTTAGTCCCCCAGTTCCCTATTGCCTTTTGCACGAGTACAGGGTAACCGTGGATTTTCTCGTCCTTTCTTAGCTTTAAGTTCAGTCTCCTGTCCAATATAACCCCAAGGTATTTTGCACACTCACCAACGGGAATTTCGATACCACCTAAGAAAATAGGCTTGACCATGGGAAAACTTTCACAAATTTCTGCAGAAACTTACAGCGAATGCTGTCAAACTAAATTAAAAAATGTTAAGGATTTCTTCTATTCAAAATTTGGTTTTCTACAGTAGGTTTACGACTTTTGCGACATACGTATTATACCGTCGCAAATGTATGTCGCTAAGGACGAGCAGCAGTTCAAGGCAAACTGGCTTTCTGCGGCGAAGAAGGTGGACAAGGTGGCTGTACAAAATCTGATGGCAGGTGTCAAGCGTGATGCCCGGCAATTCGGATTTGGAAAAGCGAAAGCCTAACTGAATATTTTTCCTGAATTTTATACTAATTGAACTTGAAAAAGAAATTTAATTTGATTTTTTAAATAAACGATTTCACCGATTTACACGCGTTTTCCCTTGACCAAATTTTGACCGTATCACCCTTTAAATGATTTATTATGGAATTAAATGTTTTTATTTTATTTGTTTTTGTCTCTTCATAATCTGGCATCCCTATTTACACACTAAGACTTAATCGAAGGATGAGAAACTGGCCATCTTTTTTTTTGTGCTGTGTATCATTCATCTCCTACTTTAAGTCTGTCTCCCCATCTCAATTTACACATATCGCCATCTATCTAGCCATCAACATAAATATTTTGTGCGTGTGTGTATGTGTATGCAGATTGGCAATGTGCAATGCCAATTAATACCAGGGTAACAGAATTCTCAGTTGGACGACGATGCTTAAACATATTTGAAAATATAACGACTGAAACGAAACGAACAACCCAAGCTACTCTCTAACCAAGTAAGCAAATGAATGAGAGAAAAGCGCGCGTACAAATGAATCCGTAAAACATAAAACAAAATGACAACAACACAACCAAACCAACACACACTTCATCCCCACTATCACGTGGATTGGATACAAGTCGTTCGTTCGTATGATCCGAGAAAAAAATCCATGTTTTTTTTTGCACTAAAAATTCTGTGATACAAAAACAAACCTATTATTGTATTCCGTTAACTTTCCAGCTTTCTACCATTGAGAGAATGAGTGAGTGAGTGTGTTTGTGTGTTTAGTAAGGTGGTGCGTAAATGTTATATTGTTGTTGTTTTCGTTTGGCTCGTGACAACATCAAGTTTATTCAACGCAACGTGATGTTGTTAGGGTTTTCGCATCATATTTTGTTTTGTTTCTCCTAACCATCCCCCCACCATTACGTTTTGCAAGCATTTGCTGATGTTGCGACAATGATTTTAGTGATGCCAATATTGGGGGGCGCTAAATTCAATGACTCAGTCAGTTGGTAGATTGTTGTGTGATGGGCAATTTGTTGAGTTTGTGGTTTTTATTTGTGCTTTATTTCTCGTAAATATGTATGTGACGAGGTGGCCGAGTGGTTAAGGCGTTGGACTGCTAATCCAATGTGCTCTGCACGCGTGGGTTCGAATCCCATCCTCGTCGAATGATTCTTTAACAATTTAGCAATTTATAACTAATTTTATAAAATGGTAATGAGTTTTGATTCATTATTATTATTATATCAATAAAGAAAGAAATAAAAAATAATAGTAAGAAAATATAAAACAATTTAACTTGTATTTTTTAATAAAATTCATTGTAAACGTTTATATAATATACCTGGCATATTTTTGCAATTTGATAATGTTATGCATTTATATTTTTCGTTCGTACTGTAGAAACATATAAAGCAAAACAATCGAAATCTATTAATAAAAAAAAACAACATTTGCTTGTGTGTCATTACAGTTGCAAATATTTTAATCAGTTTCATTAAAACCTAATAATAAAGAGCTAAACTATGATGGAAACCATATCTAAAAAGTAATCGTAATTAACTTAGGTTTTGAATCTATGGATTAACACAAAAAAAAAAACACCTCAAACATAGACAGAAAAAATTTAAGTTGTTAACAAAATAATAAAAACTAAGAAATTTCCCCAGCCCAATGAAATTTTCTTTATTCTAAGCATGCCTTAAAAATTGTATGAACTAAATGTAAGTATAAATTTTAATGACTATACAAATAATTTCAATGCTAGCTACAATGAAAAAATATTGTCGTGACGCCAAAAAGTTTTTAATATTAATATAAAAATTTTCAAAACTTTTCTATAGAAATCAAATGTGGCAAAAATTTTCCAAAACAAAAAAGTTTTGTTTGAAACAAATAAAAATTTAAAAACAAAAAATTGTAAAAATGTTCTATAGATATAACATTTTGCAAACATCCCATATAGAAATAAAATTTTTCTAAAATTTTTTATAGAAATAAAATTTTGCAAAACTTTCTATCGCAATGAAATTTTGCAAAATATTTCTATAGAAATTAAAATTTTGCAAAACTTTTCTTTAGAAATAAAATTTTGCAAAAATTTTCTATAGAAATAAAATTTTGCAAAAATTTTCTATAGAAATGAAATTTTGCGAAAATGTTCTACAGAAATAAAATTTTGTGAAAATGTTCTACAGAAATAAAATTTTGACAAAATTTTCTATAAAAATCAAAAATTTATAAAGAAATAAAATTTTGCAAATATTTTTCAAAGACATTAAAATTTTGTAAAAATTTTCTAACGGAATACAATTTTGCAAAAATTAAAATTTTGGAAAAATTTTTTATGCGGAATAAAATTTCGCAAAAATTTCCATAGATATCAAATTTTGCAAAAATTCTCTATAGATATAAAATTTTGCAAACTTTTCTATTGAAAATAAAATTTTGCAAAAAATTTCCATAGAAATAAAATTTTGTATAGAAATACAATTTTGCAAACTTTTCTATACAAATAAAATTTGGCAAACATTTTCTATGGAAATGAAATTTTGAAAAATTTTCTATAGAAATAAAATTTGGCAAAAATTTTATATAGAAATAAAATTTTGCGAAGATGTTCTACAGAAATAAAATTTTGACAAAATTTTCTATAAAAAATTAACAACATTTTTTAAGAATTTTCTATAGATAAAAAATTTTGCAATTAATTTGGGAATAAAATTTTGCAAAAATTTTGTATAAAAATAAAAAGAAATAAAACTTTTCTAAAGCAATGAAATTTTGCCAAAAAAAATCAATAGGAATTAAAATTTTGCAAAACTTTTCTATAGCAATGAAATTTTGCAAACATTTTCTATAGAAATGAAATTTTGCAAAAATTTTATAAAGAATTTGAACTTTTGTAAAAAATTTATAAAGAAATAAAATTTTGCAAAAAATTTTCAAAGACATTAAAATTATGTAAACATTTTCTAAAGGAATACAATTTTGCAAAAATTAAAATTTTGGAAAAATTTTTTATGTGGAATAAAATTTCGCAAAAATTTTCTATAAATATAAAATTTTGCAAAAATTCTCTATAGAGATAAAGTTTTGTATAGAAATACAATTTTGCAAAAATTTTCTATAAATATAAAATTTTGCAAACTTTTCTACGGAAATAAAATTTGGCAAACATTTTCTATGGAAATGAATTTTTAAAAAATTTTCTGTGGAACTAAAATTTGGCAAAAATTTTCTATGGAAATGAAATTTTGAAAAATTTTATATAGAAATAAAATTTGGCAAAAATTTTATATAGAAATAAAATTTTGCGAAAATGTTCTACAGAAATAAAATTTAACAACATTTTCTATAAAAATAAAAATTTTAACAAAATTTTTTAAAAAATTTTGCAATTAATTTGGGAATAAAATTTTGCAAACATTTGGTATAAAAATAATAAGAAATAAAACTTTTCTAAAGCAATGAAATTTTGCAAAAAAAATCAATAGAAATTAAAATTTTGCAAAACTTTTCTATAGCAATGACATTTTGCAAACATTTTCTATAGAAATGAAGTTTTGCAAAAATTTTATAAAGAAATTGAACTTTTGCAAAAAATTTATATAGTAATAAAATTTTGCAAAAATTTTTCAAAGACATTAAAATTTTGTAAACATTTTCTAAAGGAATAAAATTTTGGAAAAAAATTTTTATGCGGAATAAAATTTCGCAAAAATTTTCTATAGATATAAAACTTTGCAAAAATTCTCTATACAAATAAAGTTTTGTATAGAAATACAATTTTGCAAACTTTTCTATCGAAAATAAAATTTTGCAAACTTTTCTAAAAAAATTTTGCAAAAATTTTCTATAGAAATAAAATTTTGACAAAATTTTCTATAAAAATAAAAATTTTAACAAAATATTGTAAAAATTTTCTATAGATATAAAATTTTGCAATTAATTTGGCAATAACATTTTGTATAAAAATAATATTTTGCAAATCTTTTCTAAGCAATGACATTTTGCAAAAAAAAAAAATCTATAGAAATTAAAATTTTGCAAAACTTTTCTATACATTTCTATAGCAATGAAATTTTGCAAACATTTTATAAAGAAATTGAACTTTTGCAAAAATTTTATAAAGAATTAAAATTTTGCAAAAATTGTTGAAAGACATTAAACTTTTGTAAAAATTTCCTAAAGGAATAAAATTTTGTAAACATTTTTTAAAGAAATTAAAATGTTGGAAAAATTTTTTATGCGGAATAAAATTTGCAAAAATGTTCTATGGAAATTTTGAAAAATTTTCTATAAATATAAAATTTTGCAAAAATTCTCTATAGAAATAAATTTTTTATAGAAATAAAATTTTACAAAAATTTTGTATAGAAATAAAATTTTGTAAAAATTTTGTATAGAAATAAAATTTTGCAAAAATTTTGTATAGAAATAAAATTTTGAAAAAATTTTGTATAGAAATAAAATTTTGCAAAAATTTTCTATAGAGATAAAATTTTGTTATCATTTTTTACGCTATGGATATACAAGTTTGCTAAAATTTTCTTCGTATTAGGTCATACTTTTTTTAGGTTTTACTTTTTGTAGAATTCTTGCATGGTCATTAGAGAACATATACCAATACCATGTGCAAATTTCAGCCGGATCGGATGAAATTTTCGTTTCTTAGAGGCTCTGCAAGCCAAATCGGGGGATCGGTTTATATGGGGCTATATATAATTATGGACCGATGTGGGTCAATTTTTGCATGGTCATTAGAGAACATATACCAACACCATGTACCAAATTTCAGCCGGATCGGATAAAATTTTCGTTTCTTAGAGGCTCCGCAAGCCAAATCGGGGGATCGGTCTATATGGGGGCTATATATAATTATGGACCGATGTGGACCAATTTTTGCATGGTTGTTAGAGACCATATACTAACACCATGTACCAAATTTTAGCCGGATCGGATAAAATTTTCGTTTCTTAGAGGCTCCGCAAGCCAAATCGGGGGATCGGTCTATATGGGGGCTATATATAATTATGGACCGATGTGGACCAATTTTTGCATGGTTGTTAGAGACCATATACTAACACCATGTACCAAATTTTAGCCGGATCGGATGAAATTTGCTTCTCTTAGAGGCTCCGCAAGCCAAATTTGGGGGTCCGTTTATATGGGGGCTATACGTAAAAGTGGACCGATATGGCCCATTTGCAATACCATCCGACCTACATCAATAACAACTAATTGTGCCAAGTTTCAAGTCGATAGCTTGTTTCGTTCGGATGTTAGCGTGATTTCAACAGACGGACGGACGGACGTACATGCTCAGATCGACTCAGAATTTCACCACGACCCAGAACATATATACTTTATGGGGTCTTAGAGCAATATTTCGATGTGTTACAAACGGAATGACAAAGTTAATATACCCCCATCCTATGGTGGAGGGTATAACAAAAGGGTGGCACTTGTGTACTCCCAGTAATTTTGCGAGTATGGAAAAATTCTTGGAAAAATCCAAATGCGTCGCCATTCATACGAATGAAACTGTGACCACGAAATGATGATAACGATGATCTGTTTTTATTAAAAATATCTTGATTTGTCATACAAATGTGCACTACAAAAGAAATTTCATGATCCAATATGGAAAGCACAAGTTAGAGGTGAGCACGTGACAACGAATTCCCGTGGCTCCATTTAAAATAGAGGAAGAGAAATTGAGTATGTAATTCTCAATCTGGGTTGATGAATTTGGTACTTTTGTATTGTTTTTGGTTATTTTTGTTTAAACACGGTACCGTGATATTACCACGATATATTTGGTACCCTTTTCAACTATCTTTTTTGTCTTGAAAATTTTATTTTCCATCCCTGTTTCAAACCAGTTATTTTCATTCACAATAGTATTTATTTATAATACTTTTACAATATAAGGTGTTTCATCAAGTAAACAAATTAAAGCTGAATTAAAAAATCACTCAATTGCAGACGAAAAAGAGCTGTGAATTCACTTTCGTTGTCTATACCTTCTTTGGTCTATGGTACGCAATGCGTACTACGCATCTCCATCACGCGCATACATACACACACACACACCTACGTATGCACATAACACATGATTCGCACTTAAAATTGGAGATGTCTCCTATTGTTACCGCACATACGAATTGTCACAGAATTGGCGTTGAATGTAAAGACAGAGAACATATCAAAATAATGAATGACTTGATGGAGACTTGGATGAATTTAACTTATGACCATAATGCAAATTCTTCTATGATGTCATGTTCTACACTACCTACCTCCTTGTCCTGCCACATATTGGTTAATTGGCTGGAATGAAGTGTGCGTGTGTGGGCAATTTTTTAGTAGCTTATTTGTACAAAATGATCCATGCAGCTGCGACGATTATGATTTATTAGCAAATAAATACTTCGAAATTTAACACCCATACGCAATTTATTAAAATTTTATGATGATATGGTGGGGGGATATATTAAGGAGGCGGAAAATTCATGTACTCTTTGGGACATATCGGTTATTTTGGGATGGGGCAAATACCCTCCTTACGTTATTATGGGGAAGAGATTGAAGTTTGATTTTTTGTTGACGGCGGCTAACAGAAGTTTCTATGACAAAGGATTTTCAGCACGGGATTGATCAGGCGCGCTAACTAGACCAAGGTAAAAAATTATTTCTATAGTCAATTTTCTCAAAATTGTATTTCTATAGAAAATTTTCTCAATATTTTATGTCAAAATTTTCTTTTTATAGAAAAATTTGTCAAAATTTTATTTCTAAAGCAAATTTTGACAAAATTTTATTTCTATAGCAAATGTTGACAAAATTTTATTTGTATGGAATATATTATAAAAATTTTATTTCAATAGAAAATTTTGTCAACATTTCATTCCCATAGAAATTTTTTCTATATATTATTTCTATTAAAATTTTTTTAAAAATTTTATTCCTATAGAAAATTTTTTCAAAGTTTTTTTTTATAGAAAATTTTGTCAAAATTTTATTTCTATAGAAAATTTTGTAAAATTTTTATTTCTATAGAAAATTTTGTCAACATTTTATTTCTATAGAAAATTTTGTCAACATTTTATTTCTATAGAAATTTTTTTCTATATATTATTTCTATAGAAATTTTTTCAAAAGTTTTTTTTCTTATAGAAAATTTTGTCAAAATTTTATTTCTACAGAAAATTTTGTCAAAATTTTATTTCTATAGAAAATTTTGTAAAATTTTTATTTCTATAGAAAATTTTGTCAAAATTTTATTTCTGTAGAAAATTTTTTCAAAATTTTATTTCTGTAGGAAATTTTTTCAAAATTTTATTTCTATAGAAAATTTTGCTAAAATTTTCGAAAGAATTTATTTTCTATAGAAAATTTCATTTCTTAACAAATTTTGTCAAAATTTTATTTCTTTAGAAATTTTTCGCAAAATTGTGTTAAAATTTTATTTCTATAGAAAATTTTCTCAAAATTTTATTTCTATAGCAAATTATGTCAAAATTTTATTTCTATAGAAAACTTTGTCAAAATTTTATTTCTCTAGAAAATTTTGTCAAAATTTTATTTCTATAGAAGTTTTTTGCAAAATTTTGTTAAAATTTTATTTTTATAGAAAATTTTGTCTAAATTTTATTTTTATAGCAAATTATGTCAACATTTTGTTTCTATAGAAAATTTTGTCAAAATTTTATTTCTTTAGAAAATTGTGTCAAAATTTTATATCTATAGAAAATTTTGTCAAAATTTTATTTCTGTAGAAAATTTTTTCAAAATTTTATTTCTATAGAAAATTTTTTTAAAATTTTATTTCTATAGAAAATTTTGCTAAAATGTTATTTCTATAGAAAATTTTGCTAAAATGTTATTTCTATAGAAATTTTCGAAAGAATTTATTTTCTATAGAAAATTTTGTAAATTTTTTTTATTTTTATATAAAACTTTGTCAAAATTTTATTTCTTAAGGAAATTTTGTCAAAATTTTATTTCTATAGAAAATTTTATTTCTTAACAAATTTTGTCAAAAATTTATTTCTTTAGAAAATTGTGTCACAATTTTATTTCTATAGAAATTTTTCGCAAAATTTTGTTAAAATTTTATTTCTATAGAAAATTTTCTCAAAATTTTATTTCTATAGCAAATTATGTCAAAATTTTATTTCTATAGAAAACTTTGTCAAAATTTTATTTGTCTAGAAAATTTTGTCAAAATTTTATTTCTATAGAAGTTTTTTGCAAAATTTTGTTAAAATTTTATTGCTACAGAAAATTTTGTCAAAATTTTATTTTTATAGCAAATTATGTCAAAATTTAGTTTCTATAGACAATTTTGTCAAAATTTTATTTCTTTAGAAAATTGTGTCAAAATTTTATTTCTATAGAAAATTTTTTCAAAAGTTTTTTTCTATAGAAAAAATTTGTCATAATTTTATTTCTCTAGAAAATTGTGTCAAAATTTTTTTCTATAGAAATTTTTTTTGCAAAATTTTGTCAACATTTTATTTTTATAGCAAATTATGTCAAAATTTTATTTCAATAGAAAATTTTGTCAAAATTTTATTTCAATAGAAAATTTTGTCAAAATTTTATTTCTATAGAAAATTTTGTCAAAATTTTATTTCTATAGAAAATTTTGTCAAAATTTTATTTCTATAGAAAATTTTATTTCTTAACACATTTTGACAAAATTTTATTTCTTATAGTTCACTTCATTAAAGTTAGCAAAAAATTATTCAAATAAGGAACATTTACTCATATTGTGCAAAATTTAACTAAAATCAATTAATCTTCATGAACTAAAATAAAGTTCGGTTGGCATTAGAGCCCCTTTTTTCTGGGTGTATAGAAAATTTTGTCAAAATTTTATTTCTATAGAAATTTTTTTCTATATATTATTTCTATAGAAAATATTTTCAAAATTTTATTTCTATGGAATACTTTGTCAAAATTTTATTTCTATAGAAAATATTTGCAAAATTTTTTCAAAATTTTATTTCTATAGAAAATTTTGTCAAAATTGTATTTCTATAGAAATTTTTTTTTTAAATTTCATTTCTATAGAATATTTTTGTCAAAATTTTATTTCTATAGAAAATTTTGCCAGGCGCGCTAACTAGATAAAGGTAAAAAATTATTTCTATAGTCAATTTTCTCAAAATTGTATTTCTATAGAAAATGTTCTCAATATTTTATGTCAAAATTTTCTTTCTATAGAAAATTTCGTCAAAATTTTATTCCTATAGAAAATTTTGTCAAAATTTTATTTCTATAGAAAATTTTGTCAAAATTTTATTTCTATAGAAAATTTTGTCAAAATTTTATTCCTATAGAAATTTTTTTTCTATATATTATTTCTAGAGACAATTTTTTCAAAATTTTATTTCTATAGAAAATTTTGTCAAAATTTTATTTCTATAGAAAATTTTATTTCTTAACACATTTTGACAAAATTTTATTTCTTATAATTCACGCCATTAAAGTTAGCAAAAAATTATTCAAATAAGGAACATTTATTCATATTGTGCAAAATTTAACTAAAATCAATTAATCTTCATGAACTAAAATAAAGTTCAGTTGGCATTAGAGCCCCTTTTTTCTGGGTGTATAGAAAATTTTGTCAAAATTTTATTTCTATAGAAATTTTTTTTCTATATATTATTTCTATAGAAAATATTTTCAAAATTTTATTTCTATGGAATACTTTGTCAAAATTTTATTTCTTTAGAAAATATTTGCAAAATTTTTTCAAAATTTTATTTCTATAGAAAATTTTGTCTAAATTTTATTTTTATAGCAAATTATGTCAAAATTTTGTTTCTATAGAAAATTTTGTAAAAATTTTATTTCTTTAGAAAATTGTGTCAAAATTTTATATCTATAGAAAATTTTGTCAGAATTTTATTTCTGTAGAAAATTTTTTCAAAATTTTATTTCTATAGAAAATTTTTTCAAAAGTTTTTTTTCTATAGAAAATTTTGTCAAAATTTTATTGCTATAGAAAATTTTGCTAAAATGTTATTTCTATAGAAATTTTAGAAAGAATTTATTTTCTATAGAAAATTTTGTAAATTTTTTTTATTTTTATATAAAACTTTGTCAAAATTTTATTTCTTAAGGAAATTTTGTCAAAATTTTATTTCTATAGAAAATTTTATTTCTTAAAAAATTTTGTCAAAAATTTATTTCTTTAGAAAATTGTGTCAAAATTTTATTTCTATAGAAATTTTTCGCAAAATTTTGTTAAAATTTTATTTCTATAGAAAATTTTCTCAAAATTTTATTTCTATAGCAAATTATGTCAAAATTTTATTTCTATAGAAAACTTTGTCAAAACTTTATTTATCTGGAAAATTTTTTCAAAATTTTATTTTTATAGAAGTTTTTTGCAAAATTTTGTTAAAATTTTATTTCTATAGAAAATTTTGTCAAAATTTTATTTTTATAGCAAATTATGTCAAAATTTTGTTTCTATAGAAAATTTTGTCAAAATTTTATTTCTATAGAAAATTTTGTCAAAATTTTATTTTTATAGCAAATTATGTCAAAATTTTGTTTCTATAGAAAATTTTGTCAAAATTTTATTTCTATAGCAAATTATGTCAAAATTTTATTTCTATAGAAGTTTTTTGCAAAATTTTGTTAAAATTTTATTGCTACAGAAAATTTTGTCAAAATTTTATTTTTATAGCAAATTATGTCAAAATTTTGTTTGTATAGAAAATTTTGTCAAAATTTTATTTCTTTAGAAAATTGTGTCAAAATTTTATTTCTATAGAAAATTTTTTCAAAAGTTTTTTTCTATAGAAAAATTTGTCATAATTTTATTTCTCTAGAAAATTGTGTCAAAAAAATTTTTTATAGAAATTTTTTTTGCAAAATTTTGTCAAAATTTTATTTTTATAGCAAATTATGTCAAAATTTTATTTCAATAGAAAATTTTGTCAAAATTTTATTTCAATAGAAAATTTTGTCAAAATTTTATTTCTATAGAAAATTTTGTCAAAATTTTATTTCTATAGAAAATTTTATTTCTTAACACATTTTGACAAAATTTTATTTCTTATAGTTCACTTCATTAAAGTTAGCAAAAAATTATTCAAATAAGGAACATTTACTCATATTGTGCAAAATTTAACTAAAATCAACTAATCTTCATGAACTAAAATAAAGTTCAGTTGGCATTAGAGCCCCTTTTTTCTGGGTGTATAGAAAATTTTGTCAAAATTTTATTTCTATAGAAATTTTTTTCTATATATTATTTCTATAGAAAATATTTTCAAAATTTTATTTCTATGGAATACTTTGTCAAAATTTTATTTCTATAGAAAATATTTGCAAAATTTTTTCAAAATTTTATTTCTATAGAAAATTTTGTCAAAATTTTATTTCTATAGAAAATTTTGTCAAAATTTTATTTCTATAGAAAATTTTGTCAAAATTTTATTTCTATAGAAATTTTTTTTTTAAATTTCATTTCTATAGAATATTTTTTTCAAAATTTTATTTCTATAGAAAATTTTGCCAGGCGCGCTAACTAGACAAAGGTAAAAAATTATTTTTATAGTCAATTTTCTCAAAATTGCATTTCTATAGAAAATGTTCTCAATATTTTATGTCAAAATTTTCTTTCTATAGAAAAATTTGTCAAAATTTTATTTCTATAGAAAATATTTGCAAAATTTTTTCAAAATTTTATTTCTATAGAAAATTTTGTCAAAATTTTATTTCTATAGAATTTTTTTTTTAATTTCATTTCTATAGAATATTTTTGTCAAAATTTTATTTCTATAGAAAATTTTGTCAAAATTTTATTTCGATAGAAAATTTTGTTAATATTTTATTTCTATAGAAAATTTTGTTAAAATTTTATTTTGATTTAGGATTTTTTTTATATTTGTAAGTATTGAATTTGTAAAAGGACGACAAGATCGCTAGCCAGCAACTTATTAAAAGTGAAAGGTACTAGAAGAAGAAAAAAATGTGTTTTAATATTTCAAGGCCAGTCAATGCTGTTGATTCTAAATAAATTTAATATATTAATAAAATATGTATTTTATTGAAGAAAAATATGCTTATATAAATTTGAAGTAAAATTTACCACAAATATGTAAGGTTTGTCCAACCGGAGCCTCTTGGAGGAGTAAACTTCACCCGATCAGCTTCAAATGTGGGACGTGGTGTTAGTATATCGTCTCTAACATGCATGCAAAAATTGGTCCACATCGGTGCACAATTATATATAGCCCCCATATAAACCGATCCCCAGATTTGGCTTGTGGAGCCTCTAAGAGAAGCCTATTTCATCCGACCCGGGTGAAATTTGGAACATGGTGTTAGTATATGGTCTCTAAAAACTGGGGCAGAATTGGTCCATATCAGTCCATAATTATATATAGCCCCCATATAAACCGATCCCCAGATTTGGCTTGAGGAACCTCTAAGAGAAGAAAATTTTATCCGATACAGCTGAAATGTGGTACATGGTATTAGTATATGGTCTCTAACAACCATGCAAAAATTGGTCCATATCGGTCCATAATTATATATAGCCCCCATATAAACCGATCCCCAGATTTGAACTCCGGAGCCTCTTGGAGGAGCAAAATTCATCCGATTCGGTTCAAATGTGGGACGTGGTGTTAGTATATGGTCTCTAACAACCATACCAACATTGGTCCACATCGGTCTGTAGTTATATATAGCCGATCTCCAATCACACAAAAATTGATCAATATCGGTTCATAACCATGTTTGCCACTCGAGCCAAAAATAATGTACCAAAATTTTATTTCTGTAGAAAATAATGTCAAAATTTTATTTCTATAGAAAATTTTGTGAAAATTTTATTTCTATAGAAATTTTTTTTAAAATTTTATTTCTATAGAAAATTTTGTCAAAATTTTATTTTCTATAGAAAATTTTGTTAAAATTTTATTTCTATAGAAAATTTTGTCTAAATTTTATTTCTATAGAAAAATTTGTCCAAATTTTATTTCTATAGAAAATTTTATTAAAATTTTATTTCTATAGAAAATTTTGTCAAAATTTTATTTCTATAGAAAATTTTGTCAAAATTTTATCTTTATAGAAAATTTTGTTAAAATTTGATTTCTATAGAAAATTTTGTCAAAATTTTATTTTTATAGACAATTTTTATTTCTATAGAAAATTTTGTCAAAATTGTATGTCTATAGAAAATTTTGTTAAAATTTTATTTCTATAGAAAATTTTGTTAAAATTTTATTTCTATAGAAAATTTTGTCAAAATTTTATTTCTATAGAAAATTTTATTGAAATTTTATTTTTATAGAAAATTTTGTCAAAATTTTATGTCTAAGAAAATTTTGTTAAAATTTTATTTCTATAGAAAATTTTGTTAAAATTTTATTTCTATAGAAAATTTTTCAAAATTTTATTTCTATAGAAAATTTTGTTAAAATTTTATTTCTATAGAAAATTTTGTCTAAATTTTATTTCTATAGAAAATTTTATTAAAATTTTATTTCTATAGAAAATTTTGTTAAAATTTTATTTCTATAGAAAATTTTGTTAAAATTTTATTTCTATAGAAAATTTTGTCAAAATTTTATTTCTATAGAAAATTTTGTTAAAATTTTATTTCTATAGAAAATTTTGTCTAAATTTTATTTCTATAGAAAATTTTGTCTAAATTTTATTTCTATAGAAAATTTTGTTAAAATGTTATTTATATAGAAAATTTTGTCTAAATTTTAGTTCTATAGAAAATTTTATTAAAATTTTATTTCTATAGAAAATTTTGTCAAAATTTTATTTTTATAGACAATTTTGTCAAATTTTTATTTCTATAGAAAATTTTGCCAAAATTGTATGTCTATAGAAAATTTTGTCTAAATTTTATTTCTATAGAAAATTTTGTCAAAATTTTATTTCTATAGAAAATTTTGTTAAAATTTTATTTCTATAGAAAATTTTGTCAAAATTTTATTTTTATAGACAATTTTGTCAAATTTTTATTTCTATAGAAAATTTTGTCAAAATTTTATGTCTATAGAAAATTTTGTCTAAATTTTATTTCTATAGAAAATTTTGTTAAATTTTGTTAAATTTTGTTAAATTTTGTTAAAATTTTATTTCTATAGAACATTTTGTCAAAATTTTATTTGGATAGAAAAAAAAATTTCAAAATTTTATTTCTATAGAAAATTTTTGTCAAAATTTTATTTCTATAGGATTTTTTGCAAAATTATGTTAAAATTTTATTTCTATGGAAAATTTTGCAAAAATTTTATTTCTATAGAAAATTTTCGTCACTGGGACCACTGTACATCATAGCGTCTCCATTTCGAACTTTAAACCAAAACTTAAAAAATAACTTTCTAATTATTTTATTGTGGTCCGATTATTAGCGTACCATTTGCTTGGTACTTTTACCATTCGTTTGTCTTACATTTTTTGCCGTTCAAGTCAATTCCTCCAATATAGAAAAAGTGGTGGCTGTTACAATAATGGCCGTTGTAATCGAGCGAGTTTATTTTTATAGCTGGCGCCACTGATATACATTGGCGGCTGGAACCTTATATATCCATTACAATGAATACAACGATCAATCGCCCACACCGCACTTGTTATCCAAGTGGGTATAATGACTAAACTCTTTAAATGTTACATCCGAGCAAGCGTCGATGGGTCCCGCCAAACCAAGTCATCCAACCGTGGAACCCAAAATGCCAACATCATTAAGATTTGTATGTTTTAGCACCTCCTTGGATTTGGCCGTTGACGTTGGCTTCCACGACGTCGACGTCTTAAACGTCCACATTTGACTGTTCCAGTCGACAATGAATGGGAAGGAGGTATAATGTTTTAGAACCGTATCATGACCACCTTGCATGTGATGTGGCAGTGCGGTAAAATATTATGCACATATTTTTAGCTGCAGGCTAATTTCTTCTCCAATTTTCTCCTTTGTTATATTGGCCATGGTTGGTTTTGTGGGATGGTTATAAAACAAAGGGGAATTTCAACAGGGATTCCTTTAAGACAGGTTAAATTCAGGGATCTGCAATCATTTTAGACCTCCATCCATGGGATAGGAGGAATCTATGATAAATAGAGGTTAACAATGCAAAGATATCTTCACGTCTTCTCGGGGAACTTCTTGTTTCATTTCAATTGGCTTTGATTTCTTATTCGTATATTCCAGAGGACTGGCATCACAACAGGTAATTTCGATGATAGAGGCGTGTTTGCCATATTCGGTTGTTTTTAAATTCTATTTTTTTAAACTCAATTTCCATATGCATATCAATTAAGACCTTCGTTGTTCAATTTGGGATTCCCTGAGACTGCATAATTATTTTTTTTTATACTCTTTTTTTCTCTCCCTAGTTATAATTGAGTCGTCTAAACGTTAGCGCTTTGTTTTGTTTGCTTGAGCTGCATGCCAGAGGCGCGAAGTTCTTTGAAAGGCGTCATGAGAGTAGTGCAGCTTTGGTAATTGGTATAGTTTGTGGCAGTATTATTTACCGTTAAAGGTAATAATTATAATTTTCACACTCATTCTCATCCTCTCTTGCTCTTTCTGTCCCCAACAGATTCGCTTTGTGCCTTGTGCTTGGCCGAATATGTCTGTGTCTAACATTGCTCATCACCTTGCGCTGGCTGGTATACAAATTAGAGGTGTGCGCGTGAGGGAGTTTTCACGCACGCTCACGCACGCCCACAAATTCAAAATGTCATTCACGCACGATCACGCACGCCTGTTTTAGAATTGCTCACACTCACGCACGCTCACGAATGAATTCGTAACATTCACGCACGATCACGCACGCCCGTTTTTGAATTGCTCACACTCACGCACGCTCACGAATGAATTCGTAACATTCACGCACGATCACGCACGCCCGTTTTGGAATTGCTCACACTCACGCACGCTCACGAATGAATTCGTAACATTCACGCACGAAGGTTTTTATTGATTCACGCTCACTCACGTTCACGAACCAAAATCCTGCAAAGATAAACACTCACGATTGCAGAATAGTGACTACCGCACGCTCACGACGGGATATATCAACTCACGCACGTTCACGAACAACAAACTTATTCACGCACACTCACGATTCGAAAAAAAAAACTACTCACGCACGTTCACGAACAACGAAACGTACTTCCACACACTCACGATTCATAAAAAAACTATTCACGCACACTCACGATGTAAAATGCAACTCACGCACGTTCACGACTATTATACTTACAAAACAAACGAAAAAATGTAATTCACGAATGAGTACGAACTTAAAAACTTACTCACTCTCGCTAGTGATACAAATGAGCTACCCACACAAATTCGCCAAAATATTTCTAATTAAAAATCTGAAGTTGAAAACGTTAAAAAATTAACAGATACAATTAACATTTTAATCAAATCAAAATATAAATTCAATTAAAATTTGGATTGATTTTGGCCGAAAACCTTGATTAATTTTTAATTGAGGCAATCAATAATTTATAGTGTTATTGTTTACTTATTTTATTTTTTATTATATTATAATTACATATATTATAATTATACTATATAGAATTATTTTTTTTACATCTAAGCCAAAATTTAATGAACCAATGAAACCAATTATTTCCGAAAATTATTAATTTTTTATTTGGAAGTATGTTTTCAATTTAAAAATGTTCAATCATTATTATACCCTTCACCACTACTGTGGTACAGGGTATAATAAGTTTGTGCATTTGTATGTAACGCCAAGAAGGAAAAGTCTGAGACCCATCGTTTAGTATACTGATCGTCTTAGAATTAAATTCTGAGTCGATTTAGCGATGTCCGTCTGTCTGTCTGTCTGTCTGTCTGTCCGTCTGTCTGTCTGTTGGTGTATTTTTGTGTGCAAAGTACAGCTCGCAGTTTTAGTCCGATTGTCCTAAAATTTGGTATAGGGTCCTGTATCGGCTCAAAGACGATCCCTATTGATTTTGATGTGAAAAATCGGTTCAGATTTAGATATGAACTTATATGGCCCCAGAAGCCAGAGTTTTACCCCACTTTGCTTAACATTTTGCACAAGAAGAACGTGAATTTCATCGTGAGCGTGAATTTTCTCGTGAGCGTGAATTTTTCGTGAACGTGAATTTTTTCGTGAACGTGAATGTCATCGTGAGTGTGAAGTTTTCGTGAATGTGAATTTCTTCGTGAACGTGAATTTCTTCGTGAGCGTGAATTTTGTCGTGAGCGTGAATTGTTCGTGAATGTGAATTTTTTCGTGAACGTGAATTTTGTCGTGAGCGTGATTTTGAAAAAAATTTACTCACGCACATTCACGAACAGAATTTGATGTTCACGCACGATCACGCACGACACATTTTTGTTCATTCCCATTCACGCACATTCACGTGATTTGGTCAAAATTTCATTCACGAATCACGTGACTCACGCGTGAATCACGCGTGTCACGAAAATTTCGTGTCACGCGCACACCTCTAATACAAATGCTTAAGGGTGAGAAGAGTAGCTCAATGTGCAAATATGCGGCCACGTTATGGACGGTGCAACAGAATGAGTTTTAATACAAACGAAAGCCATTTCGCCCACGGCTGTGAGTGTATTTGATTGCGACGAGAAATGTTTTGTGGCGCCACAACAAAGAAATTAAATAATTTTTAAGCTTCACTCATGACAGGCTAGGTGACCGACTGACTACTGCCAGACTTATTGCAATGGTATTTAAAGTTAGCAGTGCTGCCATATAATGTATTGCATGCAATGGATAAATAAGATAGGTACAATTCCCTATAAAAATAAAATGTTGACAAAATTTTCTATAGAAAGAAAAAAATTGACAAACATTTCCATCGCAATAAAATGTCGACAAATTTTCTACAGAAATAAAATTTTGTCAAAGTTTTCTATAGAAATAAAATGTTGACAAAATTTTCCATCGAAATAAAATTTTGACAAATTTTCTGCAGAAATAAAACTTTGCCAACGTTTTCTATAGATATAAAATGTTGGAAAAATTTTCCATCGAAATAAAATTTTGGACAAAATTTTCTATAGAAATAAAATTTTGACAAAATTTTCTATAGAAATAAAATTTTGACAAAATTTTCTATAGAAATAAAATTTTGACAATATTTTCCATAGAAATAAAATTTTGGAAAAAATTTTCTATAAAAATAAAATTTTGGACAAAATTTTCGATAGAAATTAAATTTTTACAAAATTTTCTATAGAAATAAAATTTAGGACACAATTTTCTATAAAAATAAAATTTTGACAAAATTTTCTATAGAAATAAAATTTAGGACAAAATTTTCTATAGAAATAAAATTTTGGACAAAGTTTTCTATAGAAATAAAATTTTGACAATATTTTCCATAGTAATAAATTTTTGCAATCTTGCACAAACTGATTCATATCGGTCTTTAATTATATAGCCCCCCCCCTCTTATAACGGTATTTAGATTTGTCAATATCTAGGTTAGGTTATGTGGCAGCCTGATGTATCAGGCTCACTTAGACTATTCAGTCCATTGTGATACCACAGTGGTGAACTTCTCTCTTATCACTGAGTGCTGCCCGATTCCATGTTAAGCTCAATGACAAGGGACCCCCTTTTTATAGCCGAGTCCGAACGGCGTTCCACATTCCAGTGAAACCACTTAGAGAATCTTTGAAACCCTCAGAAATGTCACCAGCATTACTGAGGTGGGATAATCCACCGCTGAAAAACTTTTTGGTGTTCGATCGTAGCAGGAATAGAACCCACGACCTTGTGTATGCAAGGCGGGCATGCTAACCATTGCACCACGATGGCTCCCCAATATCTAGTAATTCCATTCATGTTCTATGGATAGCAACACTGATAGCTCGTCATGTTGTTGTTGTCTGCTGTTATATGGTAAAGTGCCTTTTGCCGGCTTCATGTTTAATATTGAACAGGAAAAAGTACTTGCTGCAATTTTTGACCCAAGCACAGTTCGGGAATTATTTGTTAATTTGTTTGGCAAGTCTATTGGTCGGTCGGTTGTGAAAGCAATCAACTAGAAATTTGCATAGTTCAAATTATTTGCATTCAATACTAATCGCTGGCCAACAATAGGGGTCAAAAATGCAAATATTTGACTTTTAAAGCAATTTTCACGAAAACTACCAAGCATTACAAAATTTTTAATCGCTTGGGTGGAGGTGGTGCAGAGTCATGGGATATGTTGTTAAAACAAAAATAATATATATTTAAAATTGTAGATAAACACACAACTGGAAAGGGATGATAAACAATCGAGTTGAAGCTCACAACCATAGCGATAGGCGGTAGGCGAATACTTGATTTTCCTAATGGTTGAACGAATTTTTATTTCTATAGAACATTTTGTCAAAATTTATTTTTTTTTAGAAAATTTTGTCAAAATTTTATTTCTATAGTGAATTTTGTCCAAATTTTATTTGTATAGAAAATGTTTGTCAACATTTTATTTCTATAGAAAATTTTGTCAAAATTTTCATTTTGTAGAAAGTTTTGTCAAATATTTCTACAGGAAATTTTGTCAAAATTTTATTTCTATGGAAAATTTTGTCAAAAATTTTATTTATTTAGAAAATTTTGTCAAAATTTTATTTCTATAGAAAATTTTGTCAAAATTTTAATTTTATGGAAAGTTTTGTCAAAATTTTATTTCTATGGAAAATTTGTCAAAGATTTTATTTCTTTAGAAAATTTTGTCAAATATTATTTCTATAGAAACTTTTGTCAATATTTTATTTCAATGGAAAATTTTGTTATAATTTTATTTCTATGGAAAATTTTGTCAAAATTTTATTTCTATAGAAAATTTTGTCAACATTTTATTTCTATAGAAAATTTTGTCAAAATTTTATTTCTATAGAAAATTTTGTTTCCTTAGAAAATTTTGTCAAAATTTTATTTCTATAGAAAATTTTGTCAAAATTTTATTTCTATAGAAAATTTTGTCAAAATTTTATTTCTATAGAAAATTTTGTCAAAATTTTATTTCTATAAAATACTTCGTCAAAATTTTAATTTTATAGAAAATTTTGTCAAAATTTTATTTCTATAGAAAATTTTGTGAAAATTTTATTGTATAGAAAATGTTGTCACAATTTAATTTGTATAAAATATTTTGTCAAAATTTTATTTTTATAGAATATTTTGTCAAAATTTTATTTCTATAGAATATTTTGTCAAATTTTTATTTCTATGGAAAATTTTGTGAAAAATTTTATTTCTTTAGAAAATTTTGTCAAAATTTTATTTCTATAGAAAATTATGTCAAAAATTTTATTTCTTTAGAAAATTTTGTCAAAGTTTTATTTCTGTAGAATATTTTGTCAAAATTTTATTTCAATAGAAAATTTGTGAAAATTTTATTGTATAGAAATTTTTTTACAAATTTTATTGTATAGAAAATTTTGTCACAATTTAATTGTTACAGAATAATTTGTCAAAATTTTATTTCTATAGAATATTCTGTCAAAATCTTATTTTTATGGAAAATTTTGTCAAAATTTTATTTCTATACAAAATTTTGTTTCATTAGAAAATCTTGTCAAAATTTTATTTCTATAGAAAATTTTGTCAAAATTTTATTTCTATATAATATTTTGTCAAAATTTTATAGAAAATTTTGTGAAAATTTTATTGTATAGAAAATTTTGTCACAATTTAATTTTTATAGAATATTTTGTCAAAATTTTATTTCTATAGAATATTTTGTCAAAAATTTTATTTCTTTAGAAAATTTCGTCAAAATTTTATTTCTAATATGTTATCAAAATTTTATTTCTATAGAATATTTTGTCAAAATTTTATTTCTATAGAATATGTTGTCAAAATTTTATTTCTATAGAATATTTTGTCAAAATTTTATTTCTATAGAAAATTTTGTCAAAATTTTATTTCTGCAGAAAATTTTGTCAAAATTTTATTTCTATAGAATATTCTGTCAAAATCTTATTTTTATGGAAAATTTTGTCAAAATTTTATTTCTATACAAAATTTTGTTTCATTAGAAAATCTTGTCAAAATTTTATTTCTATAGAAAATTTTGTCAAAATTTTATTTCTATAGAATATTTTGTCAAAATTTTATTTCTATAGAATATTTTGTCATAATTTTGTTTCTTTAGAAAATTTTGTCAAAATTTTATTTTTATAAAATATTTTGTCAAAATTTTGTTTCTTTAGATAATTTTCTCAAAATTTTATTTCTATAGAAAATTTTGTCAAAATTTTATTTCTACAGAATATTTTGTCAAAATTTTATTTCTATGGAATATTTTGTCAAAATTTTATTTCTATAGAATATTTTGTCAATATTTTATTTCTATAGAATATTTTGTCAAATTTTTATTTCTATGGAAAATTTTGTCAAAAATTTTATTTCTTAAGAAAATTTTGTCCAAATTTTATTTCTATAGAATATGTTATCAAAATTTTATTTCTATAGAATATTTTTTCAAAATTTTATAGGAAATTTTGTGAAAATTTTATTGTATAGAAAATTTTGTCACAATTTAATTTTTATAGAATATTTTGTTAAAATTTTATTTCTATATTTGGTCAAAATTTTATTTCTATGGAATATTTTGTCAAAATTTTATTTCTATAGAAAATTTTGTCAAAATTTTATTTCTATAGACTATTTTGTCAAATTTTTATTGCTATGGAAAATTTTGTCAAAATTTTTATTTCTTTAGAAAATTTTGTCAAAATTTTATTTCTGTAGAATATTTTGTCAAAATTTTATTTCTATAGAATATTTTGTCAAAATTTTATTTCTATGGAAAATTTCTTTAGAAAATTTTGTCAAAATTTTATTTCTATAGAAAATTTTGTCAAAATTTTATTTCTATAGAAATTTTGTCAAAATTTTATATTTCTATAGAAAATTTTGTCAACATTTTATTTCTATAGAATATTTTGTCAAAGTTCTATTTCTATAGAAATTTTTTTCAAAATTTTATTCCTATGGAAAGTTTTGTCAGAATTTTATTTCTATGAACATTTTGTCAAAAATTTTATTTCTTTAGAAAATTTTGTCAAAAATTTTATTTCTTTAGAAAATTTTGTCAAAATTTTATTTCTATAGAAAATTTTGTCAAAATAGAAAATTTTGTCAAAATTTTAATTTTATGGAAATTTTGTCAAAATTTTAATTTTGTGGGAAGTTTTGTCAAAAATTTTATTTCTTTAGAAAATTTTGTCAAAATTTTATTTCTATAGAAAATTTTGTCAAAATAGAACATTTTGTCAAAAAATTTTAATTTTATGGAAATTTTGTCAAAATTTTAATTTTGTGGGAAGTTTTGTCAAAAATATTATTTCTATAGAATATTTTGTCAAAATTTTATTTTTATAGAATATTTTGTCAAAGTTCTATTTCTATAGAAAATTTTTTCAAAATTTTATTCCTATGGAAAGTTTTGTCAGAATTTTATTTCTATGAAAATTTTGTCAAAAATTTTATTTCTTTAGAAAATTTTGTCAAAATTTTAATTTTATGGAAATTTTGTCAAAATTTTAATTTTGTGGGAAGTTTTGTCAAAAATTTTATTTCTTTAGAAAATTTTGTCAAAATTTTATTTCTATAGAAAATTTTGTCAAAATAGAACATTTTGTCAAAAAATTTTAATTTTATGGAAATTTTGTCAAAATTTTAATTTTGTGGGAAGTTTTGTCAAAAATATTATTTCTATAGAATATTTTGTCAAAATTTTATTTCTATAGAATATTTTGTCAAAGTTCTATTTCTATAGAAAATTTTTCCAAAATTTTATTCCTATGGAAAATTTTGTCAGAATTTTATTTCTATGAAAATTTTGTCAAAAATTTTATTTCTTTAGAAAATTTTGTCAAAAATTTTATTTCTTTAGAAAATTTTGTCAAAATTTTATTTCTATAGAAAATTTTGTCAAAATAGAAAATTTTGTCAAAATTTTAATTTTATGGAAATTTTGTCAAAATTTTAATTTTGTGGGAAGTTTTGTCAAAAATTTTATTTCTTTAGAAAATTTTGTCAAAATTTTATTTCTATAGAAAATTTTGTCAAAATAGAACATTTTGTCAAAAAATTTTAATTTTATGGAAATTTTGTCAAAATTTTAATTTTGTGGGAAGTTTTGTCAAAAATATTATTTCTATAGAATATTTTGTCAAAATTTTATTTCTATAGAATATTTTGTCAAAGTTCTATTTCTATAGAAAATTTTTTCAAAATTTTATTCCTATGGAAAGTTTTGTCAGAATTTTATTTCTATGAAAATTTTGTCAAAAATTTTATTTCTTTAGAAAATTTTGTCAAAAATTTTATTTCTTTAGAAAATTTTGTCAAAATTTTATTTCTATAGAAAATTTTGTCAAAATAGAAAATTTTGTCAAAATTTTAATTTTATGGAAATTTTGTCAAAATTTTAATTTTGTGGGAAGTTTTGTCAAAAATTTTATTTCTTTAGAAAATTTTGTCAAAATTTTATTTCTATAGAAAATTTTGTCAAAATAGAACATTTTGTCAAAAAATTTTAATTTTATGGAAATTTTGTCAAAATTTTAATTTTGTGGGAAGTTTTGTCAAAAATATTATTTCTATAGAATATTTTGTCAAAATTTTATTTCTATAGAATATTTTGTCAAAGTTCTATTTCTATAGAAAATTTTTTCAAAATTTTATTCCTATGGAAAGTTTTGTCAGAATTTTATTTCTATGAAAATTTTGTCAAAAATTTTATTTCTTTAGAAAATTTTGTCAAAAATTTTATTTCTTTAGAAAATTTTGTCAAAATTTTATTTCTATAGAAAATTTTGTCAAAATAGAAAATTTTGTCAAAATTTTAATTTTATGGAAATTTTGTCAAAATTTTAATTTTGTGGGAAGTTTTGTCAAAAATTTTATTTCTTTAGAAAATTTTGTCAAAATTTTATTTCTATAGAAAATTTTGTCAAAATAGAACATTTTGTCAAAAAATTTTAATTTTATGGAAATTTTGTCAAAATTTTAATTTTGTGGGAAGTTTTGTCAAAAATATTATTTCTATAGAATATTTTGTCAAAATTTTATTTCTATAGAATATTTTGTCAAAGTTCTATTTCTATAGAAAATTTTTTCAAAATTTTATTCCTATGGAAAGTTTTGTCAGAATTTTATTTCTATGAAAATTTTGTCAAAAATTTTATTTCTTTAGAAAATTTTGTCAAAAATGTTATTTCTTTAGAAAATTTTGTCAAAATTTTATTTCTATAGAAAATTTTGTCAAAATAGAAAATTTTGTCAAAATTTTAATTTTATGGAAATTTTGTCAAAATTTTAATTTTGTGGGAAGTTTTGTCAAAAATTTTATTTCTTTAGAAAATTTTGTCAAAATTTTATTTCTATAGAAAATTTTGTCAAAATAGAACATTTTGTCAAAAAATTTTAATTTTATGGAAATTTTGTCAAACTTTTAATTTTGTGGGAAGTTTTGTCAAAAATATTATTTCTATAGAATATTTTGTCAAAATTTTATTTCTTAACGTTGGCTGCTCACTGTATATTTTCGTTTTTGTACACACAAGGAACTGTATGGTCTTATGAATTGGTAAGACTTCATATCACCTACCCTCTATGTATATACTGGGAATTCAATGATAGTATAATGAACCGTGCCTTAAGCATGTGTCATAAATAAAATTTAATTATTTTATGCCTTTGTCAAAATTTTCAATAAACAAAGCAGCTGACTAAACACACAATTTGTTGACCTATCCACAAATGATATACGTTGTAGAGCAATTTTTCTTTTCTTTTGGTTTTAGTGCTCAGCTAACATCATTCGTATGGCCAATACAATATGAAATTTCTAAAAAAAATTGTCTCATGGCCTGGTCATCCATCCATTTTGTTGACAACGATCACAACGATTTAATTTATTTTGTATGTTAAAAACATTACCGATCCTTGTCTTCCTCTTCCCTTCCCTCACCTTTGTCATTATCATCTTAAATTGAGATATACGATTGTTATTATTTCTCTTGACGTTTATTTTTATTTAATACCATTAATATGTAATTTATTGTTTGTTTTCTTGTGTGTTTATCACCACCTTGAGTTCTTTATAAAAAACAAATTGTTAAAAAAAAAAAAATTATATTGAAACCCCCTCCTCATCCAGAGTAATGTAGCACTGCAACATTCCAAATAAATAAAAATTGGTAATTTTTTTACCATAAAATATGGGACAATTCTAAATGATGTGATTTTTTCCGTTATTAGAGGTGATTGACATAGTATCCATGTGGTATATTGACTTGTACCGCGTTCACACTTTACACGACATTTTAATTTTTAGTACCGAATTCTTCTTTCAAAGTGTTTATAAAGGCATACAATTGAGATTTTATTTAATTTCATTTTTAATAGCTGTTCTTTTTTGTTTACTTTGAATTTACTAATACTATGTTCACACTATACTAAATGTGTATAATGTGAACATAGCATTATACTATGTTCACACTATGCTCGATATCTTCGTAAATGGGATTATGGTCGAAATGAATATAGATATCAGTAGATTTCCAATAGCTGGTTCATAGAGGATTTCAATAAAACTATTAAAACTACATCATACGAGGGTTGCTTCTTATATTTCGGAGTTGGGCAACCCTGGTAATATAAAAAATATAAGAAGCAACCGTAAAGCTTGATATAACTAAATAAATAAAAAGAAAGAGAGTTTGGTAAAGTTCCGATTTATGATATGTTTTCCTGATAGTTTATTAAATAGATATTAAATCATTAACATCCGAAGATTATTGTTAAGTTCTCCTTTAAATTTTAGATTTTCTATAAATAAAAATATATTTTGACAAATATTTCTATAGAAATAAAATTTTGACAAATTTTCTATAGAAATAAAATTTTGACAAATTTTTTATAGAAATAAAATGTTGACAAAATTTTCGATAGAAATAACATTTTGACAAAATTTTCGATAGAAATAACATTTTGACAAAATTTTCTATGGAAATAAAATTTTTATAAATTTTTCCCTAAATGTTCTATAGAAATGTACTTTTCCCCAAATTTTCTATAGAAATAACATTGTGACAAAAGTTGCTATAGAAATAACATTTTGACAAAATTTTGTATAGAAATAAAATTTTGACAATATTTTCGATAGAAATAACATTTTGACAAAAATTTCGATAGAAATAACATTTTGACAAAATTTTCTATTGAAATAAAATTTTGACAAAATTTTCTATAGAAATACAATTTTCAAAACAAATAAAATTGTGACAAAATTTTTTATAGAAATAAATGTTTGACAAAATTTTATATAGAAATAAAATTTTGACAAAATTTTTCCCTAAATTTTCTATAGAAATATACATTTCTCTAAATTTTCTATAGAAATAACATTTTGACAAATTTTCAATACAAATAAAATTTTTACAAAATTTTTATAGAAATAAAATTTTGACAAAATTTTCTATAGAAATAAAAGTTTGACAAATTTTCTATAGAAATAAAAGTTTGACAAATTTTCTATAGAAATAAAATTTTGACAAAATTTCTATTGAAATAAAATTTTGACAAAATGTTTCCCTAAATTTTCTATAGAAATAAATTATCGACAAGATTATTTATAGAAATAAAATTTTGACAACATTTTCGATAGAAATAACTTTTTGACAAAAATTTCGATAGAAATAACATTTTGACAAAATTTTCTATAGAAATACAATTTTCCATAGAAATACAATTTTTAAAAAATTTTCTACAGAAAAAAAATTTTGACAACATTTTTTTAGAAATAATATTTTTACAAAATTTTCTATAGAAATAAAATTTTGACAAAATTTTCTATAGAAATAAAATGTTGACTAAATTTTCTATAGAAATAAAATTTTGACAAATTTTCTATAGAAATAAAATTTTGACAAAATGTTTCCCTGAATTTTTTATAGAAATAAAATTTTGACAAAATTATCTATAGAAATAACATTTTGACAAAATTTTCGATAGAAATAACATTTTGACAAAATTTTTCCCTAAATGTTCTATAGAAATGTACTTTCCCGTAAATTTTCTGTAGAAATAACATTTTGACAAAAGTTGCTATAGAAATAAAGTTTTGACAAATTTTCTATAGAAATAAAATTTTGACAAAATGTTTCCCTGAATTTTTTATAGAAATAAAATTTTGACAAAATTATCTATAGAAATAACATTTTGACAAAATTTTCGATAGAAATAACATTTTGACAAAATTTTTCCCTAAATGTTCTATAGAAATGTACTTTCCCGTAAATTTTCTGTAGAAATAACATTTTGACAAAAGTTGCTATAGAAATAACATTTTGACAAAATTTTGTATAGAAATAAAATTTTGACAACATCTTCGATAGAAATAACATTTTGACAAAAATTTCGATAGAAATAACATTGTGACAAAATTTTTTATAGAAATAAAATTTTGACAAAATTTTCTATAGAAATAAAATTTTCATAAAATTTTCTTTAGAAATAAAATTTTTAAAAAATATTCTTTAGAAATAAAATTTTTAAAAAATATTTCGATGGAAATAAAGTGTTGACAAAATTTTTTATAGAAATAAAATTTTGACAAAATTTTCTATACAAATAAAAGTTTGACAAATTTTCTAGAGAAATAAAATTTTGACAAAATTTTCCATAGAAATAGAATTTTGACAAAATTTATATTGAAATAAATTTTTGACAAAATGTTTCCCTAAATTTTCTATAGAAATAAATTTTGACAAAATTATCTATAGAAATAAAATTTTTACAAAATTTTGTATAGAAATAAAATTTTGACAAAATTTTCGATAGAAATAACATTTTGACAAACATTTCGATAAAAATAACATTTTGACAAAATTTTCTATAGAAATACAATTTTTAAAAAATTTTCTATAGAAAAAAAATTTTGACAAAATTTTTTATAGAAATAATATTTTGACAAAATTTTCTATAGAAATAAAATTTTGACAAATTTTCTATAGAAATAAAATTTTGACAAAATTTTTCCCTAAATGTTCTATAGAAATGTACTTTTCCCTAAATTGTCTATAGAAATAACATTTTGACAAAATTTTCTATTGAAATAAAATTTTGACAAAATTTTCTATAGAAATACAATTTTCCATAGAAATACAATTTGTAAGAAATTTTTTATAGAAATGAAATTTTGACAAAATTTTATATAGAAATAAAATTTTGATAAAATTTTCTTTAGAAATAAAATTTTTAAAAAATATTCTTTAGAAATAAAATCTTTAAAAAATATTTCTATGGAAATCAAATGTTGACAAAATTTTCAATACAAATAAAATTGTGGACAAAATTTTCTATAGAAAAACAATTTTGACAAAATTTTCTATAGAAAAAAAATTTTGACAAATTTTCTATAGAAATAAAATGTTGACAAAATTTTCTATGGAAATAAAATTTCCATAAATTTTTAAAAAATATTCTTTAGAAATACACTTTTTAAAAAATATTTCTATGGAAATAAAATGTTGACAAAATTTTCTATAGAAATAAAATTTTGACAAAAATTTTTATAGAAATAAAATATTGAAAAAATTTTCTATAGAAATAACATTTTGACAAAATGTTTCCCTAAATTTTCTATAGAAATAACATTTTGATAAAAGTTGCTATAGAAATAAAGTTTTGACAAAATTATCTATAGAAATAAAATTTTGACAAAATTTTGTATAGAAATAAAATTTTGACAAAATGTTTCCCTAAATTTTCTATAGAAATAAAATTTTGACAAAATTTACTAAAGAAATAAAATTTTGACAGAATTTTCTATAGAAATAAAATTTTGACAAATTTTTTTATAGAAATAAAATTTTCACAATTTTTTTTATAGAAATAACATTTTGACAAAATTTTCTAAAGAAATAAAATTTTTAAAAAATTTTCTAAAGAAATAAAATTTTTAAAAAATTTTCTATAGAAAAAAAAAATTTGACAAAATTTTTTATAGAAATAAAATTTTGACAAATTTTCTAAAAAAGTAAAATTTTGACAGAATTTTCTATAGAAATAAAATTGTGACAAAATTTTCCCTAAATTTTCGTTACAAATAAACTAAATTTTGTATAGAAATAAAATTTTGACAAAATGCTGTATAGTAATAAAATTGTGAGAAAATTTTCTGTGGAAATTAAACTGTGACTAAATTTTCTATAGAAATAAAATTTTATTTCTATAGAACAAAAATTTATTTCATTTGTTTGCCAGACCAATCCTAAATTCTTATATGTCTTTACTTTGCTCTACTTTACAATATTGCTGCACGTTTGTCTTGTAATATGTTATCACCCATTTATCGATGTTACTTTAAACACAAAAAGTTGCTGAAATTCAATTCACCATAAAATGGAGTCAGTCATCCTTGGGGGGCTTGCGACATTTCTGTTTTATTGACTGTATATGCATGTGAAGTAAATGGCCAAAAACAAAATGCTTTACTTAAAGGCCAAAAGTTAAAAGCATTTCCGATTATATCACTTCCCACGTATTTGAGGTCAAGCAGTACATTGCATTTATTGTGATATTTGAACAAAAAAATGGGCTAGAGAATGAAGGCAGGGATGATAAATAGCATTGTATAAAATGGTACTAATTGCGTACATTTCTCTGTCACAGCGATAACCATTGTTTATGCACCGTTCACATTATAAGTTTATCTACATGATAATGCTCGTGTCCAATAATTCGAGACATATCTCAGACACCGTTCACACTATAAGTTATATTCGAAGTCATAATCGATACATCGATGTTTTATTTATCGCAGACAATTTTTAGAGTTTGGTCGCACTGTCAAATTCTTTATAAACAAATCGATTCTAATCCTTTGGCGAAAAATGCGATAGTGTTGCCATTGCTTACATATCCCCGTTTTTGCAACACCATAATTTATGTTCGACGATATAATCGGTACTGCATCCTATCAATGTGATCCATATATTCTAGATTTCGAATTGTGTTAAACGGGTATTATCATATGGATAAATTTATAGTGTGAACGGTGCAGTGTGAACAATCGTGTATATCGTTTTGATATCACGATATTGTGTGTACTCAAAAAAGTCCAAAAGTAACAATGTTATTAACACTAAAATGCGAATTGAAGAGAGTGAGCGAGTAAGAGAAAGAGAGTGAGGAGAGCAATGAAAGTAATGCATTCATGTGCTAAATAAATAATGACCAAAACAGGCAAAAAAAATCAACAGAAAATTGGTATAAAATATTTGCCCATTTTGCCCCCCATCGTACTTTTTTGTAAGAGTAGTAACAGCATGTGAAAATATTTACTTAACTGCCATGACTGCTAAACAATTTTTCTATAGAGAAGAGAATGCAGAGTAATGACCTTAGGGGTATGAGAAATTTTTTTAAACCCTCAGCTAATGTGGGATACAAATCTAAAATTTAAACGCTGATACTGTTGGTACTGGGGAACCACGGTGGAGCAATGGTTGCATGCCCGCCTGGAATACCGTTTCGACGAAAATAAAAGAGCTCTTCAACGGCTTAGATTTTCAAAGCTTCTCTAAGTGATTTGTAATGAGGTCCCTTTTTATTGAGCTAAACCAGGGATGAAAAATTAAATGTTTAAATGGTACCAATGAGAATAAAAAGTGTACTTTTTGGGTTAAAATTATGGATTGGAATTTAGAACTGAAGAACAATTACTTATCAACTTGTAATACAAAGAAGGTGATATTTGTAAAGGTTTTGTGCGAGTCAAAATTCAAAATATATGTTTCCTTCCAGTGTGTTTGTTGACAAAGCCTTCATCATATTCTCGTACGACAATATTCAGTCAGTGGAATGTACCAAATTTGTTACAATTGCACCAACTTTTACAACCCTGAGTTAAACATAGAATCGGACGCCCCTCATTGATGAGAGAGAGCCACCGTGGTGCAATGGTTAGCATGCCCGCCTTGCATACACAAGGTCGTGGGTTCGATTCCTGCTTCGACCGAACACCAAAAAGTTTTTCAGCGGTGGATTATCCCACCTCAGTAATGCTGGTGACATTTCTGAAGGGTTCAAAGCTTCTCTAAGTGGTTTCACTGCAATGTGGAACGCCGTTCGGACTCGGCTATAAAAAGGAGGTCCCTTGTCATTGAGCTTAACATGGAATCGGGCAGCACTCAGTGATAAGAGAGAAGTTCACCAATGTGGTATCACAATGGACTGAATAGTCTAAGTGAGCCTGATACATCAGGCTGCCACCTAACCTAACCTAACCTATGAGAGAGAGGTCACTATCTGTGGTACCACAATGGAATTAGTAGTCTAAGTGAGCATGAAACAAGGAGCTGCCATTGCATCTAACCGAACCAGCGTTTGCACTCCAACTCTAGGATCTCGGTCCACAGAGACTGCAATTCAAAACACTAAAGTTTGGGTCGAATACTGAAAAGTCTTTTTGCGGATCACTGAATTATGAGTTGCCGCTACAGTTCAACTTAGGATCCGGCAGTACACATTGATGTGAGAGAAGCTCACCATATGTGCTATCACATATCACTGAATAGTCGCAGGTCCAACACTGATACTTCTGTCTGTTGATCAGCGACCGAGGTGCGACATAAAGTTCAAACAGAAAGAGGTTACTTCGTTCTTAACTGTATTTTAATCGGCCTTAGTGGATGTAACCAACTGGGGCGTCGACTAAAATCAGATGCGCTGCTCGGCAGCTTCATTCTTCGACACTGGGACATTGAACGGACCTTCAAACTCCAAGACTAAGCATACATATTCGGATCTTCATTTCCTCCACTGAGATCTTCGGATCAACAGTCGTCCCACATAGAACTTCAATTCCACCACTGAGATATTCCGATCTCCAATTCCTTCCTCTGAGTTCATAGGAATTATAGCTTCCCCACGTAGCACCTTCCTATCGATTCGACCACCTGATCGTCACTTAATCAATTGCCCTACTGTGTTCTTTAGTCTACAGCTCAACCAGTGAACTCTTTAGGGCCACAGTTCCCTCACTTCGTTCATCGGGTCTACAGTTCCCTCACATAGCTTTTCGGCTACTATAGTTCCTCCAAAAAGTTCTTTGGGGCTAAAATTCTTCCGCTGATTTTGTCACTCATATGTTTCGCCACTGAGATCTTCGGGACATACAGGTCCCCATTAAGGTTTGTGGGCCCACATTCCAGCACGGATTTACAGTCATCTCACTGAGATTTTTCGATATACAGATCCCCCACTGTGTTCGTATGATCTAGAATCCTTCAAGGAGCTCTAAAGTCTGCGAGTTTACCATTTGAGAATTTAATTTCAACCGCTGAGATTTAAATTTCAATTCCACCACTGACATCTTCGGATCTCCAATTCCCTCCAACATAGTTGTTAGGATTTAAAGCTTCCCCACCTAGCCCTTCCGATCGATTCCATTACCTGAATGTCACTTAATCAGTTGCCACACTGAGTTCTTCGGTCTACAGCTCAACTACTGAATTGCTTAGGGCCACAGTTCCCTCACTTAGTTCTTCGGGTCTACAGTTTACCCAATAAGTTCTTTGGCGCTATAACTCGGCTGATTTCGTCACTCATATTTTTCGTCACTGAGATCTTCGGGACATACAGGACCCCATTAAGGTCTGCGGGTCTACATTACAGCACGGATTTACAGTAAATTCACTGAGATTTTCGGATTTACAGATCCCCCACTGTGTTCTTATGAATTAGAGTCCTCCACAGATCTCTAAGGTCTGCGTGTTTAAGATTCCTTCACTGATTTACATTCGTCCCACTGAAATTTTACGATCTTCAGTTCCCCCATAGAGCTCTTCAGATTGACAGTCCTCCAATGAAGATCCACAATTTGCCGCACTACAGATCTATTACCGAGATCTTGGGATCTTCATAGCGATAGTTCCCCTTCTAAGGTCTTTGTTCAACACTGAGACTTCTGTTGATTGATCAGCTGAAGTGCGTTTCAAACACTGAGCAGAGCAGAGCAGAGTTGTTACTTGGTCCTTTTCTGTATTTTAGCAGACCTTAGTCGACCGCTTCTTTCTATGACACTGAGACTTTGGACGGACCTTCAAACTTCCGCCATTTGTTTAACTCAATTTTGTTCCTTTTAAAAATACCAGCGAGGACATTTTTTCTGACACCTAATAATCCTAATTTCCTAAAGGACCCTGAGTTGCGGAAGAAATCTCACACACTGAGCAGAGCAGAGCGGTATCGTGATTCTTACCAACAGGTTAGACGCCCTTGATCGGCTAAAATTGGCCGCAGTTCCAACTCTTGCACCTCGATCCCCAGAGACACAACACAGGTTTCAGCTCAACATTGAAAAGTCTATGCGCGGGTCCAATACTGAAACTTTTGTATGTAGGTAAATAACGGAGGAGCGGCCTGTAGCTGAGACTTTGGCCAGACTTTTGTGTACTCCTCGTCATACGACGCAACAAGTATGTCCCTTGCCATTGAGGTAAACAAGGAAGGTCAGGTCAGGTCAGGTTATGTGGCAGCCCGATGTATCAGGCTCACTTAGACTATTCAGTCCATTGTGATACCACAGTGGTGAACTTCTCTCTTATCACTGAGTGCTGCCCGATTCCATGTTAAGCTCAATGACAAGGGACCTCCTTTTTATAGCCGAGTCCGAACGGCGTTACACATTCCAGTGAAACCACTTAGAGAAGCTTTGAAACCCTCAGAAATGTCACCAGCATTACTGAGGTGGGATAATCCACCGCTGAAAAACTTTTTGGTGTTCGGTCGTAGCAGGAATCGAACCCACGACCTTGTGTATGCAAGGCGGGCATGCTAACCATTGCACCACGGTGGCTCCCTAAACAAGGAATGTTATAGCACACATTAATGAGAGAGATCATCGCATGTGCTATCACAAATGATTGAATAGTCGCAGGTCCAACACTGAGACTTCGGCCTGTTGATCAGCTAGTGAGAGGCAGAATAAAGCTCAAATGCTGACCATAGCAGAGCAGGTACTTGACTCTTACCTACATTTTAGCGGGTCTTAGTCGATGTAATCAACTGGGTCGTCAGCTAAAATCAAGCACTCCACTCGGCGGCTTCATTCCCTGACACTGAGACAAACACTGACACTCCGGTTTGAACTTGCAGCTCAAACACTAAGACATTTGTCAGACCTTTGTCTGCTTCCCACTGAGTCTTCGGTTTGACGCTCCTACGAAGAGACTTTTCTGCATTATTATCTCTGATGTTTGGGAGGTGATTAAGACATTCAGACTTTTTCTCTGCAGCTCAATTTCTGAAATTCCGTTCGAATTCGACCTAACAATTATGTCCCTTGTCACTAACGTAAACAAGGAATCGCGCAGCACTCATTGATGAGAGATAAGCTCAACGCCTGTGCTATCAAAAAATGACAGAATTGTTGCAGTCCACCACTCAGACTTCTGTCTATTGATCAGCTACGGAGGTGCGTTTCAAACAGTGAGCAGAGCAGATCGGTATCTTGGTTCTACCTATATTTTACCCGGTCTTAGTCGATTTAACCAGCTGGGTTGTCGGCTAAAATCGGCCTTCCGATTCGGCGGACGACCCTTCTAACTACCAGGCATTGCCTACTTCTCTTCAAACATTGAGACTCCGGTTCTATCTTCCAGTGCACCGTTTTTAATCTATTTAAGTGCCACAGTTTCCCAAATAAGTTCTTTGGATCTACATATTCCCACTGAGATCTTCGACTCTACAGAACTCCCACTGTGTTCTTCGGCTCTACATATCACCACTGAGATCTTCGGGAATACATGTCACTCCACTGCGTTGTTTGCATCTACAATCTCCCATTGAGGTCCTCGAATTTTCACATCTAAGCATACATATTCGGATCTTCATTTCCTCCACTGAGATCTTCGGATCAACAGTCGTCCCACATAGAGCTTCAATTCCACCACTGAGATATTCCGATCTCCAATTCCTTCCTCTGAGTTCATAGGAATTAAAGCTTCCCCACGTAGCACCTTCCTATCGATTCGACCACTTGATCGTCACTTAATCAGTTGCCCTACTGTGTTCTTTAGTCTACAGTATCTTGGTTCTACCTATATTTTACCCGGTCTTAGTCGATTTAACCAGCTGGGTTGTCGGCTAAAATCGGGCGTGCGAATCGGCGGACGAACCTTCTAACTCCCAGGCTTTGCCTACTTCCCTTCAAACATTGAGACTCCGGTTCTATCTTCCAGTGCACCATTTTTAATCTATTTTAGGGCCACAGTTTCCCAAATAAGTTCTTTGGATCTACATATTCCCACTGAGATCTTCGAATCTACAGAACTCCCACTGTGTTCTTCGGGGATACATGTCACTCCACTGCGTTGTTTGCATCTACAATCTCCCATTGAGTTCCTCGAATTTTCACATCTAAGCATACATATTCGGATCTTCATTTCCTCCACTGAGATCTTCGGATCAACAGTCGTCCCACATAGAGCTTCAATTCCACCACTGAGATATTCCGATCTCCAATTCCTTCCTCTGAGTTCGTAGGAATTAAAGCTTCCCCACGTAGCACCTTCCTATCGATTCGACCACTTGATCGTCACTTAATCAGTTGCCCTACTGTGTTCTTTAGTCTACAGCCCAACCAATGAACTCTTTAGGGCCACAGTTCCCCCACTTAGCTTTTCGGGTACTATAGTTCCTCCAATAAGTTCTTTGGGGCTAAAATTCTTCCGCTAATTCCGTCACTCATATGTTTCGCCACTGAGATCTTCGGACATACAGGTCCCCACTAAGGTCTGCGGGTCTACATTACAGCACGGATTTACAGTCATCTCACTGAGATTTTCGGATATACAGATCCCCCACTGTGTTCGTATGATCTAGAGTCCTTCAAGGAGCTCTAAGGCCTGCGAGTTTACGATTTGAGAATTTAATTTCCACCGCTGAAATTTAAATTTCAATTCCACCACTGACATCTTCGGATCTCCAATTCTCCCAACAGAGTTGTTAGGATTTAAAGCTTCCCCACGTAGCCCTTCCGATCGATTCCATTACCTGAATGTCACTTAATCAGTTGCCATACTGAGTTCTTCGGTCTACAGCTCAATCACTGAATTGTTTAGGGCCACAGTTCCCTCACTTAGTTCTTCGGGTTTACAGTTCCCTCACATCGCTTTTCGGGGACTATACCCAAAAAGTTGCCCAATAAGTTCTTTGGCGCTATAACTCGGCTGATTTCATCATTCATATATTTCGCCACTGAGATCTTCGGGACATACAGGTCCCCACTAAGGTCTGCGGGTCTCCATTACAGCACGGATTTACAGTCAATTCACTGAGGTTTTCGGATTTACAGATCCCTCACTGTGTTCTTATGACCTAGAGTCCTCCACAAATCTCTAAGGTCTGCGGGTTTAAGATTCCTTCACTGATTTACATTCGTCCCACTGAGATTTTCCGATCTACAGTTCCCCCATAGAGCTCTTCAGATTGACAGTCCTCTAATGAAGATCGACAGTTTGCTGCACTACAGATCTATTACCAAGATCTTCGGTTCTTCAGAGCGATAGTTCCCCTTCTAAGGTCTTGGTTCAACACTGAGACTTCTGTAGATTGATCAGCGGAAGTGCGTTTCAAACACTGAGCAGAGCAGAGTCGTTACTTGGTCCTTTCCTGTATTTTAGCCGACCTTATTCTATGACACTGAGACTTTGGAAGGACCTTCAAACTTCCGCCATTTGTTTAACTCAATTTTGTTCCCTTTAGAAATACCAGCGAGGAAATTTTTTCTGACACCTAATAATCCCAATTTCCTAAAGGACCCGATTGTTGGGTCTCGTTGGCGTCTAATGCCTGCACTTTGCCAAAGAAAATACTTGATGTCAAGTGAAGCCAATGTCCATTTTGTATGCAAACAGTAAATTGTCCGAGAACTTTATAGCCGCGCACACTCACACATCATGATCTCTATCGATATGAATTGCATGGTGGCGAAAGTGGCCGGAATGTAATTTTGGGGAAATCATTGAAACATTAAAGTTTCAAGACTGACTCACCGAAACTACTTTAGCCGGAGTATTCTGTGGGATTGCGTTCGGTACTGCAACCCCAGAGATTTTGATCTAGACTTCAAATTCTGAGGCTTTGTTCAAAGTTAAAAAATTTATCCATGGAATTTCCATCAACGAGACAATGTCCAATTGACTTTGTGTGCTAATCCTAAAATCCTAAACTAAATTGGGTCAATTACAATCAATTTCGTGCAATTCTAAGACCACTCCTCATAATCGAAATATCATAGCTCACAAATCATTTCAGAATAAATGTGCAATTTTACTTTGTTATATGAGCTAGTAATTTCCAAGTAAATCATATTTAAATAACTTCATATTTCATGTATTTACGACATCCTCTCTCTGTCGATAGGAGGGCAAAATCATCGAAAATGACTTTTTGTAGAATTTAAAAGAAAATGAAGGGGGCCTCTTGTCCATCTGTGTTTTCTTTGCAATTTAGATCTTTGTGGCCCTAGGCTAGCCATTTGCAGTATTTTGCGTAGTCCTGTGTCGGTGATTAATTAGTCCGTTTGAGTGATTGAACGAGTGGTTAATAATGTGGGCAACGTCAAGAAACGAAACGCTGTAAATTAGTTTTGCAACATTGTATTGTTCATAACAAATAAGAAATTGCAAATTCTAGCATTAAACAAAAAACAAGAAAACAAAATGCATGCCTTAATGATGGTGCTAAATTTGTCTGAGAAGTGCAACATTGTTATGGTTGGGGAGATTGGTCCCTCGTCGTGGTCATTTAATGCATGACAGGATAGGAGGATAGGTGTAGCCTCAAATTGGTCGTATCCATTAGATGAAGTAGCAGTCAGCGATAATAATTAGGATTTCCCTTGCCAAATGTTCACAAAGCTTATTTAGTTCCCCAACTAAGTTCTTTGGATTTACAGAGACCCCCTTGAATTCTTAAGATCTACAAAGCCTCCTCTGTGTGAGATCTTCGGGGCTTCATTTCCTCCACTGCGTTATTTGCATTTACAATCTCTCAATGAGTTCCTCGAATCTACACATCTTAGCATAGATACTCGTATCTACATATCCTCCACTGAGATCTTCGGGTCCACAGTCCTCCCACATAGAATTTAAATTTCACCATTCAGATCCTCGGATCTCCAATTCCCCCACTGAGTTCTTCAGATCTACATCCGTCCAGTGAGTTCTTCGGGACTAAATTCCCCCCACTGCGTTGTTTGCATCTAAGATCTCCCACTGAGTTCCTCGAATCTACACATCTAAGCATTTATATTCGGATCTACATTTCTCTCACTGAGATCTTCAGGTCTACAATTTCCCCACCACTGAGATCTGTGGATCTTCAATTCCCTCACTGATCATCCTCTGTGTTCTTCCGATGTAGAGGCCTCCACGTAGCTCTCAGGTCTGCGGGTTCCAGATTTGAGAATTTCAATTCCACCACTGATATTTTCGGATCACCAACTCCCCGACTGAGTTCTTAGGATTGAAAACTTCCCCACCCCTTTCGCCCTTTCGATCGATTCCACCACTATATCGTCACTTAATCAGTTGCCTTACTGAGTTCTTCGGTCTACAGCACAACCATTGAATTTTTTAAGGCCAACGTTCCCTTACTTAGTTCATTGGGTCTACAGTTCCTCCACTTAGCTTTTCGGGGACTATGTTGCTTCCAATAAGCGTCACAATTCTTCCGCTGATTTTGGCACTCATATGTTCCGTCACTGAGATCTTCGGGAGCAACAGTTCCCCACTAAGGTCTGCGGGTCTGCATTCCAGCATGGATATGCAGTCGTCTCGCTGAGATTTTCGGATATACAGATCCCCCACTTGGTTCTAATGGTATAGAGTCCTTGACGGAGCTCTAAGGTCTGTGGGTTTATGATTTGAGAATTTCAATTCTACCACAGAGATCTTCGGATATCCAATTCCCTCCACAGAGTTTTTAGGATTTATAGCTTTTCTACGTAGCCATTCCGATCGATTCCATCTCTGCTATCGTCACTTAATCAATTGCCTCACTGAGTTCTTCGGTCTACAGTTCTCCCACTTAGCTTTTTGGGGGACTTTAATTCCTCCAAAAAATTCATTGGTTCCGCCTCTGAGTTCTTCGGGAACTACAGGTCCCCACCAAAGTCTGCGGGTGCACATTCCAGCACGCGTTTACAGTAGTCTTAGTGAGATTTTCGGGTTTACGAATCCCCCACTGTGTTCTCGTGATCTAGAGTCCTCCACGGAGCCCTAATGTCTGCGGGTTTACGTTTCGAGAATTTCAGTTCCACCACAGAGATCTTTGGATCGCCAATTTGCCCACTGAGTTCTTAGGATTTAAAGGTTTCCCACGTAGCCCTTTCGATGGATTCCATCGTCACTTAATCAGTTCCCCCTTTGGGTTTTTCGATGTACAGCTCAACCACTGAATTTTTAAGGACCACAATTTCCTCACATAGTTCATTAGGTCTACTATTCCCCCACCTTTTCGGGACTATAGTTCCTCTAATAAGTTCTTCGGCGTTACAATTCTTCCGCTAATTTCGTCACTCATTTCTTCCTACCAATGACTGCGGGCCTACATTCCAGCACGGATTTACAATCATCTCACTGAGCTTTTCGAATTTACATATCCCCCATTTCGTTCATATGATCTAAAGTCCTCCACGAGGCTATCAGGTCTGGGGTTTACGATTCGAGAATTTCAATTCCACCATTGAGATCTTCTCTACTTCCCTAGAGTCCCTTGCAGAGCTCTTCAGAGATTTCGGGAGCTACAGGTTCCCATTAAGGTCTGCGGATTAACAGTCGTCCCAATGAGTTTTTCGGATCTAAAGTTTCCCCACTGAGTTTTTATGTCTAGTCCAACACAGAGTTCTTCAGATTGATAGTTTTTCAACTGAAACCTTTAGAATTATAGTTCTCCAATGAGATCTTTGGATCTACAGCGGCACTACAGCTCTATTACCGAGGAGTATGGATCTTCAGAACGACAGTTTCCCTTGTAAGGTCTTTGAAATTACAGTTCCTTCAATGAACTCTTTGCATCGACAGATGCCCACTACACCTCTCCTTGCCACCGAGGTTTTTGGAGGCCCAATAATTTCTGGGGATCAACAGTTCATCCACTGAGACTTTTGGATATACAGATAACCCAACGATTTCATTGCATTTACAATACCTGTACTAAGATCTTCGGATAAATAGGTATCACACCGGGTTTTTCGGATCTACATTTTCACTACGGAGTTATTCTACAATTTCTCGAATGAATTCTTCGGATCTATAGTATCTCGCATTTACACATACTCATAGAAATGTGCGGATCTTTCGTTTTCCCAATCAGATCCTTGGGTCTTCAGTCTCCCCCAGGAGAATATCAAACTCATCATGAGATCTTGTTATTTACGGAAGCCCCACCGAGATCTTCGAATCTCCAATTGTCCCACTGAGTTCTTAGGATCTAAAGCTTGCCCCCGTAACCGTTCTCATCGATTGATTGACACCTGATCAGTTGCTCTACTAAGTTCGGATATATAGCTCAACCACTGGGCCGTTTTGGGCCCATAGTTTCCTCACTGAGTTCTTCGGATCTTCAGTTCCCCCAATGAGATTCTTGGGTCTTCTCCCCTCAGAGAATTTCAAATCCCCCACTGAGATCTTGTGATGTACAGATCTCCACTAAGATCTTCGGATCTCTAATTGTCCCTCTGAGTTCTTAGGATGTAAAGCTTCCCACGTAGCCCTTCCAATTTATCCCATCACTAATATCGTCACCTGATTAGTTGCTCCTCTGAGTTCGTATCTATAGCTCAACCACTGGGCCGCTTCTGATCCTGAGTTCCCTCACTGAGCTCTTCTCCAGTTCTTCCATTGAGTTCTAAAGTTCCCCCATTTAGTTCCTCGAATTTACACATCCTCAAAGGCATGTGCGAGCCTACAGTTCCTCCAAGATGGTCACCAGATCATTTGCTCTACTTAGTTCGGATCTACAGCTCAACCTCACTGAGTTCTTCCGATATTCAGTACCCCCACTGAGTTCTTCGGGGACTATAGTTTTCCAATAAATTCATCGGCGCTACAATTTCTTCTTGAGTTCATCGCTTGGCAAGTGTCACCAATAAGTTCTTAAAAGGCTACACTTCCCGACTAATGTCTGCGGGTCTAGCGTTCCATCACAGATAACTTTGGGTCTAATTTTTCGCCATGGATTTGCAGTCGTCCCGCTACATGATCTAGAGTACATCACTTAGCTCTTTAGATCGACAGGTCGCACTAAAATTTCTACCTACACTTCTTCCACCGAGATCTTCAGAACTCCCACGGATTTTTTGGGTCCACATTTTCCCCACTCTGTTATTCGAATCTACAGATCCCACTGACATATTCGGATTTATAGTTCGCTGGGCCTACTATTCCCCCCAAAGATTCGTGGGTCTACAACTCACCTACTGAGATCTTCGGATGTACAGTCGTCCACTGAGTTATTACGATATACAGTCTTACTTAGATCTTTGGATGGACTTTGTCCCCACTGATGATTTTCTATTTACTATTCCCTCAGTGGGGTCTTTCTCCATTGGGTCCACAAAGCCACCACTAAGTTCTTCGGGCCTACAGTTTCCCCACTGAGTCTGAAATCCTTATACTGAGACCTTCGCTATTTACAGGTCTCTAAATGAGTTCTTTGCTTCAACTATTCTCTCACTGAGATCATTGGATCCAAAGTTTCCTCATTGAGTTCTTCGGATTCCTCCCTGAATTCTTAGGGGCTAAATTCCCCAACTGAGATCATCGGATCTAAAGTTCTTCCATTGGCTTCTTCGGAACCCTCACTGAGTTCTTTGGGGCTAAAGTCCCCCCACTGAGATCATCGGATCCAAAGTTTCCCCATTGAGTTTTTCGGATCCCTCACTGAGTTCTTAATGTCTACACAGAGTTCTTCGGATCAACAGTTCCCAATTGAGGTTTTGGAATCTGTAGTAGCCCTATAGCTTTAATTTTATCATTCGATTGATTTTTGTGCCCCGCGATTGCGTTTAGTTTGAAAACCAAAAATGTCGCTCTCAACGAAATCAAGAGAATTTGGAAACATTTCGGAGCTCATACGATTCATTTAATCGTGGCTGGGAGGGAAGTGTCGGCTATTTCTTTCAAACTTGGACTCTCTGATAAACGGATATCTCTCAAAAATGGACAATTGTCGTGAGACTTTTGCTATATTAACACTTCAAAATTAATCTCTGCCCACTGGACACCTCCCAAATACGGAAAGAATTTAGGTGACAGTGGGTTTCCACCTCTAATTTAAGCAAATGACTTCGCAACTAAGTGTACCAAGTTTTATTGCCAAGGACAAATTTGGTGACCCTTCATAGGGAGTAGGATAGTCTCCGCTTCTGTGGCTCTTCCATAATTGGGCACCAACGAGAACTCTTTAGAGTCTCCCCAATACCTTGAGCAGAACATATGTTTGGCTTTTATTTTACCTTGGTGTCACACAGATGTGTCACAGCTGCAATGTCGTTAGCGTTAGCATTGCATGATGGCTGTAGATTTGCTAGCTGTGACTTGCTGACTAAGTACAAAGCTTCCTATCGTGGCATCCGCCTGAATCTAGCCTTTGAGCCTGGCTAATGACTAAAAATGCTTCAATGATTTTATTAAGTTGAAGTTTTTCATTTTTATTTATGTTCGGTTTTTTCTCTTCAAATTGCATTGGCGTCAACTTGTTTGACGCCACATCGTCATAGCCGTCATCATTATCTGCAGCAGAGTCCATGACAGTTACGACTGCATTAGCAGCTAGTGCCGCTATATCTGACGCCGCTACCGAGTATGGGGAATATGACAGAAAAAAAACGACAACAACAACATTGTTACAAAGCAATTCATTGCAAAACTATTATAAACCAAAGATATAGATAATCTCTAAGTAAACGGCAAATGGGAAAAGGGTTATTAGATATGGGGATAAAAATCCACAAATTGGTTGGAAAAGAAAGATGAGAAAAGAACTTTGATTTAAAAGAAATAAAATTTTAACAAAAATTTCTATAGAAATAAAATTTTGACAAAAATTTCTATAGATATAAAATTTTGACAAAATTTTCTATTGAAATAAAATTTCGAAAGAATTTTCTATAGAAATAAAATTTTGAAAAATTTTTCTATAAAAATAAATTTTAAGCAAAATTTTCTATAGAAATAAAATTTTGAAAAATTTTCCTATAAAAATAAATTTTAGACAAAATTTTCTATAGAAATAAATTTTAGACAAAATTTTCTATAGAAAGAAAATTTTTACAAAATTTTCTATAAAAATAAAATTTTGACCAAATTTTCTAAAGAAATAAAATTTTGACAAAAAATTCTATAGAAATAAAAATTTGACAAAAATTTCTATAGAAATAAAATTTTGACAAAATGTTCTATAGAAATAAAATTTTGACAAACATTTTTATACAACTAAAATTTTTACAAAATTTTTTATAGAAATAAATCTTTGGCAAAACTCTATAGAAATTAAATTTTACCTTCTGTTTTCTTTTTGTAAATTCAAGCTCGAGGTCAGAGTTTTATTTTCTGTTTTATTTTTTACACTTCGATATTTCGATCTCCTTCGGAAATCATCGACGGGAATAAATTATATACATAAAATTACCACACTGTGGCGTGGTAACAGCAACAGAAATGAGAGGACAACACCAGTGACATAGGTTTTAATTTTATGTATTTAATTTATTCCCGTCGATGATTTCCGAAGGAGATCGAAATATCGAAGTGTAAAAAATAAAACAGAAAATAAAACTCTGACATCGAGCTTGAATTTACAAAAAGAAAACAGAAGGTAATAAACAAAAGGTCAAAAAAACAAAAACAACAAACGTATATAAAATGAAATTAAATTTTGACAAAATATCGAAATTAATGTTTCACACAATTTTCTATTTTTTTATAGAAATAAAATTTTGAATAAATTTTCTATAGAAATAAAATTTTGAAAAATTTTCTACAGAAATAAAATTTTGAAAAATTTTCTACAGAAATAAAATTTTGAAAACAAGATCTATAGAAACCAAATTTAGACAAAATTTTCTATAGACATAAAATTTTAATAAAATTTTCTATAGAAATATAATATTGACAAAATTTTCTATCAAAATAAATTTTTGACAAAAATTTCTAAAGAAAAAAAATTTTGACAAAATTTTCTATAGAAATAAAATTTTAACAAAATTTTCCATAGAAGTAAAATTTTAACAAAATTTTCTATTGAAATAAAATTTCGAAAAAAATTCTATAGAAATGAAATTTTTACAAAATTTTCTATAAAAATAAAATTTTAACAAAAAATCAATAGAAATGAAATTTTGACAAAATTTTCTATAAAAATAAAATTTGGACAAAATTTTCTGTAAAACTAAAATTTTGAAAAAAAATTACTATGAAATCACATTTTAACAAAATTTTCTATAGAAATCATATTTTGACAACATTTTCTCGAAATATAAAATTTTAAAAAATTTCTATAGAAATAAAATTTTGACAAACATTTTTATAGAAATAAAAATTTTACAAAATTGTTTATGGAAATAAATCTTTGACAAAATTTTCTATAGAAATAAAATTTTAACAAAATTTTATATAGAAATAAAATTTTGAAAAAATTTTCAATAGAAATAAAATTTTGAAAAAATTTTCTATAGAAATAAAATTGTGAAAAAATTTTCTATAAAAATAAAATTTTGACAAAATTTTCTATAGAAATAAAATTTTGACAAAAATTTCTATTGAAATAAAATGTTAACAAAATTTTCTATTGAAATAAAATTTCGAAAAAAATTTTCTATAGAAATGAACTTTTTACAAAATTTTCTATATAAATAAAATTTTAACAAAAAATCAATAGAAATGAAATATTGACAAAATTTTCTATAAAAATAAAGTTTTCTGTAAAACTAAAATTTTGAAAAAAAATTCTGTAAACAGAAAATTTTGAAAAAAATTTCCACTGAAATAAAATTTTAACAAAATTTTCTATACAAATCAAATTTTGACAAAATTTTCTAGAGATATAAAATTTGAAAAAATTTTCTATAGAAATAAAATTTTGACAAACATTTTAATAGAAATAAAAATTTTACAAAATTTTTTATAGAAATAAATCTTTGACAAAACTCTATAGAAATGAAATTTTGACAAAATATCAAAATAAATTTTTCACACAATTTTCTATTTTTTATAGAAATAAAATTTTGAAGAAAAATTATATAGAAATAAAATTTTTAAAAATTTTCTACAGAAATAAAATTTTGAAAAAAAAAATTATTGAAACCAAATTTAGACAAAATTGTCTATAGAAATAAAATTTTAACCAAATTTTTTATAGAAATATAATATTGACAAAATTTTCTATAGAACTAAAATTTTAACAAAATTTTCTATAGAAGTAAAATTTTGACAAAATTTTCTATAGAAAAAAAATTTTGACAACATTTTCTATAGAAATAAAGTTTTGACAAAAAATTTTATAGAAATAAAATTTTGACAAAATTTTCGATAAAAAATAAAATTTTGGCAAATTTTCTTTAGAAATAAAATTTTGGCAAATTTTTCTATAGAAATAAAATTTTGACCAATTTTTTATAGAAATAAAATTTTAACAAAATTTTCTATGGAAGTAAAATTTTAGCAAAATTTTCTATTGAAATAAAATTTTGAAAAAATTTTCTATTGAAATAAAATTTTGAAAAAATTTTCTATAGAAATGAAATTTTAATAAAAAATCAATAGAAATGAACTTTTGACAAAATTTTCTATAGAAATAAAATTTTGACAAAATTTTCTATAGAAATAAAATTTTGACAACATTTTCTATAGAAATAAAATTTTCTGTAGAAATAAAATAAATCTTTGACAAAACTCTATAGAAATGAAATTTTGACAATATATCAAAATAAATTTTTCACACAATTTTCTATTTTTTATAGTAATAAAATTTTGAAAAATTTTTCTATAGAAATAAAATTTTTAAAATTTTTCTACAAAATAAAATTTTGAAAAAAAATCTATAGAAACCAAATTTAGACAAAATTTTCTATAAAAATAAAATTTCAACAAAATTTTCTATAGAAATAAAATTGTGACAAAGTTTTCTATAGAAATACAATTTTGACAAAATATCTATAGAAATAAAATTTTGAAAAAATTTCTATAGAAATGAATTTTAGACAAAATTTTCTATAGAAATAACATTTTGACAAAATTTTCTATAGAAATAAAATTTTAACAAAATTTTTTATAGAAGTAAAATTTTAGCAAAATTTTCTATTGAAATAAAATTGTGAAAAAATTTTCTATTGAAATAAAATTTTGAAAAAATTTTCTATAGAAATAAAATTTTAATTTCTAGAAATAAAATTTTAATAAAAAATCAATAGAAATAAAATTTTGACAAAATTTTCTGTAAAACTAAAATTTTGAAAAAAAATTTCTGTAAAAATAAAATTTTGAAAAAAAATTCTATAGAAATCAAATTTTGACACAATATTCTAGAGATATAAAATTTTAAACAATTTTCTATAGAAATAAAATTGTGACAAACATTTGTATAGAAATAAAAATTTTACAAAATTTTTTATAGAAATAAATATTTGACAAAACTCTATAGAAATGAAATTTTGACAAAATATCAAAAGAAATTTTTCACACAATTTTCTATTTTTTATAGAAATAAAATTTTGAAAAATTTTTCTATAGAAATAACATTTTTAAAAATTTTCTATAGAAACCAAATTTAAACAAAATTTTCTATAGAAATAAAATTTTAACAAAATTTTCTATAGAAGTAAAATTTTGACAAAATTTATCTATAAAAAAAATTTGTTGACAAAATTTTCTATAGAAATAAAATTTTGACAAAATTTTCTATAGAAGTAAAATTTCAACAAAATTTTCTATTGAAATAAAATTTTGACAAAAATTTCTATAGAAATAAAATTTTGACAAAATTTTCGACAAATATAAAATGTTGGCAAATTTTCTATAGAAATAAAATTTTGGCAAAATTTTCTATAGAAATAAAATTTTGGCAAAATTTTGTATAGAAATAAAATTTTGGCAAAATTTTCTATAGAAATATAATTTTGACAAAGTTTTCTATAGAAATAAAATTTTGACAAAATTTTCTATAGAAATAAAAATCATCGATTTGAGTGCAGTTGGCTGGGTTTACTTTGAGCGTGCTTCCTCTTACTTCATTCGTTTTGTTATTGTTGGTTTATTCTTCAATCATTTGGTTTGTTGGAAAACAGATATGTACAAATTTATTTCGGCAAAGGCCGGCCATCATTTTTTCGGAAGGTTCAAGTGTGGTTCACTTTGGGTTTTGTGAACTACCTGAATTTATTCTGATAATTGGTTGATAGTTTTGCTGCAAGTGGAGGATGCTGATGTGGAGTGTGGTAATTCCGAAACGTGCGTCCATCCAACCATCTTGCAGTCTATAGGGCTTTGCCGAAATAAATTTGACAAACTTCCTTTTCCTGTGGTGGTTAAGCTACACTTGTAGTTTAGTCAATGCATGGTTTTAAGCTGAAATCAACAAAAACAACAACAAAATGATTGAAGAATAAAACAACAATAACAAATCAAAACGAATGAAATACAATTTTGATGAAATTTTCTAAAGAAATAAAATTTCGGCCAAATTTTTTTATAGAAATAAAATTTTAACAAAATTTTCTATTGAAGTAAAATTTTGGCAATATTTTGACGAATTGCAGGCTGCCAGTTAATGAAACCAATTTGCTCTGGTTAATGATAATGGGGTGCTCTTTCTTTCTGTCTCTCGGACTCTCTCATCAACACACTCTTCAGTGAGTGTTATGTGATAACCCTATGGCCGATTGTCAAACATACTTACATGGCCATCTTTGAAGGATACAGCTACAATAACGACATCATCATCTATTATGCCCCCCTCCCTCAAATGTGAAAAATGAGTGGTGGACACAAAAAAAAGCAAAACGCCAGTTTGTTTTTTTCGGACTCTTTCCTCTTGAAGTTGTTTTTTTTGTTTTTGTTGTCTTGTGTTTTTATGGGATGCACATGTTTATCGAGTGACTAGAGAATTTAGTGTTTTTGTCGTTGACGCGCGGCGGCAAGCGTCTCTGCTGTTGCAACAATGTTGCCACTAGAATTCACACATAAAATGAAATGAATTTGCAATAACAGCAACAAAAAAACAAACAGAAACAATTTTTGTTTTATTGTTGAACAGCATACCAAACGAGAATTGTGACTACATGACACACATGCCACCAATCGTCATGCCATGAAAGCTTGTGGTGCTGTTCCATACATGATCTCTTCTTTATGGACAAGTGAAAATGGTCACGAGATGTTCCTATTGTTTATGGAGACCCCCCCCCCCCCATTATTCCATCCTTAGCATCCCATTCATGGAGTTTTTTTTTGTGGATATAGTTTGCCTTGAAATTTCTTGGGAATGAACAATTTTGTAAAATATCCATAGTGGGGTGTTTGGTTTTTCTTTAGCTTTTAGTTTGATTCAGGGCATTTTCCCTGGGGCCTGGGTAAATTGTGTTCAGATGACCAGAATTAAGTTGTTGTTGTTGCTACTGCTGCTGGTGGTGAACCATTTAAATGCCATAAACGACCTAAGTGCTGTCGTTGGTATTTAGGGTTGTTTTTGTGGTCAGTACAACTTGGCCATGGAGAATTTGTGTGGCTATTTGAGGTTAGCGCTAAGGTTGCTTAAAACATTCAAAATTGTTATTTCTATAGAAAAGTTTGTTAAAATTTTATTTCTATAGAAAATTTTGTTAAAATTTTATTTTTATAGAAAATTTTGTCAAAATTTTATTTCTATAGAAAATTTTGTTAAAATTTTATTTTTATAGAAAATTTTGTCAAAATTTTATTTCTATAGAAAATTTTTTCGAAATTTCATTTTAATAGAAAATTTTGTTAAAATTTTATGGATATATGCTAAAATTTTGTCAAAATTTTATTTCTGTAGAAAATTTTGTCAACATTTCATTTCTATAGAAAATTTTTTCAAAATTTTATTTCAATAGAAAATTTTGTTAAAATTTTATGGCTATAGAAAATTTTGTCAACATTTTATTTCTATAGAAAATATTGTAAAAATTTTATTTTTATAGAAAATATTGTTAAAATTTTATTTCTATAGAAAATTTTGTTAAAATTTTGTCAAAATTTCATTTCTATAGAAATTTTTTTCGAAATTTTTTTTCGAAATTTTATTTTAATAGAAAATTTTGTTAAAATTTTATGGCTATAGAAAATTTTGTTAAAATTTTATTTTTACAGAAAACTATGTAACAATTTTATGTCTATAGCAAATTTTGTCAAAATGTCATTTCTATAGAAATTTTTTTCGAAAATTTATTTCAATTTTGTTAAAATTTTACTTCTATAGAAAATTTTGTTAAAATTTTATTTATATAGAAAGTTTTGTCACAATATTATTTCTATAGAAAATTTTGTTAAAATTTTATTTTTATAGAAAATTTTGTCAAAATTTTATTTTTATAGAAAATTTTGTCAAAAATTTATTTCTATAGAAAATTTTGTCAAAATTTTATTTCTATAGAAAATTTTGTCACATTTCATTTCTATAGAAATTTTTTTCGAAATTTTATTTCAATAGAAAATGTTATTTTTACAGAAAACTATGTAACAATTTTATTTCAATAGAAAATTTTGTCAAAATTTTTATTTCTATAGAAAATTTTGTTAAAATTTTATTTTTATAGAAAATTTTGTCAAAATTTTATTTCTATAGAAAATTTTGTTAAAATTTTATGTCTACAGAAAATTTTGTCAAAATTATATTTCTATAGAACATTTTGTTCAAATTTTATTTCTATAGAAAATTTTGTTAAAATTTTATTTCTATAGAAACTTTTGTCAAAATTTTATTTCTATAGAAAATTTTGTCAAAATTTTATTTCTATAGAAATTTTTTTCGAAATTGTATTTTGTCAAAATTTTATTTCTATAGAAATTTTTTTTTAAATTTTATTTTAATAGAAAATTTTATCAAAATTTTATTTCTATAGAAAATATTGTCAAAATTTTATTTCTATAGAAAATTTTGTCAAAATTTTATTTCTGTAGAAAATTTTTTCGAAATTTTATTTTAATAGAAAATTTTGTTAAAATTTTATTTCTATAAAAAATTTTGTCAAAATTTTATTTCTATAGAAAATTTTGTTAAAATTTTATTTTTACAGAAAACTATGTAGCAATTTTATTTCTATAGAAAATTTTGTCAAAATTTTATTTCTATAGAAAATGTTGTCAAAATTTTATTTCTATAGAAAATTTTTTCGAAATTTTATTTCTATAGAAAATTTTGTTAAAATTTTATTTCTATAGAAAATTTTGTCAAAATTTTTTTTCTATTGAAAATTTTGTTAAAATTTTATTTCTATAGAAAATTTTGATAAAATTTTATTTCAATAGAAAACTTTGTAACAATTTTATATCTATAGAAATTTTTTCAAAATTTTATTTCTTTAAAAAATTTTTTTCAAAATTTTATTTCTATAGAAAAATATGTCAAAATTTTATTTCTATGGAAAATTTTGTTAAAATTATAGTTCTATAGAAAATTTTGTTAAAATTTTATTCTATAGAAAATTTTTTCGAAATTTTATTTAATAGAAATTTTTGTCAAAATTTTATTTCTGTATATATTTTTTCAAAATTTTATTTATATAGAAAAATTTGTCAAAATTTTATTTCTATAGAAAAATTTTTCAAAATTTTATTGCTATAGAAAATTTTGTCAACATTTTATTTTTTTAGAAAATTTTGTTAAAATTTTATTTTTACAGAAAACTTCGTAACAATTTTATGTCTATAGAGAATTTTGTCAACATTTTTTGTCTATAGAATATGTTGTCAAAATATTATTTCTATAGAAAATTTTGTTAAAATTTTATTTCTATAGAAAATTTTGTCAAAATTTTATTTCTATAGAAAATTTTGTCAAAATTTTATTTCTATAGAAAATTTTTTCGAAATTTTATTTCTATAGAAAATTTTGTTAAAATTTTATTTCTATAGAAAATTTTGTTAAAATTTTATTTCTATAGAAAATTTTGTCAAAATTTTATTTCTATTGAAAATTTTGTTAAAATTTTATTTCTATAGAAAATTTTGACAAAATTTGATTTTTATAGAAAATTTTGTCGAGATTTTATTTCTATAGAAAATTTTGTTAAAATTTTATTTCTATAGAAAATTTTGTCAAAATTTCATTTCTATAGAAAATTTTTTCGAAATTTTATTTCAATAGAAAATTTTGTTAAAATTTGATTTTTATAGAAAATTTTGTCAAAATTTTATTTCTATTGAAAATTTTTTCGAAATTTTATTTCAATAGAAAATTTTGTTAAAACTTGATTTTTATAGAAAATTTTGTCAAAATTTTATTTCTGTAGAAAATTTTGTTAAAATTTTATTTCCATAGAAAATTTTGTCAAAATTTTATTTCTATAGAAAATTTTGTTAAAATTTTATTTCCATAGAAAATTTTGTCAAAATTTCATTTCTATAGAAAATTCTTTTGAAATTTTATTTCTATAGAAAATTTTGTCAAAAATTTTATTTCTATAGAAAATTTTGTTAAAATTTTATTTTTATAGAAAATTTTGTCAAAATTTTATTTCTGTTGAAAATTTTGTTAAAATTTTATTTCTATAGAAAATTTTGTCAAAATTTCATTTCTATAGAAAATTTTTTCGAAATTTTATTTCAATAGAAAATTTTGTTAAAATTTGATTTTTATAGAAAATTTTGTCAAGATTTTATTTCTATAGAAAATTTTGTTAAAATTTTATTTCTATAGAAATGAAAATTTTGTCAAAATTTCATTTCTATAGAAAATTTTTTCGAAATTTTATTTCAATAGAAAATTTTGTTAAAATTTGATTTTTATAGAAAATTTTGTCAAAATTTTATTTCTATAGAAAATTTTGTCAAAATATTATTTCTATAGAAAATTTTGTCAAAATTTTATTTCTATTGATTTTTTGCTAAAATTTTATTTCTATAGAAAATTATGTCAAAATTTTATTTCTTGATGTTTTTGATTTCAGCTTAAAACTATGCATTGACTAAACTACAAGTGCAGCTTAACCAACAGAGGAAAATAATGTTTGTCAAATTTATTTGGTCAAAGCCCTATAGACTGCAAGATGGGTAGATGGACGCACGTTTCGGAATTAAGAAGTTCTCCAGTATGTTTCATTTTTTCAAGTAAATCTTTGTTCCTAACGAATTTCCTAATTTGGTTACAGTCCCTGTTTTCAAACTGGGCCAGGACCCGAATCCACTCTTTACCTCTTTGCCTAGTAATGACAGGATAGTGACGAAGGTAGTTTTCCATGGTAACATCATCCTCGACACATGCCCTATATAAGCCATCCTCTGTTGCTCCCATTCGTCACAGATGGTTTCTCAAAGTTAGTTGCCCGGTCATTATGCCTTCAAACAACTCCCTAAATTGACACTTCCGAAATGGGGACAAAATTTAAACGACCATGGATGTCCACTTCGTTGAGGTTTCACTGTAGAAATTAAATAAAATAATTCGCAAATTACTACTATATACGCAATGCATGCCATTATTAGTCATCATCTACTCTCGTATCAAAAAATGATGATGCTGACAATAGACCACAGAGGATAGGGTGGATGGCCATTCATCAACTTCGTATGTGGTTCTTTACTAGAGCAGATGATATCTCTGCTGTACGCAACAGCACTGACCCACAAATAAACGGACAATGAGTTAATACGAATATTTTAAGAATCCACTCATCATCTTGATGACTGCATACATGTAGTATGTCTCGATGACAAGACTATGATAATGCTCCGCAATTGATGCCAACATGATATGGTTGGTCACAACAGTTTGCCGCCACATTCTTTAGTGAATATTTGCATTATAGATGCAATGAAGAAACACTAGAAAATCGATTAGAAATCTTTTGGAATTTTATGACATATTTGTATGTCCGTTTGAAAGTTGTTAAAAGCACGCTATGAGAGGAGTAGTAAGTGTTACATATAACTTCACGCATCTGCATATATGTTATATGACCCATAAATTCCAATTTTTGAAGAAATTAGAAATTTTGTTTTTCTAAATTGATCTGTTAGGTTAGGTTGAAAAGAAGATAGAGGTTGGCTTGTCTCATGTCGGTTGACACACACGTAGGTTAGGTTAGGTGGTAGCCCCATGTATCAGGCTCACTTAGACTATTCAGTCCATTATGATAAAGGGTGATACGGCCAAAATTTGGTCAAGGGAAAACGCGTGTAAATCGGTGAAATCGTTTATTTAAAAAATCAAATTAAATTTCTTTTTTATACCCTCCACCATAGGATGGGGGGTATATTAACTTTGTCATTCTGTTTGTAACACATCGAAATATTGCTCTAAGACCCCATAAAGTATATATATATTCTGGGTCGTGGTAAAATTCTGAGTCGATCTGAGCATGTCCGTCCGTCCGTCTGTTAAAATCACGCTAACTTCCGAACGAAACAAGCTATCGACTTGAAACTTGGCACAAGTAGTTGTTATTGATGTAGGTCGGATGGTATTGCAAATGGGCCATATCGGTCCACTTTTACGTATAGCCCCCATATAAACGGACCCCCAAATTTGGCTTGCGAGGCCTCTAAGAGAAGAAAATTTCATCCGATCCGGCTGAAATTTGGTACATGGTGTTAGTATATGATCTCTAACAACCATGCAAAAATTGGTCCACATCGGTACATAATTATATATAGCCCCCATATAAACCGATCCCCCGATTTGGCTTGCAGAGCCTATAAGAGCAACAATTTTCATCCTATCTGGCTGAAATTTGGTATATGGTGTTAGTATATGGTCTCTAACAACTATGCAAAAATTGGTCCATATCGGTCCATAATTACATATAGCCCCCATATAAACCGATCCCCCGATTTGGCTTGCGATTGCTCTAAGAGAAGCAAATTTCATCCGATCCGGCTGAAATTTGGTACATGGTGTTAGTATATGGTCTCTAACAACCATGCAAAAAGTGGTCCACATGGGTCCATAATTATATATAGGCCCCATATAAACCGATCACCAGATTTGACCTCCGGAGCCTCTTGGAAGACCAAAATTCCTCTGATTCAGTTGAAATTTGGTACGTGATGTTAATATATGGCCTCAAACACCCATGCAAAAATTGGTCGATATCGGTCCATAATTATATATAGCCCCCACATAAACCGATCCCCAGATTTGACCTCCTCAGCCTCTTGGAAGACCAAAATTCATCTGATTCAGTTGAAATTTGGTACGTTGTGTTAATATATGGCCTCAAACTCCCATGCAAAAATTGGTCGGTATCAGTCCATAATTATATATAGGCCCCATATAAACCGATCCCCAAATTTGACCCCCAGGGCCCCTTGGAAGAGCAAAATTCTTCCTATTCGGTTGAAATTTGGTACGTGATGTTAGTATATGGTATCCAACAACCATGCAGGAATTGGTTCCTATATGCCCATAATTATATATAGCTCCCATATAAACCGATCCCCAGATTTAACCTCCGGAGCCTTTTGGAGAAGCAAAATTCATCCGATCTGCTTTAAATTTGCTACGTGGTGATCGTATATGATATTTAACAACCATGACAAAAGTGGTCCATATCAGTCCATAATCATATATAGCCCCCATATAAACCGATCCCGAGATTTGGTTTTGGAGCCTCTTGGAGGAGCAAATTTCATCCGAGTCAGTTGAAATTTGGTACATTGTGCTAGTATATGGTCTTTAACAACCATGCGTAACTAGGTCCATATCGGTCTATAGTTATATATATACCTCAGATAAATCGATTTCCAATCACACAAAAATTGGTCCATATCAAGTTCATAATTGTATATAGCCCCCATATAAGCGACCCCCATATTTCAATTCTGGCTCTCTACGTACCGTGCAAAAAGCCCATATCGATTCGTGATTATTTGTAGACTTAACTATACATAACTTTTTTGTCTAATATATACCACGTATGGACTAACTCACAATTTAGAAAACGATGTTAAAAAGTTTTAAGATACCACAACCCAAGTAATTCGATTGTGGATGACAGTCTTTCGTAGAAGTTTCTACGCAATCCATGGTGGAGGGTACATAAGATTCGGCCTGGCCGAACTTACGGCCGTTTATACTTGTTTCAAGTTCAATTAGTATAAAATTCAGGAAAAATATTCAGTTAGGCTTTCGCTTGTCCAAATCCGAATTGCCGGGCCTCACGCGTGAGATCAGATTTTGTACAGCCACCTTGCCCACCTTCTTCGCCGCAGAAAGCCAGTTTGCCTTGAACTGCTGCTCGTCCTTAGCAGTTTTTTTTTGGTCTTCTTTAGGTTCCGCTTGACAATAGCCCAGTATTTCTCAATTGGGCGAAGCTCTGGCGTGTTGGAAGGGTTCTTGTCCTTGGGAGCCACCTGCACGTTGTTGGCGGCGTACCACTCCATGGCCTTTTTACCGTAATGGCAAGATGCCAAATCCGGCCAAAACAGTACGGAACAACCGTGTTTCTTCAGGAAAGGCAGCAGACGTTTATTCAAACACTCTTTCACGTAAATTTTTTGGTTGACAGTCCCGGAAGCTATGAAAATGCTGCTTTTCAAGCCACAGGTACAGATGGTTTGCCAAACCAGATATTCCTTTGCGAACTTTGACAGTTTTATGTGCTTGAAAATATCTGCTACCTTTCCCCTTCCTTTGCCGTATAAAACTCCTGTCCCGGAAGCTGCTTGTAGTCGGCTTTGACGTAGGTTTCGTCGTCCATTACCACGCAGTCAAACTTCGTCAGCATCGTCATGTACAGCCTCCGGGATCGCGCTTTGGCCGTCGTATTTTGTTTATCATCGCGATTTGGAGTCACTACCTTCTTGTAAGTCGATAGTCCGGCTCGTTTTTTGGCTCAATGCACGGTTGTAGACGATACACCCAGCTTATTTGCGGCATTTCGGAGAGAGAGGTTAGGGTTTCGCTTGAAACTACCGGCAACTCTCTTTGTCGTCTCAGCGGCTTCCGGTTTTCGATTTCCCCCCGATCCGGAATTCCTGGCTGTCGACAAACGTTCCCCAAACACATTTGTAACGGCTGATTTGGCAACTTTTAGCGATTTTGCCAGCTTTGCGTGCGAGTAGTTTGGATTTTCGCGATGCGCGAGCAAAATTTTGATACGCTGCTCTTCTTGCTTGGACTGCATTTTGACAACTGAAGAGTGAATTCCAAAATCAAAATAGGAGCAACATTCTACATACACACACCTTCAAAATGAGGGGTGTTCAGGTTTTTTTAAATGCAAAAAATTGAAAGAAATACGTCAAGTTTATATTGACCAAATTTTGACCGTATCACCCTTTACCACATTGGTTAACTTCTCTCTTATCACTGAGTGCTGCCCGATTTCATTTTAAGCTCAACGACAAGGGACCTCCTTTTTATAGTCGAGTCCGAACGACGTTCCACATTGCAGTGAAACCACTTAGAGAAGCTTTGAAACCCTCAGAAATGTCACCAGCATTACTGAGGTGGGATAACATAATCCACCGCTGAAAAACTTTTTGGTGTTCGGTCGAAGCAGGAATCGAATCCACCACCTTGTGTATTCAAGGCGGGCATGCTAACCATTGCACCACGTAAGACAGTATTCGGCTTGTTGTGCGTACTAACTTCTCCGTTTCAGCAACTCTTTGTCCCTACCGATTTCCCTGATTTGTTTCCAGTTCTTGTTTCCCAGCTGTACCAGGTTCCGAATCAAATCTTCACCGATATCGTAAACTCTTTGCCTAGTAAAGACAGGGTTGTGACAAAGGTAGTGTTCCAAGGTCTTATCATCCTCAAAACGCGCCCTAAATACACCATCCTTTGCTGCTGCTATGTAGATTGAATTTTAGGTATACGGTCATTATTTTCCTCCTGAGTGTTACCCTACTCCTCTTGAGTAGTTCACCACTCTGTTTCTTGTGAGCTCTAATTTCGTTCTTTCAATCGTATCCTTATTTATTTGTAGCGACTTTTTGCCCCCAAATGTATTCCCTAACGTTGTTGCCGTCTCTGTTCCGAAACTGGGCTAGGATCCGAATCAACTCTTCACCGATATGGTTAACTCTTTGCCTAGTAATGACAGGATAGTGATAAAGATCGTGTTCCAAGGTAAGCTAGAAAGGTGCAAGTAATTGGAGGAGTCTGATCTAGGATCCAAGCGGCTATAGGCGACGATTCGGTATCGGAATGAAACTTCGACGGAGACTAACATCTCTATTTGGTTTGGGACTCAAACTCCAAAATATGGCACCTCTACTTGGACATGCGACATGAAAACGTGGAAGGTGGAGCATGCAATTGAATGGCTCCGGTCGAAGATCACTGCGGCTATGGACAACGAACCGCCAAGGGAAAGCCATCAAAATCTGAATTAGGGCTCGAACTCCGAAATACGGTACGTCTACAGAGACATGGGATATGTAAACGCGAAGAAATATCGTACGGGGAATTGGAAGGCTCCGATCTAATATCCATACGGCTATGGACGAAATTCAGAATCTCTCAAAATCCAAATGGAAAAATAATATCTGTAGACGGATTACAGTACCTCTGCAGGGAAACGCCGCAAGGTTTATATCATCCTTAAAACGCGCCCTATATGCACCGTCATATGCTACTTCTATGTAGATTAAATTCTAGGTGTACGGTCATTATTTTCCTCCTGAGTGTTACGCTACTCCTCTTGAGTAGTTCACCACTCTGTTTCTTGTGCGCTCTATTTTCTTCTTTCCATCGTATCTATAATTTATGCCAGCAATTCTTTGTCTCTAACGAATTCCCTAACTTGGTTGCAGTCCCTATTCCCAAACTGGACTAGGACCCGAATCACCTCTTCACCGATATTGTACTTTTTGCCTAGTAGCAGTGACAAATGTAATTTTTTTTTCATGGTCGAAACATGCCCTACATGCACCATCTTACGGGTGACCCTATTCGGTACAGATGTGCTCTCAATCCTTGTTTTATGCCAGCAACTCTTTGCTCCTAGGTTAGGTAAGGTTAGGTTAAAGTGGCAGCCCGATTAAATTTCAGGCTCACTTAGACTATTCAGTCCATTGTGATACCACATTTAACTAAAAGTACCTATTACATATGGGCACTTCTAGTTTTAACCACTGAACCTTCTCGATTATTTTCTTCTGTTGAACCAACCAGATTGTTCCAAAAACATTAGCAGACTGCTTAAGTTAACGTTTTCCAGGTCCGCCAATAATCTGAAGCTATATGCCCCTAAAATTTGCTTACGCCTTACACAAAATGCAGGCCATTCACACAAGAGGTGTTTTATTGATTCCTTTTCCTCCGCATCATGACAGCTCATAGAATAGTCATTATACTTCGCACCAATAGTTTTTGCAAAATCGCCTATCAGGCAGCGACCCGTTATATCAGATATCAGGAGTGCTATCTGATGCCTTGAGAACACTAGCATATCTAGTGTGCGGTTTAAGTTTAAATGGGGCCATATTTGCTTGGTGTCGTTACAACCCTTACAATTCTCCCATCGAACATATGCCATTATGACAGCCTTCTGGTGGCCAGAGGCATACCAACAGATTCTAGTTCCCCTGGAATATATAAGGTAGTTCCTAGCCTTGCTAGCTCATCTGCTTCGCAGTTCCCCGGTATGTTCCTATGGCCAGGCACCCATATTAAGTGAATATTGTGCTGCTCAGCCATCTCATTGAGAGATTTGCGGCAGTCGATGGCCGTTTTCGCACAGAGTCCAAGGATTTTATTGCAGGTTGACTATCTGAGTATATATTAATGCCAATATTGCTTGGAGCATTACTTCTCATCCAATTCACCACTTCTCTTATTGCTAATATTTCAGCCTGAAAAACACTACAGTGATCAGGTAATCTTTTCGCTAATCGAAGTTCCACATCTTTAGAATATACTCCGAAATCCACTTGGCCATCCAATTTGGAGCTATCAGTGTAGAAATCTATATATCTTTTATTCCCCGGGGTCCGTGTACACCACGCCTCACTGTTGGGGATTAGAGTCTCAAACTTTTTGTCGAAAAGTGGACTCGCCAAAGTGTAATGCACTACGTTAGGCACATCTGGCATTATTTTGAGGACAGAACTGTGACCTAACCTTTTCACGACCACAGTGATAGCTCGCGCAACCGCACAGTCGTTGTTGCAGCTGACTGTTTGGCCAAAATGTCTAAAGGCAATAGATGCAGTATGACATTAAGGGAGTTTGTTCCTGTCTTGCTGAATGCACCTGAGATACACAAGCACGCCATACGCTGAACTTTGTCTAAACTTGTCGGCTGGTGAAGTGCCGGCCACCAGACTACAACACCATATAGCATTATAGGTCTAACCACTGCCATGTATAGCCAATGTTCAATTTTTGGTTTTAGTCCCCACTTTTTCCCTATTGCCTTTTTGCACGAGTATAAAGCTACCGTTGCCTTCCTCGCCCTTTCTTCAATATTAAGCTTAAAGTTCAGCTTCCTGTCCAAAATAACGCCAAGGTATTTTGCACATTCACCAAAGGGAATTTCAATACCCCCTAAGGAAATAGGCCTAACCGTGGGAGTTTTGCGGTCTTTGCAGTACATGACTAGTTCTGTCTTTGCAGGATTTACCCCAAGACCATTATCTTTCGCCCATTTCTCAGTCATCCGGAGGGCTCTCTGTATAATATCTCTAACTGTTGATGGGAAATTTCCCCTGACTGCTAGCGCCACATAATCTGCGTATGCCACCACTTGTATCCTTTCTTTTTCTAGGGAAACCAGAAGGTCGTTTATAGCAACATTCCAAAGAAGAGGTGATAGAACTCCTACTTGGGGAGTGCCTCTGTTCACATACTTTTGTATGTTTCCTTGTCCTAGTGTGGCTGAAATACGTCTCTTCATTAGCAGTTCGTCTAACAGCCTGAGTATACATGGATCAACATTCAGAGTTGTCAGTCCATTTAATATCGAGCTCGGATGGACGTTGTTGAACGCCCCTTCGATGTCTAGAAACGCCACGATTGTGTATTCTTTGACAGATAGTGAGCTTTCAATAAAGCTGACTAGTTCATGTAATGCGGTCTCAGTAGACCTGCCCTTCGAGTATGCATGTTGTCGTTTCGAGAGCAAACTTGAATCGACGCTAGTTCTAAGATAAATATCTATCATCCTCTCCAGAGTCTTAAGTAGGAATGATGATAAGCTGATTGGTCGGAAATCCTTCGCATTCGAGTGAGAGGCTTTTCCCGCTTTGCCCCTAACGAATTCTATAATTTTGTTGCAGTCCCTGTTCCTAAACTGGGATGGGACCCGAATTACCTCTTCACCGATATGCTTAACTCTTTGCCTAGTAATAACATGATAGTGACGAAGGAAGTTTTCCATGGTCACATCATCCTTGAAATCCATGCCCTGCATGTCCCATCCTATGCTTCCCCTATTCGGCGCAGATGTGCTCTCAATTCTAGTTGCCCGGTCGTTATTCCCACGTTCCTCTGACTGTTGTCCTATTCTCCTTGAATAGTTCTCCATTGTAGTTTCGTCGTCCTTCTGACCGTAGCATTGGTTTACATCTCTTCACATGTCTCCAATATTCGGCTTGTTGTGTCTTCGAACTCGTTGTAACCTTCTTTTATTCCAACAACACTGTGTCCCTAACGTATTCCCTAATTTATTTGCAGTCCCCATTTCTCCAGGTACTCTTTGCTTAGTAATGGCAGGCGAAAGAAGTGTTCCGAGGCCTCAACACTCCTCACATGCACTATCTTCTGTTGCTGTTTTTCGATACAGATATGATTTCATTTTAGGTGCCCACGAACCTCCGATAATTTATTTCCAGTCCCCGTTTCTCCAGGTTCGCTTTGCCTAGTGATGGCAGGCGAGAGAAGTGTTCCGAGGTTTCAACACTGCTCACATGCACCATCTTCTGGTGCTCCTCTTCACCACAGAAGTGCTCTCAATTTTAGGTGCCCTCGATCCTCCGATATTTCCACGTTCCTCCTGAACGCAGTCCTACTCTCCTTGAATAGTTCCCAATTGTAGTTTCGTCGTCCTTCTGACCGTTGCATTGGTTCATATCTCTTTATATGTCTCCAGTATTCGGATTGTTGTGCTTTCGAACTTGTTTTTTTTTTATTGTATCCTTCTATTATTCCAGCGACACTGTGTCCCTAACGGATTCTCCAATTTGTTTACAGTCCCAGTTTCTCCGCTGGGTCAGGTTCTCTTTGGCTAGTAGGAGTAATGTTAGGCAAAGAAGTGTTCCGAGGTCTCATCATAATCAAAATACTTCTCACGTGCATCATCTTCTGGAGTTCCTATTCACCACAGAAGTGCTCTCAATTCTAGGTGACCACGATACTCCGATATTCCCACGTTCCTCCTGGACGCTGTCCTACTCTCCTTGAATTGTTCCCCATTGTAGTTTCGTCGTCCTTCTGACCGTTGCATTGGTTCATATCTGTTTATATGTCTCCAGTATTCGGATTGTTGGGCCTTCGAACTTGTTCTTCTCATTGTATCCTTCTATTATTCCAGCGACACTATGTGCCTAACGGATTTCCCAATTTGTTTACAATCCCAGTTTCTACGCTGGGCCAGGTTCTCTTTGTCTAGTAGGAGTAATGTCAGGCAAAGAAGTGTTCCGAGGTCTCATCATAACCAAACCACTTCTCACGTGCATCATCTTCTGGTTCTCCTATTCACCACAGAAGTGCTTTCAATTTCAAATGGCCACGATCCTTCGATGTTCCCAGGATCCTCCTGATTGCCGTCCTACTCTCCTTGAATAGTTTTCCATTGTATTTTCGTCGCTATTCCATTCTGACCGTTGCGTTGGTTTACATCTCTTTATGTGCCTCCAGTATTCGGATTGTTGCGCCTTCGAACTTGTTCTTCTCATTGTATCCTTCTATTATTCCAGCGACACTATGTCCCTAACGGATTCCCCAATTGGTTTACAGTCCCAGTTTCTCCGCTGGGCCAGGTTCTCTTTGCCTAGTAATGTCCCATCCTATGCTTCTCCTATTCGGCGCAGAATAGGACAACAGTCAGAGGAACGTCGTTATTCCCACGTTCCTGACACTAACTGTTGTCCTATTCTCCTTGAATAGTTCTCCATTGTAGTTTCGTCGTCCTTCTGACCGTAGCATTGGTTTACATGTGTCTCCAACATTCGGCTTGTTGTGTCTTCGAACTCGTTGTAACCTTCTTTTATTCCAACAACACTGTGTCCCTAACGTATTCCCTAATTTATTTCCAGTCCCCGTTTCTCCAGGTTCTCTTTGCCTAGTAATGGCAGGCGAAAGAAGTGTTCCGAGGTTTCAACACTCCTCACATGCACCATCTCCTGGTGCTCCTATTCACCACAGAAGTGCTCTCAATTTCAAATGGCCACGATCCTTCGATGTTCCCACGATCCTCCTGATTGCCGTCCTACTCTCCTTGAATAGTTCTCCATTGTATTTTCGTCGCTATTCCATTCTGACCGTTGCGTTGGTTTACATCTCTTTATGTGCCTCCAGTATTCGGCTTGTACCTTCGAACTTGTTCCAGCCTCTCTTTCTCTGCAGGACCAGGTTCAAGGTCTCATGCATTTCAAAACACTTCTTACATGCACCATCTTCTGCTGCTCTAATTCGGCACAGATATGCTCTCAATTCTAGGTGCCCGGTCATTATTCCCACGATCCGCCGGACTATAGTCTCTATATATACTCTCCCTTAGTATTTTTCTAGTCATTCTCTTATATGGATCACCCTTCGTTCTTCCAATTGTTGTAGTAGTTCTCCATATTGTTTTATGTGTCTCCCGTATCAATTCATCCAACTCGACCCGCGTTGCCTTTATGGGCTTTCCGTTCTCTAAGTTCACTTTCCAATTGGCCTTAGCTCTTCCCGCCAGTTCATTTGCCTTTACGTTTCCTCTTATTCCTGTATGTCCCGGAACCCATATGATGCCGATGTGCATTCCAATAGGGTTCGCGGTCGAACCGTAATATCTGATATTGCCTTCATTGCCCACCGACAATCTTTGAAAGTTTGTAACACGTTTTATGGGATCGTGTTATTTCCGAGCCATTGAACACATTCCGCTATGGCATGGACCCACAGGATAGTTCTGAGGTCCGGTAATCGGAATAGGATTTCGGTGTCCCACGGTCCTTCCGACTGTCGTCCTACTCTCCTTGAGTAGTTTCCCGCAATTTTTGTTGCTAGGCTCATCTGTAGTGTTTTCGTCGCCATTCCAATGGTCGTTGCATTGATCCACACATCGTTTTATGCGTCTCCCGTGCCCATTAATCCAACTCGGCTTAGCGTTCTCTACATTCCCATCCCAATGTGTCCTAGCTTTTATCACCAGTTCATTTGCCTTTACATTTCCTCTTATTCCGCCATGCCCCGGCCGCTATATGATGTGGATCCTGCCGCATTCTGAGTATTTGTCGATCATGCTTTTGCTTTCGAATAAGTCGCCAACGAACCGTAATGTCTGCTATTGTTTTCATTACCCACCGGTAATCTGGGAAAATGTGTTATTTACGAGCTGTGATCCGGTAATCGGAATAGGATTTCGGTGTCTGGATCCTCTACATATAATCCACATACAATCCCTTTCGTCCATCTTCGATCCATCGGTGTAGCAATTAGTTCCCTCTGGTATCTGTTCTGGAGTTCAATTCTCCCATGACCATCTTACTGGATTGTTGCGGCATCCGCCATTATGGATAGTTGCGGCATCCTCCCTTACGGATAGTTGCGGCATCCTCCCTTATTGATAGTTGAGGCATCCGCTCTAACACCCGCCGTCTCCCCTATTATCCTTTGATGATTCGTCATGTTTGGCATTTCCGTGCATGACACCCCTCCGTTAAATCTTTAATCTCACTGCAGGCAGGGCGGCTTTGTTTTGGAGCTGAACTTCTATAGATCTTAAGTCCAGTATCCAGTCTCTAAGGCTATGGGTAAGTAAAGTGGTCTTCATTACAGGATGATGTGGCCCGGTAATCGAAATAGGATTTCGGTATCTAGGTTCTCCACATATACGCTCCGTCCCATCATTTCGTCCATCTTCGATCCATCGGTGTATCAATTATTTCCCTCTGGTATTTGTTCTGGGGTCCCATTCTCTCATGACCATGGCATCAGAATATCACATTCGGTAGTCGTGGCCATTTGACTTCGGTATCTAGATTCTCCACATATACGCTCCGTCCCATCATTTCGTCCATCTTCGATCCATCGGTGTATCAATTATTTCCCTCTGGTATTTGTTCTGGGGTCCCATTCTCTCATGACCATGGCATCAGAATATCACATTCGGTAGTCGTGGCCATTTCAGGTATGCGATCATGGCATGGTTGCGGCATCCTCTATTGCATCCACTATCTCCAATACATCGTCTGGTAGCTCATCATGTTTCGTATTGCCGTCCATTTTCTCAACATCTTCAACCTAATTCCAGCGATGGCGGCTTCGTTTCTAATCTAAAACTCTATAGGTCTTAGGTCCAGTATCCAGTTTCTAAGGCTTTAATTGAGGTTATTTTCTTTGCAGGATGATGCGGTCCGGTAATCGGAATAGGATTTCGGTGTCTGGATTCTCCACATATACTCTCTGTCCCGTCCTATCGTTCAACTTCGATCGATCGGTGGAGCAGCTGCTTTCCTCTGGTATCTGTTCTGAGGTCCCATTCCTCACGACCATCTTAAAGGGTGATACGGTCAAAATTTGGTCAATATAAACTTGACGTATTTCTTTCAATTTTGCATTTAAAAAACCTGAACACCCCTCATTTTGAAGGTGTGTGTGTGTGTGTAAAATGTTGCTCCTATTTTGATTTTGGAATTCACTCTTCAGTTGTCAAAATGCCGTCCAAGCAAGAAGAGCAGCGTATCAAAATTTTGCTCGCGCTTCGCGAAAATCCGAGCTACTCGCACGCAAAGCTGGCAAAATCGCTAAAAGTGGCCAAATCAACCGTTACAAATTAAAATGCTTGGGGAACGGTTGTCGACAGCCAGGAAGTCTGGATCGGGGGGAAATCGAAAACCGGAAGCCGCTGAGTCGACAAAGAGAGTTGCCGGTAGTTTCAAGCGAAACCCTAACCTCTCTCTCCGAGATGCCGCAAATAAGCTGGGTATATCGTCTACAACCGTGCATCGAGCCAAAAAACGAGCCGGACTATCGACTTACAAGAAGGTAGTGACTCCAAATCGCGATGATAAACAAAATACGACGGCCAAAGCGCGATCCCGGAAGCTGTACACGACGATGCTGAAGAAGTTTGACGTGGTAATGGACGACGAAACCTACGTCAAAGCCGACTACAAGCAGCTTCCGGGACAGGAGTTTTATACGGCAAAAGGAAGGGGAAAGGTAGCAGATATTTTCAAGCACATACAACTGTCAAAGTTCGCAAAGAAATATCTGGTTTGGCAAGCCATCTGTACCTGTGGCTTGAAAAGCAGCATTTTCATAGCTTCCGGGTCTGTCAACCAAGAAATTTACGTGAAAGAGTGTTTGAATAAACGTCTGCTGCCTTTCCTGAAGAAACACGGTTGTTCCGTAATGTTTTGGCCGGATTTGGCATCTTGCCATTACGGTAAAAAGGCCATGGAGTGGTACGCCGCCAACAACGTGCAGGTGGTTTCCAAGGACAAGAACCCTCCCAACACGCCAGAGCTCCGCCCAATTGAGAAATACTGGGCTATTGTCAAGCGGAACCTAAAGAAGACCAAAAAACTGTTAAGGACGAGCAGCAGTTCAAGGCAAACTGGCTTTCTGCGGCGAAAAAGGTGGACAAGGTGGCTGTACAAAATCTGATGGCAGGTGTCAAGCGTGAGGCCCGGCAATTCGGATTTGGAAAAGCGAAAGCCTAACTGAATATTTTTCCTGAATTTTATACTAATTGAACTTGAACAAGTATATACGGCCGTAAGTTCGGCCAGGCCGAATCTTATGTACCCTCCACCATGGATTGCGTAGGAACTTCTACTAAAGGCTGTCATCCACAATCGAATTACTTGGGTTGCGATAACACTTGCCGATGGCAAGGTATCTTAAAACTTCCTAACACTGTCTTCTAAATTGTAAGTTAGTCCATAAGGGGTATATATTAAGGCCGATTAAATACGTATAATATAATTCAGTTTGACAAAATTTTCTATAGAAATAAAATTTTGACAAAATTTTCTATAGAAATAAAAACTTGACAAAATTTTCTATAGAAATAAAATGTTGACACAATTTTCTATGGAAGTAAAATGTTGACAAAATTGTCTATAGCAATAAAATTTTGACAAAATTTTCTATAGAAATAAAATGTTGACAAAATTTTCTATAGAAATAAAATGTTGACAAAATGTTCTATAGAAATAAAATGTTGACAAAATTGTCTATAGAAATAAAATGTTGACAAAATTTTCTACAGAAATAAATTTTTTACAAAATTTTCTATAGAAATAAAATTTTGACAAAATTTTCTATGGAAATAAAATGTTGACAAACATTGCTATAGAAATAAACTTTTTACAAAACTTTCTATAGAAATGAAATTTTGACAAAACTTTCTATAGTAATAAAATTTGACAATTTTTACATGGCTGTTAGAGGCCATATACTAACGAAATGTACCAAATTTCAACCGCATCGGATGACTTTTGCTCCTCCAAGAGGCTCCGGAGGTCAAATCTGGGGATCGGTTTATATGGGAGCTATATATAATTATGGACCGATATGGACCAATTTTTGCATGCTTGTTAGAGACCGTATACTAACATCAGGTACCCAATTTCAAACGGATCGGATGAATTTTGCCCCTCCAAGAGGCTCCGGAGGTCAAATCTGGGGATCGGTTTATATGGGAGCTATATATAATTATGGACCGATATGGACCAGTTTTTGCATGGTTGTTAGAGACCATATACTAACACCACGTACCAAATTTCAATCGGGTAGGATGAAGTTTGCTCCTCCAAGAGGCTCCGGAGGTCAAATCTGGGGATCGGTTTATATGGGAGCTATATATATTTATGGACCGATATGGACCAATTTTTGCATGCTTGTTAGAGACCGTATACTAACATCAGGTACCCAATTTCAAACGGATCGGATGAATTTTGCCCCTCCAAGAGGCTCCGGAGGTCAAATCTGGGGATCGGTTTATATGGGAGCTATATATAATTATGGACCGATATGGACCAGTTTTTGCATGGTTGTTAGAGACCATATACTAACACCACGTACCAAATTTCAATCGGGTAGGATGAAGTTTGCTCCTCCAAGAGGCTCCGGAGGTCAAATCTGGGGATCGGTTTATATGGGAGCTATATATATTTATGGACCGATATGGACCAATTTTTGCATGGTTGTTAGAGACCGTATACTTAGACCACGTACCAAATTTCAACCGGATCGGATGAATTTTGCTGCTCGGGAAGGCTCCGCAAGCCAAATTTGGGGATCGGTTTATATGGGGGCTATACGTAAACGTGGGCCGATATGGCCCATTTTCAATACCATCCGACCTACATCAATAACAACTACTTGTGCCAAGTTTCAAGTCGATAGCTAGTTTCGTTCGGAAGTTAGCGTGATTTCCACAGACGGACGGACAGACGGACAGACGGACGGACGGACGGACATGCTTAGATCGACTCAGAATTTCACCACGACCCAGAATATATATACTTTATGGGGTCTTAGAGCAATATTTTGATGTGTTACAAACGGAATGACAAAGTTAATATACCCCCATCCTATGGTGGAGGGTATAAAAAGAAATTTAATTTGATTTTTTAACTAAACGATTTCACCGATTTACACGCGTTTTCCCTTGACCAAATTTTGACCGTATCACCCTTTATCAATTATTTCTATCTGGTATTTGTTCTGGGGTCCCATTCTCTCATGACCATGGCATCAGAATATCACACTCGGTAGTCGTGGCCATTTCAAGTATGCGATCATGGCATGGTTGCGGCATCCTCCATTACATCCACCGTCTCCAATTACATCGTCTGATAGCTCATCATGTTTCGTATTGCCGTCCATTTTCCCAACATCTTCAACCTAATTCCAGCGATGGCGGCTTCGTTTCTAATCTAAAACTCTATAGGTCTTAGGTCCAGTGTCCAGTCTCTAAGGCTTTGATTGAGGTTGTTTTCATTGCAGGATGATGCGGTCCGGTAATCGGAATAGGATTTCGGTGTCTGGCTTCTCCACATATACTCTCTGTCCCGTCCTATCGTTCATCATTGATCGATCGGTGGAGCAGCTGCTTTCCTCTGGTATCTGTTCTGAGGTCCCATTCCTCACGACCATCTTACTGGAATTAGAATGTCACACTCGGTAGTCGTGGCCATCTCAGATATGTGATCAGGGATTATTGCGGCATTCAGCCATTTTCTCCACATTTTCATTCAAATTCCAGACATGGCGGCTTCGCTATTGATCTGAACCTGATCTATGGGTCTTAAGGTGGTCTTCATTGCCCAAGTTATGTCTAGATCCGTTGTATAATTTCTATGTTGCATTTCCTCTTCAACGATATCCACTCTGCCATTTTCCGCCAAGGAATTGGAATAGATTTTAATTTGGCGACACACCGGTATTCCGTCGCAGATTTTGGGCAAGTAAACAAGCGTTCGCCTATCACCTGACACTATGGTTATGTTTACACACTTACCCGTCAAGGTGCAACAGAAGAAAATTTAATGTCTACCTCCGCTGAAAAAAATTGATCGTTTTCATACTCTGCTTCTAATTCTTAAATAGAAGAAAAAAAAAACAAAATTTTACTGAACTTCTTTTCCTACATGGAAAAAGTTTGAAAGTTTAAAATGTCGCTGAACATACGGTTGTACGAAGTATGCCTAATGGTTGCGGACAAATTTTTGACTGACATGACATGTCAAAACAATGGATGTCATGTCAGCCGACCTAATTTTCTGTTGCGGTTCATTTCCAGTTTATGTGGGCATTTTGTTAAGTATGCACTAAGTCCGTACTCTACCCATATGATTTAGGAATTGTAAATAATTTAGTGGACTGCAAGCGGAAGAAAGTTCCGGAAGTTTATAAAGACCCATCACATTGTGATGTGAAGCTAAGCTCCATCACAAAAGTCGGCGTTTGTCTTTAAGAGTTTTGGCATTTATGATATGCACTTACCGAAATACGAGTAGTCGTATGTAGTCGATGGTTGAGTTGATGAGCAATATTCAATAGAAGATAGTGACATTAAAAACGCAACATTCAAATAAATTTGAATTTTCTAGAATTTAAGTTTTGAATAAAATTAAATTAAGTTAAGGGTAGGACAATCTCAGGCTGGATGGAAGATATCTGGATGTTACATATATTTTGATGTTCTACACACTGTTACCCTCGGCGACGCTTGAATTCCGGTGGCCAATTGACGATGTACATTTTCAGCTGACCTCTTTGGCAAATAAAGCGCAAAATCAGCAGCCCTCAGTGGTAAAAGAGATGTTCACCACTATGGATGAGATGTTCAGCACAAGAACACAATGAAGAGAATCTGCGTTCAGAATAGAGTCTTCGAGCAGGAAATTCTTAGGGATGACAGCAGTAACCAGCATAAAACAATCTTGGCCTCAGCACATAAGGGGAGCATGGATCCCAGCAGATATTGAAAACCATGGCTAATGGAAGCCACATCATATGAAGACCCCAAAAAGGAGAAGGCGATTGAAATGGACTTCTCCATACCAGCAGACTAGGTAAGACAAGGTGGACCTGAATTTAGGAATTTAGAATATTTTTCCGATCGGAGTTCATATTTAAGATGAGTCTTTCGGAAGTAAATAGCCAGCTCAACCCTCAACCACCTGCATCACACCACCGAATACACAAGATCAAATAGCAGTCGCCAAAGCGCCCCCTCCTAGCTATGTTATTCCGTCCCTACCACACACTGTGAAATATAATCACATAACCATATAATGGAAGATCCTATCTTCAGGTCTCGTTCCATGTCCAGTATAAATGAATATGATAAAAAATAAAATAAATAAAAATATTACCATACCAGAAATATATAAATACCTTAAAATAAACCAACACTCCCCGTTCTAATAATGAGATATACCGTCCTCAATTATTAGGAAACCTCCTACAACTATTTTTACAACTTAGCTGTTCAGGCACCTATTTGGTTTGCCTATAGCGCTTTCAACCTTCACCAACGAGACTCATCAGTAGGCTTCACTCCCTCTCTGCTAACCTACCAGAATCAAACTATTGAAAATTCTATAGAAATAGAATTTTGCCAAAATTTTCTATAGAAATAAAATTCGGACAAAAATTTCTAAAGAAATTAAATTTTGACAAAATTTTCTATATAAATAAAATTTTGAGAAACTTTTCTAGAAAAATGAAATTTTGACAAAATTTTCTGTAGAAATAAAATTTCGACAAAATTTTCTTTGGAAAAGAAAATTTTGATAAAATCTCCTAAAGGAATAAACTTTTCGCAAAATTTTCTTTAAAAATAAAATTTGAATAAAATTTTCTTTAAAAATAAAATTTTGACACTATTTTTTATAGAAATAAAATTTTGACAAAATTTTCTATAGAAATAAAATTTTGACAAAATTTTCTATAGAAATAAAATTTTGACACTATTTTTTATAGAAATAAAAATTTCACAAAATTTTCAATAGAATTAAAATTTTGACAAAATTTTCTATAGAAATAAAATTTTGACAAAATTTTCTATAGAAATAAAATTTTGACAAAATTTTCTTTAGAAATACAATTTTAACAAAATTTTCAATAGAATTAATATTTTGAAAAAATTTTCTATAGAATTAAAATTTTTTACAAAATTTTCTATAAAAATAAAATTTTGACAAAATTTTCTATAAAAATAAAATTTTGACAAAATTTTCTATAAAAATGAAATTTTGACAAAATTTTCTATAGAAATAAAATTCTGACAAAAATTTCTAAAGAAATTAAATTTTGACAAAATTGCGTATATAAATAAAATTTTGAGAAACTCTTCTAGAAAAATGAAATTTTGACAAAATTTTCTGTAGAAATAAAATTTCGACAAAATTTTCTATAGAAATAAAATTTTGACAAAATTTTCTTTGGAAAATAAAATTTTGATAAAATCTCCTAAAGGAATAAACTTTTCGCAAAATTTTCTTTCAAAATAAAATTTGAATAACATTTTCTTTAGAAATAAAATTTTGACAAGATTTTCAATAGAATTAAAATTTTGACAACATTCTCTATAGAATTAAAATTTTGACAAAATTTTCTATAGAAATAAAATTTTGACAAAATTTTCTATAGAAATAAAATTTTGACAAAATTTTCTTTAGAAATAAAATTTTGACAAAATTTTCAATAGAATTAAAATTTTGACAAAATTTTCTATAGAATTAAAATTTTTTACAAAATTTTCTATAGAAATAAAAATTTGACAAAATTTTCTATAAAAATAAAATTTTGACAAAATTTTCTATAAAAATAAAATTTTGACAAAATTTTCTATAGAAATAAAATTCTGACAAAAATTTCTAAAGAAATTAAATTTTGACAAAATTGTCTATATAAATAAAATTTTGAGAAACTCTTCTAGAAAAATGAAATTTTGACAAAATTTTCTGTAGAAATAAAATTTCGACAAAATTTTCTATAGAAATAAAATTTTGACAAAATTTTCTTTGGAAAATAAAATTTTGATAAAATCTCCTAAAGGAATAAACTTTTCGCAAAATTTTCTTTCAAAATAAAATTTGAATAACATTTTCTTTAGAAATAAAATTTTGACAAGATTTTCAATAGAAATAAAATTTTGACAACATTCTCTATAGAATTAAAATTTTGACAAAATTTTCTATAGAAATAAAATTTTGACAAAATTTTCTATAGAAATAAAATTTTGACAAAATTTTCTTTAGAAATAAAATTTTGACAAAATTTTCAATAGAATTAAAATTTTGACAAAATTTTCTATAGAATTAAAATTTTTTACAAAATTTTCTATAGAAATAAAAATTTGACAAAATTTTCTATAAAAATAAAATTTTGACAAAATTTTCTATAAAAATAAAATTTTGACAAAATTTTCTATAGAAATAAAATTCTGACAAAAATTTCTAAAGAAATTAAATTTTGACAAAATTGTCTATATAAATAAAATTTTGAGAAACTCTTCTAGAAAAATGAAATTTTGACAAAATTTTCTGTAGAAATAAAATTTCGACAAAATTTTCTATAGAAATAAAATTTTGACAAAATTTTCTTTGGAAAATAAAATTTTGATAAAATCTCCTAAAGGAATAAACTTTTCGCAAAATTTTCTTTCAAAATAAAATTTGAATAAAATTTTCTTTAGAAATAAAATTTTGACAAAATTTTCTATAGAAATAACATTTTGACAAAATTTTCAATAGAAATAAAATTTTGACAAAATTTTCTGTAGAAATAAAATTTTGACAAAATTTTCTATAGAAATAAAATTTTGACAAAATTTTCTTTGGAAAATAAAATTTTGATAAAATCTCCTAAAGGAATAAACTTTTCGCAAAATTTTCTTTAAAAATAAAACTTGAATAAAATTGTCTTTAAAAATAAAATTTTGACACTATTTTTTATTGAAATAAAATTTTGACAAAATTTTCTATAGAAATAAAATTTTGACAAAATTTTCTTTAGAAATAAAATTTTGACAAAATTTTCAATAGAATTAAAATTTTGACAACATTCTCTATAGAATTAAAATTTTGACAAAATTTTCTATAGAAATAAAAATTTGTCACAATTTTCTATAAAAATAAAATGTTGACAAAATTTTGACAAAATTTTCTATAGAAATAAAATTTTGACAAAATTTTCTATAGAAATAATATTTTGACATAATTTTCTATAGAAATAAAATTTTGACATAATTTTCTATAGAAATAAAATTTTCGTAGATTATTTTTGGCTCGAGTGGCAACCATGATTATGAACTGATATGGACCAATTTTTGTGTGGTTGGAGATCGGCTATATATAACTATAGACGGATGTGGACCAATTTTGTTATGGTTGTTAGCGGCCATATACTAACACCACGTTCCAAATTTGAACCGGATCGGATGAATTTAGCTCCTCCAATAGGTTTCGGAGATCAAATCTGGAGAACGGTTTATATGGAGGATATATATAATTATGGACCAATATGTACCAATTTTGGCACGGTTGTTAAAGATAATATACTAACACCATGTTTCAAATTACAAGCGGATTGGATGAAATTTGCTTCTCTTAAAGACTCCGCAAGCCAAATCTGGGGATCAGTTTATATGTGGGCCATATATAATTATGGGCCGATGTGGACAAATTTTTGCATGGTTGTTAGAGACCATATACTAACATCACGTACCAAATTTCAACCGAATGGGAAGAATTTTGCTCTTCCAAGGTGCTCCGGAGGTCAAATCTGGGGATCGGTTTATATGGCGCCTATATATAATTATGGACCGATATCGACCAATTTTTGCATGGGTGTGTGAGGCCATATATTAACATTACGTACCAAATTTCAACTGAATCAGACGAATTTTGGTCTTCCAAGAGGATCCGGAGGTCAAATCTGGTGATCGGTTTATATGGGGGCTATGTATAATTATGGACCGATGTGGACCAATTTTTGCATGGTTGTTAGAGACTATATACTAACACCATGTACTAAATTTCAGCCGGATCGGATGCAATTTGCTCCTCTTTGAGGCTTCGCAAGCCAAATCTGGAGATCGGTTTATATGGGGTCTATATATAATTATGGGCCGATGTGGACCAATTTTGGCATGGATGTTAGAGACCATATACTAACACTGTGTACCAAATTTCAGCCGGATCGGATGAATTTTGCTTCTCTTTGAGGCTCGGCAAGCCAAATCTGGGAATCAGTTTATATGGGGGCTATATATAATTATGGACCGATGTGGACCAATTTTTGCATGGATGTTAGAGACCATATACCAACATCATGTACCAAATTTCAGCGGGTTGGGTTGAAATTTGCTTCTCTTAGAGGCCTCGCAAGCCAAATTTGGGGGTCCGTTTATATGGGGGCTATACGTAAAAGTGGACCGATATGCCCCATTTTCAATGCCATCCGACCTACATTAATAACAACTACTTGTACCAAGTTTGAAGTCGATAGCTTGTTTAGTTCGGAAGTTAGCGTGATTTCAACAGACGGACGGACGGACATGCTTAGATCGACTCAGAATTTCACCACGACCCAGAATATATATATACTTTATGGGGTCTTAGAGCAATATTTCGATGTTTTACAAACGGAAAAATTTCTATGAAAATAAAATGTTGACAAAATTATCTATAGAAATAAAATGTTGACAAAAAATTTTTAGAAATAAAATTTTGTCAAAAATTTCTTTAGAAATAAAATTTTTACGACATTTTCCATAGATATAAAATTTTGACAAAATCTTCTATAGAAATAAAACTTTGTCAAAAATTTCTATAGAAATAAAATTATTACGACATTTTCCATAGAAATAAAATTTTGACAAAATCTTCTGTAGAAATGAAATTTCGACAAAATTTTCTATAGAATGAAAATTCCGAGGAAATTTGTTATAGAAATAAAATGTGGACAAAATTTTCTATAAAAATAAAATTTTAACAAATTTTCTATAAAAATAAAATTTTGACAAATTTTCTATAAAAATAAAATTTTGACAAAATTTTCTAACGAAATTTTGACACAATTTTTCATAGAAATAAAATTTTGATAAAACTTTCTATAGAAATAAAATTTTTACAAAATATTCTATAGCAATAAAATTTTGACAACATTTTCTATAAAAATTAGGTTTTGACAATATTTTCTATTGAAATAAAATTTTGACAAAATTTTCTACGGAAATTTTTTTTTTGAAAAATTCAAAAATTTGCCTTCATACCACTGTGTCTACTTTGAAACTATAGTTGGATTATTTTTTCTTTCTTGGATATTGCAAACGAAGTGATGGTTGTGGAAAAAGTCACAGTTTAATTTCCTTGCCATCTTCTTCGTAGTTTCAAGTGGGTGAATGACTTGGGAGTTTATGGATTTAATGTCGGAAATGAAATTAACGCTTTTGTTGAGATTTTCTTGTTCAGAGCTTAACTAATAAAGATGTAGATGAGATGTGGACATTTGTAATAAAAATCGTTTATAATTTAATTTAGTTAATATCCGGTTAACAAATTGGCTTATAGTGAGTAGGTGAGATGACTTTGCCTGAACAGTTCATTCTATTATTAAGCATTTAATCAAAATTTCAAACTGAATAATAGCCAGCATTGAAAATTATCATTTAATAATTGAAATTTTAATGAAAATTGAAAATCTGAGACTATATTAAATGTGTGTTCGAATGACAATAATCACAGGGTTTTAAAAAGTGTAGGTCTAGTCCTGAAACCACAAATCTACACGGCCGTATAGTGGATGTTGAAAGACATTTTGTTGAAATTCACCACAAGGCGGCTGTTATTTACCCTTGGAACATGTTCTTAAATCAAATAAGATTCAAACCGATATCAGGTTTGAGGAGATATCGAGCATAGGGTGAACATATCAATTTCCATGTAAAACGATTTTTATTTCGTGAATTATAAATTTCAAGAAATTGCCACATAATATTGATTTTTTATTGACTTTAGCATAGAAGTGCTTTTACATAGGCTATAAAACCTTGTTCGATTTGCTCTATTGCGCTTTACTATTTAAATTTTCATATTTGTTTACTTTGGGGGTTTTCCAGCGGTATTTGTTTGGGCCAAGTTTATTGCCTTGTCAGTATGCAGGCATATAAGTTCCACTTAAGAATTGCCTTGTTCTCAAATTCGTTGCAAACACACAGTATGCACACAGCTACAACCTAGAGCTCGAAAAACATATACCAACCAAACAAAAATTCGTCCATGGTAATCGCAAGGCTAGATCATGGCCCTTTCAGCGTCGACCGAAACTAGAACACTTGCTGGGTGCAATTTGTCTATACAGTGAGTGTGAGTGTGAGTGTGAGTGTATGTGCATGCATGCATACATTTGTGTAATGCAGTTACTACACTCAATCATGCCACTCTCATTCTCTTTTTCTCTCTCTTCCTTTTTGTAAAATGCAAGAGTACTATTACAGGCATGGGAAAGCATAGTGCGTAAATTTACTACTGCAATACTGCATGAAGAGCCAACATCGTAGATTTTTAATTCGAACTATGAATATTTTACTCAGCCTAGTATGTGACAGGGATGCCGTGCTAGTGAATATTAGTCACTAAATGGCAAAATTTAGTCACTAACAAATCTTGCCAAAATTTTATTTCTGTAGACAATTTTGTCATAATTTTATTTCTATAGAAAAATTTTTCAACATTTTATTTCAACAGAAAAATTCTATAGAACATTTTGTAACATGTTTTATATAGAAAATTTTGTCAAAATAGTACTTCTAAGAAAATTTTTTCAAAATTGTATTTCTGTAGAAAATTTTGTAACAATTTTATTTCTATAGATAATTTAAATGAAATTTCTCTGCAAAAATTTTTGTCCAAAATTTTAATTCTATAGAAAATTTTTTAAATATTTTATTACTATAAAAAATTTCTATAGAACATTTTGTAAATTTTTTTTATATAGAAAATTTTGTCAAAATTTTATTTCTGTAGAAAATTTTGTCTAAATTTAAAATTCTATAGAATATTTAATTAAAATTTTTCTGTAAAAAATTTTGTCACAATTTTATTTCTATAGAAAATTTTGTAAAATTTTATTTCTATAGAAAATTTTGTACAATTTTATTTCTATAGAAAATTTTGTCAAACATTTATTTCCACAGAAAATTTCTATAGTACATTTTGTAACATTTTTTGATATAGAAAATTTTGTCAAAATTTTATTTCTATAGAAAATTTTGTAAAAACTTTATTTCTATAGAAATTTTGTCAGAATTTTATTTCTATAGAAAATTTTGTAAAAACTTTATTTCTATAGAAAATTTAATTAAAATTTTTCTTTAAACAATTTTGTCAAAATTTTATTTCTATAGAAAATTTAATTAAAATTTTTCTGTTAAAAAATTTGTCAAAATTTTTAAATATTTTATTTCTTTAGAAAATTTTGTCAAAACTTTATTTCTATGGAAAATTTTGTCAAAACTTTATTTCTATAGAAAATTTTGTCAAACATTTATTTCCACAGAAAATTTCTACACCCTCAAAAAAAATCGCTTCTTTAACATATGTTCCAAACATATTTTGCAGGAAGCACATATATTATTGCATACTGCCGAAACATTAATATGTTTGTTTTATGTGAACATATTATATGTTTGGAAGCATTTTGAGCCAAAAATATTATATGCTTGGAAGAATTTTTCCCAAACACGATTGTGCTCATTCCCTAACATACTCGTAATTTTCACTTCCACGAAATTGGTTAGTTCTTGGGACCTTTTTCTGTAATACAAATAATGTTGAAGAAATTATTCACTTTTATAAATTTTTTAAATTTTACCTTTCGCCTGCACGGAGAATCGAACCGAGGACCATACAGTTTGTAAGCCAACACACTATCCACTGGGCTACGTAGCTGTTATAGTCACCAGTAGATAATTATCGTTTTAAGTTACATTTATATAGCATAGTTTGCAGCGCCCACGAGCCCATACAAACATAACATTATTTAACAGAAACATACATTTGTTTGCCACGTGGAGCAGTGGTTAGCATGTCTGCCTTGCATACAAAGGGTCGTGGGTTCAATCCCTGCTCCGACCGAACATTTTTTTTTTTTTTTTTTTTTTTTTTTTTAATTTACACATTTATATTTATACTATATTAAATTTTTTTTAAATGAAACTTCGAAATGTGTGTTATTAAAGATTTATAGTCAGTAACAGTGCTTGATATAAACGAAATTGACTGATTTTTGGATAAAATATTATTTTTTATTGCAAAAATAACAATTTTTTAATAAAAAACTGTTTTTGTACAAAACTTTAAAATTTGGAAGGAATTCAGAAACTAACAAAAGAAGAACGTGGAGTCGAGTATAAACATACATACATAATTTTATAATATAAACATAAATTTATTTAGGAGTGAAAAGTTTTTTACTTGCATTTAACACCATCGCTCTAAAATTCCTTTTATTTTTCTTTAATAATTCATTTTAAAGAAAATAAACTTTTTAAATTGTTTTAGCTGTAAAACTCGAACTTAATACCCGCTTTTATATTTGATGGTGTCCGTCAACTCCTCGTGGACTACTTTTTAATAAAGAGGAACTAATGTTTGTATTTTTACATTTTACTGTGTAATTTTTCACTATTTCCTCCTTATTTCATTTTACTGTCCCAACTCTAAAAAGAGTATAGTGCCCTTTCATTATTTTTATGAAGACCCCTGATTTATTTTAACGAAAAATTGTGCCCATAATGCCAAAATGATAAACAAAACACATGTTCACACGTGCATAAAATGCTGCTCTCAAGGCGAAAACATTGCAGTTTGTTTTTCAAATGTCTATTCTCTTGGTTCCGAATGTCTATTCTCTTTATTCAAATTAAATAATATTTAGACTTAAGCATATCAAAATTTTTAGCCTTATCATAGAACAGTTTTCCGAAACAACATACAAGCGGTTTCACAGAAATTGTTCTTTTTTCATTCTCTCGCTTTGTTATGTTGATATCTTTCGTCAACCCTCCCGGTTTCCATCTCTATTTCTTTCTCTATACTCTCTTTTTGTCGCTCTCTGAATAAAATATCACAACATATATATGTTTACTCGAAATTTGTTAATTTATATATGTTTACATTCACACATATTATTTTTATGAAACATTCATGCCCCAAACATAATATATTCTAACATATTAACATAGATGTCCCAAACATTTAGTGTTAGTTTAGGAACATTACATGTTCGCACTTAAATATATTGTGGTTTAAAATCGTGCCCGAAACACATTTTGTTTATATCGGAACATATGAAAAACATATTTTTCTAACAGTGTATATAACATTTTGTAACATTTTTATACCCTCCACCATAGGATGGGGGGTATATTAACTTTGTCATTCCGTTTGTAACACATCGAAATATTGCTGTAAGACCCCATAAAGTATATATATATTCTGGATCGTGGTGAAATTCTGAGTCGATCTGAGCATGTCCGTCCGTCCGTCTGTTGAAATCACGCTAACTTCCGAACGAAACAAGCTATCGACTTGAAACTTGGCACAAGTAGTTGTTATTGATGTAGGTCAGATGGTGTTGCAAATGGGCCATATCGGTCCACTTTTACGTATAGCCCCCATATAAAAGGGCCCCCAAATTTGGCTTGCGAGGCCTCTAAGAGAAGCAAATTTCACCCGATCCGACTGAAATCAGGTACATAGTGTTAGTATATGATCTCTAACAACCATGCAGAAATTGGTCCACATCGGTCCATAATTATATATAGCCCCCATATAAACCGATCCCCCGATTTGGCTTGCGGAACCTCTAAGAGAAGCAAATTTCATCCGATCCGGCTGAAATTCGGTACATGATGTTAGTATATGGTCTCTAATGACCATGCAAAAATTGGTTCATATCGGTCGATAATGATATATAGCCCCCATATAAACCAAAATTCATATGATTCAGTTGAAATTTGGTACGTGATGTTAATATATGGCCTCAAACGCCCATGCAAAAATTGGTCGATATCGGTCCATAATTATATATAGGCCCCATATAAACCGATCCCCAGATTTGACCTCCGGAGCATCTTGGAAGAGCAAAATTCTTCCCATTCGGTTGAAATTTGGTACGTGATGTTAGTATATGGTATCCAACAACCATGCAAAAATTGGTTCCTATCAGTCCATAATTATATATAGCTCCCATATAAACCGATCGATGGATTTGACCTCCGGTGCATTTTGGAGAAGCAAAATTCATCCGATCTGGTTGAAATTTGGTACGTGGTGGTAGTATATGGTCATGCAAAAATTGGTCCGTATCAGTCCATAATCATTTATAGCCCTCATATAAACCGATCCCTAGATTTGGTTTTGGAGCCTCTTGGAGGAGCAAATTTCATTTCTATAGAAAATGTTGTCAAAAATTAATTTCTAAAGGAAACTTTGTCAAAATTTTATTTCGATAGATAAGTTGTTTCAATTTTATTTCTATTTTGTCAAAATTTTATTTCTATAGAAAATTTTGTCAAAATTTTATTTCTATAGAAAATTTTGTCAAAATTTTATTTTTATAGAAAATTTCGTCAAAATTTTATTTCTATAGAAAATTTTGTTAAAAATATTATTTCTATAGACAATTTTGTCCAAATTTTAGTTGTATAGAACATTTTAACAAAATTTTATTTCTATAGAAAATTTTGTCAAAATTTTATTTCTATAGAAAATGTTGTGGAAATTTTAATTCTAAGAAAATTTTGTCAAAATTTTATTTCTAAAGAAACTGGGAAGTGTCTTAGTTGGATTGGAATATTTTACAAAATCTTCCAAATAGTAAAAAATCAGTAATTTTTACTAGAATTCTACCAACTGTGGCATGCGTGTCACAATGGCATTAAATTTTCCTGGTGTTGACAATCCTTTGTGGAAATCTCAAAATGTGGAAAATGTGTGGAATTTAGTTAAATTTTCTCACAAATTAGTTCATTCTTGCTGTAAATAAGTTTACTTTTTTCTGTGTATAATGGCTTTGTTGGATTTTTGAATGTAGTAATTCGTGCCAATGATGGCCAATTTGAAGAAATCGAAAATGATTCCAAAATTTCATGTTATTTCCGATATTTTATGCTTTTTAGCAATAAATAATATATACTTTATGGGGTCTGAGACCAACATTTCGAAATGACTGGCCTATTTTGGGGTACTATATTGGTTGGCTATGGCAACCCTATACAACACAAGTAGTTACACACTATGTGAGAAATTCAAGCAGCGGTTGTAAGGAAAAAAAAGTAAAAGCTCAGCCCATAAGTTGCACTCAAAAACAACGGAAGACGAAACACAAGAATGTCACATGAATCATTTACACTGCACTCTAGTTTGTTTACGTCCATGAGAGCAGTAGTACAAGTAAGTATTGGTCAAGGTGTCTAGGCAAGGCAACCCACATGTCATATACAGTCCATAGTAACACACATTCACACATACTACTCACCATAGTAATTGTAGTAATGACCTGGTTTACTAACACCGACCATAGCACTCTCAGAGAAATGCCTGCAGTGCTAAAGCCCACTGCAGTATTAAAAGAGGCTCACATGCAAAAAAGCAAGGAAATAAGAAGAACGAAAGCAAAAACAAAAAAAAAAGGAAAAAAAGTTCAGGGATATAGAAATAGGCTACGAAGGCTACAATACTGTATTGTGGTGCAATTGAATGATTTTGTTGTTGTTCTTGCAGTAAGTAAAGCCGCAATATTATGACCTACACGATAACTTTGCATGGGGAAAATGACGTAACACAATCTAAACAAAAGTGAAAGATGAAGAAAACTGCCCTCTCTTCAATATCCTATTGTCACTCTCATAATGATTTGGGTAAATGTAAACAATTTTCCGTTCAGTGTAGCTAACAGAAAATTTTATTCTAACACAGTAAGAAATCAGTTAAGCTATGATTTCGTGCTAAAGTAACAGAGCCTAATAGCAGGCTCTGTTGTAAAACTCTTACTATCAAATAATCTTGGGGTAACCTAGAAAAAAATTGGTAAGAAATTTCTTCTAAATGGAAATCTTGTTTATACACAGGAAAAAAAAATCACAAAAATATTTCCAATTAAAATTTTAATTGAATTTTAATTTGAATACAACCAAGTGCTCGAAAAACAGATCATGGCCCTTTGAGCGTCAACTAAAACTAGAACACTTGCTGGGTGCAATTTGTCTATACAGTGAGTGTGTGTGCATTTGTGTAATGCAGTTACTACACTCAATCATATTGTTCTCATTCTCTTTTTCTCTCTGTTCCTTTTTGTAAAATGCCACAGTAGTATACAAGCATTTTGTAAAAATTTTATTTCTCTAGAAAAGTTTGTCAAAATTTTATTCCTATAGAAAAATTCATTAGCGTAGCTAGAAAATTTTCTTAGGGGGGGGGGGCTATAGCCCACCTAGCTAAAAAATAATAGACTGAAGTTATAGGTTCCATTATTGTTTTATTTTATAAAAATGACTAAAAAATCTTATTCCAATATAACTGGACTATTAATTTATAATAAAGAAACTAAAAGCAGTTCCACACTTTTTCCCTGCAAAACAAATTGGGAGTTGTTCTAAAAGCACAAAGTACTTCCAAAAATGTCCTCACAAAGAAGATTTTAACCCATATTGACCCAACGTTCGATTTTTCGAACACTATACCTTTTCCTCGATTTTTTTTCGTAGTGTTTTTGATAATATAACAAATATTAAATCACTGTAGGTTGAATTTTGATACCTCAGCTATACGTGTCATTTTTTTTCAAGTCCAGTTGGCTATTTTAACCTTTTTGGCACCGTTTTAAAAATCTTATTTTTATACCCTCCACCATAGGATGGGGGGTATATTAACTTTGTCATTCCGTTTGTAACACATCGAAATATTGCTCCAAGACCCCATAAAGTATATATATTCTGGGTCGTGGTGAAATTCTGAGTCGATCTGAGCATGTCCGTCCGTCCGTCCGTCTGTTGAAATCACGCTAACTTCCGAACGAAACAAGCTATCGACTTGAAACTTGGCACAAGTAGTTGTTATTGATGTAGGTCGAATGGTATTGCAAATGGGCCAAATCGGTCCACTTGCTTGCGGAGCCACAAAGAGAAGCAAATTTCATACGATCCTGCTGAAATTTGGCACATGGTGTTGGTATATGGTCCTTAACAACCTTGCAAAAATTGGTCCACATCGGTCCATAATTATATATAGCCGCCATATGAACCGATCCCCCGATTTGGCTTTCGGAGCCTTTAACAGAAGCAAATTTCATCCGATCTGGCTGAAATTTGGCACATGGTGTTGGTATATGGTCTTTAACAATCATGTAAAAATTGGTCCACATCGGTCCATAATTATATATAGCCCCCATATAAACCGATCCCCAGATTTAGCTTGCGGAGCCTCTAATAAAAGCATATTTCATCCGATCCGGCTGAAATTTGGTACATGGAGGTGGTATACCGATCCCCCGATTTGGCTAGCGGAGCCTCTAAGAGAAGCAAATTTCATCCGATCCGGCTGAAATTTGGTACATGGTGTGAGTATATGGTCTCTAAGAACAACGCAAAAATTGGTTCATATCGGTCCATAATGATATGTAGCTCCCATATAAACCGATCCCCCGATTTGGCTTTCGGAGCCTTTAACAGAAGCAAATTTAATCCTATCTGGCTGAAATTTGGTACATGGTGTTGGTATATGGTCTTTAACAACCATGTAAAAATTGGTCCACATCGGTCCATAATTATATATAGCCCCCATATAAACCGATCCCCAGATTTAGCTTGCGGAGCCTCTAATAAAAGCATATTTCATCCGATCCGGCTGAAATTTGGTACATGGAGGTGGTATACGGTCTCTAACAAACATGCAAAAATTGGTCCACATCGGTCCATAATTATATATAGCCCCCATATAAACCGATCCCCGGATTTGGCTTGCGGAGCCTCTAAGAGAAGCAAATTTCATCTGATCCGGCTGAAATTTGGTACATGGTGTGAGTATATGGTCTCTAAGAACAACGCAAAAATTGGTTCATATCGGTCCATAATGATATGTAGCTCCCATATAAACCGATCCCCCGATTTGGCTTTCGGAGCCTTTAACAGAATCAAATTTCATCCGATCTGGCTGAAATTTGGTACATGGTGTTGGTATATGGTCTTTAACAACCATGTAAAAATTGGTCCACATCGGTCAATAATTATATATAGCGCCCATATAAACCGATCACCAGATTTGAGCTCCGGAGCCTCTAAGAGAAGCAAATTTCATCCGATCCGGCTGAAATTTGGTACATGGTGTTAGTATATGGTCTCTAATGACCATGCAAAAATTGGTCCACATCGGTCCATAAATATATATAGCCCCCATATAAACCGATCCCCAGATTTAGCTTGCGGAGCCTCCAATAAAAGCATATTTCATCCGATCCGGCTGAAATTTGGTACATGGAGTTGGTATACGGTCTCTAACAAACATGCAAAAATTGGTCCACATCGGTCTATAATTATATATAGCCCCCATATAAACCGATCCCCCGATTTGGCTTTCGGAGCCTCTAAGAGAAGCATATTTCATCCGATCCGGCTGGAATTTGGTACATGGTGTTAGTATATGGTCTCTAATGACCATGCAAAAATTGGTCCACATCGGTCCATAATTATATATAGCCCCCATGCATGAATTGGTTCATATCAGTCCATAATTATATGTATATGGCCGTTAACAACCATACCTAACTAACAGGTTGGCTGATAAGTCCCCGGTCTGCCACATATATTGCGTCGCTATTATTAAATGCGTATTATTTTTACATTTTACCAACCTTCAAAAGATTCGTGTCAAAATTTGACGTCTGTAAGTCAATTAGTTTGTGAGATAGAGCGTCTTTTGTGAAGCAACTTTTGTTATTGTGAAGAAAAATGGAAAAAAGGAATTTCGTGTTTTGATAAAATACTGTTTTCTAAAGGGAAAAAATACGGTGGAAGCAAAAACTTGGCTTGATAATGAGTTTCCGGACTCTACGCCAGGGAAATCAACAATAATTGATTGGTATGCAAAATTCAAGCGAGGTGAAATGAGCACGGAGGACGGTGAACGCAATGGACGCCCGAAAGAGGTGGTTACCGACGAAAACATCAAAAAAATCCACAAAATGATTTTGAATGACCGTAAAATTAAGTTGATCGAAATAGCAGAGGCCTTAAAGATATCAAAGGAACGTGTTGCTCATATCATTCATCAATATTTGGATATTCGGAAACTCTGTGAAAAATGGGTGCCGCGCGAGCTCACATTTGACCAAAAACAACAACGTGTTGATGATTCTGAGCGATGTTTGCAGCTGTTAACTCGTAATACACCCGATTTTTTCCGTCGATATGTGACAATGGATGAAACATGGCTCCATCACTACACTCCTGAGTCCAATCGACAGTCGGCTGAGTGGACAGCGACCGGTGAACAGTCTCCGAAGCGTGGAAAGACTCAAAAGTCCGCTGGCAAAGTAATGGCCTCTGTTTATACCCTTCACCACTACTGTGGTACAGGGTATAATAAGTTTGTGCATTTGGAGGAGTAATCATAGACCAACCTTTTAGTATACGGATCGGCTTAGAATTAAATTCTGAGTCAATTTAGCGATGTCCGTCTGTCTGTCTGTTGATGTATTTTTGTGTGCAAAGTACAGCTCGCAGTTTTAGTCTGATTGTCCTAAAATTTGGTATTGGGTCCTGTTTCGGCTCAAAGACGATCCCTATTGATTTTGGAAAAAATCGGTTCAGATTTAGATATAGCTGCCATATATATTTTTCACCGATCTGGTCATAATTGGTATATCAACCGATCTTCCTCAAATTCCGTACATCCGAATATTTTATGAGTCTCGAAAAACTTGCAAAATGTCAGCAAAATCGGTTCAGATTTAGATATAGCTCCCATATATAGCTTTCGCCCGATTTACACTCATTTGCCCACAGAGGCCAATTTTTTGCTCCGATTTAGTTGAAATTTTGCATAGGGATTAGAATTAGCGTTGTAACTATGCGTGCCAAATTTGCTTGAAATCGGTTCAGATTTGGATATATCTCCCATATAAAGTTTTCGCCCGATTTACACTCATATGACCACAGAGGCCAATTTTTAACTCCGATTTAGTTGAAATTTTGCACAGGGAGTAGAATTAGCATTGTCGCTATGCGTGCCAAATTTGGTTGAAATCGGTTCAGATTTAGATATAGCTCCCATATATATGTTTTTCTGATTTCGACAAAAATGGTCAAAATACCAACATTTTCCTTGTAAAATCGCCACTGCTTAGTCGAAAAGTTGTAAAAATGACTTTAATTTTCCTAAATTTCTAATACATATATATCGAGCGATAAATCATAAATAAACTTTTTCGAAGTTTCCTTAAAATTGCTTCAGATTTAAACGTTTCCCATATTTATACCCTGCGCCACACTGTGGAACAGGGTATTATAAGTTAGTGCATATGTTTGTAACACCCAGAAGGAGACGAGATAGACACATGGTGTCTTTGGCAATAATGCTCGGGGTGGTTCCCTGAGTCGATATAACCATGTCCGTCTGTCCGTCCGTCCGTCCGTCTGTCTGTGAACACATTTTTGTGATCAAAGTCTAGGTCGCAGTTTAAGCCCAATCGACTTCAAATTTGGCACGTGTTCCTGTTTTGGGTCAGAATGGAACCTTATTGATTTTGGAAGAAATCGGTTCAGATTTAGATATAGCTCCCATATATATCTTTCGCCCGATATGCATTTATATGGATCCAGAAGCCAGAGTTTTATCCCGATTTGCTTGAAATTTTGCACGAGGAGTACAATTGGTAGTATAGTCGAGTGTGCAAAATTTGATTGAAATCGGTTCAGATTTAGATATGGCTCCCATATATATCTTTTGCCCGATATGGACTTATATGGCCCCAGAAGCCAGAGTTTGGGCCCAATTTGGTTGAAATTTTGCACATGGAGTACAATTGGTAGTATAGTCAAGTGTGCTAAATTTTATTGAAATCGGTTCAGATTTAAATATAGCTCCCATATATATCTTTCGCCCGATATTGACTAATATGGTCCTAGAAGCCAGAGTTTTGGCCCAATTTGGTTGAAATTTTCCACTATAAATACAATTAGTAGTATAGTCATGTGTGTCAAATTTGGTTGAAATCGGTTCAGATTTAGATATAGCTCCCATATATATCTTTCGCCCTATTTACACTCATAGGACCACAGAGGCCAATTTTTAACTCCGATTTAGTTGAAATTTTGCACAGGGAGTAGAATTAGCATTTTTGCTATGCGTGCCAAATTTGGTTGAAATCGGTTCAGATTTAGATATAGCTGCCATATATATGTGTTTTCTGATTTCGACAAAAATTGTCAAAATACCAACATTTTCCTTGTAAAATCGCCACTGCTTAGTCGAAAAGTTGTAAAAATGACTCTAATTTCCTAAAATTCTAATACATATATATCGAGCTATAAATCATAAATAAACTTTTGCGAAGTTTCCTTAAAATTGCTTCAGATTTAATTTTTTCCAATATTTTTTTACTAACATTGTGTTCCACCCTAGTGCATTAGCCGACTTAAATTTTGAGTCTATAGATTTTGTAGAAGTCTAACAAATTCTGTCCAGATCGAGTGATATTTAAATGTATGTATTTATATGGTATCGAAATTTTAGATCTACAAAGTGGTGCAGGGTATAATATAGTCGGCCCCGCCCGACTTTAGACTTTCCTTACTTGTTTTTGGGATGCGCATGGAATAATTTTTATCGATTATCTTGAGAAGGGAAAAATCATCAACAGTGACTATTATATGGCGTTATTGGAGCGTTTGAAGGTCGAAATCGCGGCAAAACGGCCCCATATGAAGCAGAAACAAGTATATATGGCCGTAAGTTCCACCATGGATAGCGTGGAAACTTCTACGAAAGACTGTCATCCACAATCGAATTACTTGGGTTGTGGTATCTCAAAACTTCTTAACATCGTTTTCTAAATTGTGAGTTAGTCCTTACGTGGTAGAGAGCCATAATTGAGATTTGGGGGTCGCTTATATGGGGGCTCTATACAATTATGAACTTGATATGGACCAATTTTGGTGTGATTGGGGATCGATTTATCTGAGGGCTATATATAACTATAGACCGATATGGACCTAGTTAGGCATGGTTGTTAACGGCCATATACTAGCACAATGTACCAAATTTCAACTGACTCGGATGAAATTTGCTCCTCCAGGAGGCTCCGAAACCAAATCTCGGGATCGGGACTGATATAGACCACTTTTGGCATGGTTGTTAAATATCATATACTACCACCACGTACCAAATTTCAACCAGATCGTATAAATTTTGCTTCTCGAAAAGGCACAGGAGGTCATATCTGGGGATCGGTTATATATAATTATGGACTGATATGAACCAATTCCTGCATGGTTGTTGGATACCATATACTAACATCACCTACCACAGTTTAACCGAATCGGACGAATTTTGCTCTTTCAAGGGGCTCCAGAGATCAAATCTGGGGATCGGTTTATATGGGGGCTATATATAATTATGCACCGATGTAGACACTTTTTTGCATGGTCATTAGAGACCATATACTAACACCATGTACCAAATTTCAGCCGGATCGGATGAAATTTGCTTCTCTTAGAGGCTCCGCAAGCCAAATCGGGGGATCGGTTTATATGGGACCTATATATAATTATGGACCGATGTAGACACTTTTTTGCATGGTCATTAGAGACCATATACTAACACCATGTACCAAATTTCAGCCGGATCGGATGAAATTTGCTTCTCTTAGAGACTCCGCAAGCCAAATCGGGGGATCGGTTTATATGGGGCCTATATATAATTATGGACCGATATGGATCAATTTTTGCATGGGTGTTAGAGACCATATACTAACACCATGTACCAAATTTCAGCTGGAACGAATGAAATTTTCTTCTCTTAGAGGCTCCGCAAGCCAAATCGGGGGATCGGTTTATATGGGGGCTATATATAATTATGGACCGATGTGGACCAATTTTTGCATGGTCATAAGAGACCATATACTAACACCATGTACCAAATTTCAGCCAGATCGGATGAAATTTGCTTCTCTTAGAGGGTCCGAAAGCCAAATCGGGGGATCGGTGTATATGGGGGCTATATATATTATTATGGACCGATGTGGACAAATTTTTGCATGATTGTTAAAGACCATATACTAACACCATGTACCAAATTTCAGACGGATCGGATGAAATTTGCTTCTCTTAGAGGGTCCGAAAGCCAAATCGGGGGATCGGTTTATATGGGGGCTATATATAATTATGGACCGATGTGGACAAATTTTTGCATGGTTGTTAAAGACCATATACTAACGCCATGTACCAAATTTCAGCCGGATCGGATGAAATTTGCTTCTCTTTTAGGCTCCGCAAGCCAAATCTGGGGATCGGTTTATATGGGGGCTATATATAATTATGGACCGATGTGGACCAATTTTTGCATGGTTGTTAGAGACCATATACCAACACCATATACCAAATTTCAGCCGGATCGGATGAAATTTGCTTCTCTTAGGGGGTCTGCAAGCCAAATTTGGGGGTCCGTTTATATGGGGGCTATACGTAAAAGTAGACCGATATGGCCCATTTGCAATACCATCCGACCTACATCAATAACAACTACAAGTGCCAAGTTTCAAGTCGATAGCTTGTTTCGTTTGGAGTTAGCGTGATTTCAACAGACGGACGGACGGACGGACATGCTCAGATCGACTCAGAATTTCACCACGACCCTGAATATATATACTTTATGGGGTCTTAGAGCAATATTTCGATGTGTTACAAATGGAATGACAAAGTTAATATACCCCCATCCTAAATATGGTGGAGGGTATAAAAAGTGCTGTTCCACCAAGACAACGCACCGTGCCACAAGTCATTGAGAACGATGGCAAAGATTCATGAATTGGGCTTCAAATTGCTTCCCCACCCACCGTATTCTCCAGATCTAGCCCCCAGCGAATTTTTCCTGTTCTCAGACCTCAAAAGGATGCTCGCAGGGAAAAACTTTGGCTGCAATGAAGAGTTGATCGCCGAAACTGAGGCCTATTTTGAGGCAAAACCGAAGGAGTACTACCAAAATGGTATCAAAAAATTGGAAGGTCGTTATAATCGTTGTATCGCTCTTGAAGGGAACTATGTTGAATAATAAAAACGAATTTTGACAAAAAAAATGTGTTTCTCTTTGTTAAACCGGGGACTTATCAGCCAACCTGTTAGTATGGACCAAATGGTCCCTTAACCTGACATTCATATGTTAAGTTTTTTCTAACCTAACAGCAGGGTTAATGGTGGTGACCCACATTAGATTGCTACTATCAATTTGAATTTACCTTAGTATGCTTGATTATACCTTCCATATACGTATGGTATATAACACGCCCTCAAGGAACTGTCATCGGCTGTAGTGTGTAATGGAAAATATTCAAATTAAAATCCATAAAAATAGCGGGAATTTAAATGATATTGAATTTTTCCCTTTGACAAGAAAGCTATGCACAAGGCGGCGATATTGACTTTTCGTTATTGTCATGGAATTTTCTTTAGTTTCGCTATGCGTTTACGCTCCATGGAATGACGACGATGATGATGATATATTCTTTGACATGCTCCACAACATGTGGTTTTTATGACTCCCATAGTTCGATTAAGGAATTTCAATAACTTTGACAACAGTGACGGGCCACTGTCACAGAGTGGAGTTTAAAATGGAAAGAAAAAGAGAAGAGAAGACAAGAGATGGCTGACAAAACATTCAGTTATCTTCGGTTAGTTGGTTGTGGTGGTGGGGGGAAGAGTTATTGATATTTGGTCACCCTCACATACACACACACAAACCTTGGCCACCCCCACCCCCCTTTCAAGAACAAAATTCCAATTGTTCACATGAATGCATTACTTGTGCCTCTTCTTCTTCTTCTTCGTCACCACACCAAAGGCGGCAAAGACAAAGCATTACAAAGTTAACTGTCTCCGCTTACATTGTTGCATACACGGAACTCCGGGCTAAGTTGTAGTTGTAGATATCGCGCAAGTCTACATGCTAAATACTAAATTACATGAACCCCTTATGTTTTATGGCTGATTGTAGGCATTCCAATGCAGATCATGGTGTTACCCAACAAGACAAGTTAGCAAATGCAGTAGACATTAAGTGACACCATGTGTCACACTAGAAACGAGGGTTGAAGGGGAAATTTTCATAAACAAAGTAAATTTTCAATAAGACTTTAGTTTGAAAGCAGAATCGATTATATGAATATGTTATATTGTAGAGGGAAATATAGCATGTATGCTCTATATATGGGAGAGCCACCGTGGTGTAATGAGTAACATATTCTCACTGAGACAGCATTCTGTAATGAGAGAAAAGTTCACCACTCGTGGTGATAAAAGAATGGATTTGAATAGTCAACGTGAGCACGTGAGCCTAAATTAAAGGGATCTACTCTCTTAGAATATACTCTCATTGCCAAATAATCGTGGAGGTGCTATAATTCACTTGAACTTGACTTAATTCGTAACTGTAATGAAAATTTAGCTTACTTTGGTATTTCAGGGCGTTATGTTAGATTTTTTGCTGGGTAAATATAAAGTAACACATTTTTATACCATCCATCATAGGATGGGGGGTATATTAACTTTGTCATTCCGTTTGTAACACATCGAAATATTGCTCTAAGACCCCATAGGTTAGGTTAAAGTGGCAGCCCGATTAAATTTCAGGCTCACTTAGACTATTCAGTCCATTGTGATACCACATTTAACTAAAAGTACCTATTACATATGGGCACTTCTAGTCTTAACCACTGAACCTTCTCTATTATTTACTTTTGTGGAACCAACCAGATTGCTCCAAAAACATTAACAAACTGCTTAAGTTAACGTTTTCCAGGTCAGCCAGTAATCTAAAGCTATATGCTCCTAAAATTCGCTTACGCCTTACACAAAAAGCAGGACACTCACACAAGAGGTGTTTAATTGATTCCTTTTCCTCCACGTCATGACAGCTTATACAATAGTCATTATACTTCGCACCTATAGTTTTTGCAAATTCGCCTATCAGGCAGCGACCCGTTATAGCAGATATTAGGAGTGCTATCTGACGCCTTGAGAACACTAGCATATCTAGTGTGCGGTTTAAGTTTAAATGGGGCCATATTTGCTTGGTGTCGTTACAACCCTTGCAATTTTCCCATCGAATATTGGCCATCATAACAGCCTTCTCACGCAGTAAGAGCTTGCAGGTGGCCAAAGGCATACCAACAGATTCTAGTTCCCCTGGAATATGTAAGGTAGTTCCTAGCCTTGCTAACACATCTGCTTCACAGTTCCCCGGTATGTTCCTATGACCAGACACCCATATTAGGTGAATATTGTACTGCTCAGCCATCTCGTTGAGAGATTTGCGGCAGTCTATGGCCGTTTTTGTTGGAACATTACTTCTCAGCCAATTCACCACCTCTCTTATTGCCAATATTTCAGCCTGAAAAACACTACAGTGATTAGGTAATCTTTTCGCTATTCGAATTTCCAGATCTTTAGAATATACTCCGAACCCCACTTGTCCATTCAATTTGGAGCCATCAGTATAGAAATCTATATATCTTTTATTCCCCGGGGTCTGTGTACACGACGCCTCACTGTTGGGAATTAGAGTTTCAAACTTTTTGTCGAAAAGTGGTTTTGCCAGGGTGTAATCCACTACGTTAGGCACATCTGGCATTACTTTGAGGACCGAACTATGACCGTACATTTTTTCCGACCACAGCGATAGCTCGCGCAACCGCACAGCCGTTGTTGCAGCTGACTGTTTGGCCAAAATGTCTAAAGGCAATAGATGTAGCATGACATTAAGGGAGTCTGTTCCTGTCTTACTAAATGCGCCTGAGATACATAAGCTCGCCATACGCTGAACTTTTTCTAAACAAGTCGGTTTCTGAAGTGCCGGCCACCAGACTACAACACCATATAGCATTATACACAGTCTCACACAAGTTTACATACGATTACAGAATTTGTATTTTCTTTAAATTATAAAATATTATAAACTATGCAAATATATGCTTTTATTTTAGTATAATAATTTCAAAAACTAAGTATTTGTTAATTTTTAAGTAAAAATTTTAAGAGTGGTTTATAACCAACAACAAGAAACAAGTTTAGTTAAAAGGTTAAAAACTCAGGGGTATGTAAACTTGTGTAAGACTGTGTAGGTCTAACCACTGCCGTGTATAGCCAATGCACAATTTTTGGTCTTAGTCCCCACTTTTTCCCTATTGCCTTTTTGCACGAGTACAAAGCTACTGTGGCTTTTCTCGCCCTCTCTTCAATATTAAGCCTAAAATTCAGCTTCCTGTCCAAAATAACGCCAAGGTATTTTGCACACTCACCAAAGGGAATGTCAGTACCCCCTAAGGAAATGGGCCTAACCGTGGGAGTTTTGCGATCTTTGCAGTACATGACTATTTCTGTCTTTGCTGGATTTACACCAAGACCATTATCTTTCGCCCATTTCTCAGTCATCCGGAGAGCTCTCTGTATAATATCTCTGATTGTGGATGGGAATTCCCCCTGACTGCTAGCGCCACATCATCAGCGTATGCCACCACTTTTATCCTTTTTTTTCTAGAGAAACCAGAAGATTGTTTATAGCAACATTCCAAAGAAGAGGTGATAGAACTCCTCCTTGGGGAGTGCCTCTGTTCACATACCTTTGTATGTTTGCTTGCCGTAGTGTGGCTGAAATACGTCTCTTTATTAGAAGTTCGTCTAACAGCCTAAGTATGCCTGGATCAACATTCAGAGTTGTCAGTCCATTTAATATCGAGCTCGGATGGACATTATTGAACGCCCCTTCGATGTCTAGAAACGCCACGATTGTGTATTCTTTGACAGATAGTGAGCTTTCAATAAAGCTGACCAGTTCATGCAATGCGGTCTCAGTAGACCTGCCCTTCGAGTATGCATGCTGTCGTTTCGAGAGCAAACTTGAATCCACGCTAGTTCTAAGATACATGTCTATCATCCTCTCCAGGGTCTTAAGTAGGAATGAGGATAAGCTGATTGGTCGGAAATCCTTCGCACTCGAGTGAGAGGCTTTTCCTGCTTTAGGTATGAAGACGACTTTTGTTTCCCTCCACTTTTCTGGAATATATGCTAAGTTTACATATTGTTTATATATCACCGTCAACCAGGGGATAATAAGACCCCATAAAGTATATATATTCTGGGTCGTGGTGAAATTCTGAGTCGATCTGAGCCTGTCCGTCCGTCCGTCTGTTGAAATCACGCTAACTTCCGAACGAAACAAGCTATCGACTTGAAACTTGGCACAAGTAGTTGTTATAGACGTAGGTCGGATGGTATTGCAAATGGGCCATATCGGTCCACTTTTACGTATAGCCCCAATATAAACGTAGCCCCAAATTTGGCTTGCGGGGACTCTAAGAGAAGCAAATTTCATCCGATCCGGCTAAAATTTGGTACATGGTGTTAGTATATGGTCTCTAACAACCATGAAAAAATTGGTCCATATCGGTCCATAATTATATATAGCCCCCATATAAACCGATCCCCCGATTTGGCTTGCGGAGCCTCTAGGAGAAGCAAATTTCATCCGATCCGACTGAAATTTGGTACATGATGTTGGTATATGGTCTCTAACAACCATGCCAAAATTGGTACATATCGGTCCATAATTATATATAGCCCCCATATAAACCGATCCCCCGATTTGGCTTGCGGAGCCACTAATAGAAGCAAATTTCATCCGATCCGGCTGAAATTTGGTATATGGTGTTAGTATATGGTCTCTAATGACAATGCAAAAAATGGTTCACATAGGTCCATAATTATATATAGCCCCCATATAAACCGATCACCAGATTTGACCTTCGGAGCTTGGAAAACCAAAATTCATTTGATTCAGTTGAAATTTGGTACGTGGTGTTAATATATGGCCTCAAATACCCATGCAAAAATTGGTCGAAATCGGTCCATAATTATATATAGCCCCCATATAAACTGATCCCAGATTTGACCTCCGGAGCCCCTTGGAAGAGCAAAATTCATCCGATTCGGTTGAAATTTGGTACGTGATGTCAGTATATGGTATCCTACAACCATGCAGGAATTGGTTCATATCAGTCCATAATTATATATAGCCCCCATATAAATCGATCCCCAGATTTGTCCCCCGATGCCTTTTGGAGAAGCAAAATTCATCCGATCTTGTTGAAATTTGGTACGTTTTGGTAGTATATGATATTTAACAGCCATGCCAAAAGTGGTCCATATAAGTCCATAATCGTATTTATATAGCCCCCATATAAACAGATGCCGAGATTTGGTTTTGGAGCCTCTTGGAGGAGCAAATTTCATCCTAGTCAGTTGAAATTTGGTACATTGTGGTAGTATATGGCCGTTAACAACCATATCGGTCTATAGTTATATATAGCCTTCAGATAAATCGATCCCCAATCACACAAAAATTGGTCCATATCAAGTTCATAATGGAAATAAAGTTTTAACAAAAATTTCTATAGAAATAAAGTTTTGACCAAATTTTCAGTAGAAATAAAATGTTGACAAAATTTTCTATAGAAATAACCTTTTAACAAAATTTTCTATACAAATAATATTTTTAGGATTCAAATCAAGATTTTTTAAAATTGGTAAATTTTTGGTAAAATTTCCCTCTAATTTGGGTAGAATATTTGTTGCACGAGTGGCAACCCTAATTCAAATCCATCGCATGCTGCCTGAAAGTGCCTCTGCGACATATTGGGCTACTTTGATATATTTTCTGGACTTTCTACATATATCAGGCAGAAAATTACAAGCTGCCAACTACAAGCAAGGATATGCTATATAGAGTGGTTAATATCTAATATAATAAAGAAATGAGCTGTATATTCTTAAATTTTGTTAAGATATGTGAGAAATGCCATAGAATCAGTTTAGATTTGTTCGAATTGGCTACCTTTGGCATGAATTATGACCTTCAAACGGCCGACAAAGCCATCACGCGCTGCCCAAAAATGGCTCCGCTTCATAGGGGGGCCATTTCCGGGAAAGCGCCGTATTAGGATGATCGGCACTTTGGTATTTTTTGTGCTAAATATTCTCTCCAAAATTCCCCAAACGCAATAGTCCAAGGGAGATTTTGGTGGCCATTATGACGAAGAAATGAAGTGAGAAACCTCCTTGTTAAATCAAATTTTGTCTGCCAAGGGTATTTAGGACATTTTCCCAATAAAATATGTACGTTATTTATTTTGAACACACGGACGATGAGCGGGCATAGATTATCAACACTTACCCATATATGGGGAATACGGTTTAGATTTTTTGAAGAAAATTACCAAAACTTTACCTCTTTACCCTCATACTCTTTTCAATAGCAGTATGTATTTGAATATTTATAGATATTCTATGCGCTAGTCCACAGTTCCCATGCGTAGCACTTGGCAGTTGTAGCCATTGGCTTGTTTCCTTGTTTATTTTTTTTTTATTTTACTCAGAGTGGGATTTTTACAAATTTTTATGACACATATCAAACGTGATTTTGTTATAGATGAGCATTACTTTGCCCAGTGTTGCCAACTCCCCAAGCCCAAAAAGCACCAAAAAAATATTATAAATTCTAACATACCACCTTCCACCACAAAATCGAAAATTAAATGCTCTACTACTACTAAAAAAAAAAAAAAAAAAAAAAAAAAAAAAAACTTCTGAAGATGTATTATAGAACTTTTGTGAATTGAATTTCAAGAAGTTAAGGTGGGTATTAAGATCGAGTTTAGCCGCTAAAATATAAAATAGTCATTTTTTTCACAATTACTTTTCTTTAATAAATCATTTTAAGGAATACAAACTTTGTGAAAATTTGCTTTTGGCTATTCCCCATCAAGTTATAATAAAATTTGCAGCAAATATGCATAATTTTATGGCCATTTTTACTGAGACAGTTTTCACTTTAGCGGCAAAACTCAAACTTAGTACTCACCATTATGAACCGCTATTCAAGTATACACCTTGATCAGTTTTAATGCTTTCGTCCAATTCATTTTGATCAGTGATGTTTTTCAACTTTCAAAATATTAATATATGGAAGGAGTCTGTTGCTTATTTCAGTTGTGCGTGCTTTAGTGAATTTAATACAAACGTTTTTAATGACATCTTTACCAAATTCAAAAATTCGACACTCATCACTCTACTTTCCTACAGAATACCCTAAATAACAATATTAATTAAAAAATAATCAATACCAACTTCATAACAATCAAATTCTATATTTGGCAATAAATTTGAGTTTCTTCGGCTCTTGAAAGTCTAGTCAAAATTTTTGTATCAATTAAACTTAATACTGTTCAAAATAAAAAAAGCACCAAACGCACTAAATGAAAATGCCAGAAAGCACCAAGTTGGTGCTTTTTTTGAAAAGGCACTAAAAATGCAATTTGGTGCTTTTTAGAAATCAAAAAGCACTAAATTTGGTGCTAAAAGCACCAAATTGGCAACACTGACTTTGCCAATAGAAAAAGAGAGTGCGAGAGAGATAGAGAGCTGATATGTAGAGTAAGGGTAATGTCTCCAGGGAAATAGCAACACAAGAGTACACCTTACCAATCTGTAATAGTATCAAATTTCCCCTAACAAATAACTTCACAAACGATTTATGTGAAAAATATTTTCATACATTATATTATACCCTACACCATATAAGAGGTGATGGTATTGAAGTAACTCTGTGATTTTACATATCGTTATATGGAGCAAATTTCGTCAAATTTTATTTTTAAAGAAAATTTTGTCAAAAGTTTATTTGTAAAAAAAAATCTTGTCAAATTTTCTTTTCTATAGAAAATTTTGTTAAAAATTTATTTCTATGGAAAATATCATCAACATTTTATTTCTAGAGCAGATTTTGTCAAAATTTTATTTCTATAGCAGATTTTGTCAAAAATTTATTTCTATAGGAAATTTTTTCAAAATTTTATTTATATGGAAATGTTTGTCAAAATTTTAATTCTATAGGAAATTTTTTCAAAATTTTATTTATATGGAAATTTTTGTCAAAATTTTAATACTAAAGAAAATTTTGTACAATTTTTATTTGTATAGAAAATTTTGTTAAAAGTGTTATTTTTGTAGAAAACGGTGTCAAATTGTATTTCTATAGAAAATTTTATTTATATGGGAATTATCGTCACCATTTTATTTCTATAGAAAAATTTTACAAAATTTTATTTCTATAGAAAATTTTGTCCAAATTTTATTGCTATAGAAAATTTTATTTCCATAAAAAATTTTGTCAAGATTTTATTTGTATTGTAAAGTTTGTCAATATTTTTATTGCTATAGAAAATTTGGTCAAAATTTTACTTCTATAGAAAATTTGGTCAAAATTTTACTTCTATAGAAAATTTTGTCAAAATTTTATTTTTATGGAAAATTTTGTCAAACATTGTATTTCTATAAAAATTTTTCTTAAAATTTTATTTCTATAGAAAAATTGTACAAAATTTTATTTCTAGAGAAAATTTTGCCCACATTTTATTGCTATAGAAAATTTTGTCAAAATTTTATTTATGTAAAATTTTATTTATTTGTTCAAATTTTATTTCTATGGAAAATATCACCATAATTTTATTTCTACAGCAGATTTTGTCAACATTTTATTTCTATAAACATTTTGTCACAATTTTATTTCTATAGAAAATTTTGTCAACATTTTATTGCTATAGAAAATTATGTCACAATTTTATTTATGAAGAAAATTTTGTTAAAATTTTATTTCTATGGAAAATATCATCAAAATTTTATTTCTACAACAGATTTTGTCAATATTTTATTCTTATAAAAATTTTGTCACAATTTTATTTCTATAGAACATTTTGTCAAAATTTTATTTCTATAGAAAATCTTGTAAATTTTTGTTCCTTTGGAAAATTTTGTCAATTTTTTTTTTTGGAAAATTTTGTCAAAATTTTATTTATGTAAAATTTTATTTATTTGTTAAAATTTTATTTCTATGGAAAATATCATCAAAATTTTATTTTTATAGAAGATGTTGTCAAAATTTTATTTCTATAGGAAATTTTTGCAACATTTTATTTCTATAGGAAATTTTTTCAAAATTTTATTTATATGGAAAATTTTGTGGAAGATTTAATTCTGAAGAAACTTTTGTCCAAATTTTATTTCTATAGAAAATTTTGTTAAAATTTTATTTTTGTTACAAACGGTGTCAAAATTTTATTTCTATAGAAAATTTTATTTATATGGGAAATTTCGTCACAATTTTATTTCTATAGAAAAATTTTACAAAATTTTATTTTTTTTTCAATTTGTTTATTGTATTCATAGTAATATAAAAATTGCTTACATCTAAGATTCTTAGTTTGAAGAGTTTAAGGGTATTTCCTTTTTCTGCTAAAATATTACGAAATGCGATGAAAGATTACTTAATTATTAATATTTACAATAGAAGGTAAAAATTTTCCAAAAAACCTTTATGAACCTTTTTATATGCTAAAATTTCCTAAATACTACTTAAAAACTATTTTATATACTAAGAAGATATTAGATCTACAATGTGATTATGTACAGATACTATACATTTGGAATTGAAATTTTCAGATAATCTGTTTATCTTAACTGCTATGAGATCAATATCTGCAATTTCATGTAATCGAGAAGTGGAGTAGCTTCGGGGTAGATTATATATCATCTTTAGCAATTTGTTTTGTAGAATTTGAAGTCTTTGTAGATAGCAATTTGCACTTTTAGCCCACACGGGGGCAGCATAAAATACAACAGAACAAAATATAGATTTGAAAATTAACATCTTGTTATCGATACTTAATGTTGATTTCCTATTTATAAAAGGATATAGGGTACGAATCAGTACATTACATTTGTTGACGATATATGAGATATGATCTTTGTAGGTTAATTTCGGATCTAAAGTAACACCTAAATACTTTACCGATTTTTCCCATTCAATTTCTTCACCACGTAAAACAATACAAGTTTGTGGTAAGAAGCACAATTTTCTCTTCCTAGTAAAGAAAATCGATTGACTTTTCTCACAATTAACTGCTATCTTCCACTTATTGAAATAGTCATTTAGCACACTCAGTGCCGATTCTAGATTGGATATTATGTCCGAGGCTAGTTTAGCAGAAGATAGTATTGCAGTGTCATCCGCAAATATAGAAGTAGTACAATTCTCTAAATTTGGAATATCGGATGTGTAGATATTATAGAGTATAGGTGATAAACATGATCCTTGAGGACACCCAGCAGTTATATTGAACAATTTTGAACGTGTAGAGCCTATGTGAACCCTATATGTTCGTGACGATAAAAAACTCTTTATAATCAGTATTAAATTAGTGGGAAACTGAAGTCGTATTAATTTATAGACTAAGCCATCATGCCAGACGGAATCAAATGCTGCCTTAATGTCTAATAGAACCATTCCTGTGGAGTTTTGTTTCTCAAAATTCGACTTAACTATATTCCGTATTCTGACTAGAGGGTGTACGGTATTATGCTCCCTACGGAATCCGAATTGTTGTGGGGGGAGAATATCATTATCGTCTAAAAACTCTACGATTCTGTCCTTAATGATCTTTTCTAATATCTTGCTTACGGAAGACAATAAGCTTATTGGGCGGTATGAAGATGGCACATTGGCGGGTTTATTGGGCTTCCTAATGGCTATCATCTTGGCTTCTTTAAATCTGTAGGGAAAATATCCTAATTTGAGGCAGCTGTTGACAAAAACTGTTAGAAATTTTACGCCAGTTTTGGGGAGAAATTTAAGACAGTAATTATTTATACCATCTATACCTGGCGCTTTCCTGACCTTAAGTCCTTTTATAATGGCATGGATTCTTTCAAAATTAGTACCAGATATAGAGGGATCTGGAATTGACCTGAATTCATTAATTGTGTCATTAACAAGGCTTTCCGTAACAGTGTCGCTAAAATTAGCTGAATAATTATGATTTTTCTGAAATGTTTCACCCAAAACCTCACATTTCCCCTCAGTTGTAGAATAACGTTTATCGTTCTCTCTTAAAATTGGGATTGTTCTTATTTTGTTTCTAATAATTTTTGTCAGGTTCCAAAAAGGCCGTGACGCTTTGTCTAAAGTAGATAACACTCGGTTCCAAGACCTGTTTCTAAATTGTTCTATCTGTGACTTTATGACGGAATTCAATGTTTTAAATTCATAGTAGTCATCAATATTTCTATAACGAAGCCAGTCACGGCGGTATGAATTTCGCCTTGTAATCAGAGATTGGATGCTTCGTGGCAATTTTCGATTGAATGACTTAAGTTGTCTTAATGGAACAGCAAATGAGATTGCTTCGTTGATAGTGTCAGTAAAATTATCTAAAGCTGAATCAATCTGTTCCGTTGTAATAAGATCATTCTCGGAGGGTACATTAAGAAATACGTCTATATGTCGACCAAATCTATGCCAGTTGGCATTCTTAAAATCAAAAAACTTACGTACCGTGTCCCCATTACTTCCGTCCAAAGACAATTTAACGGGCAGGTGATCGGAACTAAGGTCATTGATTACTTCAGCTGTAGTCAATCGACCAGTGAAGTTAGTAATAAAAAAGTCAAGGGTGGATCCTTGGTGATTAAGTCTTGACGGTATATAAGTACTATCGTCCGGATATACGAAATTCAAATTATAGGAGTTTTGTTTATTGTATAAAATGTTACCCCAGCAGTTAGCCCGCGAACAGCCCCATGATTGGTGTCTACTATTGAAGTCACCTCCAAGAATATATCTTGTACTTCGACTTAGTTTATGAATATCTGACATAAAACTTTGTTTACGAATACCATTATTACCAACTCGACCGCCTGGGAAATAACATGAATATATATCTACAGCGCCAGAATCATTCATGATTCTAATACCAATGTTTTCTATTAACGATGTGTCTACTATTGGTAATATTGAATGAGAGATATGTTTTCTAACTATTAAGGCTACTCCACCGCCTCTCTTTAGCTCTCTATCGTTTCTATATGTAATAAAATCGGAATGTCCGAATGGTATATTAGACTTTAACCAAGTCTCTGACAATAAGCAAATATGAACATTATTTCTAATTAAAAACTGGAATAATTCAATACTTTTGGTTTTGACGCCTCTTGCGTTCCAAGTAACAATATTTAGCGTGCTCATCATTATGACAAAAATTTACATGCAAGAGTTGTAATAACTTCGAACTGTTCAAATTTGTTCCTACAATTTCTTAAATTTGTAATTAACTCCATTGTAAGTGCTTGCAATTGCTTGCAAAATTTTATTTCTATAGAAAATTTTTTTGAAATTTTATTGTTATAGAAAATTTTGTCAAAATTTGTCAACATTTTATTTCTATAGTAAAGTTGGTCAAAATTTTATTTCTATAGAAAATTTTGCCAAATTTTATTTCTATAAAAAATGTTGTCAACATTTTATTTCTATAGCAGATATTGTCAAAATTCTACTTCTATAGAAAATTTTGTAAAAATTTTATTTCTATAGGAAATTTTGTCAAAATTGTATTTCTATACAAGATTTTGTAAAAATTTTATTTCAATAGAAAATTTTGTCAGGATTTTATTTCTAAGGAAAATTTTGCAACATTTTATTTCTATAGGATTTTTTTTCAAAATTTTATTTATATGGAAAATTTTGTGGAAGATTTAATTCTGAAGAAAATTTTGTCCAAATTTTATTTCTATAGAAAATTTTGTTAAAATTTTATTTTTGTTACAAACGGTGTCAAAATTTTATTTCTATAGAAAATTTTATTTATATGGGAAATTTCGTCACAATTTTATTTCTATAGAAAAATTTTACAAAATTTTATTTCTATAGAAAATTTTTTTGAAATTTTATTGTTATAGAAAATTTTGTCGAAATTTATATTTAGAAAATGTTGTCAACATTTTATTTCTATAGTAGATTTTGTCAAAATTTTATTTCTATAGAAAATGTTGTCAACATTTTATTTCTATAGAAATTTTTTTCAAAATTTTATTGCTATAGAAAATTTAGTCGAAATATCATTTCTATGGAAAATTTCATAAAAATTTTATTTCAATAGAAAAATTTGTCAACATTTAATTTCTATAGAAAAATTTCCAAAATTTTATTTAGATAGAAAATTTTGTCAAAATTAGAAACAACTGACCAAAAAGCCTATTAAAAAACTGCAAAACCTAAACAAATAAATTGGTTGTAGAAAAAATTCCAACAATAAAAAAATTATTGCTATAGACCAAATTAAATCAAACAAGTAAGCAACGTCTAAAGTCGGGCGGGGCCGACAATATTATAGCCTGCACCACTTTGTAGATCTAAATTTTCGATACTATATCACATCCGTCAAATGTGTTGGGGGCTGTATATAAAGGTTTGTCCCAAATACGTACATTTAAATATCACTCGATCTGGACAGAGTTTGATAGACTTCTACAAAATCTATAGACTCAAAATTTAAGTCGGCTAATGCACTAGGGTGGAACACAATGTTAGTAAAATAATACGCCACAGTGTGGCGCAGGGTATAATTATGGAAACATTTAAATCTGAAGCAATTTTAAGGAAACTTCGCAAAAGTTTGTTTACGATTTATCGCTCGATATATATACATTAGAAGTTTAGGAAAATTAGAGTAATTTTTACAACTTTTCGACTAAGCAGTGGTGATTTTACAAGGAAAATGTTGGTATTTTGACCATTTTTGTCGAAATCAGAAAAACATATATATGGGAGCTATATCTAACTCTGAACCGATTTCAATCAAATTTAGCACACATTGACTATATTACTAATTGTACACCTAGTGCAAAATTTCAACCAAATTGGGCCAAAACTCTGGCTTCTGGGGACATATAAGTCCATATCGGGAGAAAATATATATGGAAGCTATATCTAAATCTGAACCGATTTCAATCAAATTTGACACACATGACTATACTACCAATTGTACTCCTTGTGCAAAATTTCAATCTAATCGGGATAAAACTCAGGCTTCTGGGTCCATATAAGTTCATATCGGGCGAAAAATATATATGGGAGCTATATCTAAATCTGAATCGATTTCAACCAAATTTGGCACGCATAGCTACAATGCGAAATCTACTCCCTGTGCAAAATTTCAACCAAATTGTGCCAAAACTCTGGCTTTTAGGACTATATTAGCCCATATCGGGCGAAAGATATATATGGGAGCTATATCTAAATCTGAACCGATTTCAATCAAATTTTTCACACTTGACTGTACTACTAATTATACTCCTTCTGCAAAATTTAACCCAAATTCGGGCAAAAATCTGGCTTCTGGGGCCATATAAGTCCATATCGGGCGAAAGATATATATGGGAGCTATATCTAAATCTGAACCGATTTCAATCAAATTTTGCACACTTGACTATACGACTAAGTGTTATGTTTGTACAAAATTTCAAGCAAATCGGTATAAAACTCTGGATGCTGGGTCCATGTTAGTGCATATCGGGCGAAAGATATATATGGGAGCTATATCTAAATCTGAACCGATTTCTTCCAAAATCAATAGGGTTCTATTCTGACCCAAATTAGGATCATGTGCCAAATTTGAAGGCGAGTGGACTTAAATTGCGACCTAGACTTTGATCACAAAAATGTGTTCACAGACAGACAGACGGACGGACAGACGGACATGGTTATATCGACTCAGGGACCCACCCTGAGCATTATTGCCAAAGACACCATGTGTCTATCTCGTCTCCTTCTGGGTGTTACAAACATATGCACTAACTTATAATACCCTGTTCCACAGTGTGATGCAGGGTATAAAAAATATATTTTATTCTAATATTATATACATGGCCGATTATTCGCTAATTATTCTTAACAAACGTGACGTAATTTTTTCTCGAAATTTTATTTGCAGTCCTTCCTTCATATGATACCATTAAGAGAGTTTATCTTGCGAAATTATTAACATTGTTGTGTTAGTTTTAGTAGCTGTTGTTTTGTTTATGTGTGTGTGTGTGTGTGTTTGATCAACTGTTATTATCACTCGAATATCATTGTTTTGTGAGCAAGAGAGTGGGTTAAAGCAAGAGCAGTAGTAGAATTATACTTTGCATCTGTCATAGATATGGTGGGTGGGGGGATTGGTTGTTTTTGGTGTTGAAATGATCAGATAATCGCATAGTTTTGCTAGAGCCGTTCAAAATATTAATTTTGTAAAATTAAACTTATGTATTTTGAGAACATTTAGAATAATACTAACATATTAAAATCAAATTACTCTATATTAATTTAAATATGCAGCTACTGAAATAATAGCATTCAAGACAAATTTGGGGAATTTTCCCCAGCTTTGAAGATGTTTTTTGTGTACACCCAGAGAAGGAATATGATCACCTCAAACATGTTTTAAGAGAAAAATTTTATTTTTGGGTGGTGACCATGTAACATGGTTTTCGCAACCATGTTATTTTCTCGGAAATCACACGCAAAAAAATAATTCTTTCCTCCCAAACGAAATTTTAGACAAACAAAGTTCGTTTCTTATTTGCTTTTCGCTGTAAGGAAGTGTATTTGGAAGAAAAGTATATACTTTTTGTGATAAACATTTATTCTTTTCCAGGATTTAACAACAATTTCATAAAGACTAACTAAAAAAATTTTTTTTTCTTGCTAATTGCATTTTCCCTCACATCTTTCTCACATCCACAAGTTTTTTTAGTTCTTAACACATTTTCCTGTAATACCAACAATGTAGAAGAAATTATACGAATTTATAAATTTTTAAATTTTTTTTACCTTTCGCCTGGACAGAGAATCGAACCGCGGACCATGCACTTTGTAAGCCAACACACTAACCACTGAGCTATGTACCTGTTATGGTCATCAATAGATAATTATCCATATAAGTTATATTTATATAGCATAGCTTGCGGCGCCCACGAACCGAATAAACAAAGTTTATTTAACAGAAACAAACATTTAGTTTGGCACCGTGGAACAGTGGTTGCTACGTCTGACTCTCATGCCAAGGGTCGTGGGTTCGATCCCTGCTTCGACCAAAGTTTTTTTTTGTTTTTTTTTTTTACATACATTCTACATATGTTCGGAAGATTCCGAAAAAATTTTCAACATTACATTGTACTATATTAAATTTTGAACTGTAAAATGTGTTTTATTAAAGACCAAGAGTCAGAAAAGAACAGTGTTTGATATAAACGAAATGGATTCTGTTGTTGTTTCAAAAATAAGTTTTTTTATTGAAAAAATAAAAATTTTCTAACAAACGAATTTTTTTGGTGATAAAAGTTTAAAATTCTCGAAGCAATTCAAAAAACTCTAACAAAAGAAAAACGTTTTCGGTACACGTTTTCCAAACGTTTTTTTCTTTGCGTGCATGTATCTGATTTAGGCAAGCAGGTTATATTTGACGAGAAAATAACATTTTAGTGACAAAGATGTTACATGGTCACCATACAAAAATAACATTTTGCTCTTAAAACAAGTTTGAGGTGATCATATGCCTTCTCTGCGAGCTATTGTTTGATTCGTTGTGTGTGCTTGGATTATTCCTCAAGGCAGCATAGTAAAGCTGTTATGTGGAATTTAGTTTGAGAGTCACTCGGATATCATTTATTGTGAGCAAGAGAGTGGGTTAAAGAAATGCTAGGAATGTATTGTGTGTATATGTGGGGGATCGGATGTTTTGTTCAATTCAATGATGAATGAAGGTACATATCTTTCAGTGTCAAAAGGACTGGGTATTTCAATTTTAAACATTTCATAAATATTATGTATGTATTCATAGTCATTAAAACCAATATTTTTACTTTTTTATTCGTTTTTTTTTTGATGAGAAAATCACATGCAAGATTAGTTTTTACCATCGGCAACTCTACAAAAAATTGTTATTTTCAATAAGATCTGATAAATGTGACAAACACCTGAATATCGAATGGGATTGTTATAGGGTTTCATAGAGTTGATGTGACTTCAGCTCTTTTTTTTATCACCATAATTTTTCCCCAGCCATTTTAAAGGTAACCCATTTGGGTATTTTTCTCAACCCAACCATCTTTATGTTAACTGTGGAAAAAGTCTACAATGATATTACTCACCCACTCGGTGGTATATCTAACTGTGGACTGATTTTCAAAAAGCAGCCAGCATAGGGCACACCATAACATACAAACGGACTGAATTTTATCACGTGAACTCCATAAAATAAATTGCTCTGATGGTATGTAGATGTGACTTTTTATGTCATTTAAGCTTAGATATTGTCTTCTGTGTGTGTGTGTTTTTCTTTCTTCTATTTTATAGCCTTTTTGTAGTGGTGGCGAAAACGGGGATAATTTGTGGAAATGCCGTGACACATATGTGTAACACATGATTTTTTTTAAAACATTCCTAAATATTGATAGTATTAGCATGGACCAAGAAATGCAAAGGCTTTAACGATAGTAACTTGTGGTTTTCCAGCCAAATATAATGGAATATTACTATCACGGTTAATTTCCACCGCTAATATGTCTTATTTCTAAATGCAATAGATCAAAATGCTTTTGTAAACTTGAAAACAATAAAATGATTTGTCATTGGAATAAATCTGTTAGCTAAGAGACGAGTGCAACCTGAATTTGGTTGCATTACGTATCAGCCACCCTCTATGGCAGCCCTGCTTTAGACTCTCCATACTCTCCATTAACCTTTTTGAGTTATTTTCAATTAGGATCTCATTTGATTACATCTCTTTCGTATGGTAAACCATATCGCTCTCTCTCGCTCTCTGTTTCTCTTATTTTATGAAGTATCACCAGTAGCTTTGAAATATCTCTCTTCAATTTATATTCTGAGTATGCTTTAGACTCTCCCTATTCCCCAGTAACCTTTATGAGTTGTTTTCAAATAGGATCTCATTTGATTGCATCTCTTTCGTATGGTAAATCATAACTTTCATTCAATCGCTTCAATGGTTGCCCTTCTCTCCCTTTGATAGCGTATGCGAAAAACTTGCATAAACTAAAAGAAGACATGAACTTATTGCTGTATTCGAATGGAAATAATTGGATTTTTTACTTTACCAATAAACCATTGTTTGGCTCAGAGCCAGGATGTAACATCCCCCTCCTCCCCCCTATGGAGCATAGAGTGTAGCACACCATCACCATCAATGTTGATGCATGCACTCACATTCGCATTCGCAGTGTGTGTTATCCAGTATCCTTTATTCGCTTTTCACCAAGTGCGATTGAGTTGATGAAAATTTTCAATTAAATTGACGATATTGTCGACAATATGTACAAAAAGCAAGAAAAAAAAGAAGAAGCCAAAAAGACAGACGTCATATGAGAGGGATATCTTCTGGGTGTCTAAGAGTCATTCAGTCACTCAGTTAGTTAGTCATACAGCAGCTAGTCTTTCTGTTGTTTTTCATTTCCGCGTTACAATAAGGACTAGTAGTGGTATTTTTCACTCGACTGACAGTGTTGCCAAATTTGAAGAAAGAACCAAATAAGTAAAGTTGAAAATTTTAGGGCCGAATATATTATGTCCTAAACGACACCTACTGAATTAGAAACCCTACACAGAAAGAAATATCATAAAATTTTAATTGAATTTCACAAATTTTTTTAATGAAACAAAAATCAATCGCAAATATTAATTAAATCAAATATAATATTGATTTAAGTAAAAAATTTGCTAAATTCTATAGAAATTAAATTTTGACAAAATTTTCTATTAAAAATAATATTTTGACGAAATTTCATTGCAATAAAATTTCATAGCAATCAAATTTGGAAAACATTTGCTATAGCAATTAAAATTTGACAAAATATTCTATAGAAATAAAATTTTGACAAAATATTCTATAGAAATAAAATTTTGACAAAATTTTCTATAGAAATAAAATCTTGACAAAATTTTCTATTGAAATAAAATTTTTACAAAATCTTGTATAGAAATAAAATTTTGACAAAATTTTCTAAAGAAATAGAATTTTGACAAAATTATTTATTAAAATAAAATTTTAATAAATTTAACAAAATCTTCTATAGACATAACATTTTCTATAGAATTAAAATTTTGAAAAAAAAATTATATAGAATTAAATTTTGATACAATTTTCTATAGAATTAAAATTTTGAGAAAAGTGTCTAGAAAAATAAAAAAATAAATAGTTTACTATGAAAACTCTTCGTCGTAGTGGGTTACTTGATAATATATAGAATTGTAGGGGGTTTGATGACAAATCTTCTCCCAAACAAGCCAGCTCCCGAAGACAAACTTTAAAGATTCTATCTATGAAGACCAGATAAGATTCTGGATTTATGAGAACCAATTTTGTTTGAGTTTTATAGAAAATATAAACATATCGTGTATATGTTGTTACGCCTTGATTTAAAATCTTAAATCTGTAGATTTTCCCGCATTTATTTAAATACGATGAGTAAAATCTGGAACTTTTACTTTCAGTTTGAAGCAATCTTCATGATCAGTGCGCCTGCTATACCCTGAAAGAAGTGTTTTCTTTTTTGAGAAACGTAATTTTAGACAAGCAAAGTTTTCTTTTGACACAAATTTTAGAGACAATCGTTGAATAAACGAAAACACTTTAAAAGAAAAAGAAATTTCGTTTGTCTAAAATTTTATTATAGATTACTAATTTTCAGCAAATCGGATAAAAAATACGGATTCTAGAAGCCCAAGAAATAAAGCCGGGAGATCGGTGTATATGGGGGCTATACCAAAACATGGACCGATAGGCACCATTTGCTACTCACATATTTGTGATCTTAAAATACCTTCAGATTTTAAATTTCAAACAAATCGGCCAAAAAATATAGTCTCTAGACGCCCAAGAAGTAAAAATCGAGAGATCAGTATATATGGGGGTTATACCAAAAAATGGACCGATATACCTCAATTTCGGCACTTTTATTTGTGGTCTAAAAATACCTCTAGATTTCGAATTTCAGGCAAACCATGTAATAAATACAGTTATTGTAGCTCAAGAATTTCAGGCAAAGCGGATGGTAAATATAGTTTCTAGAAGCCCAAGAAGCAAAATGGGAGATCGGTCTATATGGGGCTATACCAAAAAATGGACCGATGGACACCATTTTCGGCACACCTTTTTATGGTCCCAAAAGAACTCTAGATTTTCAATTTCAGGAAAATCGGATAGAAAATATAGTTTCTAGAAGCCCAAGAAGCAAAATCGGGAAATCAGTCTCTATGGGGGCTCAAATACCTCTATATTTCCAATTTCAGGCAAATTGGATAAAAACTACGGTTTTTATAGGCCCAAGACTCCAAATCGGGAGGTTGGTTTATATGGGGGCTATATCAAAACATGGACCGATGCGGACCTCTTTCGATACACCTCTTTATGGTCCCAAAATACCTTTAGATTTTCAATGTCATACAAATCGGATAGAAAATATTGTTTCTAGACGCGTACGAAGCAAAATCAGGAGATCGGTCTATATGGGGGCTATACCAAAACATGGACCGATACGGACCATTTTCGACACACTCTTTTACAGTCCCACAATACCTCTAGATTTCTAATTTGAGGTAAATCGGATGGTAAATATAGTTTCTAGGCGCCCAAGAAGCAAAATCGGGAGATCGGTCTATATGGGGGCTACATCAAATCATGGACCGATACGGACCATTTTCGCCACACCTCCTTATGGTCCTAAAATACCTTTAGATTTTCAATTTCATACAAATCGGATAGAAAATACTGTTTCTAGATTTCCTCTAGATTTCCAATTTCAGGCAAATCTGATAAAAACTACGGTTTTTATAAGCCCAAGACCCCAAATCGGGAGGTCGGTTTATATGGGGACTATATCAAAACTTGGACCGATATAGCCCATCTTCGAACTTGACCTGCCTGCAAACAAAAATCTAATCTGTCCCAAATTTCGGGACGATAGCGCCATTATTGAAGGCTGTAGCGTGACAGACAGACAGACGGACATGCTTATATCGTCTTAGAATTTCTCCCTGATCAAGAATATATATACTTTATATAGTCGGAAATCGAAATTTCGATGTGTTACAAACGGAATGACAAACTTATTATATCCCCGTCACCATTTATGGTGGTGGGTATAAAAATAAAATTTTGACAAAACTCTCTATAGAAATAAAATTTTTACAAAGTTTTCTATAGAAACAAAATCTTGACAAAATTTTCTATTGGAATAAAATTTTGACACAATTATTTATTTAAAAAAATTTTGATAAAATTATGACAAAATTTTCTATAGACGTAAAATTTTCTATAGAATTAAAATTTTGAAAAAATTTCTATAGAACTAAATTTTGATACAATTTTCTATGGAATTAAAATTTTGAGAAAATTGTCTAGAAAAATAATTTTTTTACAAATTTTTTTATAGAAACAAAATTTTCACAAAACCATTTATAGAAACAACATTTTCTATAGAAATAAAATTTGGACAACGTTTGCTAAAGAAATAAAATGTTGACAAATTTACTATAGTAATAAAAATTTGACAAAATTTTCCACAGAAATAAAATGTTGACACTATTTTCTATAGCATAAAATTTTGACAAAATTTTCCATAGAAATAAAATTTTAAAAATTTTTTCTATAGAAATAAAATTTTGACAAAATTTTATATAGCAATAAAATTTTGACAAAATTTTCTATAGAAATAAAATGTTTCCACAATCTTCTATAGAAATAAAATTTTGGCAAAATTTACTATAGTAATAAAAATTTGACAAAATTTTCCATAGGAATAAAATTTTAACAAATTTTTCTATAGAAATAAAACTTTCTCAAAATTTTTTATAGCAGTAAAATTTTGACAAAATTTTCTATAGAAATAAAATGTTTCCAAAATCTTCTATAGAAATAAAATTTTCACAAAATTTTCTATAGATATAAAATTTTGACAAAATTTTTTATAGAAATAACATTTTGCCAAAATTTTCTATATCAATAAAATTTTGGGAAAATTGGCTATAGAAATAAAACTTTGACAAAATTTTCTATAGACATAAACTTGCTATAGAATTAAAATTTTGAATAAATTTTCTATAGAATTAAATTTTGATAAAATCTTGTATAGAATTAATAAAATTTCGTATGTTGACAAAACTATTTATGTTGACAAAATTATTTATAAAAAAAAAATTGACAAAATTTTCTATAGAAATAAAACTTTGACAAAATTTTCTATAGAAAAAGAATTCTGACAAAATTTTCTATAGAAATAAAATTTTAACAAAGTTTCCTATAAAAATAAAATTTTGACAAAATTTTCTGGAGAAATTAAATTTTGTCAAAAATTTCTATAGGAATGAAATTTTGATAAAATTTTTTATAGCAGTAAAATTTTGACAAAATTTTATATAGAATTAAATTTGGATAAAATTTTCTGTAGAATTAAAATTTTGAGACAAAATTTCCTATAAAAATAAAATTTTTACTAAATTTTCTAGAGAAATTATTTTTTTTCAAAATTGTTTTTTTATAGAAATAACATTTTGACAAAATTTTCTATAGCAATAAAATTTTGAGAAAATTTTCCATAGAAATAACATTTTGACAAAATTTTCTATAGACATAAAATTTTCTATAGAAATAAATTTTTAAAAAAATTTGTATAGAAATAAATTTTTGAAAAAAATTTGTATAGAAATACATTTTTGAAAAAAATTTGTATAGAAATAAATTTTTGAAAAAAATGTATAGAATTAAATTTTGATAGAATTTTCTATAGAATTAAAATTTTGAGAATATTGTTTCTATAAACAAAATTTTGACAAAATTTTTTATAGAAATAAAATTTTCGCAAAATTATTTATTAAAATACAATATTAACAAAATTTTCTATAGAAATAAAATTTTTAAAAAATTTTCTATAAACATAAAATTTTCTATAGAATTAAAATTTTCAAAAAATTTGTATAGAATTAAATTTTGATAGAATTTTCTATAGAATTAAATTTTTGAGAATATTGTCTAGAGAAATAAAATTTTGGCAAAATTTTCTATAAAATAAAATTTTGACAAAATTATTTATTAAAATAAAATTTTTACAAAATTATTTATTAAAATAATATTTTGACAAAATTTTCTATAGAAATAAAGTGTTTAAAAAGTTTTCTATAGAAATAAAATTTTGACAAAATTTTCTATAGAAATAAAGTGTTTAAAAAGTTTTCTATAGAAATAAAATTTTGACAAAAATTTTCTATAGAAATAAATTTTTGAAAAAAAAATTTGTATAGAATTAAATTTTGAGAAAAGTGTTTCTATAAACAAAATTTTGACAAAATTATTTACTAAAATTAAATTTTGACAAAATTTTCTATAGAAATAAAATTTTTACAAAATTTTCTATAGAAATAAAATTTTGACAAAATTTTCTATATCAATAAAATTTTGACAAAATTTTCTATAGACATAAAATTTCTAACGAAATAAAATTTTGAATAAATTTTCTATAGAATTAAATTTTGATAAAATTTTGCATAGAATTAACAAAATTTCCTATATTGACAAAAATATTTATGTTGACAAAATTATTTATAAAAAGAAAAAATTGACAAAATTTTCTATAGAAATAAAATTTTAACAAAGTTTCCTATAAAAATAAAATTTTGACAAAATTTTCTGGAGAAATTAAATTTGGTCAAAAATTTCTATAGGAACGAAATTTTCTATAAAATTAAAATTTTGAGAAATTTGTCTAGAGAAATAAAATTTTGGCAAAATTTTCTATAAATTAAAATTTTGACAAAATTTATTAAAATAAATTTTGATAAAACTTTCTATAGAAATAAAATTTTGACAAAATTTTCTATTGAAATAGAATTTCGACAAAATTAGCTAACATATATAACAGCTAAATTGGCATCACTGTTAATTATTTTCACTCTACTTGAGCAAGTCTTTCCCTCTCTCGCTCTCTTTCACTCTCAGCATCATTGAATGTCTGTTGTTGGGATAACAAGAAAATAAGAATGAGTCGAGAATAATGCAAAAACGACAGAAAAAAGAAGTTTGCTCCTTTCAAGTAAAAGATGCTAATTGAATTTCTAGTTTTGTAGTTTTCTTTTCATCCCTAAATGAATTGAATGAATCCTATTCTAATAGGAGATGCATGTGAAAAGAATCAATGATTTCTGATAATTGGAATTATTCTTAAAGTTCTCGCCATGAATGTGGGTGTTGGTCTAAAACAAATTCCGATCTGAACTTAATTTTTTGTATGATTTTATTAAAATCCTTGGTAAGGATAGAAGGATAGGCCGTAGAACACATTTAGAAAATGTCCAATGTGACCATACCATACCATGACCTTCCTCTCGCACTCGAATTTTTAAGTGTTGCCATATGTAAATTATTTCGAGACTTCATTACTTGTTTTTAAGTGTTGCCATATGGAAATAATTTCGAGAGTCCATTCTATGTTTTGCCCACTCAAGAGATTAATACCAACTGTCAGAATTATTGATGGATAAGGCAATGACATGAATGAAGTGCCAGTAATAAAAACAAGATCTGTGATAAATTTCTTTTTCGATATAAGCAAAAATACTTTTCATCTTAATTGGCCATTAGTGTAGGTCATTAGCGTAGTTGGCAAAGGGTGCCAAGAGACCAAAAACGAAATGTAGCTTTCTTACTGAATTAGCAACAAATCTGAAATTTTAATATGGCTCCAGGTGTATGGGGTTTGCCCCCCCCCCCTCCATAAAGGAAAATCCCAGCTACGCCTATATGACAGCCCCTTCAAATATGTAAATCACCATGAATGTCGAAATATATACCGTAGTGTATGGCTTAAGGGATTCTGTATGAATGCATTGCCGAAACTGACAGAGCTTGGTAAAATGTAGCAAACGGAGAAGGAGGAGTTCCACAACAGCTCTTCGATAAACAAACGAACAGCAGGAATAAATTGCATTCACCCATATGCAGGTTTTCCCATTATTCCCATTATCATTGGTATCGCCAATGGCCATAATGTCAGAGTCGATGGCAAATATTGATAAATTCTTCATAATATTAAATGGGTGTAAAAAGTTACGTTTACAGGTGGAGAGGAGTCTAACGAAAAAAAAAACAAGTATATAAGGCCGTAAGTTCGGCCAGGCCGAATCTTATGTACCCACCACCATGGATTGGGTAGAAAATTCTACGAAAGACTATCATCCACAATCGAATTACTTGGGTTGTGGTATCTTAAAACTTCTTAACATCGTTTTCTAAATTGTGATTTAGTCCATACATGGTATATATTAGACAAAAAAAGTTATGTATAGTTAAGTCTACAAATAATTACGAATCGATATGGACTTTTTGTACGTAGAGAGCCAGAATTGAAATATGGGGATCGCTTATATAGGGGCTATATACAATTATGAACTTGATATGGACCAATTTTTGTGTGATTGGGGATCGATTTATCTGAGGGCCATATATAACTATAGACCGATGTGGACCTAGTTAGGCATGGTTGTTATCGACCATATACTAGCACAATGTACCAAATTTCAACTCACTCGGATGAAATTTGCTCCTCCAAGAGGTTCCAAAACCAAATCTCGGGATCGGTTTATATGGGGCTATGTACGATTATGGACTGATATGGACCACTTTTGGCATGGTTGTTAAATATCATATACTACCACCACGTACCAAATTTTAAGCAGATCGGATGAATTTTGCTTCTCCAAAAGGCACCGGAGGTCAAATCTGGGGATCGGTTTATATGGGAGCTATATATAATTATGGACTGATAGGAACCAATTCCTGCATGGTTGGTGGAAACCATATACTAACATCACGTACCAAATTCCAACCGAATGGGAAGAATTTTGCTCTTCCAAGGGGCTCTGGAGGTCAAATCTGGGGATCGGTTTATATGGGGCCTATATATAATTATGGACCGATATCGACCAATTTTTGCATGGGAGTTTGAGGCCATATATTAACACCACGTACCAAATTTCAACTGAATCAGATGAATTTTGGTCTTCCAAGAGGTTCCGGAGGCCAAATCTGGTGATCGGTTTATATGGGGGCTATATATAATTATGAACCGATGTGGACCAACTTTTGCATGGTTGTTAGAGTCCATATACTAACATCACGTACAAAATTTCAGCCGGATCGGATGAAATTTGCTTCTCTTAGAGGCCTCGCAAGCCAAATCGGGGGATCGGTTTATATGGGGGCTATATATAATTATGGACCGATGTGGACCAGTTTTTGCATGGTTGTTAGAGACCGTATACTGACACCATGTACCAAATTTTTGCCGGATCGGGTGAAATTTGCTTCTCTTAGAGGCCTCGCAAGCCAAATCGGGGGTTCGGTTTATATGGGGGCTATATATAATTATGAACCGATGTCGACCAATTTTTGCATGGTTGTTAGAGACCATATACTAACACCTTGTACCAAATTTCAGCCAGATCGGATGAAATTTGCTTCTCTTAGAGGCCTCGCAAGCCAAATCGGGGGATCGGTTTATATGGGGGCTATATATAATTATTGACCGATGTGGACCAATTTTTGCACGGTTGTTAGAGACCATATACTAACACCGTGTGCCAAATTTCAGCCGGATCGGATGAAATTTGGTTCTCTTAGAGGCTCCGCAAGCCAAATCTAGTGATCGGTTTATATGGGGGCTATATGTAATTATGGACCGATATGGACCAATTTTTGCAGGTTTGTTAGAGACCATATACTAACACCATATACCAAATTTTAGCCGGATCGGATGAAATTTGGTTCTCTTAGAGGCTCCGCAAGCCAAATCGTGGGATCGGTTTATATGGGGGCTATATTTAATTATGGACCGATATGGACCAATTTCTGCACGGTTGTTAGAGACCTTCTATTAACACCAAGCACCAAATTTCCGCAAGCCAAATTTGGGGGTCCGTTTATATGGGGGCTATATGTAAAAGTGGACCGATATGGACTAATTTTTGCATGGTTGTTAGAGACCATATACTAACACCATGTACCAAATTTCAGCCGGATCGGATGAAATTTGCTTCTCTTAGAGCAATCGCAAGCCAAATCTGAGGGTCCCTTTATATGGGGGTTATACGTAAAAGTGGACCGATATGGCCCATTTTCAATACCATCCGACCTACGTCGAAAACAACTACTTGTGCCAAGTTTCAAGTCGATAGCTTGTTTCGTTCGGAAGTTAGCGTTATTTCAACAGACGGACGGACGGACGGACGGACGGACATGCTCAGATCGACTCAGAATTTCACCACGACCCAGAATATATATACTTTATGGGGTCTTAGGGCAATATTTCGATGTGTTACAAACGGAATGACAAAGTTAATATACCCACATCCTATGGTGGAAGGTATAAAAATGGGAGCGAAAAAAATATGAGAGTTGGGATGTGGTCCATATTGTGTCTAAAAATATTTATGATTTTTACAATAATAAGAAAGAAGTGGAATCGTGGTCCCGTAGAACTCAGTGGGTTAGCTGTAGATTCAAAAAACTTAGTGATGGCTCTTTAAATCCGATGAACTCGTTTGGGGGGCGATCGATCGCAGTGGTCAGTGGGGGAATTTCAGATCCGATGAACTCAATGACGGAACTGTGGATCCAAAAAAATTTGTGATGAATCTGTAAATCCAACGAATTAATTGGGGAATTTCGAGATAGTGACTGAAGTGTATGTCCAAATAGCTATTTGGGGTAGTTTTAGATGCGAAAACCTCAGTGGGTGAAGCGAAAAAACTCTGGGGGGAATTGTAGATCCAAAGAAAGTGAGTGAATTGTAGATCCAAAGAATTTCGTAGTAAATCCGACGAATTCATCGGGTAGATCAGAAGAACTCAGTTGAAAACTGTGGATCCGAAGAACTCAGTGGGGAATTGTAGATCCGAAGCACTCAGTGGTTGCACTGTAGATCCACAGAATTTAATGACGAACTAGTTAATCCGAACCTGTCATTGGGAACTGTAGATTTCCAGAACTCTTTTCTGGAACCGTGTATCCTTAGAAATCACTGTGTGAATTGCGAATCCAATGAACTCCGTGAGGTAACCGTGAGACAATTGCAGATCCGAAGAACTCATTAGAGAACTGTTGATCCAAAACCTCAGTGGGGGAATTGCAGATCCGAAGAACTTAGTGCATGAACTGCAGATCCAAAGAACTCAGTGGGATCAACTGTTGGTACGAAGTACTTAGAGATGGAATTGTAAATCCAAAGAACTCACTGGGGGAATTGTTGACCCGATGAACTAAATGGTTGAATTGTAGATCCAAAGAACTTAGTGATGGATCTCTAAATTTGTCGAACTGATTGGAGAACTATGGATTCTAAGTGCTTAGTGAGGGAATTGTGGATCCGATTACTCAATGACGGAACTGTGGACCCAAAGAATTTAGTGATGAAGCAGTAAATTCGACGAATTCATTGGGGAATTGTGACTTAGTGGGTGAAGTGTAGATCCAAAGAACTCTAGGGGGTAGTTTCAGATGCGAAAAATTCAGTAGGTGAGTGCAAATCCGAAGAACTCGTTGGAAAATTGTGAATCTAAAGAACTCATTTATAGAACTGTACACCCGAAGAATTGGAAGTGGATCAGTAGATCACAAAAATTCATTGGGGAACTGTAGATTCGAAGATCTCAGTTATGGAGCCATGGAACCGTGGAACTCAGTAGGTGAACTGTAGATCTTAATAACTTAGTAATGGATCTCTAAATCCGAACAGCACAATGGAAAACTATGGATCTGAAGAAGTCTGTGGGGAACTTTAAAATCCGATGAACTCAATGACGAAACTGTGAATCCAAAAAATTTAGTGATGAAGCAGTAAATTCGACGAATTCATTGGGGAATTTCGACTTAGTGGGTGAAGTGGAGCCAAAGAACTCTATGGGGGTAGTTGTAAAACCTAAAAACTCAGTGTGTGAAGTGTAAATCCGAAGAACTCATTGGGAAATTGGGAATCCGAAGAAGTCTGTGGCGGAATTGTTGATCCGACGAACTAAATGGTTGTGCTGTAGATCCAAAGAACTCATTTAGGGAACTGGTACATCTGAAGAATTCAGAGTCGGAACTGTAGATCACAAAAATTCGTTGGGGAAGTGTAGATTCGAAGAACTCAGTTATGGAGTCGTGGATCCCTGGAACTCAGTAGGTGAACTGTAGATCCAAACAACTTAGTGATGGGTCTTTAAGTCTGATGAACTCATTGGAGAACTTAAGAGCTCAGACGGGGAATTGTAGATGCTATGAACTCAATGATGGAACTGTGGATCTAAAACATTTAGTGATGAAGCAGTAAATTCGACGAATTCATTGGGTGAGCGGCAGATCAGAAGAACTCAGTGAGTGAACCGTGACAGAATTGCAGATCCGAAGAACTCAGAGAATTGCTGATCCAAAGACCTCGGTGGAGGTATTTGCAGATCCGAAGAACTGAGGTGAGGTGAAATGTAAATCTAAAAAACTTAGTGATGGATCCAAAAATCCAATTGGGGAACTTTGGATTCGAAGAACTCAGCGGGGGAATTGTCGATCCGATGACGTCAAGGAGGGAACTGTGAATCCAAACAATTTAGTGATGAAGCAGTTAATTCAACGAATTCATTGGGGAATAACGACTTAGTGGGTTAAGTGTAGATCCAAAGAATTCTATGGGGGTAGTTCTTAAACCAAAAACTCAGTGTGTGAAGTGTAAATCCGAAGGGCTCATTGGGAAATTGAAAATCATAAAAACTCTGGGTGGGAATTGTTGATCCGATGAACTAAATGGTTGAACTTTAGATCCAAATAACTCAGTTATGGAACTGTACACCCGAAGAATTCAGTGGCGTAATTGTAGATCACTCAGTTGTAAAACCAGGGATCCGAAAAAATCAGTGCATGAACTGTAGATTCAAAGAGTTTTGTAATGGATCTTTAAATCCCACAAACTCATTGGAGAACTATGAATCTGAAGAGCTCAGAGGGGGTAGAGTAGATCCTATGAACTCAATGACGGAACTGTGGATCTAAAACATTTAGTGATGAAGCAGTAAATTCGACGAATTCACTGGGTGTGCGGCAGATCACAAGAACTAAGTGGGTAATTGCAGATCAGAAGAACTCAGTGGGTAATTACGGAATTCAGTAAGTGAACCGTGAGAGAATTGCAGACCCGAAGAACTAAGAGAACTGTTGATCCAAAGAGCTCAGTGAAGGAATTTGCAGATCCGTAGAACTGAGGAGGTGAACTGTAAAACCAAAAAACTTATTGGTGGATCCCTAAGTCCCATTGGATCCGAAGAGTTCAGTGGAGGGATTGTAAATCCTACGAACTAAATGGGTGAACCCTTGAGAGATTTGTGGATGCGAGAAACTCATTGTGAAACTGTGGATCCAAAGAACTCAGTGATTGAATTGTAAAGCCGAAGACCCGAAGTGATGGGACTGCAAACCATTAGAACTTACAATTCTATATGAAAACAGACATAAATGGATTTAGTTCATCTATCGGTCTTTGTGAGTTGTAAATGAGATCAGTGATCAGTCGAGTTTGTAAGTGGACCATACTCGGCACAAACTGGTAACTCTTTAAGTCCATTGATAGTAATTACTTTCAGATCTTTCGTCGTAAATTAAGGACGGCGCAGGGACTGACATTCTTCATTCCCATTTGAATGTTGCCATTTGGCACCGCAGAAAAAAAGAAGACAAACGGAGTAGGAGAGCCTCAGCAAACACAAAAATAAAATTAGCATCAAAAGTGTCTATGTTTGCATATATTTACCAGACACGTAGGGACGGACAGTTTTGTCAGCTTTCATGTATCACACTCTGGTACATCTGAGACCTCTGTCTGACTGACACATCAAGAATTCAAGAACATCTTCTTTTGGTGGTGTCACAGACAATGCTGTCGTTTGTCATTGTACTTCGATATCAGCACGAATTCCTGGCTGCATTTTTCTATGTCTGGACTCGCTTCGTTTTGAACGTTGTTGTTGTTGTATACTTTTGATGCTTAGCCCATGGATTTTCTAATATAATCAAGAAATCCAAAAATACTTTTGCAAAAAAAAATTATCGAAAAACTAAAGATACTTAAGAAAACTATCACATAGAGATGACTGAAGTGGTAATGGCAAATTTCCACTACAGGGTTTAACAAAAGATATAAAATATATAAGAAATATAGCCGCGATTTTGTGTTCTTCAAATCCAAAGGCATCCTATTCACTAGGAGATCTCTAAGCAGGACAATATTGTTAGAGTATATACGTGCAGATTTACAGTTCAATCACTAAGATCATCTGATAAGTAACTCAGCAATTGAACTGCAGACCTGAAGATATTATAGCCCAGTAATCGGAGATACTATTAGTTGAACTGCAAAGTTGAAGATCTATGATTGGAGGCTTGGAAGATCTCAACGATCGAACCGTAGATCAGAAGACATCAGTGATTCAACTGCAGACCCTGTATTATAACGGCAATCTGGAAGATGCGCGTGATAAAAAAAACGCAGACCCGTAGATCTCAGTGAGCGAACTTCAAACCCAAAGACTTCAGTGGTTAAACTGGAAACCCCAAATTCGTAATGGTTGAACTGCAGGACCAAAGACTCTAGTGATCAAACTTCCGATCCCAAGATGTTAGTGATTGAACTGCAGACCCAAAAATCTAAGTGATTGAACTGCATACCTAAAGATATCAGTGGTTGTATCGAACTGAAGACGGGTAGATCTCAGATGGGAAGAAGTGCAGATCCGAAGACTTCAGTGACTTAACTGCAGACTCAGAGGTTGAATGACAAACTTGGAGATCTTTGTGATTGAACTAGAAGACTGGATGATCTCAGCGATCGCATTGAAGAACCGAAGACTTCAGCGACTGAACTGATAACCCAGAGATCTCAGTGATTAGATGCAGAACCCAAAATCTAAGTCGTTAATATATCAGTGGATGCACCGGAAGAAAACCGGAAGATTGGGGCGATGGAAATGCAGATCCGAAGACTTCAGTGACTGAACTGCAGACTTCGAGATCTCAGAGGTTGATTGGCAAACTTGAAAGTCTTAGAGGCTGAACGCTAGATCTGAAGGTGCTAAAGATAGTACTCCTGTCGCAAAGATATCAGTGATCCAACTGCAGATCCGAAGACTTCGGGGATCCAGCTATAGACCCGAAAACTTCAGTGCTGGACTGCAGACATTGTAACGTGATTTTCTTTGTGGCTCAGCCCAGTGGCCGCCCAGGATTACCTTTTAAGTGTCCACGAACCTTAAATAAGGACACACTACTTTATTCCCTTATCAGGTTTTTATTTACGATTCAAATGTGGATGACAGCAATGAAAGGGCTGGTGGGGTGATGGGGCGGCGACGACTGGCAACGTTTTTATGGTGGGAATCTGTGGGCGGTGCTGAGATGGACGGTGGTGAGGACTGGTGCTATGCCGATGGGTGACGATGTTGGAACGGCGCGAAGCTGACGATGTTGAATCGATGTGATGCTGACTGGCGACGATAATAAAACGGTGCAATGCTGATGGCGTCGGTGATGATGCGATGCTAACTGGTTACGATGATAAAACGGTGCGAGGTTGACTGGTGATGATGACGAAACTATGCGATGCTCATGGTGTCGCCTTACGGTGTTCGTGTACAGGGGTAGCGATGGTGTCGGGCCAGCTGGTGTCCGCGAACGGGGATGACGATGGTGTCGGGCCGACTATTGCTCGTGATGGTCATGTATTGGTTTATGTAAAGAAAAAAAGGAAAAGAGAGGGTTCGGCTATACTAGCACTTGAATGATGCGAACGAATCTCGTAAGTGGACGAACTGCGTAACCGAACGAATCGCGTAAGAGGACGAACCGCGTTAACAGACGAATTGCGTAAACGAACAAATCGCGTACGCGGACAAACCGCGTAAGCAGTTCTATTTTATTTCTATTAGGAAAATTTTTCTACAGGAAATTTTTTCAAAATTTTATTTGTATAGAAAATTTTTTCAAAATTTTATTTGTATAGAAAATTTTGTTACAAATTTTTTTTTCTATAGAGAATTTTATAAAAATTTTATTTCTATAAAAAAATTTTGTTAAAAATATTATTTCTATAAAAAATTTTTCAAAATTTTATTTCTATAGGTAATTTTATCAAATTTGCTTTCTCGATAGAGAATTTTATATTATTTCTATAGAAAATTTTTTTAAAGTTATATTTCTATAGAAAATGTTATTTCTGTAGAAAATTTTGTTAAAAATTGTATTTCTATAAAAATTTTGTCAAAATTTTATTTCTATAGAAAATTTCATCAATATTTTATTTCTTTAGAACATTTTGTTAGAAATTTTATTTCTATAGAAAATTTTGACAAAATCTTATTTCTATAGAAAATTTTGTCAAAATTTTGTTTCTATAGAAAAATTTGTCAAAATTTTATTTCTATAGAAAATTTTGTTAAAATTTTATTTCTATAGAACATTTTGTCGCAGGAATTTTATTTGTATAGAAAATTTTGTTGCAAATTTTATTTCTACAGAGAATTTTATAATAATTTTATTTCTATACAAAATTTTGTTTAAAATATTATTTCTATAAATAATTTTGTCAAAATTTTATTCCTATAGAGAATTTTATAAACATTTTATTTATATAGAAAATTTTATTTCTATTAAAAATTCTATCAAAATTGCTGTCTCTATAGAGAATTTTATCAACATTTTATTTATATAGAAAATTTTGTCAAAATTATATTTCCATAGAAAATTTTATTTCTGTAGAAAATTTTATAATAATTTTATTTTTATAGAAAATTTTGTTAAAAATTTTATTTCTTTAGAAAATTTTATCAAAATTTTATTTTTATAGAATTTTTTTTTGAAAATTTTATTTCTTTAGAAAATTTTATTTTTATAGAAAATTTTATCAAAATTTTATTTTTATAGAAAATGTTGTTAAAAATGTTATTTCTTTAGAGAATTTTATATCTGTAGAAAATTTTATCAAAATTTTATTTTTATAGAAAATTTTGTCAAAATTTTATTTATATAGAACAAATTTTATATATAGAATAGAACAAAATTTTATTTCCTTAAAAAATTTTGTCAAAATGTTATTTCTATAGAAAATTTTGTTAAAATTTTATTTCTATAGAAAATTTTGTCAAAATTATATTTCTATAGAAAATTTTATTAAAATTTTATTTCTGTAGAAAAGTTTCTCGCAGGAATTTTATTTGTATAGAAAAATTTGTTACAAATTTTATTTCTATAGAGAATTTTATAATAATTTTATTTCTATAAAAAATTATGTTAAAAATATTATTTCTATAAAAAATTTTGTCAAAATTTTATTTCTATAGAAAATTTTATCAATATTTTATTTCTTTAGAAAATTTTGTTAGAAATTTTATTTCTATAGAAAATTTTGTCAACATTTTATTTCTATTTAAAATTTTGTCAAAATTTTGTTTCTATAGAAAAATTCGTCAAAATTTTATTTCTATAGAAAATTTTCTTAAAATTTTATTTCTATAGAAAATGTTGTCGCAGGAATTTTATTTGTATAGAAAAGTTTGTTAAAAATTTAATTTCTATAGAGAATTTTATAATGATTTTATTTCTATACAAAATTTTGTTAAAAATATTATTTCTATATAAATAACATTTATTTCTATATAAATGTTATTTATATAGAAAATTTTGTCAAGATTATATTTCCCTAGAAAATTTTATTTTTGTAGAAAATTTTATAAAAATTTTATTTTTACAGAACATTTTGTTAAAAATTTTATTTCTTTAGAAAATTTTATCAAAATTTTATTTTTATCGGAAATTTTGTTAAAAATTTTATTTCTTTAGAAAATTTTATTTTAATAGAAAATTTTATCAAAAGTTTATTTTTATAGAATATTTCATCAAAATTTTATTTTTATAGAAAATTTTGTCAAAATTTTATTTCATTCGTTTTGTTTTGTTATTGTTGGTTTTTGTTCTTTAATCATTGTTGGTGTTTTTTTGATTTCAGCTTAAAACCATACATTGACTAAACTACAAGTGTAATTTAACCAACAGAGGAAAAGAATGTTTGTCGAATTTATTTGGGCAAAACCCTATAGACTGCAAGATGATTGGTTCGACGCACGTTTCGGAATTACCACATTCCTCATCAGCATCCTCTACTTGCAGCAAAACTATCAACCAATTATCAGAATAAATTCAGGCAATTCATTAAACCCAACAATGAACCACACTTGAACCTTCCGTACGACTGGCGTCCACACATATAATTCAGCACCCAACGCTACGCTCCTGCCGGTAGGGACGTATTCTCGATGTCCTCAAATAATGTGGCATGGTTGACCGTATCGAATGCTTTCGATAGGTCAAGCGCCACGAGGACCGTCCTATGACACGGCCTGGGCTGGTTAAGTCCCTTATTAATATGTATCGAAATGGCATGTAAGGCTGTTGTCGTACTATGTACCTTACGGAATCCATGTTGATGGTGGGCAGCCGGAAAATTCTCCACAAGGCTGGGGAGGAGTAATGCCTCAAGTGTCTTGGCTACTGGCGAAAGAAGGGATATCGGTCTGTACGATTCACCTTTGCTCGGTTTCAGTAGTGGAATCACCCTTCCCATTTTCCAGACATCGGGTATAATGTGTGATTCCAAAGACAAATTGAGGAGTCTGGTCAGGTACTCAACTCCCAGTATTCCCAGATGCTTCAGCATTAGCATTGAAATTCCGTCAGGGCCCAGCGCCTTAGATGGTTTCGCGCTGTTGATGACATTGGTAACTTCGGCTGCAGTAAATTGTGGTGTGTCATCGGCTCGGAGACCACGTACACGACGGGTGGCTCTCCTTTTCGCTCTATCACTCTCGGGATGCTCGACAAACTGTCGGTTGAAGTATTTGGCGCACCTCTTCGGATCAATCACAGTCACGTCGCCAAATGTGACTGAAATCCCATCATCCCTTGTGGAGGGGTTCGAGAGGGCTCTAACTGTTGACCACAATTTACCAGTTCCTGTTCCTAAGTTACATTGCTTAAGGTGCTCTAACCAAGTGTTCCGCTTGTGCTCGTCGACTATCTTACTAATCTCTAGATTTAGTTCTCTGATTCTAGGATCAGCAGGGTTAGCACGACGGCGTTCATCACGCTCGTCTGCGAGTCCCGCCGCTTCGGCTGGGAAGTTGGGCCTCACTTGGGCAATTCGACCAGCGGGTATGAAGCGAGCGGCTGCTGCGTTGATGATGTCCCGGAACTCCCTCTGGGCAACATGAACATGTGAGGGGGACGGGAGCTCACTGAAGCGGCGATCGGTGTATTCTCTGAAGCCTTCCCAGTTGGCTTTCTTTTGATTAATAAACGTCCGGCGTTCAGAGGTTATGAAATCGGAGGGTCGGTTGATGGTGAGTATTATGGGGAGGTGGTCCGAACCCAATGAAATGACGGGTTGCCAGGAGACGTCATTTATCAGACCAGGCGATGCTAACGATAAATCTGGCGAACTGCTGCAGTCACCCATAATTCTCGTGGGGGTCTCTTCGTTCACCGTGCAAAATGTGGAGTCGTCTATCTGCTCTGCCAAAGCTATGCCCCTCTGGTCATTACCCAGGAGAGAATGCCAAAGTTCATAGTGGGCATTAAAATCTCCTAGAACCAATCGGTTATGCCCGCTCAACAACCACTCAATGTTTGGGCTATAACCTGGAGCACAGCTACCAACCGGCGGTATGTACACATTGTATAGCTCTATCTCGGCAGCCCCACACTTAACTGCTACCCCCATACATTCCATGTACGGGTCATTTGTGTCTAGCACAAGCGTGATAGGTCTATACTGCACGGAACGGTGTAATATGAAAGCCAGGCCACCACCTCCATTTCTTGTGCGATCCCTCCGTAGGACATTGTACCCATCACAATGTCGTAGGCTGCAGGTGGCATTCAGCTTTGGATCACCGCGACCCTTATCCTTTTCCGATTCATAAAGTCTACGATCTCACTAATCTTACCACGGAGCCCGTTGCAATTAAATTGCAAAAATGATGCACTCTCCGGAACTGGTACAACAATATTCGGTGTAAGAAGCTGCGGCGGAGAATATTGTTGTGCGGGAGAAGTCGGTGGGTCACATAATCGGATGACCCACTGCTGCTGTCATTGGCACAGCATCCTGCCACGAAGTCAGTTTGACTATACTCCCGCAGCGATGTTAGGCCGGAGCAGTTCCGGAAGTGCACCCATTCCATGCACCGGTTACACCTCACCGAAACCGAGCGATGGTGAATTCGATTTCGGCAGACGGCACAGTACCATGGTCCGAGGTTTTCCTCTATCCCGGCTCGGACCAAAAGCAGGTGGAGAAGGCTCCCCGGGATGGACCTTCTCCAACACGAAAAAACGGACGAGACAACACGTACACTGAGGTGGCAGCCGCTGGCCGATGGCTGGTATCCATCGGGTCAATCCGGTGCGTAGAACCCGCCGCCGTGGGATTTTCAGAAAAAAAATCTGATAATTGGTTTATAGTTTTGCTGTAAGAAGAGGATGCTGATGAGGAATGTAGTAATTCTGAAACGTGCGTCCATCTTGCAGTCTATAGGGCTTTGCCCAAATAAATTTGACAAACATTCTCTTCCTCTGTTGGTTAAACTACACTTGTAGTTTATTCAATGTATGGTTTTAAGCTGAAATCAAAAAAACACCAACAAAATTGTATTTCTATAGAAAATTTCATCAAAACTGTATTTCCATAGAAAATTTTATTTCTATAGAAAATTTTGTTAAAATTTTATTTCTATAGAAAATTTTGTTAAAAATTTTATTTCTATAAAAAATTTTGTTAACCATTTTATTTCTATAGAAAATTTTGCCAAAATTATATTTCTATAGAAAATTTTGTTAAAAATTTTATTTCTAAGAAAATTTTATCAAAATGTTATTTCTATAGAAAATTTTCTTAAAAATTTTATTTCTATAGCAAATTTTGTTAAAAATTTTATTTCTATTAAAAAAATTGTCAAAATTATATTTCTATAGAAAATGTTGTAAAAAATTTATTTCTAAAGAACATTTTGTCAAAATTTTATTTCTATAGAAAATTTTGTCAAAATTTTATTTCTATAGAAAATTTTGTTAAATTTTTTTTTTCTATAGAAAATTTTGTTAAAAATTTTATTTCTAAAGAAAATTTTATCAAAATGTTATTTCTAAAGAAAATTTTATCAAAATGTTATTTCTATAGAAAAAATTGTTAAAAATTTAATTTCTATAAAAAGAAATTGTCAAAATTTTATTTCTATAGAAAATGTTGTCAAAACTTTATTTCTAAAGAAAATTTTGTTAAAAATTTTATTTCTAAATAAAATTTTATCAAAATTTTATTTCTATAGAAAATTTTGATAAAATTTTATTTTTATAGAAAATTTTGTCAAAATTTTATTTCTATAGAAAATTTTGTTAAAATTTTATTTCTATAGAAAAATTTGTCAAAATTTTATTTCTATAGAAAATTTTGTTAAAATTTTATTTCTATAGAAAATTTCGATAAAATTTTATTTCTATAGAAAATTTTGATAACATTTTATTTTTCTATACAAATATTTGTCAAAATTTTGTCTCCAAAAATATTTATATATTTTGTCAGAATTTTATTTCTAGAGAAAATTTTGTCTAAATTATAGGCCTGGATCAAAAGATAAGAATTACACTGAGAATAAATTTGATTTATTGAAAAACCAATTATTGTAATTAAACTCCTTTAGGGGTTTTTACATTTCTTTTGGATATTATCCAATTTCAGAGTCAAAATGGAAATCTTACGTCCCAAGATTTTCTCCTCTTTTTCCAGAGAGAAAATATCCGTTTTCTTTTCAATGTAATCACTAACACTTGGAGCCTGAAATCGTTGCAATTGAATTTGCAAAATTTCTAATGCTTTGGCATTTTTTTGATTTTCCATCTCTATCGTGTTGACCTCTTTCTCAAGTTTTCCAATGGCCTTTAGAACATCCACAATTTTACTGTACATGTGTTTTGACTCCATTTCGTTGATCATCAATAGTTTCTTTTGTTGAGACATGCCGAGGGATAGTTTGCCCGTTTCACATTTTAGACCAGCCATGTGGATATTCTTTTCATCCAATAGACTAAGAAGTTCTGTGCGTTTAATTAAGAGTTTTTCAAAATCCACCGAAGTCAATTTTCCACTCAACTCGGCTTTGGTTATGAGTTCACTTTGCAATTTTTTGCATTTATCTTGCAGGGAGGTTTTCTTCAGGCGCATTGTGGCCAGAAGGGCTGTACCATTTTTGATCCAATTATTTAGAAATTTTTTTAATTTATTCTCCAGTTGTTTTTCAGTTGCAGTACTGAGAAATTCCAAATCATTATCATCTCGAAGGAAATGAAGTTGAAAGTTGTGGATAGTTTCTTGAGTTTCTTCACACATAAATTTGATCTCTTCCAAATGGCCACGCAACATTTCGATTTCATGGGAAGCTATTACAAAGATACAAATTGGAGACATTTTATTAGAGTCGCTTGTTTTGAAGGACGACAGGAAGTAAGAGGGCCCATGTCGGCCCGGATGGTGTCCTCCTACTAAGGACATTCAGAGCTTTAGAAGAGGAAGAGGTACCTATAACTGCTGTATATGAGTTTCTCATGCCAAAGAGGTGGAGCTGGGCATTCGAGGTTCCACAAAAAAAACCGAAGACTTTTTGGACAGAACTGTGGATGGTAGTGACCTGAGGAACTTAGCGGTTTAACCGAAGACCCCACGGTCATAGAAACTAAACGGCAAATCTGAATATGTCAGTCATAGTACTTCAGACCCGAAGATCGCACTGGTTGAACTGCAGAACCGCAGACTTCATTGCTGGAACTTTAAATCTTAGCGATTGAACGAGAGATCTGACGGTCTTAGATACTAAACCTAAAGATCGCACTGATGAACTACAGATCTGCAGACCCGAAGACTTCATTGCCGGAACTGATGATCATAGCGATCGAACGAGACATGACGGTCTTAAAGACTAAACGCCAGACCTGAAGATGTTAGTGGCAGCACATCAGACCCAAAGATCTCAGTGCATACCTGACCCGAAGACTTCATTGATCGTCCTGTGGTTAAACTGCAAACCCCAAAATTTTAATGGTTCAACTGCAGACCTGAAGATGTCAGTGGGAGTACTTCAAACCCAAAGATCTCAGTAATTGAACTGCATACCTGCCAGTTATCAATGGTTGAACTGCAGACTTTAATATCGAAGTGATTGAAATGGAGACGTCAAGATGCAGATGCCGAGATCTTATCGAATAAAATGCAGACCCGGGATCACAGTGGTTGAAAGCCAATAATGAAGCTGCTAAAGAACCCAATGATGGAGCTGCAGACCAGAAGATCTCAGTGATTTAATTGCAGACATGAAGATTTCTTTGCGGTCCCGAATATCTGAGTGACTGATCTACTGACTCTGAGATATAGATGTCGCTGTCCGCACTGCAGATCTGAGATCTCAGTAGTTGATCTACAGACCTGAAGATCCCGGTGAAGGAGCTGCAGACTCTGCGAAAGATTTCAGTGGTTAATTGATGATGTTAGTGGGAGTACTTCAGACCCAAAGATCTCAGAGATTGAACTGCATACCTGAAAGTTATCAGTGGTGGAACTGCAGACTTTAATATCGAAGTGATTGAAATGGAGACGTGAAGATGCAGATGCCGAGATCTTATCGAATAAAATGCAGACCCGGGATCACAGTGGTTGAAATATAGACCTAAAGAACCCAATTATGAAGCTGCAGACCAGAAGATCTCAGTGATTTAATTGCAGATATGAAGATCTCTTTGCGGTCCCGAATATCTGTATGACTCATCTATTGACTCTAAGATATAGAGGCCGCTGTCCGCACTGCAGATCTGAGATCTTAGTGGTTGAACTACAGACCTGAAGATCCCAGGGAAGGACCTGCAGACTCTGCGAAAGATTTCAATGGTTAATTGAAGATGTTAGTGGGAGTACTTCAGACCCAAAGATCTCAGAGATTGAACTGCATACCTGAAAGGTATCAGTGGTTGAACTGCAGACTTTAATATCGAAGTGATTGAAATGGAGACGTGAAGATGCAGATGCCGAGATCTTATCGAATAAAATGCAGACCCGGGATCACAGTGGTTGAAATATAGACTTGAAGGACCCAATGATGGAGCTGCAGACCATAAGATCTCAGGGATTTAATTGCAGACATGAAGATCTCTTTGCGGTCCCGAATATCTGAGTGATTGATCTATTGACTCTAAGATATAGAGGCCGCTGTCCGCACTGCAGATCTGAGATCTTAGTGGTTGAACTACAGACCTGAAGATCCCAGGGAAGGACCTGCAGACTCTGCGAAAGATTTCAATGGTTAATTGAAGATGTTAGTGGGAGTACTTCAGACCCAAAGATCTCAGAGATTGAACTGCATACCTGAAAGGTATCAGTGGTTGAACTGCAGACTTTAATATCGAAGTGATTGAAATGGAGACGTGAAGATGCAGATGCCGAGATCTTATCGAATAAAATGCAGACCCGGGATCACAGTGGTTGAAATATAGACTTGAAGAACCCAATGATGGAGCTGCAGACCATAAGATCTCAGGGATTTAATTGCAGACATGAAGATCTCTTTGCGGTCCCGAATATCTGAGTGATTGATCTATTGACTCTAAGATATAGAGGCCGCTGTCCGCACTGCAGATCTGAGATCTTAGTGGTTGAACTACAGACCCGAAGATTCCATTGATAGAGCTGCAGACTCTGCGAAAGATTTCAGTGGTTAATTGAAGATGTTAGTGGGAGTACTTCAGACCCAAAGATCTCAGAGATTGAACTGCATACCTGAAAGTTATCAGTGGTTGAACTGCAGACTTTAATATCGAAGTGACTGAAATGGAGACGTGAAGATGCAGATGCCGAGATCTTATCGAATAAAATGCAGACCCGGGATCACAGTGGTTGAAATATAGACTTGAAGAACCCAAAGATGGAGCTGCAGACCGGGAAATCTCAGTTGCAATGTGCAACGCCGTTCGGACTCGGCTATAAAAAGGAGGTCCCTTGTAATTGAGCTGAACATGGAATCGGGCAGCACTCAGTGCTAAGAGAGAAGTTCACCAGTGTGGTATCACAATGAACTGAATAGTCTAAGTGAGCCTGATACATCGGGCTGCCACCTAACCTAACGTAACCTTGCGGTCCCGAATATCTGTGTGACTGATCTATTGACTCTAAGATATAGATTCCACTGTCCGCACTGCAGATCTGAGATCTTAGTGGTTGAACTACAGACCCGAAGATCCCAGTGATGGAGCTGCAGACTATGCGAAAGATTTCAGTGGTTAATTGAAGATGTTAGTGGGAGTACTTCAGACCCAAAGATCTCAGAGATTGAACTGCATACCTGAAAGTTATCAGTGGTTGAACTGCAGACTTCGAATTGATTGAAATGGAGACTAAAGATGCAGATGCCGAGATCTTATCGAATAAAATGCAGACCCGGGATCACAGTGGTTGAAATATAGACCTCAAGAACCCAATGATGGAGCTGCAGACCAGAAGATCTCAGTGATTTAATTGCAGACAAGAAGATCTCTTTGCGGTCCCGAATATCTGAGTGACTGATCTATTGACTCTAAGATATAGAGGCCGCTGTCCGCACTGCAGATCTGAGATCTTAGTGGTTGAACTACAGACCCGAAGATCCCAGTGATGGAGCTGCAGACTCTGCGGGACCGCACTCCAGAAGATCTGAGTGACCCTACGAATTCATTGGTAACATAGAGCCGAAAATTTTATTAGTTTCTTTGCAGACCTAATTATCGCTGCGATTGAATTGCCTAACCGGAGATGCCAGTATTTGAAGACTGCAGACCTGAGGATCCCAATGACGGAGCTGCAGACTCTGCGGAAGATTTCTGTGGTTTAATTGCACGGTTGAAGATCTCTTCGAGTGGAGTACAGTACCGGAGATCTTAGGTTAGGTTAGGTGGCAGCCTGATGTATCAGGCTCACTTAGACTATTCAGTCCATTGTGATACCACATTGGTGAACTTCTCTCTTATCACTGAGTGCTGCCCGATTCCATGTTCAATTCAATGACAAGGGACCTCCTTTTTATAGCCGAGTCCGAACGGCGTTCCACATTGCTGTGAAACCACTTAGAGAAGCTTTGAAACCCTCAGAAATGTCACCAGCATTACTGAGGTGGGATAATCCACCACTGAAAAACTTTTTGGTGTTCGGTCGAAGCAGGAATCGAACCCACGACCTTGTGTATGCAAGGCGGGCATGCTCATCATTGCACCACGGTGGCTCCCGGAGGTCTTAGGGATTAATCTACTGTTTCAGTTTCTTTGTAACTAAATTGCAGACCACAGATCTCTGTGATTGAACTATAGATCTCAGTGAAAATTTTAGTGCGTCAACCGCAGACCTGAAAATATCAGTGATTGAAATGCATATACGTTGATATCAGGGGCTGCACTGCGTAGCCTAGATCTCAGTGATCAGTCGTGTAAACAGATGGAAGATCTCATTGGCGAAACTGTAAACTTGTGTGTGAGTTTCTGACGCCAGAAAAGTGGTCCTTGAATTCGAGATTTTAGGTAAGATTATAAAAGATAAAATTGCTACACGGCAGTGGGAGAAAGGAGACAGAAGTGGCCGTATAATAGGTTGGCTGGAATCCAATCCTATAGGCAAAATCCTAATAATAAAAGAATATGGGTATGAACTCATCTCTAACACGAAGAAGATATTCAGGAAGAGTGCGAAGAGAATGAGAACACCAGATTCATAAATACCACGTTGGATAAATGTGGATTTTCCTCAGTATATTCACAGTTAAGCCCATTCGTCTCTATTTCAATGATCTCTCGCCCACTTACCTTTACTCTTCAATTCTTTGACCCTGTTCTCCACCTCGCTTGCGGTCTTCTCTGCCATATCGGCTTTTGCTTTAAAATTCAATTTGTAATTATGCACTGCCTTCTTTTGTGAACCACCCGTTATTGAGGTAAATTGTGAACGAGACGTGGTCACCATAATCTTCCTTCTAGTGGGGCTACTCACTGATTGGTCTACATCTTTAGGGCGTTCCTTGGTTAGATTTTCAGCTAAGGCCCGTTGTTGCTGTAGACCAATCAAAAGTTTCGGATCATTTTTTTCCAGAAAATCTTTAAGATAATAGTTTTCCAAACGTGTCATTGCCAAATCGCGATTCACATCTTGGAGAGCTTGAAAAAGTTCCAAGGCGTCAATTTTCGCCAAACGTTCTTGCTGATCTTCTTCCGATAAGAGCGGGAATGTATTCAATTGAAGACTCTCGATATAGGTTTGTAAAGCTAAATTATTTTCATTTAAATTCGAATAGGCTGCCGTTGTTCTACTGCGACTTATTGAACTTGGATTTGCAGTGCCACGATGGCGGGATATTGCAGCTGTCACAGATGATGTCTGAGATGTTGTCATTATTTTTTTAATACAAATTATGAAAATTAAAAATATATATTTTTTGTAGTTTGATTGATGGAAATGTTTATGGTAGCTTAACGTTAACATGTTTTTTCATGGTAACTAAATACGGACGCAAGGCGTATCTCACATTTCCGAGGGGAATTTGGTAAGTCTCCGTACACACTCTGATTGAGTAGTAGTCAATTTGTCATTAGTGGTATGAAGGTCAGAAAAGTTCCTTGGATATAGCCCAAAAATCAGATCACCTAACAGTGGCCATTGAGCTCGCGAGAACATGGACTTTTGTGAAATTCGGTAATGCTAACTTGAAGCTTGTTACAATGCCCACGGAAGGTGAATTTGCTAGCTCGGTCAGTCGTGAAATAATCGTCAGAATCTCCTAACTAGGGAACAATCCATAGGTTGGGTAGCGGACACCCATCAGATTCTATGTTTTCAGAGAAGAGTGAGGAAATACTTTGTAAAGATCTAGGATTCTAAGCCACGGAATTCTAAGTCACGACAAAGTTCCCGACCTTTTGGATATAGCAAAAAAAATCAGACCACCTAATAGTGGCCATTGAGCTCGCGAGAAGAGGACTTCAATCCATGGATTGGTTACTAGACACCTATCAGATTTTTTTCCGGAGAATTTTCTAAGATGTCATAGAGGAGTGAGGAAATACTTTGTAAAAATCTAGGATTCTAAGCCACGGAATTCTAAGTCACGACAAAGTTCCCGACCTTTGGATATAGCAAAAAAATCAGACCACCTAATAGTGGTCATTGAGCTCGCGAGAAGAGGACTTCAATCCATGGATTGGGTACCAGACACCCATCAGATTTTTTCCGGAGAATTTTCTATGATGTCATAGAGGAGTAAGGAAATATTTTGTAAAAATCTAGGATTCTAAGCCACGGAATTCTAAGTCACGACAAAGTTCCCGACCTTTTGGATGTAGCAAAAAAATCAGACCATCTAATAGTGGCCATTGAGCTCGCGAGAAGAGGACTTCAATCCATGGATTGGTTACAGACACGCATCAGATTTTTTCCGAAGAATTTCTATGATGTCACAAAGGCATGAGGAAATACTTTGTAAAGATCTAGGATTCTAAGCCACGGAATTCTAAGTCACGACAAAGTTACCGACCTTTTGGATATAGCAGAAAAATCAGACCACCTAATAGTGGCCATTGAACTCGCGAGAAGAGGACTTCAATCCATGGATTGGTTACCAGACACCCATCAGATTTTTTCCAGAGAAATTTCTATGATGTCATAGAGGAGTGAGGAAATACTTTGTAAAGATCTAGGATTCTTAGCCGCGGAATTCTAAGTCACGACAAAGTTACCGACCTTTTGGACATAGCTAATAAAAACCAGACCACCTAATAGTGGCCATTGAGCTCGCGAGAAGAGGACTTCAATCCATGGATTGGTTACCAGACACCCATCAAATTTTTTCCGGAGAATTTTCTATGATGTCATAGAGGAGTGAGGAAATACTTTGTAAAGATCTAGGATTCTAAGCCACGGAATTCTAAGTCACGACAAAGTTACCGACCTTTTGGATATAGCAGAAAAATCAGACCACCTAATAGTGGCCATTGAGCTCGCGAGAAGAGGACTTCAATCCATGGATTGAGTACCAGACACCCATCAGATTTTTCCGGAGAAATTTCTATGATGTCATAAAGGAATAAGGAAATACTTTATAGAGATCTAAGATTCTAAGCAGCGGAATTCTAAGTCACGACAAAGTTCCCGACCTTTTGGATATAGCAGAAAAATCAGACCACCTAATAGTGGCCATTGAGCTCGCGAGAAGAGGACTTCAATCCATGGATTGGTTACTAGACACCCATCAGATTTTTTCCAGAGAAATGTCTATGATGTCATAGAGGAGTGAGGAAATACTTTGTAAAGGTCTAGGATTCTAAGCCACAGAATTCTAAGTCACCACAAAGATTCCGACCTTTTGGATATAGCAAAAAAATCAGACCACCTAATAGTGGCCATTGAGCTCGCGAGAAGAGGACTTCAATCCATGGATTGGTTACCAGACACCCATCAGATTTTTTCCAGAGAAATTTCTATGATGTCATGGAGGAGTGAGGAAATACTTTGTAAAGATCTAGGATTCTAAGCCACAGAATTCTAAGTCACGACAAAGTTCCCGACCTTTTGGATATAGCTAATAAAAACCAGACCACCTAATAGTGGCCATTGAACTCGCGAGAAGAGGACTTCAATCCATGGATTGGTTACCGGACACCCATCAGATTTTTTCCGGAGAATTTTCTATGATGTCATAGAGGAGTGAGGAAATACTTTGTAAAGATCTAGGATTCTAAGCCACGGAATTCTAAGTCACGACAAAGTTACCGACCTTTTGGATATAGCTAAAAAAATCAGACCACCTAATAGTGGCCATTGAGCTCGCGAGAAGAGGACTTCAATCCATGCATTGGGTACCAGACACCCATCAGATTTTTTTCCCGAGAATTTTCTATGATGTCATAGAGGAGTGAGGAAATACTTTGTAAAGATCTAGGATTCTAAGCCACGGAATTCTAAGTCACGACAAAGTTACCGACCTTTTGGATATAGCAGAAAAATCAGACCACCTAATAGTGGCCATTGAGCTCGCGAGAAGAGGACTTCAATCCATGGATTGAGTACCAGACACCCATCAGATTTTTCCGGAGAAATTTCTATGATGTCATAAAGGAATGAGGAAATACTTTATAGAGATCTAAGATTCTAAGCAGCGGAATTCTAAGTCACGACAAAGTTCCCGACCTTTTGGATATAGCAAAAAAATCAGACCACCTAATAGTGGCCATTGAGCTCGCGAGAAGAGGACTTCAATCCATGGATTGGTTACTAGACACCCATCAGATTTTTTCCAGAGAAATTTCTATAATGTCATAGAGGAGTGAGGAAATACTTTGTAAAGGTCTAGGATTCTAAGCCACAGAATTCTAAGTCACCACAAAGATTCCGACCTTTTGGATATAGCAAAAAAATCAGACCACCTAATAGTGGCCATTGAGCTCGCGAGAAGAGGACTTCAATCCATGGATTGGTTACCAGACACCCATCAGATTTTTTCCAGAGAAATTTCTATGATGTCATGGAGGAGTGAGGAAATACTTTGTAAAGATCTAGGATTCTAAGCCACAGAATTCTAAGTCACGACAAAGTTCCCGACCTCTTGGATATAGCTAAAAAAATCAGACCACCTAATAGTGGCCATTGAGCTCGCGAGAAGAGGACTTCAATCCATGCATTGGGTACCAGACACCCATCAGATTTTTTTCCCGAGAATTTTCTATGATGTCATAGAGGAGTGAGGAAATACTTTGTAAAGATCTAGGATTCTAAGCCACGGAATTCTAAGTCACGACAAAGTTACCGACCTTTTGGATATAGCAGAAAAATCAGACCACCTAATAGTGGTCATTGAGCTCGCGAGAAGAGGACTTCAATCCATGGATTGGGTACCAGACACCCATCAGATTTTTTCCGGAGAATTTTCTATGATGTCATAGAGGAGTAAGGAAATACTTTGTAAAAATCTAGGATTCTAAGCCACGGAATTCTAAGTCACGACAAAGTTCCCGACCTTTTGGATATAGCAAAAAAATCAGACCATCTAATAGTGGCCATTGAGCTCGCGAGAAGAGGACTTCAATCCATGGATTGGTTACAGACACGCATCAGATTTTTTCCGAAGAAATTTCTATGATGTCACAAAGGCATGAGGAAATACTTTGTAAAGATCTAGGATTCTAAGCCACGGAATTCTAAGTCACGACAAAGTTACCGACCTTTTGGATATAGCAGAAAAATCAGACCACCTAATAGTGGCCATTGAACTCGCGAGAAGAGGACTTCAATCCATGGATTGGGTACCAGACACCCATCAGATTTTTTCCTGAGAATTTTCTATGATGTCATAGAGGAGTGAGGAAATACTTTGTAGAGATCTAGGATTCTAAGCCACATAATTCTAAGTCACGACAAAGTAATCAACTAGTTGATAACCGGAAATGTAAGTGTTTGAAGATTTGAAGTTATATGCAATTCAAATAGAGACGTGAAGATGTCTCCGTCTCCGTCTCCACTGCAGATACGAGATCTCAGTGGTTGAACCATAGACCTGAAATTTCCAGCGACGAATCTGCATACTTTGCGAAAGATCTCAATGGGTTAATAGCAGAGTTGAAAATTACTTTGAGTGTAGGTCTGTCCCGAAGATCTGAGTCGAAGATTTCTGTAGGAGAAGCTAGGGAATATCATCGGGAAATTCTGCCTTCCAATCCAGTTGTCAATGATCGAAGAGAGATTACCTTATAATCGGGGGAACAAGTTTTTCAGGGTAGTCCTTAATTAGGGAGTACAAAAAATGCGATTCGGCAGTTCACTGCATTAAATGCCGCTACCAATTCTTTCGTCCTTTTTTGATCCGTCTCTATAACTATTCAGAGTTTCGAAAGGTATTCCTCTTGCCTCACACTCATCCGATGGCCGATGGAGTTCAATCACCGAAAAAATCGATTCCGTGTTTCGTTGCATCAGCTCGAATCGACACTCGATGGCGTCCGCATACATTGCAGCCCGTATTCATTTTGTTCCGCAATTAATCCCATCCGCATCAAGCCCATTCGTCACTTACATCTGCAGTAGATTGCACCCACACTCCCTTGCATATTCTATCTTCCGAAAGGTATTCCTCTTTCCTCCATTCCTCTTCCGATGGCCTAAGGAGTTCAGCGCTTCGTTGCATCCGCATCAGCTTGAGTCGACACTCGCTTGTGTCTGCATTCGTTTAGGTCCGCATTAGTTTTCTTCGTCAATTAATGCCATCCACATTAGAGGTGTGCACGGGTGTAATAGTTTACTCACGCACACTCACGAGTGAAAAATCATACTCACGCACACTCACGAAAAGAAAATTTGTACCCAAGCACACTCACGCACGAAAACGTCGTGACTCACGAATTTAATTTTATGAATAATTTACCTTACCGAAGTGTCTGAAAACATGAGCATTATTAAAATCGTGAGTGTTATTAAACTCTTAACATCGCTGGTGCCACTAAAATTGTAATTGAATTTAACTCTTAAGCGTTTTATGTTGGTGATCAGAAATATTTTCGTGAGTGTAATTCGTTACCCACGCACACTCACGAAGATATTATATTATATTATTATTCAATCACCGGAAATGTCGATTCAGCGCTTCGTTGCATCCGCATCAGATTAAATCGACACTCGCTTGCGTCCGCATACGTTTTCGTCCGCATTAGTTTTCTTCCGCAATTAATTCCATCCGCATCAACCTCATTCGTTTTCATCCGTCATTTCATTCAGTCACTTACATCTGCATTAGATTGCATATCCACTCTCTTGCATATTCACGTTTCCAAAATGTATTCTTCCCACTCTTCCGATTACCTAAGAAGTTCAATCACCGGAAAAGTTAATGCCGTGTTTAGTTGCACCCGTATCAGCTTGACACGGCACTCGATTGCGTCCGCATTAGTCTTCTTCCGCAAATGTCGATTAGCCCTTCGTTGCATCCGCATCAGCTTAAATCGACACTCGCTTGCGTCCGCATTAGTTTTCTTCCGCAATTAATTCCATCCGCATCAACATCATTCGTTCTCCTCCGTCACTTCATTCAGTCACTTACATCTTCATTAGATTGCATTCACACTCCCTTGCATATTCAGAGTTCCGGATGGTATTCCTCTTTCCTCCCACTTTTCCAATGGCCTAAGGAGTTCAATCACCGGAAATGTCGATTCAGCGCTTCGTTGCATCCGCATCAGATTAAAGCGACTCTCGCTTGCGTCCGCATACGTTTTCGTCCGCATTAGTTTTCTTCCGCAATTAATTCCATCCGCATCAACCTCATTCGTTTTCATCCGTCATTTCATTCAGTCACTTACATCTGCATTAGATTGCATACCCACTCCCTTGCATATTCACGTTTCCAAAATGTATTCTTCCCACTCTTCCGATGACCTAAGAAGTTCAATCACCGGAAAAGTTAATGCCGTGTTTAGTTGCACCCGTATCAGCTTGACACGGCACTCGATTGCGTCCGCATTAGTCTTCTTCCGCAAATGTCGATTAAGCCCTTCGTTGCATCCGCATCAGCTTAAATCGACACTCGTTTGCGTCCGCATTAGTTTTCTTCCGCAATTAATTCCATCCGCATCAACCTCATTCGTTTTCATCCGTCATTTCGTTCAGTCACTTACATCTGCATTAGATTGCATACCCACTCCCTTGCATATTCACGTTTCCAAAATGTATTCTTCCCACTCTTCCGATGACCTTAGAAGTTCAATCACCGGAAAAGTTAATGCCGTGTTTAGTTGCACCCGTATCTGCTTGACACGACATTCGCTTGCATCCGCATACGTTTCTGTCCGCATTAGTCTTCTTTCGCAATTTTTTCCATCTGCATCAACCTCTTTGCTTTTCATCCGTCATTTCTTTCAGTCACTTACATCTGCATTAGATTGCATCGACACTCCCTTGCATATTCAGAGCTCCGAAAGGTATTCCTCCCACTCTTCCGGTGGCCTAAGGAGTTCAATCACCGGAAAGGTCAATTCCGCGCTTAGTTGCATCCGCATCAGCTTGAATCGACGTCCGCATTCGTTTACGTTCGCCTTCGCTTACGTCCGCATTCGCTTACGTCCGCTTTAGTTTGCTTCCGCATTTAATTCCAGCCGCATCTACCTCATTTGTTTTCATCCGTCACTCCATTTAGTCACTTACATCTGCATTCACTTGCATACACACTCTCTTGCATATTCAGAGTTCCGGTTGTTATTCCTCTTTTCTCCCACTCTTCCGATGGCCTAAGGAGTTCAATTACAGGAAAAGTCGATTGAGCGCTTCGTCGCATCTGCATCAGCTTGAATTGACACCCGTTGCGTCCGCATACGTTTCCGTCCGCATTAGTTTTCTTCCGCAATTAATTCCATCCGCATCAACCTCATCCGTCGCTTCATTCTGTCAGAGAGGAGTAATACGTACCAGGCATCAAGGATTCTAATCGCATAATTGTAAATCCTATCACAAACGAAGACCTTTGCAAGATGCAGTTGCTGACGCCATTACCTTCGAACCCTCAACGACAATCCTGAATCTGCAACTGCGACCAGTGCTGCAATGTCGTCTCCCATCATCGATCCAGGGTCATGCGGTCCATTTTATATATTCTATTTCCCTCGACTCATTATCCTATAACCCACTGGACACAGACCCGGATTGAGGAACATTGCAGAGATCCGCAATTGGAAAACAGGTAAACAAGTGCGTAACACCTAACCATTTCGAACAGTCTTTCGGTGACTTTATAATGGTCCTCCTTCCTTCGTTTTAGTCGACAGTATTTTGTATAAATCCTCTCCAAGGCCTTAATAAAGCCTAATTAAATTGACCGAATCGAAAAAGACTCCTCATCAAAACCACATTTAGGGTATCTGAACTTTCAAAGATTTTTGGGTAGAATTTAATCAAACGCATATTGAGCTATTCCCAAGGAGCAATAAGCCAGTCATAAGCATGCTTTGATAAAATTCTCCAGGTTTTCTTAAACATGCTTACATCAATTTCACATTTCCAAAAATATATCCAAGTAGAAGGGTGAGATATCTTTAGCAATTCATTCCTGCTTCCCCTCCAAATCCAAGGATACTGACATTGTCATTGGAGATGGAGATCTCCTTTTACCGTGAATCCATTTAGTCGTCTGAGGTCTGATGATTTCGTTTCGGTTGCGAGGCTTTTTAGGGTGTAATTGTTTGGGTTAGAATAGAGGTGGTGGTCGTGTAGACTCACTTTTTGGTCTTGGAATGTTGTCAGTGGCGATGATGGAGACAATTGAACAACAATTTGGAAATTTCAAGCACCAGCAACAGCTTCAACCTCATCAAATCCTCAGAGCCATTAAAAGGTCGTCTGGTTGGGAACAACAATGGCAACACCAACTATTACACCAATAACACTCGTAAGGACCATGAAAAACAAAACAGAGACTTGATTTGTGTATGTTTTGTTGATGCTGGTAGACAGGACTTGTATGCCTATTTTTGTACTGCGCAAAAGATTTCACATCGTTGTTGTCGTTCTGTTATCCTTGCTTCGTTCAATTGCCCTTAACCTCTGTGTTTATTTTGGAAGTTCAAGGTACGAGGATGTCTGAAGGTCACTGACTGTTTATGATTTTTTCTCTTTTTTTTTTTTGATAGAGAACTTAAGATATTTAATAGTATTTTGACTGACGACACTGTTTCCGTTGTAAATAACGGGGAAGTAAGCAACAAGGTCAAACATGTCATGATAGTTTAAAGATTGTGTTACAAAATGTTAGTTCCAAACATATAATTTTTACACCTAAGCATATAAAAAACAGTCTTTTTGTCCGTGTAGAAATAAAATTTAGACAAAAATTTCTATAGAAATAAAATTTAGTCAAAATTTCTATAGAAATAAAATTTTGACAAAATTTCTATAGAACTGAAATTTAAAAAAAAATTTCTATAGAAATAAAATTTTAACAAAATATTCTATAGAAATAAAATGTTGATAAAATTTTCTATAGAAAAAAATTCTGACAAAACTTTCTATAACAATAAAATTTTGACAAAATTTTCTATAGAAATAAAATTTTGACAAAATTTTCAATAGAAATAAAATTGTGACAAAATTTTCTATAGAAATTAAATTGTGACAAAATTTTCTATTGAAATTTAATTTTGACAAAATTTTCTATATACTAAATTTTGACAAAATTCCCTATAGAAATGAAATTTTGACAATATTTCTATTCAAATAAAATTTAGAGAAAAATTTCTATAGAAATAAAATTTTGACAAAATTTCTTAGAAATAAAATTTTCACAAAATTTTCTATAGAATAAAATTTAAAAAAAAAATTTTCTATGGAAATAACATTTCTAAGAAATTAAATTTTGACAAAATTTTCTACAGAAATAACATTTTGACAAAATTTTCTATAGAAATAAAATTTCGACAAAATTTTCTATAGAAATAAAATTTTGACAAAATTTTCTATAGAAATTAAATTTTAACAAAATATTCTATAGGAATAACATTTTGACAAAATTTTCTATAGAAAAAAATTTTGACAAAACTTTCTATAGAAATAAAATTTTTACAAAATTTTCTATAGAAATAAAATTTTGACAAAATTTTCAATGGAAATAAAATTGTGACAAAATTTTCTATAGAAATTAAATTGCGACAAAATTTTCTATTGAAATTTAATTTTGACAAAATTTTCTATACACTAAATTTTGACAAAATTCCCAATAGATATGAAATTTTGACAATATTTCTATTCAAATAAAATTTAGACAAAATTTTCTATGGAAATAAAATTGTGACAAAATTTTCTATAGAAATAAAATTCAGACAAAAATTTCTGTAGAAATAAAATTTAGACAAAATTTTCTATACACCCTCAAACAAAAAAAATCGCTTCGTTGACATGTTTCACCTTAGAGCATACACTGGTAGAAAAAAATTTTAATGAAATTTTCTTTGCGTGGATATATTTTTTAGGCGTCAATTGGTTACTTCCATTATTTTACTTGCAGCCTACTCTCTAGGTCTCTCTAAACACATATATGTTTATAGGCTATTTCTAAATTAATATATGCTTGCATCTAAGCATACTATATTTACAAATATTTTATGTCCCAAACTTAAAATGTTCTAACATATTAACATATATGTCCCAAACATGTCATACTAGTTTAAAGATTGTGTTAAAAAATTTTAGTTCCAAACATATAATTTTTACACCCAAAAATATGAAAAACAGTCTTTTTCGTCCGTCTAGAAATAACAATTAGACAAAAATTTCTATAGAAATAAAATTTAGACAAAATTTCTTAGAAATAAAATTTTCACAAAATTTTCTATAGAAATAAAATTTTGAAAAAATTTTCGATGGAAATAACATTGTGACAAAATTTTCTAAGAAATTAAATTTTGAAAAAATTTTCTATAGAAATAAAATTTCGACAAAATTTTCTATAGAAATAAAATTTTGACAAAATTTTCTATAGAAATTACATTTTAACAAAATATTCTATAGGAATAACATTTTGACAAAATTTTCTATAGAAATAAAATTTCGACAATATTTTCTATAGAAATAAAATTTTGACAAAATTTTCTATAGAAATTAAATTTTGCCAAAATTTTCTATAGAAAATAAATTTTGACAAAATTTCCTATAAACTAAATTTTTACAAAATTCCCTATAGAACTGAAATTTTGACAAAATTTCTACAGAAACAAAATTTAAAAAAAAAAAATTCTATAGAAATTAAATTTTAACAAAATATTCTATAGGAATAACATTTTGACAAAATTTTCGATAGACAAAAAAAAAATTGACAAAACTTTCTATAGAAATAAATTTTTGACAAAATTTTCTATGGAAATAAAATTGTGACAAAATTTTCTACAGAAATTAAATTTTGTTGTTTTTTGATTTCAGCTTAAAACAATGCATTGACTAAAAGAATGTTTGCCAAATTTATTTGGGCAAAGCCCTATAGACTGCAAGATGATTGGATGGACGCACGTTTCGGAATTACCAGATTCCTCATCAGCATCCTCTACTTGCAGTAAAACTATCAATCAATTATCAGAAGAAATTCCGGCATTTCATTAAACCCAACGATGAACCACACTTGAATCTTCCGAAAAAAGGTTTTGCATGATAGCCGGCTTATGCCGGAAGGTTCAAGTGTGGTTCATTGTTGAGTTTAATGAACTGCCTGAATTTATTCTGATAATTGGTTGATAGTTTAACTGCAAGTAGAGGATGCTGATGAAGAATGTGGTAATTCCGAAACGTTCGTCCATCCAACCATCTTGCAGTCTATAGGGCTTTTGTCAAAATTTTATTTTTAAAGAAAATTTTGTCAAACTTTTATCTCTATAGAAAATTTTGTCAAAATTTTATTTCTATAGAAAATTTTGTCAAAATTTTATTTCAATAGTAAAATTTTGTCAACAATTTTAGTTCAATAGAAAATTTTGTCAAATTTTATTTCTCTAGCAAATAGAAAATTTTCTCAAAATAATTGGTTGATAGTTTTGCTGCAAGTAGAGGATGCTGATGAGGAATGTGGTAATTCCGAAACGTGCGTCCATCCAACCATCTTGCAGTCTATACGGCTTTGCCCAAATAAATTTGACAAACATTCTTTTAGTCAATGCATGGTTTTAAGCTGAAATCAAAAACAACAACAATTTTTTCAAAATTTTATTTCAATAGTAAAATTTAGTCCAAATCTTATTTCTATAGAAAATTTTTTAAAATTTTATTTCTTTAGATAATTTTATCAAATTTTAATTTCTATAGAAGATTTTGTCACAATTTTATTTTTATAGAAAATTTTGTCAAACTTTTATCTCTATAGAAAATTTTGTGAAAATTTTATTTCTATAGAAAATTGCGTCAAAATTTTATTTCAATAGTAAAATTTTGTAAAAATTTTAGTTCAATAGAAAATTTTGTAAAATTTAGTTCTTTAGCAAATTTTGCCAAAATTTTATTTCTATAGAAAATTTTGTCAAAATTTTATTGCGATAGTAATTTTGTCAAAATTTTATTTCAATAGTAAAATTTTGTCAAAATTTTATTTCAATAGTAAAATTTTGTCAATATTTTAGTTCAATAGAAAATTTTGTCAAATTTTATTTTTGGCAAATTTTGTCAAAATTTTATTTCTATAAAAAATTTTGTCAAAATTTTATTTCTATAAAAAATTTTGTCAAAATTTTATTTCTATAAAAAATTTTGTCAAAATTTTATGTCTATAGAAACTGTTGTCAAGATCTTATTTCATCACAAAGTTATGTCAAAATTTTATTTCTATAGAAAGTTTTGCCCAAATATTATTCCTACAGAATATTTTATAAAAAAAAAATATTTCTATTGAAAATGTTCTCAAAATTTTATTTCTATAATTTTTTTTTCAAAATTTTATTTCTATAATTTTTTTTCAAAATTTTATTTCTATAGAAAATTTTATCAAAATTTTATTTCTATAGAAAATTTTGTCAAAATTTTATTTCTATGGAAAATTTTGTCAAAATTTTATTTCTATAGAAAATTTTGTCAAAATTTTATTTCTATAGAAAATTTTGTCAAAATTTTATTTCTATAGAAAATTTTGTCAAAATTTTATTTCTATAGAAAATTTTGTCAAAATTTTATTTCTATAGAATGTGGAAATTGCGAAATTTTGACAAAATTTTCTATTGAAACAAAATTTTGACAAAATTTCCTATATACTAAATTTTGAAAAAATTCCCTATAGAAATAAAATTTAGACAAAATTTTCTATGGAAATAAAATTGTGACAAAATTTTCTATAGAAATAAAATTTTGACTAAATTTTCTATAGAAATAAAATTTTGGAAAATTTTTCCATGGAAATAAAATTCTGACAAAATTTTCTATAAAAAAAAAAAATTTGATAAAATTTTCTATAGAAATAAAATTTTGACAAAATGTTCTATGGAAATAAAATTCTGACAAAATTTCCTATAAAAATAAAATTTTCTATAGAAATAAAATTTTGACAAAATTTTCTATAGAAATTTAATTTTGACAGAATTTCCTATATATACAAAATGTTGAAAATTTTCACGAAATTTTCTATAGAAAGAAAATTTCTATAGGAAAAATATTTTGACAAAATTTAGATAGAAACAAGTAAGCAACGTCTAAAGTCGGGCGGGGCCGACAATATTATAGCCTGCACCACTTTGCAGATCTAAATTTTCGATACCATATCACATCCGTCAAATGTGTTGGGGGCTATATATAAAGTTTTGTCCCAAATACATACATTTAAATATCACTCGATTTGGACAGAATTTGATAGACTTCTACAAAATCTATAGACTCAAAACTTAAATCGGCTAATGCACTAGGGTGAATCACAAAATTAGTAAAAAAAAACAAACATTTAAATCTGAAGCAATTTTAAGGAAACTTCGCAAAAGTTTATTTATGATTTATCGCTCGATATATATGTATTACAAGTTAAGGAAAATTAGAGTCATTTTTACAACTTTTCGACTAAGCAGTGGCGATTTAACAAGGCAAATGTTGGTATTTTGACCATTTTTGTCGAAATCAGAAAAACATATATATGGAAGCTATATCTAAATCTGAACCGATTTCAATCAAATTTGGCACACATGACTATAATACCAATTGTACTCCTTGTGCAAAATTTCAAGCTAATCGGGATAAAACTCTGGCTTATGGGTCCATATAAGTGCATATCGGGCGAAAGATATATATGGGAGATATATCAAAATCTGAATCGATTTCAACCAAATTTGGTACGCATAGCTACAATGCTAAATCTACTTCCTGTGCAAAATTTCAACCAAATTGGGCTAAAATTCTGGCTTTTAGGACCATATAAGTCCATATCGGGCGAAAGATATATATGGAAGCTATATCTAAATCTAAACCGATTTATATCAAATTTTGCACACTTGGCTATACGGCTAAGTGTTATGTTTGTACAAAGTTTCAAGCAAATCGGTATAAAACTCTGGCTGCTGGGTCCATATTAGTGCACATCGGGCGAAAGATATATATGGGAGCTATATCTAACTCTGAACCGATTTCTTCCAAAATCAATAGGGTTCTATTCTGACCCAAATTAGGAACATGTGGCAAATTTGAAGGCGATTGGACTTAAATTGCGACCTAGACTTTGATCACAAAAATGTGTTCACAGACAGACGGTCGTACGGACGGACATGGACCCACCCTGAGCATTATTGCCAAAGACACCATATGTCTATCTCGTCCCCTTCTGGGTGTTACAAACATATGCCCTAACTTATAATACCCTGTTCCACAGTGTGGCGCAGGGTATAACCAGGAGAATTTAATACCCCGTTGTACTTTTTAACTGCAGTTCTCGAAATTACTCCCTCTGATAGAAGAAGAAATTAACTAAAATTAAAGAAGAAAATCATTGGCACCAAATCATGACCATTTTAACCATACAGTAGTTCTTTCTTACTATTTTTGGGAATCGTACGGAAATTTTCATTTGCTTTAGTTCAAATTGAACTTATGTGTACGGTCATTGAACTTTATACTCACGTTTAGTTCTTAAAATGTTTGAGACATTCTTAAAACAACGAAATTTTCATTGGGCTGTGGAAAATTTTGCAAAAATTAATAAAATTTAACTACAAACAAATATTTTTTTGCAATAAAAATAAGTTTAATTTAGCATTAGTTTAACTTAATTTGACTTAAATTTTGAGTCTATAGATTTTGTAGAACTCTATCAAATTCTGTCCAGATCGAGTGATATTTAAATGTATGTATTTGGGACAAACCTTTATATATAGCCCCCAATACATTTGACGGATGTGATATGGTATCGAAAATTTAGATCTACAAAGTGGTGCAGGGTATAATATAATCGGCCCCGCCCGACTTTAGACTTTCCTTACTTGTTTTTATAAAAAGTTTTGTCAACATTTTATTTCTAAAGAAAATTTTATTTCTATAGACAATTTTCTCAAAATTTTATTTCTATAGGAAATTTTGTCAAAATTTTATTTCTATAGGAAATTTTGTCAAAATTTTATTTCTATAAAAATATTTTCAAAAGTCAAAATTTTATTTCTATAGACAATTTTGTCAAAATTTATTTTATATAGAACATTTTGCAAAATTTTATAAGTCGAATTTTTAAACATTTATAAAAGTCCCAAAAAAAAACGACTTTTTCATTTGTAGAAAAATCCAATTCTCCCAATTTGGATAATGTTACAAAGCCAAATTCCAATTTACCCCAAAAATTTCACATTGCTCAGTTCTTAGTCTCGCTTTTTGGGGATAATCTCATCATAAGATTCAAAGCAATCTACCTTATTTTTCTTCTATTATTACAATTCCACAAAAAGGTAGACAATGAGAGCGAATAACAGACAATAGTAGCCCTATTGTCTGTCTTCGATTTATCTCTGTTAGAGTAACTTTGCCAATGAAGATGATGATGATGATGGTAAAGCTTCATGTCGATTATTATGGTGAACCCCTCAAAAAGATTTCTGGAAATTATCATAGTTAAGGGATGCCAGACACAACAACAACAACGAAATCGTCGTCGTCATTATTATCGCAATCACAAAGAAATATCAAAACAAATCGTTAAATCTGCAACAACAACAACTACAACGATACAAAACATAAAGGAAAGTAACAACAAAGGAAACACGAAAATTCCTGCTGCTGTTGTAGACAACCAGACAAGCAGCCAATATAAGAAAACTGTTACGCGCTTTTTGTACCACCATACAAAGTGAAATTTAATTCACCCACACTCTCGCTCTCACTCTCTCCTATCTCTCGCTCTCTAATGCAGACAGGTCTTAGACCAGAAATTCATAGAAAATTCACAACAATTTCAATGAATTATTTGGTGGAATGAATTTTTGCGCCAATTATCTGTCACATGTCATTGTAGTCATTCACCCGCCCATCTCCCCATCATCATCATTCATTCACCCGCCCATCTCCCCATCATCACATCTCATCGAGAGTACAGTTTATTAACCTTCGAATAAAAATATTTTGTTAAAAATTTAAGTATCTAAATCATGGTATTAATCAGACGATGAACTTTTTAGAATATTGAAAATATTTTTAAAATTTTCGAGGACTATAATACGATGGTTGCCTTTTATATTTCGGGACTAGGGACCAAAAACAAATATTAATTATAGAAAATAGCTTTATTGTTTTCCAAAATATTCCCCATTACGATCGATACACAGTTTTGCATGCGTTTGAATCATGCACAGGGTTGGCCTGTCACAAACTGTGACTTTTGCGACATACATTTGCGACGGTATAATACGTATGTCGCAAAAGTCGTAAACCTACTGTAGAAAACCTAATTTTGGGTAGAAGAAATCCTGAACATTTTTTAATTTAGCTTGACAGCATTCGCTGTGAGTTTCTGCAGAAATTTGGGAAAGTTTTTCCACGGTCCAGCCTATTTTCTTAGGTGCTATCGAAATTCCCGTTAGTGAGTGTGCAAAATACCTTGGGGTTATATTGGACAGGAAACTGAACTTAAAGCTAAGAAAGGACGAGAAAATCCACGGTTACCCTGTACTCATGCAAAAGGCAATAGGGAAAATGTGGGGACTAAAACCTTCTCTTCGCACATACCATCGTCTTGGATATCATCGATTTTGCTGCCTAGCTCATAGATAATAGAAATACATAGATGTCCCACTCTTCTCTTTAAAAAAAATGTGTCAGTTCCAAAAATTAATTTTCTGACATTTCGTTTTGTTTTTTTTTTTTTTCGTTAAGAGAGATTCTTTTGTAGTAGTAGTACTCTCTCTTTATTTTCTTAAGTAATACATTTACAAATCAATACAATGCATTTTACGATAACATATTTAGGTATCTTAAGATATAAAGAATAATGTAGTTGTAAGAATACATGACATTGACCTATGGTCGTTAGTCATTAAGCTTGTTTCTTTATGTGAACGTAAGTTATTTAAAAAGTAAATTCATGTAAAAGTTGTTCTCTGTATTGGATACAAGTTCTAATATAATAAGCTAAATCTTTCCAAGCAATTAAGAGGCCATCTAAAGCATAAATTAGATCATTTTCAGTAAGCAAAACCTTTTTAAAATACATGTGTCTGAATTCCTTTAATGCAGGACAATGGCCTAGGAAATGTTGTAAGTTTTCAGTTTCAAGCATATTGCACATAGAACATTGACGGTTTACGGTCTGTGGAAATATGTTGCCATTCAATTGAATTAGGTCACTTCTAGCTTTGAAGATCCACATAATTTCTTCCTGAGAGAGATGCTCATTTATATAAAACTGGGCGCTTGCAGGATTCAATTTTTTATAAAACCTTTGACTTTCTCTTGCTTGCCTATTACACTTGTTAAGATATTCTATTCGCATATTTTGCAGCAAAAGTTCACTTCTCCACATCCAGTCAGATTTCGTATTTATCTCCATTCTCCCAACATCGTGTTTCAACATTAAGTTATTTATGGCTTCTGCCCAAAATATTCCGCTTTGCAATATTTTTTTTGCAAGTTGGTGAGGAAGTCGTTTTTCATTATAGTCAAAAATAATTCGAGACAAATATTTCATATGTGTTCCCAAGGTAAATATGTGGCCATTTTCTACACCAGTTTCCAGCATTAGTACATATGTGGGCGTACATTTTGGCAATCTTAAAATTTTTTTCAAAAAGTATAGAACAAGTCTGTCGACTTCCCCAAAGTTGGAGTAACCCCAAACTTGCGACCCGTAACTTTGTATCGCTCTGCAAACCGCCAAAAATAATTTCCATTTAGAGTTTACTGATACATTGGGCTTATTTAGAAAACTTTCCCATGTGCAATTAATGCTATTCTTTGCAGCTTGATTTCTAGCTACGACGTGTTTGGTGAAGGATAGTTTCGGCGTCAAAGTCAACCCAAGGTAGCAGTATTCAGATGTGACCTTAATTTGTTCGCCTTTATAATACCACTGTTCATATTTTGATATTTTACCACCCTTCCTGAATACCATAATTTGGGATTTACTCATATTAACCTCCATATTCCACAAATTACAATATTCTTCCAGTCTATTAATCATCCGTTGAAGTACATTAACATCATTCGCCAGCAGGACAATGTCATCAGCATAAAGCAAAAGACGTATATTTAAACCTTCCACGTTTGTGCCGCCTCCAAGCCATTCATAAAGATCATCTAGGTACAGAGCAAATAAAAGTGGTGAAAGTAGGCAGCCTTGCTTCACTCCTGTTTTTGTGGAAAATTCTTCTGACAGTTCTGTGCCTGTCCACACAGAAAATATGGTCTTTTCATACACCCTTTCGATAAATCGGACTATTTTTGTCGATACACCAATGTTATGTAGCTTATACATCATTGCACTTCGAGATACCTTATCAAAGGCAGCTTTGAAGTCGACAAAGAATGCATACGTCTTCATTTTTCTATTCCAGTTTAGGTGAATGACCGACGTTAGTGAGAAAATATTGTCAGATGTGGAGTAATTTCTACGAAAACTTGCTTGAAATTCGTTTAATTTGTCGTGTTTCTCAACCCAATCTGTTAATCTCTGTGAAACAATTCCCATCATAACTTTGGGAAGACAATTCATAAACGAAATTCCACGGTAATTACTTGGTTGTGATTTATCACCTTTCTTGAATATAGGGTATATAATGCTCTTGCAGAATGAATTGTCTACTTCCCCATTCTCAAGTATATAATTACAAGATATCGCAATTTGCAATAGGAGCTCATCCGGGGCATATTTGTAAAATTCGTATGGTACACGGTCTTCTCCAGGAGCCTTATTAACTTTAGTCTTAGCAAGCGCTTCCTTAACTTCACGGAGCGTTATTTCTCCATCCAAATCTTCATCAAATAGAAGCATGTGTGCATAATGAAAATCTGGTGCCAACAGGGGTTGGTTAAGTAACTGAAAAAAGTGATGTTTCAAGTCTTCCATAGGCACCTCTATGTTATTTATTGCATCCTCATTTCGTATTTCCCTTACAATTTTCCACCAGTCTTTGGAATCTCGCACATTATCGATTTTCCTTTCGATATTGGACTGGTATTTCGCTTTCGATTTGATACATATATCCTTATATTTGCGATTTAGATTTAAGTACCTAGACCTATTGTCCAATGTGCTTTCCCTTTGATATTTTCTTAGACTTTTGAAAGATGCTTCTCTGGCTTTGTAGCAGTTGAAATCAAACCATTTTTGTTTTTTTGCGAATCTGGTATGTTGTGCAGAGCAAAGATTATTTGCTTCTCTTATGATTCCCGCAATGGTTCCAAAATTAAGTGCTAAGGGTTGTCTTGTAGTTAAGTGGTCTTCCAAAGCTTCCCGTATTATGGCGTTGTATTGATTAATTTTGTTTTGGTTCCACTGTAATTTCGGTAGCAAAACATTTCTATTTGAGCTACTGGTCCGATTGAAGACCATGGCTAAGGAAATCGGCATATGATCTGACCATGTTTGGCTATCTACTTTAAACGTGTCGATATGTGCGAGTAATTCTTGAGACAGTGCACAAATATCATTGACAGAGTGCCCAGCTGTACTAATGTAAGTAAACTCACCATTTTCGTCTCCCTTCGTCATACCATTTGCAATAACTAAGCCATTTTCGTAGCACAGTTGTATAAAATCTCTGCCCCTAGAGTTCGTCTCTACATCTTTCGATTTCCTTTCCGGTAAGCCAGCGTGGAATTTGGATTTAAAGATCTCGTCAATGTCCTTTTGTAGTGTGCCAACTCGTATGTTTAAATCTCCAATCACAATGGGGTTTTTTATATCATTATCGTTAAACAGGTTTTCTAAATTCATAAAATCTTCTTTCCAGGTAGCACCTCTCATGTATAATGGGATCAATGTAAAGTTTAACATGTCCACAGTAATATTGACAATGTTTATATGGCTCTTCTTTACAAAAAAGTAGTGCACACCTTTATTTCTTAATGACTTTTTTATGCCAATAAGGCATCCACCAATTCCTCGCCCAAATCGAGCAGTTCTTACGGCCGGCTCCCAGTAGGTATCAAATTCGCCAAAGTATCTTTTAAAAATTTCGGTTTTTTCTATGTTTACGTGTGTTTCTAAAAGTGCAAATATGTCGAAACTGTTTATATATTTAAAAAAATCAGCATACAAAAGTTTATTCTCTAGGCCATGTGTGTTATAACTTAAGATTTTTAAACAGTAACTGTCTATAAAGGTATTACTTTTACATAAATTGCTTACATTCAGTTTTTTTTCAAAATGTTTTCAAACAAAATGTTGTAATCAATGTTAATATTATCAGATTTATTACCATATAATTCTCTTAATGCCTCTCTTGCTTCATTTTGCCCACATCTCAGTTCGTGTTTGCTGGACCAGGTCATCCATTTTGTACCGATTTTTATTGCATCGTTCTTAACGAATATTTTGTGTGTTTTATCTATTGCTAGTATTTCGGTCTTCAACTGCATTAGCACCTTTCTATCCTTCTGCTTTTCTTCAGTCAGATCTTTCTCAATTTTGATGCTAGTCCCGGCTAATTTATTCAGATTTTTAAATACATTAAATGCCATTTCTTCATTTTGCATTTCTGCTATAACACATATTTTGTTATTGCTGGAGGTGTAAAGTATTCTAGCTGTCTCAACCTTTACGTTCGTTAATTTAAGAACGTTTTTGAATAAATTTTCTTTTGTATTCGTTGTCCATTCACAATTAATTTTTTATGAGGAGTTTTTTATTACAGAACACCCTGTTGTGTTAAAAAGAGTACCAAAAATCTCTCAATTCTCTTGATTTTCTTCGTTTATTCTTAATCTTCGGAACTGTCAAACTTAGTTTGACACCCATGGGACATCTATGTATTTCTATTGTCTATGGCCTAGCTGACGCGACTAAAGTATTTTGAGTTTGCGACTTTTGTTACTTTTTCTACATTTACGACACGTATGTGACGTTTACGACGTTTACAACTTTGCGACAGTCGCAAACCTAAAAAAGTTTGATACAGACCATCTCTGATCATGCAACGTTTGAATCATACGTATAACCACAGAAATTTCAAGCTGTACGATAGAATTGGCAGATTGCTACACTAGGGTTGCCATATCTTGCAAAATAAATGGCAACCCTTGTACTATGTTTCTCTAATTGATTAGATTAACGATCGTTTCGGAACTGCAATATTCCTCATCAGCATCCTCTACTTGAAGCGAAATAAAATTTCGAGAAAATTTTCTATAGAAATAAAATTTTCACAAAATTTTCTATACAAATAAAATCTTGACAAAATTTTTTGACGAAATTTCCTATAGAATTAAAATTTCTATCGAAATAAATTATCGACGACATTTTCTATAGAAATACAATTTCGGCTAAATTTTCTATAGTAACCAAATTTTGACGAAAGTTTCTATAAAAAAAAACTCTCGACAAAATTTCTAGAGGCATATTTAGACGAAATTTTCTATAGAAATAAAATTTCGACGAAATTTTCTATAGAAATATATTTTTTTTTTAATTTGATGAAATTTTCTATAGAACTGACTAAATTTTCCATAGAAATAACATTTCTTCAAAATAATATAAATAAAATTTATAATGGAAATAAAATTTCGATGACATTTTTTATAGAAATAAAATTTTCACAAAATTTTCTACAAAAATAAAATTTTGACAAAATTTATTATATTTAGAAATAAAATTTCGACGAAATTTAGTTCAATTTGAAAAAAATATGAAATCAAACATTTAATGGATTAATTTTTATTATGTTAAATTCAAAAAAAAAAAAATTAATCAAAACAATTGAATTTCTTCCAAATTTGTAAAAGTCGACTTTTAAAATTTTTTTCTTTTGTGAGTATAAAAATGTCGAATTTTGATACAGGGGTTTTTCGACTTTTTTTTTGGTGAATTTCAGCAGAAACAGAGCTACACCCTACCACTTCCTTCCCAAATTCATCTAAACGATTTTGGTCACTATTAAAAGTCGATTAGTGGATTTTCATCAAAAAAAAAAACAAGTAAATGTTAATCCTAGAACGCTAAACCTCTAATTTTACACTTGGATACTAAACCTCGCCTGTGAGACTCCCTTTTCAAAAAGTAAAAATATTTTCATGCATAAAAAAAATAATTTTTTTATTAAAAAAAATTAATTTTCTTGAAAAATACATTTACTTAATAAGAAAATAAGAGAAAATTATTTATATTTTGACAAAATTTTCAATAGAAATAACATTTTAACAAAATTTTCTATAGAAATAACATTTTGACAAAATTCTTTATAGAAATAAAATTTTGACGAAATTTTCTTTAGAAATAAAATTTCCAAAAAAAAAATCTATAGAAATAAAATATCTTTACACATTCACATGATCGAGAATTATTTCCAAAAAAAGGAACCACTGTATGTCGTCTATCCAATCCACCATAGCAAACAGAACCAAATGCTCATTCGTATGTCCATACTTCTAACTCCTATCCAGTATTAGTCCTATCTTCTTTGTCGGCTATTGGATGTCAGACAAAGAGTCAATGAGCTCCGCATGGACTGGTGTCGGTATGAGCGTATATAAGAGACCATGTCTCAGTTTGCCTAAGGATGTGTGAGTTTTGGGGTTTTGGTTAGAAATCGACAATTTCAAATGAATTTTTATGTATGTGTGTGTGTTTGTGAAAGTTTGTGTTTCTTTACTTTGTGTTTTTTTTGTTTTGTTTTGTTCGATGGACCCCTCTATCCATTCAAACCCGCAGACGAATTCCTATCGATGTGAATGAACTTTTCCAAGGACAATGATCCATGGGCAAATAAAAGCTCTGCCATTTACTATTGCTTTAGCAGACTCGCACACAAAACAAAAACAAAATGAAACTACCACCGTCTGGCAGCTTTGGTGAAGGTTAATTCGAAACCCCTACTTGAATAGTGGCAATAATCACCAATACTATTACAATAAAAATATACCTTGTAGGTTTTACACATCCACGCATAGGGTTTGCAGACATGACAATTTTGAGTTTAAGTTGAATTTCAACTATTTCCTCTTTCTTTCCGAATGATATTCACATCCAATAACATTCAGCGATTATCACACAGCAAACAGGAAAAATCGATCGTACGGGCGGAGCATAGGTAAAGGAGCGCAATAAGATTACAGCAGTGATAAAATAGTGGTATACAGGGTAGTTGGAATGAATGCAACCAACTTTAGATTACAATTATTTCTTCCGTCAAAATTTTATATATATATATATATATATATATATATATATATATATATATATATATATATATATATATATATATATATATATATATATATATATATATATATATATATATATATATATATATATATATATATATATATATATATATATATATATATATATATATATATATATATATTTTGTCAAAATTTTATTTCTATAGAACATGTTTGTGAAAATTTTATTTCTATAGAAAAAAATTTGTCAAAATTGTATTTCTAAAGAAAATTTTCTCAACATTTTATTTCTATAGAAAATTTTCTCAACATTTTATTTCTATAGAAAATTTTTTCAACATTTTATTTCTATAGAAAATTTTCTCAAAATTTTATTTCTATAGAAAATTTTTGCAAAATTTTATTTCTATAGAAAATTTTATCAAAATGTCATTTCTATAGAAAATTTTGTCAAAGTTTTATTTCTAAAGAAAATTTTCTCAAAATTTTATTTCTATAGAAAATTTTCGCAAAATTTTATTTCTATAGAAAATTTTTGCAAAATTTTCTTTCTATAGAAAATTTTGTCAAAATGTAATTTCTATAGAAAATTTTTGTCAAAATTTTATTTCTATAGAAAAAAATTTGTCAAAATTGTATTTCTATAGAAAATTTTGTCAAAGTTTTATTTCTAAAGAAAATTTTCTCAACATTTTATTTCTATAGAAAATGTTCTCAACGTTTTATTTCTAAACAAAATTTTCTCAAAATTTTATTTCTAGAGAAAATTTTCTCAAAATTTTATTTCTATAGAAAATTTTTTCAAATAGTCATTTCTATAGAAAAATTTTGTCAAAATTGTATTTCTATAGAAAAAAATTTGTCAAAATTGTATTTCTATAGAAAATTTTGTCAAAGTTTTATTTCTAAAGAAAATTTTCTCAACATTTTATTTCTATAAAAAATGTTCTCAACGTTTTATTTCTTAACAAAATTTTCTCAAAATTTTATTTCTATAGAAAATTTTTGCAAAATTTCATTTCTATAGAAAAATTTTGTCAAAATTTTATTTCTATAGAAAAATTTTATCAAAATTTTATTTCTATAGAAAATTTTGTCAAAATTTTATTTCTATGGAAAATTTTGCCAACATTTTTTTCCTATAAAAAATTTTATCAATATTTTATTAATTTCATTTCAGTTATTTCATATAATACACAAAGCCTACAAGACCAATGCATTATTAATTGATATTTTATATAATTACTCCTGTAGAAAATTTTGCCAAAATTTTATTTCTATAGAAGGTGTGTGAGGAGGATTATTTTGCAAAATCAACCAAAATATCAAAAATTCTACCAAACAGTAAAAAAGCTACCATTTTAGGTGGAATTTTACCAACCGTTCGTAAATCCCATTTTGCCGCATCATAAATTTGCAAAAGTATACAAAAAATCCCTATCGCCACCTAAATATCAACAAACATATAATGGTGTGTTTTTTTAGAGAAAATATTAAAGTTTTATTCCCAAGTAATCGATCAAGGGTGAAGTCTCTCACTCTCTCCTTTCTTTGAGAACCAAGTTTTGGCTGAGACCTAAAATTATGTTATATGCGAAAACACTTAATAAAGACCCAAGAGATTTGATATAGAGAGCGAAAGTAGATAGTAGGCCTCTCCGCTCTATTATAGGCAAAAGAAACTACCTTCGTATAACTCATTTAAGCCACTGGTAGGACTATGCTAAAATTTCAAGCGTATACTCGGGCTCATATACTCACACACACACACACACACACGAACAGCAATAACAGACGACAAATATACGAAACGACCACGTTGCCTTATATGTAAACCCTAATAGAGATATATGCCGGTGCTTGTGTGCATTTCTTTGCCCGAGGGTTGACTGAATCAATGGATGGATGGGCTTTTTCGTAACCGACCTAGGACTTGCCACGTAATGTTGGGTATTTTAAGCATGCTGTACGTAGACTACAACAACAATAATAACAACAACAATAGTCTGTTTGGTTTTGTTTACGATTGGGAGTATTTACGTCGCAATTTTATTATTGTTTGTTGCATACCTTACACTTCCCTTGAGTTCTTCGCCAACCAACTGATTGAACGATTTGTTTTGATTTTACCCTGATGGTTTGCTGTACTTTGTGCAGTAGTCCGCATGCATATCCATCACCAATGTATGTATGTATGTATGTTGCTTTGTACCTTCTTAGTGAGTCTTTTGTTTTTTTTTGGACCACCAATGTCATTCCTCTTACCCGATGAATTTGGTGCACAGTGGGTTAATATTTGAGGCTACAGTATTACCCGTTTATTTATCCCAAGGGGAGCCACAGTGGTCTAATGGTTAGCATGCCTACCTGGGATACAAAGGCTTATGGGTTCAAACCCAGTTTCGGCCAAACGCCAAAAAGTTTTTCAGCGTTGGACTATCCCCTCTCAATAAATTAGAGAAAAACAATCACTTTTTTTTTTTTTTGAAAAATGTGGCTTTTTATATAAGTTCAAGTTCCCTTAACCGAAAACCGGATATAAATTTATACCACCCCCCAACTTTCAAATAAAATTTAATGTAAAAATTTACAAATCAAAATTATGGCTTCATACCGAAGATATTACCCGATTTATATGCATAAAAAACTAGAAAATTAAAAATAAAATTGAGCGATGTTTGTGAAAAAGAAAATTTTTACCCGAACTTTAAGAACCGGATATAGTAACAGATTTATATTCACCACGGATTTTTTTTTTATTCCAAGGTAATAGGACGTTTTTTTTTTTTAATTTGGCCTTCCGAATAATCGGTTCCATACAATCAAGTTCGCATAACCGGTTCGATTTTTATTTTACTCCTAAATTAATTTCAAATAAAATTTAATGTAATAATGGCCTTAAATCCTCTTTTGATGGTTACAATTCAAATCGTATCTAAATTTCAGAGACTTAGGCAGATAAACAGAAGTATTGGCTACTATTTACAGCCGGTTATATTTACATCAAGTACAATTTTATTTATAGAAGGTTTTGGAAAAAACAGGTGCATATATATACATTTTATGTATAACCTAAACCGGATAATCGGATCATACCTGATTGCTTATAGTGTTATACATTTAAAAGTAATCGGTTCTCTATAACCGGTTGGCTACTATTTACAACCGGTTATATTTACATCAAGTACAATTTGATTTATAGAAGGTTTTGGAAAAAACAGGTTCATATATACATTTTATGTATAACCTAAACCGGATAATCGGATCATACCTGATTTTTTTTAGTGTTATACATTTAAAAGTAATCCGTTTTCTATAATCGGTTTTATTATTCAGGTGCATATATATACACCTGAATATATATACATTTTATGTATAACCTAAACCGGATAATCGGATCATACCTGATTGCTTATAGTGTTATACATTTAAAAGTAATCGGTTCTCTATAATCGGTTTTATTATTCAGATAAACAGAAGTATTGGCTACTATTTACAACCGGTTATATTTACATCAAGTACAATTTGATTTATAGAAGGTTTTGGAAAAAACAGGTTCATATATATACATTTTATGTATAACCTAAACCGGATAATCGGATCATACCTGATTTTTTTTAGTGTTGTACATTTAAAAGTAATCCGTTCTCTATAATCGGTTTTATTATTCAGATAAACAGAAGTATTGGCTACTATTTACAACCGGTTATATTTACATCAAGTACAATTTGATTTATAGAAGGTTTTGGAAAAAAACAGGTGCATATATATATACATTTTATGTATAACCTAAATCGGATAATCGGATCATACCTGATTTTTTTTTAGTGTTATACATTTAAAAGTAATCCGTTCTCTATAATCGGTTTTATTATTCAGATAAACAGATAAACAGAAGTATTGGCTACTATTTACAACCGGTTATATTAACATCAAGTACAATTTGATTTATAGAAGGTTTTGGAAAAAACAGGTTCATATATATACATTTTATGTATAACCGAAACCGGTTAATCGGATCTGATTTTTTTTTTGTGTTATACATTTAAAAGTAATCGGTTCTCTATAATCGGTTTTATTATTCACTTACACATTAAGCTGAAATAAAATCCGTAACCGGTTATCCATAACCGGACAACCGATTATCCGTAACCGGTTATTCGGTTATGGATAACCGATTATCCGGTTATGGATAACCGATTATCCGGTTATGGATAACCGATTATCCGATTGACATAAAATTTAATTCTATGTCGACCACCCAAACAAATCTGAGTGCTATAGCTAAAGAGTTATTCTTGTTATTTTCACATAAAATTTCATTCTCAGCCGACTGAGTGCTATAGCTAACATAGAGTTACTTCCCCACTGTGCCAGTCAGTCAGTCAATGGTTATTCATCCACTGATGCGAAATTTGATTTCATTCCTTGGCTTTTTTGTTTTCATTCCTGAATTCTGATGTTTGGCGGGAACTTTTTGTGTTGTTGTTTTTTTTTTGTTGTGTTTTTTTGCATTTTGCCATGCGTCAGTCTGCCATGATGCTCTATCCTTGTCTTTGTTTTGTTCCTGCTATTCTATCGAGACAGGGTGATGGATGTAAGCAACTTGGTCTGTGTGGTCCATGTTTGTTATATTGAACGAATGGGAAATGAATCGCCCGCCAGCCAGACGGAATGCAAACATCACAATTAGAGTGAACCAAGAGCAATGGAACAAAGCGAATCCGCTCCCCTCCCGCAATAAAATTTTTAATGAACCCAAATAACTGGCAACATCGAGACAAAAGCGAACAACAGTGATTTCGAATTGATGGCGCTTTTGCGGAAAGGGCACCAGTACAGATGCCAGAACCACATATGCACCTCACTTCATCAGTTTTTAATGTGATGGCCACGTCGAAGTAATTGCGAATATTGTGGCGATAATGATGGCGTTAAGTGAGCAATGAATGAGTGAATGAAATCTGGTAGGAAGGGATCACGCATGAACGTGATAGGTTATAAATGACAAGGATGACGAGGGCGATGATGATGAAAATACAAAGGGATGTGGTTAAAAAATTTTATATGAAATAAAATTTTGAAAAAATTTTCTATAGAAATAACATTGTGACAGAATTTTCTATAGAAATAATAATCTGATCAGAAAGCCACTGACAAGCCCATGGAGCATAAGACGGCACTTGCAGCACGTTGCACTCTAACAGGACATAAGCCAAATCTTAAGTACGTAGATATTTTGACGCAAGAAACCAACTATAAGAGGAGCTTTACACTGGAGATGTTACATATTATAAATGTACCTACAGAAAGATGGATGCATTTTAAGACTGATACAGACCATTGTACACATATTTATAGAAATAACATATTGTACAAAATTATAGAAAATCAAATTAGCCTTTAGTTGTAAATTTACTCGTTTGCGAATAAGTTCATTGTTCTTCACTTCTAAACGTAATTATTAATATTTTTGGATTTTGATATAACAGGTTGGCTGATAAGTCCCCGGTCTGACACATAGATGGCGTCGCTAGTATTAAATGCATATTATTTTTTTATATAGTACCAATCTTCAAATGATTCGTGTCAAAATTTGACGTCTGTAAGACAATTAGTTTGTGAGATAGAGCGTCTTTTGTGAAGCAACTTTTGTTATTGTGAAAAAAATGGAAAAAAAAGGAATTTCATGTTTTGATAAAATACTGTTTTCTGAAAGGGAAAAAATACGGTGAAAGCAAAAACTTGGCTTGATAATGAGTTTCCGGACTCTGCCCCAGGGAAATCAACAATAATTGATTGGTATGTAAAATTCAAGCGTGGTGAAATGAGCACGGAGGACGGTGAACGCAGTGGACGCCCGAAAGAGGTGGTTACCGACGAAAACATCAAAAATATCCACAAAATGATTTTGAATGACCGCAAAATGAAGTTGATCGAGATAGCAGAGGCCTTAAAGATATCAAAGGAACGTGTTGGTTCATTCATCAATATTTGGATATGCGGAAGCTCTGTGCAAAATGGGTGCCGCGCTAGCTCACATTTGACCAAAAACAACAACGTGTTGATGACTCTGAGCGGTGTTTGCAGCTGTTAACTCGTAATACACCCGAGTTTTTCCGTCGATATGTGACAATGGATGAAATATGGCTCCATCACTACACTCCTAAGTCCAATCGACAGTCGGCTGAGTGAACAGCGACCGGTGAACCGTCTCCGAAACGTGGAAAGACTCAAAAGTCCGCTGGCAAAGTAATGGCCTCTGTTTTTTGGGATGCGCATGGAATAATTTTTATCGATTATCTTGAGAAGGGAAAAACCATCAACAGTGACTATTATATGGCGTTATTGGAGCGTTTGAAGGTCGAAATCGCGGCAAAACGGCCCCATAGGAAGAAGAAACAAGTATATACGGCCGTAAGTTCGGCCAGGCCGAAGCTTATGTACCCTCCATCATGGATTGCGTAGAAACTTCTTCTAAACACTGCCATCCACAATCGAATTACTTAAGTTGCGGTAACGCGTGCAAGGTATCTTAAAACCTCCTAACACCATCTTCTAAATTGTATGTAAGTCCATACGTGGTATATATTAAATCAAAAAAGATCGATCCAATACGTATATAATTCAGTTTGACAAAGTAGACATAAAATTTTGACAAAATTTTCTACAGAAATAAAATTTTAACAAAATTTTCTATAGAAATAAAATTTTCTATAGAAATAAAAATTTTGACAAAATTTTCTATAGAAAGAAAATTTTGACAAAAATTTCTACAGAAATAAAATTTTAACAAAATTTTCTATAGAAATAGACTTTTGACAAAATATTCTATGGAAATAAAAACTTGGTGGATTATTTTTGGTTCGAGTGGCAACCATGATTATGAACCGAATAAAATTTGAACAAAATTTTCTATAGAAATAAAATTTTGACAATGATGAAAATTTTATTATGAACCGAATAAAATTTTAACAAAATTTTCTCTAGAAATAAAATTTTGACAAAATTTTCTATAGAAATAAAATTTTGACAAAATTGTCTATATAATAAAATTTTGGTAGATTATTTTTGGCTCTAGTGGCAACAATGATCATGAACCTATATGGACCAATTTTTGTGTGATTTGACCAATTGTTGTATGGTTGTTAGCGACCATATAATAACACCACGTTCCTAATTTGAACCGGAACGGATGAATTTTGCTCCTCCAAGAGGCTCCGGAGGTCAAATCTGGAGAACGTTTTATATGGGGGCTATATATAATTATGGACCGATATGGACCAATTCTGGCACGGTTGTTAAAGATCATATACTAACACCATGTTCAAAATTACAACCGGATCGGATGCAATTTGCTTCTTTTTGAGGCTTCGCAAGCCAAATCTGGAGATCGGTTTATATGGGGTCTATATATAAGTATGGACCGATGTGGACCAATTTTTGCATGGTTGTTAGAGACCATATACCAACATCATGTACCAAATTTCAGCCGGATCGGATGAAATTTGCTTCTCTTTGAGGCTCCGCAAGCCAGTTGTAAATTTACTCGTTTGCGAATAAGTTCATTGTTCTTCACTTCTAAACGTAATTATTAATATTTTTGGATTTTGATATAACAGGTTGGCTGATAAGTCCCCGGTCTGACACATAGATGGCGTCGCTAGTATTAAATGCATATTATTTTTTTATATAGTACCAATCTTCAAATGATTCGTGTCAAAATTTGACGTCTGTAAGACAATTAGTTTGTGAGATAGAGCGTCTTTTGTGAAGCAACTTTTGTTATTGTGAAAAAAATGGAAAAAAAAGGAATTTCATGTTTTGATAAAATACTGTTTTCTGAAAGGGAAAAAATACGGTGAAAGCAAAAACTTGGCTTGATAATGAGTTTCCGGACTCTGCCCCAGGGAAATCAACAATAATTGATTGGTATGTAAAATTCAAGCGTGGTGAAATGAGCACGGAGGACGGTGAACGCAGTGGACGCCCGAAAGAGGTGGTTACCGACGAAAACATCAAAAATATCCACAAAATGATTTTGAATGACCGCAAAATGAAGTTGATCGAGATAGCAGAGGCCTTAAAGATATCAAAGGAACGTGTTGGTTCATTCATCAATATTTGGATATGCGGAAGCTCTGTGCAAAATGGGTGCCGCGCTAGCTCACATTTGACCAAAAACAACAACGTGTTGATGACTCTGAGCGGTGTTTGCAGCTGTTAACTCGTAATACACCCGAGTTTTTCCGTCGATATGTGACAATGGATGAAATATGGCTCCATCACTACACTCCTAAGTCCAATCGACAGTCGGCTGAGTGAACAGCGACCGGTGAACCGTCTCCGAAACGTGGAAAGACTCAAAAGTCCGCTGGCAAAGTAATGGCCTCTGTTTTTTGGGATGCGCATGGAATAATTTTTATCGATTATCTTGAGAAGGGAAAAACCATCAACAGTGACTATTATATGGCGTTATTGGAGCGTTTGAAGGTCGAAATCGCGGCAAAACGGCCCCATAGGAAGAAGAACAAGTATATACAGCAGTAAATTCGGCAGGGCCGCATTTTAAATACCCACCACCATGAATCAAATATGATAGTTTACTTTGAAAACTCTTCGTCGTAGTGGGTTACTTGATAATATATAGAATTGTAGGGGGTTTGATGACAAATCTTCTCCCAAGGCAGTCAGCTCCCGAAGACAAACTTTAAAGATTCTTCCTATGAAGACCAGATAAGATTCTAGATTTATGAGAACCAATTTTGTTTGAGTTTTAGAGAAATTATAAACATATCGTGTATATGATTAAATTACGCCTTGATTTGAAATCTTAAATCTGTAGATTTTTTCCGCCATTATTTAAATAGATACGATTAGTAAAATCTGGAAATTTTACTTTCAATTTGATGCAATTTTTATGATCAGTGCGCCTGCTATTTTAGAGAATTTTAGAGTTAAATAAACGAAAATTCTTTATAAGAAAAGGAAATTTCGTTTGTCTAAAATTTCATTATAGATTACTAATTTCCAGCAAATCGGATAAACACTACGGATTCTAGAAGCCCAAGAAATAAAGCCGGGAGATCGGTGTATATGAGGGCTATACCAAAACATGGACCGATAGGTACCATTTGCTACTCACATATTTGTGATCTTAAAATACCTCCAGAATTTCAAACAAATCGGCTAGAAAACATAGTCCCTAGACGCCCAAGAAGTAAAAATCGAGAGATCAGTCTATATGGGGGTTATACCAAAAAATGGACCGATATACCTCAATTTCGGCACACTTATTTGTGGTCTAAAAATACCTCTAGGTTTCGAATTTCAGGCAAATCGGGTAACAAATACAGTTTATAGAAGCTCAAGAATTTCAGGCAAAGCGGATGGTAAATATAGTTTCTAGAAGCCCAAAAAATGGACCGATGGGCACCATTTTCGGCACACCTTTTTATGGTCCCAAAAGAACTCTAGATGGACCGATGAGCACCATTTTCGGCACACCTTTTTATGGTCCTCAAATACCTCTATATTTCCAATTTCAGGCAAATTGGATAAAAACTACGGTTTTTATAGGCCCAAGACTCCAAATCGGGAGGTTGGTTTATATCGGGGCTATATCAAAACATGGACCGATACGGACCATTTTCGACTCACCTCTTTATGGTCCAAAAATACCTCTAGATTTTCAATTTCATACAAATCGGATAGAAAATACTGTTTCTAGACGCGCAAGAAGCAAAATCGGGAGATCGGTCTATATGGGGGCTATACCAAAACATGGACCGATTCGGACCATTTTCGACACACCTCTTTATAGTCCCACAATACCACTAGATTTCCAATTTCAGGCAAATCGGATGGTAAATATAGTTTCTAGACGCCCAAGAAGCAAAATCGGGAGATCGGTCTATATGGGGGCTATATCAAAACATGGACCAATACGGGCCATTTTCGACACACCTCCTTATGGTCCTAAAATACCTTTAGATTTTCAATTTCAGACAAATCGGATAGAAAATACTGTTTCTAGACGCCCAAGAAGCAAAATCGGGAGATCGGTCTATATGGGGGCTATATCAAAACATGGACCGATACGGACCATTTTCGACACACCTCTTTATGGTCCCAAAATACCTCTGGATTTCCAATTTCGGGCAAATCTGATAAAAACTACGGTTTTTATAGGCCCAAGACCCCAAATCGAGAGGTCGGTTTATATGGGGACTATATCAAAACTTGGACCGATATAGCCCATCTTCGAACTTGACCTGCCTGCAAACAAAAAAGTAATCTGTGCCAAATTTGGGGACGATAGCGCTATTCTTAAAGGCTGTAGCGTGATTACAACAGACAGACAGACAGACGGACATGCCTATATCGTCTTAGAATTTCTTCCTGATCAAGAATATATATACTTTATATAGTCGGAAATCGATATTTCGATGTGTTACAAACGGAATGACAAACTTATTATACCCCCGTCACCATTTTATAGTGTGGGTATAAAAAAGTGTTGTTCCTCCAAGACAACGCACCGTGCCACAAGTCATTGAGAACGATGGCAAAAATTCATGAATTGGGCATCGAATTGCTTCCCCACCTACCGTATTCTCCAGATCTGGCCCCCAGCGATTTTTCTTGTTCTCAGACCTCAAAAGGATGCTCGCAGGGAAAAAATTTGGCTGCAATGAAGAGGTGATCGCCGAAACTAAGGCCTATTTTGAGGCAAAACCGAAGGAGTACTACCAAAATGGTATCAAAAAATTGGAAGGTCGTTATAATCGTGGTATCGCTCTTGAAGGGAACTATGTTGAATAATAAAAACGAATTTTGACAAAAAAAATGTTTTTTTCTTTGTTAGACCGAGGACTTATCAGCCAACCTGTTATATTTATACCCTGCGCCACACTGTGGAACAGGGTATTATAAGTTAGTGCATATGTTTGCAACACCCAGAAGGAGACGAGATAGACACATGGTGTCTTTGGCAAAACTGCTGAGGGTGGGCTCCTGAGTCGATATAGCCATGTCCGTCTGTCCGTGAACACATTTTTGTAATCAAAGTCTAGGTCGCAGTTTTAGTCCAATCGACTTCAAATTTGGCACAAGTATGTGTTTTGGCTCAGAATAGAACCCTATTGATTTTTGAGAAATCGGTTCAGATTTAGAGATAGCTCCCATATATATATTTCGCCCGATATGGACTTATATGGCCCCAGAAGCCAGAGTTTTACCCTAATTTGTTTAAAATTTTACACAAGAGGAACAATTAGTACTAGTGTGCCAAATTTTATTGAAATCGGTTCAGATTTAGATATAGCTCCCATATATATCTTTCGCCCGATATGGACTAATACGGTCCCAGAAGCCAAAGTTTTACACCAATTTGGTTGAAATTTTGCGCTAGACATACAATTAGTAGTGTAGTTAAATGTGCCAAATTTTATTGAAATCGGTTCAAATTTAGATATAGCTCCCATATATATCGTTCTCCCGATTTACACTCATATGACCACAGTGGCCAATTTTTTGCTCCGATTTAGTTGAAATTTTGCACAGGGAGTAGGATTAGCATTGTAGCTATGCGTGCCAAATTTGGTTGAAATCGGTTCAGATTTAGATATAGCTCCCATATATAGCTTTCGCCCGATTTACACTCATATGACCACAGTGGCCAATTTTTTGCTCCGATTTAGTTGAAATTTTGCACAGGGAGTAGGATTAGCATTGTAGCTATGCATGCCAAATTTGGTTGAAATCGGTTCAGATTTAGATATATCTCCCATATATAGCTTTCGCCCGATTTACACTCATTTGGCCACAGAGGCCAATTTTTTGCTCCGATTTTGTTGAAATTTTGCATGGGGCGTAGAATTAGCGTTGTAACTATGCGTGCCAAATTTGCTTGAAATCGGTTCAGATTTGGATATATCTCCCATATAAAGCTTTCGCCCGATTTACACTCATATGACCACAGAGGCAAATTTTTATCTCCGATTTAGTTAAAATTTTGCACAGGGAGTATAATTAGCACTTTTGCTATGCGTGCCAAATTTGGTTAAAATCGGTTCAGATGTAGATATAGCTCCCATATATATGTTTTTCTGATATCGACAAAAATGGTCAAAATACCAACATTTTCCTTGTAAAATTACCACTGCTTAGTCGAAAAGTTGTAAAAATGAATCTAATTTTCCTAAACATCTAATACATATATATCGAGCGATAAATCATAAATAAACTTTTTCGAAGATTCCTTAAAATTGCTTCAGATTTAAAAGTTTCCCATATTTTTTTACTAACATTGTGTTCCACCCTAGTGCATTAGCCTACTTAAATTTTGAGTCTATAGATTTTGTAGAAGTCTATCAAATTCTTCCAGATCGAGTGATATTTAAATGTATGTATTTGGGATAAACCTTTATATATAGCCTCCAACACATTTGACGGATGTGATATGGTATCGAAAATTTAGATTTACAAAGTGGTGCAGGGTATAATATAGTCGGCACCGCCCGACTTTAGACTTTCCTTACTTGTTATACCCTCCATCATAGGATGGGGCTATATTAACTTTGTCATTCCGTTTGTAACACATCGAAATATTGCTCTAAGACCCCATAAAGTATATATATATTCTGGGTCGTGGTGAAATTCTGAGTCGATCTAAGCATGTACGTCCGTCCGTCCGTCCGTCTGTTGAAATCACGCTATCTTCCGAACGAAACAAGCTTTCGACTTGAAACTTGGCACAGGTAGTTTCTATCGATGTAGGTCGGATGGTATTGAATGGGCCATATCGGTCCACTTTTACGTATAGCCCCCATATAAAGGGACCCTCAGATTTGGCTTGTGGAGCCTCTAAGAGAAACATATTTCATCCGATCCGGCTGAAATTTGGTACATGGTGTTGGTATATGTGGTCTCTAATAATCGTGCAAAAATTGGTCCACATCGCTCTATAATTATATATAGCCCCCATATAAACCGATCCCCAGATTTGGCTTGCGGAGCCTCAAAGAGAAGAAAATTTCATCCGATCCGGCTAAAATTTGGTACATGATGTTGCTATATATGGTCTCTAACAACCATGCAAATATTGGTCCATATCGGTCCATAATTATATATAGCCCCCATATAAACCGATACCCAGATTTGGCTTGTGGAGCCTCTAAGAGAAGCATATTTCATCCGATCCGCCTGAAATTTGGTACATGATATTGGTATATGGTCTCAAACAACCATGCAAAAATTGGTCCATATCGGTTCTTAATTATATATAGCCCCCATATAAACCGATCCCCAGATTTGGCTTGCGGAGCTTCTAAGAGAAGCACATTTCATTCGATCCGGCTGAAATTTGGTACATGGTGTTGGTATATGGTCTCTAACAATCATGCAAAAATTGGTCCACATCGGTCCATAATTATATATGGCGCCGATATAAACCGATCCTCAGATTTGGGTTGCGGAGCCTCAAAGAGAAGCAAATTTCATCCGATCCGCCTGAAATTTGGTACATGGTATTGGTATATGGTCTCTAACAACCACGCAAAAATTGGTCCACATCGGTTCATAATTATATATAGCCCCCCATATAACCCGATCCCCAGATTTGGCTTGCGAAGTCTCCAAGCGACGCAAATTCCATCCAATCCGGTTGTAATTTGGAACATGGTGTTAGTATATGATCTTTAACAACCGTGCCAGAATTGGTCCATATCGGTCCATAATTATATATAGCCCCCATATAAAACATTCTCCAGATTTGACCTGCGGAGCCTCTTGGAGGAGCAAAATTCATCCGATCCGGTTCAAATTAGGCACGTGGTGTTAGTATATGGTCGCTAACAACCGTACCAAAATTGGTCCATATCGGTTCATAATCATGGTTGCCACTGGAGCCAAAAATAATCTACCAAAATTTTATTTCTATAGAAAATTTTGTCAAAATTTTATTTCTATAGAAAATTTTGTCAAAATTTTATTTCTAGAGAAAATTTTGTTAAAATTTTATTCGGTTCATAATAAAATTTTCATCATTGTCAAAATTTTATTTCTATAGAAAATTTTGTCAAAATTTGTATTTCTATAGAAAATTTTATTCAAATTTTATTCGGTTCATAATCATGGTTGCCACTCTAGCCAAAAATAATCTACCAAGACTTTATTTCTATAGAAAATTTTGTCAAAAGTTTATTTCTATAGAAAATTTTGTTAAAATTTTATTTCTCTAGAAATTTTTATCAAAATTTTCTTTCTATAGAAAATTTTGTCAAAATTTTTATTTCTATAGAAAATTTTGTGAAAATTTTATTTCCATAGAAAATTTTGTTAAAATTTTATTTCTGTAGAAAATTTTGTCAAAATTTTTATTTTTATAGAAAATTTTATTTCCATAGAAAATTTTTTTTTAATTTTATTTCTGTAGAAAATTTTGTCAAAATTTTATGTCTACTTTGTCAAACTGAATTATATACGTATTGGATCGATCTTTTTTGATTTACTATATATACCACATATGGACTTACATACAATTTAGAAGATGGTCTTAGCAGGTTTTAAGATACCTTGCCATCGGCGAGCGTTACCGCAAGTTAAGTAATTCGATTGTGGATGGCAGTGTTTAGAAGAAGTTTCTACGCAATCCATGATGGAGGGTACATAAGCTTCAGCCTGGCCGAACTTACGGCCGTATGTACTTGTTTGATTTAATATATACCACGTATGGACTTACATACAATTTAGAAGATGGTGTTAGGGGGTTTTAAGATATCTTGCCATCGGCAAGCGTTACGCAACTTAAGTAATTCGATTGTGGATGGCAGTGTTTAGATGAAGTTTCTACGCAATCCATGATGGAGGGTACATAAGCTTCGGCCTGGGCGAACTTACGGCCGTATATACTTGTTTTTTACTAACATTGTGCTCCACCCTAGTGCATTAGCCGACTTAAATTTTGAGTCTATAGATTTTGTAGAAGTCTATCAAATTCTGTCCAGATTGAGTGATAGTTAAATGTATGTATTTGGGACAAACCTTTATATATAGCCCCCCAACACATTTGACGCATGTGATATGGTATCGAAAATTTAGATCTACAAAGTGGTGCAGGGTATAATATAGTCGGCCCCGCCCGACTTTAGACTTTCCTTACTTGTTGTTCATATGACCTCAAGCCGTACTAAACAAATATAAAATTTGCTATAGTAATAAAATTTTGAGAAATTTTCCATAGTAATAAAATTTTGAGAATTTTTCCATAGTTATAAAATGTTGATAAAATTTTCTGTAAAAATAAAATTTTTCTGGCACATATCCTCAAATTTCTAGCAGTGAAATTTATGTTTAACCAATCGTAGATATCATCAACAAGGAACCCGGAAGCCATACTTGTAAATTCGTCTGCTTATCATACAATCCCAACACCTTTGAGAGCAATGGAAGAAAGGATGAAATAAGTTTAGAATTTCTTTCCTTAAATTCCACTTACGACTGGCACCCACACGTTTGGTTCCTGCCGATAGGAACGAGTTTTCGATGTTTGGGAAAATTGTAAATTTTTCCAAACCTACCTTTTTCCCATCCACAAATTGTAGAATTTTTGCTTAACTTTTATCGGAAATGTTTTTACTTTAAGCGTTTTCATCCTTAGCGAATTCCTTTGATCCTTTGCTTTACCTTAGAAAACATTTTCCACATTAAAACGAGCTCTGGTTATTGTTTGAGTTGTCGGCTTCTTTTCTTTTTTATCGCATGTCCTTAGACCAAGAACAAGTTTAACCCTCTAATGCCCAATCCCGCCTTTAAGAGGGTTAAGGAAAGAAAACATAGGCTAAAGGATTCAATGATGCTGATAAAGTAGACACACTATCATCTTCAAACATTATCGTCATTGCGTCTGAAGTCTCGCATTCTAATGCCCAATCCCGCCTTTAATCAGCTGGCAAAATAAAATGGGGCATTAGAGGGTTAAGGAAAGAAAACTTAGGCTAAAGGATTCAATGATACTGATGAAGTAGGCACACTCTCATCTTCAAACATCATCGTCGTTGTGTCTGAAGTCTCGCATTGAAGAGTCAATGTGAGACTTAACCCTCTAATGCCCAATCCCGCCTTTAATCAGCTGGCAAAATAAAATGGGACATTAGAGGGTTAAGGAAAGAAAACTTAGGCTAAAGGATTCAATGATGCTGATGAAGTAGACACACTTTCATCTTCAAACATCATCGTCATTGCGTCTGAAGTCTCGCATTGAAGAGTCAATGTGAGACTTCTTACGCACAACTAATGCGTTTGAGTGACTTTGACGGAAGACAAGGAGTTATCGAGCGCTAATGTCTGGCTGCGCAACAACAAAGAAACCTTTTAATATGCCAGACGGTTTTAAGAAAACCCTCAGTCCCAATTTCCACAACAGCGATGGCCCCCTTTCCCTTAGCAATTTGCGTTTTAAGCAAAAGGGTGAGTTCACATATCTCCTGCATTTGCTGTGCTACCCCCCCTATATTGTCTAAGGCCAGACATTTACTCCAGACGGATGGGGATGAATGACTGAGTGGCTGACTGGCTGCATGGAAAAGATTCCCAGACAGATATTGTTTTTTTTGTTTTTTGTACTTCATTTTATTCTGCTGTAAATGTCACATAACATCCTTTTTACGCAATTCTCTTTTGTTGTTGTGGAAAGTTGCGTGTATTTTTGCGTATACATTGGTGTTGGACACCCCCCCATTTAATGGTGTTCGTTGTTGTTGTATAGCCATAGAACACCAAGAGGATTTTTCATTGTCTCTCCTTGGCGGTCTATATTGGCCTTTGTTTTGTACTCGAAAGTTCCTTGTTCTCATATTCGCTTTGATTTGCTTTAATATTTTGCTAGACCAAACACCGCCTCCACTCCACCCTGCTTTTGACCCAGACAACCACAAAGTTCAACAAACTTTCATTCGTTTCCTATATGTTTTTGATTCTCTTGAATTTTCGTGTAATAGGTTTAGGATTTTTGAACGCACTATTCAAATGCTCTCTTTGTATGTGAATGTGTGTGTTTGTGTGTGCGTCAGTTACTGTTAATCTTTTTTACCATGAGAGGGGTTAATGAATTCCAGAGCATTGTTACAGAGAGAGCAAAGCTAAAAGTTAAAGCACTGAATGATCCACTTTTTTAAGCCCACCACCATTGCTTGTGTGTATGGGGGTGTGGTATAATCAATTCCCCCTCCTCTCCTTAATATAACACTAGCAGACATCATGACTTTACTCACATAGAGTAGATTCTTATGCTCAGCAAATTATGAAAGAGCATTCAGTGATCCTCTAATTGTATTTTCCACCATCCTCCTAGTAGACAAGTTTTAGAAAATTTTTATAGTTTTAAGTGAAAACTAAAATTCTAAAAATTCTAAAAAGCTAAATGTTTCAAACAACAATAGAAATTCAATACAAATACAAATACATTGACAATGGAAGTACAATTACAAATTTTACCGGAGAGGCTTTTTTATATATGTGCCGTTAGGCTTTTATTATTGTTTTTTTTTTTTAATTTTGTACTGCTTTTGCAAATTCGGGGAATCTTCACTTGTTTATACCCTCCACCATACAATGGTGATGGACGTGCGATATATAGATTTTCCACTATATAAAGTATTTAAAGGATAATTTTTGAGAATTATAAATTTATCAAAAAAAAAAAAACATAAATACAGAAAAATTAAATAAAAACGCTATTTGAATTGACAGTATGGTCAATATAGTTTTACATTTGAAATTTTGGCGTACTCTCTCCAACATTTCGGCCGGTGTCTCACGAAAAAATGCTTCAATGTTGACTTCAAATCACTCGTACCAAAAATAATCCACCAAAATTTCCAGACAATTTTACCAAAAGTTAAAAAATCTAATTTTAAAAATTTCGTCAATATTTTTTTTATAAAAAATTTTGTCAAAATTTTATTTCTAAAGAAAATTTTGTCAAAGTTTCATTTCTACAAAAAATTTTTGTCGAAATTTTATTTCCTTAGAATTTTTTTCAAATTTTGTTTCTATAACAAAATTTTTTCAAAATTTTATTTCTATAGAAAATTTTGTCAACATTCCTTTCTATAGAAAATTTTGTCAAATTTTTATTTCTACAGAAAATGTTTGTCAAAATTTTATTTCTATGGAAAATTTTGTCAAAATTTTGCTTCCATAGAAAATTTTGTCAAAATTTTATTTCTATAGAAATTTTTTTCAAAATTTTATTTCTATAGAAAATTTTGCCAAATTTAGTTCTATAGAAAATTTTGTCAAAATTTTATTTCTATAGAAAATTTTGTCAATATGTTATTTCTATAGAAAATTTTGTCAAAATTTTATTTCAATAGACATTTTTTCAAAATTTTATTTCTATGGAAAATTTTGTTAAAATTTTATTTCTATAGACAGTTTTGCCAAAATTTTATTTCTGTAGAATATTTTGTCAAAATTTTATTTTTATAGGAAATTTTGTGAAAATTTTATTTCTATAGAAAATTTTGTCAACATTTTATTTCATTAGAAAATTTTGTCAAAATTTTATTTCTATAGAAAATTTTGTCAAAATTTTATTTCTAAAGAAAATTTTATTTCTATAGAAAATTTTGTCAAAATTTTATTTCTATAGAAAATTTGTGAAAATTTTATTTCTATAGAAAATTTGGTCAAAATTTTATTTCTATAGAAAATTTTGTGAAAATTTTTGTTCTATAGAAAATGTTGTCAAAATTTTATTTCTCTAGAATATTTTGTCAAAATTTTATTTCTATAGAAAATTTTGTGAAAATTTTATTTCTATAGAAAATTTTGTCAAAATTTTATTTCTAAAGAAAATTTTGTCAAAATTTTATTTCTAAAGAAAAATTCGTCAAAATTTTATTTCTATAGAAAATTTTGTGAAAATTTTATTTCTATAGAAAATGTTGTCAAAATTTCATTACTATAGAAAATTCTGTTAAAATTTTATTTCTATAGAAAATTTTGTCAAAATTTTATTTCTATAGAAAATTTTGTCAAAACTTTATTTCTGTAGAAATTTTTATTTCTATAGAAAATTTTTTCAAAATTTTATTTCTATAGAAAATTTTGTTAACATTTCTTTCTATATAAAATTTTGTAAAAATTGTATTTCTACAGAAAATTTTTATCAAAATTTAATTTCCGTAGACATTTTGTCAAACTATTTTTGGCCAAGAAAATTTTGTCACAATTTTATTTCTATGGAAAATTTTCTCAAAATTTTATTTTTTTTGTCAAAATTGTATTTATATAGAAAATTTTGTGAAGATTTTATTTCTATAGAATTTTTTTTTTTAATTTCTATGGAAAATTCTGTCAAAATTTTATTTCTATGGAAAATTTTGCCAAAACTTTATTTCTATAGAAAATTTTGTCAAAATTTCATTTCTACAAAAAATTTTTGTCGAAATTTTATTTCCTTAGACATTTTTTCAAATTTTTTTCTATAGCAAATTTTTTTCAAAATTTTATTTCTATAGAAAATTTCGTCAAAATTTTATTTCTATAGAAAATTTTGTCAAATTTTATTTCTATAGAAAATTTTGTCAAAATTTTATGTCTATAGAAAATTTTGTCAAAATTTATTTGTATAGAAAATTTTCTCAAAATTTTAGTTCTATGGAAAATTTTCTCAAATTTTTTTTATTTTTGTCAAAATTGTATTTCTATAGATAATTTTGTGAAGATTTTATTTCTGTAGAAATTTTTTCCAAAATTTTAATTCTAAGGAAAATTTTGTCAAAATTTTATTTCTATGGAAAATTTTGCCAAAACTTTATTTCTGTAGAAAATTTTATGAAAATTTTATTTCTATAGAAAATTTTGTGAAAATTTTATTTCTATAGAAAATGTTGTCAAAATTTTACTTCTATAGAAAATTTTGTCAAAATTTGATTTCTATAGAAATTTTGTAAAACAAAAAAATTGTCAAAATTTTACTTCTATAGAAAATTTTGTCAAAATTTTATTTCTACGGAAAATTTTGCCAAAATTTTATTTCTGTAGAATATTTTGTCAAAATTTTATTTCTATAGAAAATTTTGTGAAAATTTTATTTCTATAGAAAATGTTGTCAAAATTTTACTTCTATAGAAAATTTTGTCAAAATTTGATTTCTATAGAAAATTTTGTAAAACAAAAAAATTGTCAAAATTTTACTTCTATAGAAAATTTGGTCAAAATTTTATTTCTATAGAAAATTTTGTGAAAATTTTTGTTCTATAGAAAATGTTGTCAAAATTTTATTTCTCTAGAATATTTTGTCAAAATTTTATTTCTATAGAAAATTTTGTGAAAATTTTATTTCTATAGAAAATTTTGTCAAAATTTTATTTCTAAAGAAAATTTTGTCAAAATTTTATTTCTAAAGAAAAATTCGTCAAAATTTTATTTCTATAGAAAATTTTGTGAAAATTTTATTTCTATAGAAAATGTTGTCAAAATTTCATTACTATAGAAAATTCTGTTAAAATTTTATTTCTATAGAAAATTTTGTCAAAATTTTATTTCTATAGAAAATTTTGTCAAAACTTTATTTCTGTAGAAATTTTTATTTCTATAGAAAATTTTTTCAAAATTTTATTTCTATAGAAAATTTTGTTAACATTTCTTTCTATATAAAATTTTGTAAAAATTGTATTTCTACAGAAAATTTTTATCAAAATTTAATTTCCGTAGACATTTTGTCAAACTATTTTTGGCCAAGAAAATTTTGTCACAATTTTATTTCTATGGAAAATTTTCTCAAAATTTTATTTTTTTTGTCAAAATTGTATTTCTATAGAAAATTTTGTGAAGATTTTATTTCTATAGAATTTTTTTTTAATTTCTATGGAAAATTCTGTCAAAATTTTATTTCTATGGAAAATTTTGCCAAAACTTTATTTCTATAGAAAATTTTGTCAAAATTTCATTTCTACAAAAAATTTTTGTCGAAATTTTATTTCCTTAGACATTTTTTCAAATTTTTTTCTATAGCAAATTTTTTTCAAAATTTTATTTCTATAGAAAATTTCGTCAAAATTTTATTTCTATAGAAAATTTTGTCAAAATTTTATTTCTATAGAAAATTTTGTCAAAATTTTATGTCTATAGAAAATTTTGTCAAAATTTTATTTGTATAGAAAATTTTCTCAAAATTTTAGTTCTATGGAAAATTTTCTCAAAATTTTTTTTATTTTTGTCAAAATTGTATTTCTATAGATAATTTTGTGAAGATTTTATTTCTGTAGAAATTTTTTCCAAAATTTTAATTCTAAGGAAAATTTTGTCAAAATTTTATTTCTATGGAAAATTTTGCCAAAACTTTATTTCTGTAGAAAATTTTATGAAAATTTTATTTCTATAGAAAATTTTGTGAAAATTTTATTTCTATAGAAAATGTTGTCAAAATTTTACTTCTATAGAAAATTTTGTCAAAATTTGATTTCTATAGAAAATTTTGTAAAACAAAAAAATTGTCAAAATTTTACTTCTATAGAAAATTTTGTCAAAATTTTATTTCTACGGAAAATTTTGCCAAAATTTTATTTCTGTAGAATATTTTGTCAAAATTTTATTTCTATAGAAAATTTTGTGAAAATTTTATTTCTATAGAAAATTTTGTCAAAATTGTATTTCTATAGAAAATTTTGTCAAAATTTTATTTCTATAGAAAATTTTGTCAAAATGTTATTTCTATAGAAAATTTTGTCAACATTTTATTTCAATAGAAAATTTTGTTAAAATTTTATTTATATAGAAGATTTTGTCAAAATTTTATTTCTATAGAAAATTTTGTTAAAATTTTATTACTATAGAAAAGTTTGTTACAATTTTATTTCTATAGAAAATAGAAATAGAAAATTTTGTCATAATTTTATTTCTATAGAAAATTTTGTCAAAATTTATTTCTATAGAAAATTTTTTCAAAATTTTATTTCTATGGAAAATTTTGCCAAAATCTCAGTTCTGTAGCATATTTTGTCAAAAATTTATTTCTATAGAAAATTTTGTCAAAATTTTATTTCTATAGAAAATTTTGTTAAAATTTGATTTCTATAGAAAATTTTGTCAAAAAAAAAAATTTGTCGAAATTTTGTTTCCTTAGAAATTTTTTCAAGTTTTTTGCTAATGCAAATTTTTTTCAAAATTTTATTTCTATAGAAAATTTTGTCAAATTTTCTTTCTACAGAAAATTTTTGTCAAAATTTAATTTCCTTAGACATTTTTTCAAAATTTTATTTATATATATATATATATATATATATATATTATATATATATATATATATATATATATATATATATATATATATATATATATATATATATATATATATATATATATATATATATATATATATATATATATATATATATATATATATATATATATATATATATATATATATATATATATATATATATATATATATATATATATATATATATATATATATATATATAGCTAATTTTGTTAACATTTTATTTATATAGAAGATTTTGTCAAAATTTTATTTCTATAGAAAATTTTGTTAAAATTTAATTTCCGTAGACATTTTTTCAAAATATTTTTGGCCTAGAAAATTTTGTCACAATTTTATTTCTATGGAACATTTTCTCAAAATTTTATTTATTTTGGTCAACATTTTATTTGTATAGAAAATTTTGTCAACATTTTATTTCTATAGAAAATTTTGTCAAAATTGTATTTCTATAGAAAATTTTGTTACAATTTTATTTCTATATAAAATTTTGTCAAAATTTTATTTCTATACAAAATTTTGTCAAAATTTTATTTCTATAGAAATTTTTTTCAAAATTTTATTTCTGTAGAAATTTTGTTAAAATTTTATTTCTATAGAAAATTCTATCAAAATTGTATTTCTATAGAAAATTCTATCAAAATTGTATTTCTATAGAAAATTTTGTCAAAATTTTATTTCTATAGAAAATTTTGTCAAAATTTTGTTTCTATAGAAAATTTTGTCAAAATTTTATTTCTATAGAAATTTTTGTCAAAATTTTATTCCTATAGAAAATTTTGTCAAAATTTTATTCCTATAGAAAATTTTGTCAAAATTTTATTCCTATAGAAAATTTTTTAAAATGAAATGAAAATGAAAATTTGACAAAATTTTTTATAGAAATAAAACTTTGAGAAAATTTGCTTTAGAAATAAAATTTTGAAAAAATGTTCTATAGAAAAAAATTTCCAATTCCATAAATTCGAATTAACCAAAATGCGGTGATATTTTTCCCTGTAAGCTTTCAGTGAAACACACTTCCCCCCGTCTCTTAACTTTATTATAAGGCCATAAGCAACACTATTCCAAGAATTTCTTTTAGAAATTTTATTCAACAAAACAACTAAACTGTGATGAGGGGATAATCAAAGGCCAGACACAACATAGGACACTTTCAACTTCCTTTGGCCAAAGGGCTAAAACATATTTTCGTTTTAAATCTCCTAGTGGCTGTCCTCCAACGGAGCGCCTCTTTAAGAAAGAGCTTTGAACCCTATTAGGAAATCTATACAGAGAAATTCCATTAAATCATACAATTGAGGCAAAAAACCCAAAATGAAAAAAAAGCAAAAACAGAGAATCAGAAAAGACCGACGGACGGAACTAAATTAGAAATTCCGAGAAACAGATGAAATGCTTTCCCACGCAATTCATTGGCATTTTTTCGCTCGCCTGTTATGGTTAATGGGCTTGTTGCTTCTTAGGTTGCTGCTGCGGCCGCCACCACCACCACACTACCATTGTCCTATAAAGTTATATTTTGTATGGCTTTGCTTGTCTGGCCAAACCTCAGATCTTCCTGACCTGAGCTGTCCTTTTTTCTTTTTTTTTTATTTGTTTGCACCGAGAATTTCTATCGTATTTCATTTTTGTTGTTTTTTGATAACTACTCGACTACCACCAATCAGGACCAGAACTAATACTAAATGCTCTTATACAGTTCTTAGTCAGACTGGTGTTGGCGGTATTTTTCAAAAAGGACATTTATTTTGGGCAAATGGGAGAGGCCATGTACCTTTGAAGGCCTTAACTAAACGAATAATACTGAAAAAACAAAAACAAATAAAATTATATAAAATTAAATAAAATTTTGAAATTATTCATAAATTAAATTTAAATACATTTTCTATAGTAAAAATATTTCGACGAAATGTTCTATAATAATTTCGACACAATTTTCTATGAAAATAAAAATTTGACAAATTTTTCTATAAACAAAAATTCAACAACATTTGCTAGAAAAGTGAAATCCGTAAGAATTTGCTATAAATAAAATAACGACGAAATTTTCTTTTACAATACAATTTTGACGAACATAATATATTTTTATTTTTATTTGGAAAATTTCGTTTTTTAGAGATAATTTCTTCGAATTTTTTTTGACTCAATTTTTTTCGTCCCAATTTTAATTCTATAGATAATTACGTGGACATTTTTTTTATAGAAAATTGCTTCAATATTTTATTATTATAGATAATTTTTTTTTAAATTTTATTTTTATAGGAAATTTCATCGATTTTTTTATAGAAAATTTCAATGGCAAATTTTCATAGAACATTTTCAAACTAAATTTCGTCAAAACTTTATTTTTATAGAAACTTTCGTCGAAATTTTATTTTTATAGAAACTTTCGTCGAGATTTTATTTTTATAGAAACTTTCGTCGAAATTTATAGAAAATTTTGTTGTATTTTGTTTTTATAGAAAATTTCCTCGAATTTTTTTTTTGTAGAAAATATCGTCGAAATTTTATTTTTATAGAAAATTTCGTTGAAATTTTATTTTTATGGAAAATTTTTATATTTAGTTCGTCGAAATTTAATTTTGGTTTGTTTTGGAAAATTTTTAGTAAAAATTTGACATTTATAGAAAATTTTATTTCTATAAAAAATTCGTTCAAGTTTAATTTTATAGAAAATTTCGTTGAAATTATATTTTTATAGAAAATTTTGTTGAAATTTCATTTTATAGAAAATTTTGTTGACATTTTGTTTTGTAGAAAATATCGTCGAAATTTTATTTTTATAGAAAATTTCGTTGAAATTTTATTTTTATAGAAAATTACCTCGAAATTTTATTTTTATGGAAAATGTTATCGAAATTTTTATGTTTAGTTCGTCGAAATTTAATTTGTTTTTGGTTTTGAAAATTTCATTGAAATTTTACTTTTATAAAAAATTTCTTTGAAATTTTGCTTTTATAGAAAATTTCGTTGAAATTTTACTTTTATAGAAAATTTCGTTGAAATTTTATTTTTATAAAAAATATTATCAAAAATTTAGTTTTACAGAAAATTTTCCTCGAAAATTTCAACGACGTTTTTATAGAAATTTCGTCTTAATTTTATTTTTATAAAAATTTTTGTTGAAATCTTATTTTTGTAGGAACTTTATTTTTATAGAAAATTTCGTTGAAATTTTAGTTTTATAAAAAATTTTGATGTCATTTTATTTTTATGGATAATTTTTATATTTAGTTCGCCGAAATTTAATTTTGGTTTGTTTTGGAAAATTTTTAGTTGAAATTTGATATTTATATAAAATTTTGTCGAAATTTTATTTCTATAAAAAAATCGTTCAAATTTAATTTTATAGAAAATTTCGTTGAAATTATATTTTTATAGAAAATTTTGTTGAAATTTCATTTTTATAGAATATTTTGTTGACATTTTGTTTTTATAGAAAATTTCCTCGGATTTGTTTTTTTCTTGGAGAAAATATCGTCGAAATTTTATTTTTATAGAAAATTTCGTTGAAATTTTATTTTTATAGAAAATTACCTCGAAATTTTATTTTGATGGAAAATGTTATCGAAAATTTCATCGGATTTTTTTTTTGGAGAAAATATCGTCGAAATTTTATTTTTATAGAAAATTTCGTTGAAATTTTATTTTTATAGAAAATTACCTCGAAATTTTATTTTTATGGAAAATGTTATCGAAATTTTAATGTTTAGTTCGTCGAAATTTAATTTGCTTTTGGTTTTGAAAATTTCTTTGAAATTTTACTTTTATAGAAAATTTCTTTGAAATTTTACTTTTATAGAAAATTTCGTTGAAATTTTATTTTTATAAAAAATATTATCAAAATTTTAATTTTACAGAAAATTTTCCTCTAAAATTTCAACGACGTTTTTATAGAAAATTTCGTCTTAATTTTATTTTTAAAAAAATTTCGTTGAAATATTATTTTTGTAGGAACTTTATTTTTATAGAAAATTTCGTTGAAATTTTAGTTTTATAAAAAATTTTGATGTCATTTTATTTTTATGGATAATTTTTATATTTAGTTCGCCGAAATTTAATTTTGGTTTGTTTTGGAAAATTTTTAGTTGAAATTTGACATTTATATAAAATTTGGTCGAAATTTTATTTCTATAAAAAAATCGTTCAAATTTAATTTTATAGAAAGTTTTGTTGAAATTTCATTTTTATAGAAAATTTTGTTGACATTTTGTTTTTATAGAAAATTTCCTCGAATTTTTTTTTCTTGGAGAAAATATCGTCGAAATTTTATTTTTATAGAAAATTTCGTTGAAATTTTATTTTTATAGAAAATTACCTCGAAATTTTATTTTTATGGAAAATGTTATCGAAATTTTAATGTTTAGTTCGTCGAAATTTAATTTGCTTTTGGTTTTGAAAATTTGTTTGATATTTTACTTTTATAGAAAATTTCTTTGAAATTTTACTTTTATAGAAAATTTCGTTGAAATTTGATTTTTATAAAAAATATCAAAATTTTAATTTTACAGAAAATTTTCCTCTAAAATTTCAACGACGTTTTTATAGAAAATTTCGTCTTAATTTTATTTTTATAAAAATTTTCGTTGAAATCTTATTTTTGTAGGAACTTTATTTTTATAGAAAATTTCGTTGAAATTTTAGTTTTATAAAAAATTTTGATGTCATTTTATTTTTATGGATAATTTTTATAGTTAGTTCGCCGAAATTTAATTTTGGTTTGTTTTGGAAAATTTTTAGTTGAAATGTGACATTTATATAAAATTTGGTCCAAATTTTATTTCTATAAAAAAATCGTTCAAATTTAATTTTATTGAAAATTTTGTTGAAATTTCACTTTTATAGAAAATTTTGTTGACATTTTGTTTTTATAGAAAATTTCCTCGGATTTTTTTTCTTAGAGAAAATATCGTCGAAATTTTATTTTTATAGAAAATTTCGTTGAAATTTTATTTTTATAGAAAATTACCTCGAAATTTTATTTTTATGGAAAATGTTATCGAAATTTTAATGTTTAGTTCGTCGAAATTTAATTTGCTTTTGGTTTTGAAAATTTCTTTGAAATTTTACTTTTATAGAAAATTTCTTTGAAATTTTACATCCATAGAAAATTTCTTTGAAATTTTACTTTTATAGAAAATTTCGTTGAAATTTTATTTTTATAAAAAATATTATCAAAATTTTAATTTTACAGAAAGTTTTCCTCGAAAATTTCAACGACGTTTTTATAGAAAATTTCGTCTTAATTTTATTTTTATAAAAATTTTCGTTGAAATCTTATTTTTGTAGGAACTTTATTTTTATGGAAAATTTCGATGAAATTTTATTTTTATAGAAAATTTCGATGTCATTTTATTTTTATGGATAATTTTTATATTTAGTTCGCCGAAATTTAATTTTGGTTTGTTTTGGAAAATTTTTAGTTGAAATTTGACATTTACATAAAATTTGGTCCAAATTTTATTTCTATAAAAAAATCGTTCAAATTTAATTTTATAGAAAATTTCGTTGAAATTATATTTTTATAGAAAATTTTGTTGAAATTTCATTTTTATAGAAAATTTTTTTGACATTTTGTTTTTATAGAAAATTTCCTCGAATTTTTTTTTTGTAGAAAATATCGTCGAAATTGTATTTTTATAGAAAATTTCCTCGAAATTTTATTTTTATTGAAAATTTCCTCGAAATTTTATTTTTATAGAAAATTTCGTTGAAATTTTATTTTTATAGAAAATTTCTTTGAAATTTTACTTTTATAGAAAATTTCGTTGAAATTTTACTTTTATAGAAAATTTCGTTGAAATTTTACTTTTATAGAAAATTTCGATGAAATTTTATTTTTATAGAAAATTTCCTCAAAATTTTATTTTTATAGAAAATTTCCTTGAAATTTTATTTTTATGAAAGATGTTATCGAAATTTTTATATTTAGTTCGTCGAAATTTAATTTGTTGTTGGTTTTGAAAATTGCATTGAAATTTTATATCAGTAGAAAATTTCGTTGAAATTTTATTTTTATAGAGAATTTCTTTGAAATTCTACTTTTATAGAAAATTTCTTTGAAATTTTATTTTTATAGAAAATTTCTTAGAAATTTTACTTTTATAGAAAATTTCTTTGAAATTTTACTTTGAAAGAAAATTTCGTTGAAATTTTACTTTTATAGCAAATTTCGTTGAATTTTTATTTTTATAGAAAATTTCTTTGAAATTTTACTTTTATAGAAAATTTCGTTGAAATTTTACTTTTATAGAAAATTTCGTTGAAATTTCATTTTTATAGAAAATTTCGTTGAAATTATATTTTTATAGAAAATTTTGTTGAAATTTCATTTTTATAGAAAATTTTTTTGACATTTTGTTTTTATAGAAAATTTCCTCGAATTTTTTTTTTTGTAGAAAATATCGTCGAAATTGTATTTTTATAGAAAATTTCCTCGAAATTTTATTTTTATTGAAAATTTCCTCGAAATTTTATTTTTATAGAAAATTTCCACGAAATTTTATTTTTATAGAAAATTTTACATCTACAGAACATTTTTTTTAAGTTTTACTTTTATAGAAAAATTTGTTGAAGTTTTACTTTTATAGAAAATTTCGTTGAAATTTTATTTTTATAGAAAATTTCGTTGAAATTTTATTTTTATAGAAAATTTCTTTGAAATTTCACTTTTATAGAAAATTTCGTTGAAATTTTACTTTTATAGAAAATTTCGTTGAAATTTTACTTTTATAGAAAATTTCGATGAAATTTAATTTTTATAGAAAATTTCCTCAAAATTTTATTTTTATAGAAAATTTCCTTGAAATTTTATTTTTATGGAAGATGTTATCGAAATTTTTATATTTAGTTCGTCGAAATTTAATTTGTTGTTGGTTTTGAAAATTGCATTGAAATTTTATATCAGTAGAAAATTTCGTTGAAATTTTATTTTTATAGAGAATTTCTTTGAAATTCTACTTTTATAGAAAATTTCTTCGAAATTTTATTTTTATAGAAAATTTCTCAGAAATTTTACTTTTATAGAAAATTTCTTTGAAATTTTACTTTGAAAGAAAATTTCGTTGAAATTTTACTTTTATAGCAAATTTCGTTGAATTTTTATTTTTATAGAAAATTTCTTTGAAATTTTACTTTTATAGAAAATTTCGTTGAAATTTTACTTTTATAGAAAATTTCGTTGAAATTTTACTTTTATAGAAAATTTCGATGAAATTTTATTTTTATAGCAAATTTCGTTGAAAGTTTATTTTTATAGAAAATTTCCTCAAAATTTTATTTTTATAGAAAATTTCCTTGAAATTTTATTTTTATGGAAGATGTTATCGAAATTTTTATATTTAGTTCGGCGAAATTTAATTTGTTGTTGGTTTTGAAAATTGCATTGAAATTTTACATCTATAGAAAATTTCTTTGAAGTTTTACTTTTATAGAAAGTTTCGTTGAAGTTTTAGTTTTATAGAAAATTTCGTTGAGATTTTATTTTTATAGAAAATTTCTTTGAAATTTTACTTTGATAGAAAATTTCGTTGAAATTTTATTTTTATAGAAAATTTCTTTGAAATTTTACTTTTATAGAAAATTTCGTTGAGATTTTATTTTTATAGAAAATTTCTTTGAAATTTTACATTTATAGAAAATTTCGTTGAAATTTTATTTTTATAAAAAATATCAAAATTTTAGTTTTACAGAAAATGTTCCTCAAAAATTTCTACAAATTTCGTCTTAATTTTATTTTTATAAACATTTTCGTTGAAATCTTATTTTTGTAGGAATTTTATTTTTATAGAAAATTTCGTTGAAATTTTATTACTTATAGGAAATTTCTTTGAAATTTTATTATTATGGAAAAATGTCATCGAAATTTTATTTATATGAAAAATCTCATCGAAATTTTATTTTTATAGGAAATTTCGTTGAAATTTTAGTTTTATAGAAAATTTCATAAAAATGTTATTGTTATAGAAAAATTTCGTCAAAGTTTCATTTTGATAGAAAATTTCATTGACATTTTATTGTTATAGAAAATTACGTCGAAATTCTATATTTGTTTTGTTTTCCGGAGTTCAAATCTGGTGATCGGTTTATATGGGGCCTATATATAATTATGGACCGATGTGGACCAATTTTTGCATGGTCATTAGATACCATATACTAACACCATGTACCAAATTTCAGCCGGATCGGTTGAAATTTGCTTCTCTTATAGGCTCCGAAAGCCAAATCGAGGGATCGGTTTATATGGGGGCTATATATAATTATGGACCGATGCGGACCAATTTTTGCATGCTCATTAGAGACCATATACTAACACCATGTACCAAATTTCAACCGGATCGGATGAAATTTGCTTCTCTTAGAGGCTCCGTAAGCCAAATCGGGGGATCGGTTTATATGGGGGCTATATGTAATTATGGACCGATGTGGACCAATTTTTGCATGGTTGTTAAAGACCATATACTAACACCATGTACCAAATTTCAGCCAGATCGCATGAAATTTGGTTCTCTTATAGGCTCCGAAAGCCAAATCGGGGGATCGGTTTATATGGGGGCTATACGTAAAAGTGGACCGATATGGCCCGTCCTACATCAATAACAACTACTTGTGCCAAGTTTCAAGTCAATAGCTTGTTTCGTTCGGAAGTTAGCGTGATTTCAACAGACGAACGTACGGACGGACATGCTCAGATCGACTCAGAATTTCACCACGACCCAGAATGTATATATACTTTATGGGGTCTTAAAGCAATATTTCGTTGTGTTACAAACGGAATGACATAGTTAATATACCCCCATCCTATGGTGGAGGGTATAAAAATGAGCACTACCTTCTTTGCCATGGGATTTTGTAAAAGGCCTTCCACAGCAAATCGCCTGCCTAGCTAGGCATAGCTCATATATGTATGCTCATCTTATAAGTGACGCCGTTAATGTGTGAAGTGTGCGTCGAGATTTGGTTTATTGGTCCATTGTCTTATCTGACCAAGTTCATCGGCATCACTGCACAAATAGCAGCAACAGCAGCAACATATAAAACTGGTAAGATTCAGAAGAATTTTTTGCCCTCAATCCTTTTGTGTGTGTTTTATGGTTGTTAGTGTTGTTATTGCTGCTCTTTTGCTGATGCTGTTGTTGTTGTTGTTGTAGCCCTTTGGAGTTGGTATTTTCGAGTTTTTCGGGAAATAAGCATACTCCAAATGGGGGTTTGCAGTCCTTGGACAGGGTTGAAAACCCTATGTCCGTCCCGGGCCGTAGACCCGACTGCAACGAGGATGCTGTTGTTGTTGTCGTTGGTGTTCCCAGTCAAACGTGTGAAGAGCAACAGTATTAGCATTGACTGCCAGTCGGCTAATTTCACAAGCAAGCGATCTTCTTCTTCTTGTTGTATTTTTTGTATGCCAAGGAATTAAGGATGAAAACACAAAGTAGCCTTGATGGTTGTCGCCTCTATGAGGTTTGGCATAGCCAGCACGCATCTCTTAGCGGGGTAAATCACCTGAAATGATTTTATTTGCTTGATTGACTGCATTAAGTTAGTTGCCTGATATGAGGACATGATCGATCCTTAAACCTCAAATTAAAATCTATATTCGATTAAAGGCCATTTTCATATAACTTCTTTAGGCTTTTAGACTTTAACAGTTAACAAAAAGTAAATTAAAGTACACTTACCCCCAATTTCGTAAAGCTCCGTTAGTGTTCCGTTATCTAACCAACCTTTAAACCGTATTATGGACGAAGCTGTCATTTTGCCTTTATATCCCATAGGCCAGTTAGGAACTTAACTGACGAAAATTTTTCAGTTAAAGTTAACCGGAGAGAAGATATTTGCAATTTACTTCCTGTTAACTGGCAGTTAAAGCCTAACGGAGCTACATGAAAATGGCCGTTAGAGTAATATATAATGAACATTTCATTAAAATTGAGCCAATGAAAATTTTGGAGAATTATTATTTAAAAAAAAAATATATATAATAATAACGAAGAGTTTCATAGTATTAATAAAAAATTAAAAAGCTGATTCTCTTTATGTAAATTTCAAAAAAAAAAAAAAAACAAAAAAATAATAATTCAACCAATAAAATGATAACTACAGACGGGCGGACATCCTTAGATTGTCTTCAAACGTATATGGTCATATAACGAGTTTCCACTGTGTTATCAATGATGCTCAAAGTCTTTATGCTTTATGAATAAATTTTGATAATTAATCATCTACACTTCATCATCATGTGGAAAAATTATCACCACTATCAGGCAACTCCATTTGGGGGCTTCAACAAATTTATTGCCATCATCGTTGTAATTCAAATTAAAAAGAGCTTTTCTTCTCTCCCTCTTGGTATTGTGAAATGTTTCTCTTTCTCTCAGTCTTAGTTCTCAACTGTTTGCTTGAAACACAAACATCTCACAAAAAAAGGGGCATTACAATGACTTCATGACAATGTTGCAGAATAGAGTTCGTATAGTAGGGTAACGTATGTACTTACGTACTACAGCAATAACTAAAAGTAATGGGCTGAACACAATATTGAAGCTAATTTTAAAGTTATTTGCCGCATAGTAATAATTATGAATTATTACAGTGTAATATTAAAATGTATATACAGATAAGCCTGCGTAAATATAATCAGAAACACACACACAACCGAAATTGCGAACATGATACGAAAGAGTTATTCCATTGCAGGGATGGAAAATACAATTTTTAAGAAAGTACAAAAAAGGTAATACCTTTTTGAGCGAAAAAGTACTTTTCTCTAAATTTCAAAAAAAATTCCTATGGAAGATTATTGTCAAGATCTCCGTTGGACTGAATCTTAAAGAAAATAACATTTTGTTTGTCAACTCCTCAATTTTAAATATTTTTGTATACCCTCCACCATAGGATGGGGGTAAATTAACTTTGTCATTCCGTTTGTAACACATCGAAATATTGCTCTAAGACCCCATAAAGTATATACACATAGCCCACAAAGTCTGCATTCACTTCAATTTCGTTATTTATTTGTATAAAAACAAACAATATTGGTATAACAAAGCAAAACATTTGTATAGTGAATTTATTATTTGTATCCGTTATTTCATAAATATGCAACAAAATGAAGATTCTTCTTCTGATATTAATGACAGCGCCATGTAATCGAATGAACGTTTGCAAACTGCTACCACGAAGTCTACGTTCACTATATTTATTCAAATTGTACCGCTACATTTTTGAGTTTTCTTTTCAGTTTTCTTTTATTTTTTATTTTTGTTATTATATTTGATCGATTAGCGAGATCGTTTCCTCATTTAATTCACAAAAGTAGAAAAATTACAAAAGGGAATTTAAGAGTAAAAAAATTAGCGTTGACCAAAGTAAAATAATGATTAAATTATGCCAAAAAGACAACAATTTTCGAATTATTAGTAAAACTGTAGTTAGATCATGTTTATCTGTACAAAGAGTTTTAAACAAATGTAAAGAAGCCGGCATTTTAACATAAAAACCCAGGTCTGGTCGCCCGAAAGTGTTATCAATACGGGAAGAGCGTACAATTTTTGTACCCTTCACCACTACTGTGGTACAGGGTATAATAAGTTTGTGCTTTTGTATGTAACGCCAAGAAGGAAAAGTCTGAGACCCATCGTTTAGTATACCGATCGTCTTAGAATTAAATTCTGAGTCGATTTAGCGATGTCCGTCTGTCTGTCTGTCTGTCCGTCTGTCTGTCTGTTGATGTATTTTTGTGTGCAAAGTACAGCTCGCAGTTTTAGTCCGATTGTCCTAAAATTTGGTACAGGGTCCTGTTTCGGCTCAAAGACGATCCCTATTGATTTTGGAAAAAATCGGTTCAGATTTAGATATAGCTGCCATATATATTTTTCACCGATCTGGTCATAATTGGCGTGTATATCAACCGATCTTCCTCAAATTCCGTACATCCGAATATTTTATGAGTCTCGAAAAACTTGCAAAATATCAGCCAAATCGGTTCAGATTTAGATATAGCTCCCATATATAGCTTTCGCCCGATTTACACTCATTTGCCCACAGAGGCCAATTTTTTGCTCCGATTTAGTTGAAATTTTGCACAGGGAGTAGAATTAGCATTGTAGCTATGCGTGTCAAATTTGGTTGAAATCGGTTCATATTTAGATATAGCTCCCATATATAGCTTTCGCCCGATTTACACTCAAATGACCACAGAGGCCAATTTTTTGCTCCGATTTAGTTGAAATTTTGCACAGGGAGTAGAATTAGCATTGTAGCTATGCGTGCCAAATTTGGTTGAAATCGGTTCAAATTTAGATATATCTCCCATATATAGCTTTCGCCCGATTTACACTCATATGACCGTAGAGGCCAATTTTTAACTCCGATTTAGTTGAAATTTTACACAGGGAGTAGAATTAGCATTGTAGCTATGCGTGCCAAATTTGGTTGAAATCGGTTCAGATTTAGATATAGCTCCCATATATATGTTTTTCTGATTTCGACAAGAATGGTCAAAATACCAACATTTTCCTTGTAAAATCGCCACTGCTTAGTCGAAAAGTTGTAAAAATGACTCTAATTTTCCTAAACATCTAATGCCTATATATCGAGCGATAAATCATAAATAAAGTTTTGCGAAGTTTTCTTAAAATTGCTCCAGATTTAAATGTTTCCCATATTTTTATACCCACCACCATAGAATGGTGACGGGGGTATAATAAGTTTGTCATTCCGTTTGTAACGCATCGAAATATCGATTTCCGACTATATAAAGTATATATATTCTTGATCAGGGAGAAATTCTAAGACGATATAACGATGTCCGTCTGTCCGTCTGTCTGTCTGTCTGTCTGTCTGTCTGTCTGTTGTAATCACGCTACAGTCTTCAATAATGAAGCAATCGTGCTGAAATTTTGCACAAACTCGTCTTTTGTCTGCAGGCAGGTCAAGTTCGAAGATGGGCTATATCGGTCCAGGTTTTGATATAGTCCCCATATAAACCGACCTCCCGATTTGGGGTCTTGGGCTTATAGAAATAGTAGTTTTTATCCAATTTGCATGCAATTTGAAAGATAGAGGTATTTTATGCCCGTAAAGAGGTGTGCCAAAAATGGTGAGTATCGGTCCATGTTTTGGTATAGCCCCCATATAGACCGATCTCCCGATTTTACTTCTTGGGCTTATAGAAACCGCAGTTTTTATTCAATTTACCTGAAATTGGAAATCAAGAGGTATTGTAGGACTACAAATACGTGTGCCAAAAATTGTGGGTATCGGTCCATGTTTTGGTATGGTCCCCATATAAAACGACCTCCCGATTTGGGGTCTTGGGCTTATAGGAACCGTAGTTTTTATCAAATTTGTCTGAAATTGGAAACCTAGAGGTATTTTAGGGCCGTAAAGAGGTGTGCCGAAAATGGTGAGTATCGGTCCATATTTTGGTATAGCCCCCATATAGACCGATTTCCCGAGTTTACTTCTTGGGCTTCTAGAATCCGAAGTTTTTATTCAATTTACCTGAAATTGGAAATCTAGAGGTATTGTAGGACCACAAATACGTGTGCCGAAAACTGTGAGTATCGGTCCATATTTTGGTATAGCCCCCTTATAGACCGATCTCCCGATTTTACTTCTTGGGCTTATAGAACCAGCAGTTTTTATTCAATTTACCTGAAATTGTAAATCTAGAGGTATTATAGGACCACAAATACGTGTGCCAAAAATTGTGAGTATTGGTCCATGTTTTGGTATGGTCCCCATATAAAACGACCTCCCGATTTGGGTCTTGGGTTTATAGAAACCGTAGTTTTTATCCAATTTGTCTGAAATTGGAAATCTAGAGGTATTTTAGGACCATAAAGAGGTGTGCCGAAAATGGTGAGTATCGGCCCATATTTTGGTATATCCCCCATATAGACCGATTTCCCGATTTTACTTCTTGGGCTTCTAGAAACCGTAGTTTTTATCTGATTTGCCTGAAATTGTAAATATTCTGGTATTTTAGGCTCACAAAAACGTGCATCGGATTAAGTTTTTATAGGTCCATTTGGTAATGCCTCCATATAGATCGACTTCACTTCTTGAGGGTGTAGAAGGCGCACTGATCATGAAAATTGCTTGAAACTCAATGTAAAATTTCCAGATTTTACTTCCACAGATTTGAGATTTCAAATCAAGACGTTATTTTATAATTTTCTTGCACACTTACAAGAGATGTTAATGATTCCTCTAAAACTCAAAGAAAAATGGTTCTTATAAATCCAGAATCTGATATAGTCCTCATAGTTGAAATCTTTAAATTTATCTTCGGGAAGTGTCCTCAAGTCCTCAAGCCCTCCTGAAATTTCAAAGGAAACCCTAATATTTGGTTCATGGTGGTGGGTATTTAAGATTCGGCCCGGCCGAACTTACTGCTGTATATACTTGTTTTTTACTAACATTGTGTTCCACACTAGTGCATTAGCCGACTAAAATTTTGAGTCTATAGATTTTGTAGAAGTCTATCAAATTCTTCCAGATCGAGTGATATTTAAATGTATGTATTTGGGACAAACCTTTATATATAGCCCCCAACACATTTGACGGATGTAATATGGTATCGAAAATTTAGATCTACAAAGTGGTGCAGGGTATAATATAGTCGGCCCCGCCCGACTTTAGACTTTCCTTACTGGTTTAATATGGTGAAGGCTAATCCCAGGATAACCTCTTCCTAAATTGTGGAAAATGTTAAAGTGTCATTTAAAAAAAGTATTTCTGCAGAAACAGCAAGAAAAGTAGTGCAAAAGGCTGGATACCACTGCTGGGTTGTTTGTTAACAGACAAAAACGCATAGAATTTGCTCAAAACTACATAAACAAGCCCCCAAAATTCTGGAAACAAGTTGTATTTTCAGACGAAAGCATGTTTTGTATATTTGGAATAAAGGGACGTCAAATTGTGTGAAAGGACGCAGGAACTGCGCTTGAAAAATAAAACCTTGTTGGCACGGTGAAGCATGGCGGAGGCAGTGTTATGGAGTGGTGGTGAATGGCGGCTTCTGGAGGGGGTCAATTGATATTTTTATACCCTCCATCATAGGATGGGGGTATATTAACTTTGTCATTCCGTTTGTAACACATCGAAATATTGCTCTAAGACCCCATAAAGTATATATATTCTGGGTCGTGGTGAAATTCAGAGTCGATCTAAGCATGTCCGTCCGTCCGTCCGTCTGTTGAAATCACGCTAACTTCCGAACGAAACAACCTATCGACTTGAAACTTGGCACAAGTAGTTGTTATCGATGTAGGTCGGATGGTATTGAAAATGGGCCATATCGGTCCACTTTTACGTATAGCCCCCATATAAAGGGACCCTCATCCGATCTGGCTGAAATTTGGTATATGGTGTTGGTATATGGTCTATAACAACCACGCAAAAATTGGTCCACATCGGTCCATAATTATATACAGCCCCCATATAAACCGATCTCCAGATTAGGCTTGCGGAGCCTAAAAGAGAAGCAAATTTCATCCGATCCGGCTGAAATTTGGTATATGGTGTTGGTATATGGTCTCTAACAACCATGCAAAAATTGGTCCACATCGGTCCATAATTATATATAGCCCCCATATAAACCGATCTCCAGAGTTGGCTTGCGGAGCCTACAAGAGAAGCAAATTTCATCCGATCCGGCTGAAATTTGGTATATGGTCTCTAACAACCGTGCAAAAATTGGTTCACATCGGTCCATAATTATATATAGCCCCCATATAAACCGATCCCCAGATTTGGCTTGCGGAGCCTCAAAGAGATGCAAATTTCATCCGATCCGGCTGAAATTTGGTACATGGTGTTGGTATATGGTCTCTAACAACCATGCAAAAATTGGTCCACATCGGTTCATAATTATATATAGACCCCATATAAACCGATCTCCAGATTTGGATTGCGAAGCCTCAAAGAGATGCAAATTTCATCCGATCCGGCTGAAATTTGGTACATGGTGTTGGTATCTAACAACCATGCAAAAATTGGTCCACATCGGTCCATAATTATATATAACCCCATTTAAACCGATCCCCAGATTTGACCTCCAGTGCCTTTTGGAGAAAAAAATTCTTCAAAACTGGTTGAAATTTGGTATGTGGTGGTAGTATATGATATTTAACAACCATGCCAAAAATGGTCCATATCAAATTTGGTTTTGGAGCCATTTGGAGGAGCAAATTTCATACGAGTCAGTTGAAATTTGGTATATTGTGCTTGTATATGGCCGTTAATGACCATGCCTAACTAGGTCCATATCAGCCTATAGTTATATATAGCCCTCAGATAAATCGATCCCCAATCACACCAAAATTGGTCCATATTAAGTTAATGATTGTATATAGCCCACATATAAGCAACCCCCATATTTCAATTCGGGATCTCTACACGCAGAGAAGGAATATGATCACCTCGAACATGTTTCAAGAGCTAAATGTTATTTTTGTATGGTGACCATGTATCATGTTTGTCACTAAAATGTTATTTTCTCGTCAAATATAACCTGCTTGCTGAAATCAGATACATGATTTCCGAGAAAATAACATGGTTGCGAAAACCATGTTACATGGTCACCACCCAAAAATAAAGGGTGATACGGTCAAAATTTGGTCAATATAAACTTGACGTATTTCTTTCAATTTTGCATTTAAGAAACCTGAACACCCCTCATTTTGAAGGTGTGTGTGTGTAGAATGTTGCTCCTATTTTGTTTTTGGAATTCACTCTTCAGTTGTCAAAATGCCGTCCAAGCAAGAAGAGCAGCGTATCAAAATTGTGCTCGCGCATCGCGAAAATCCGAGCTAATCGCACGCAAAGCTGGCAAAATCGCTAAAAGTTGCCAAATCAACCGTTACAAATGTAATTAAAGTGTTTGGGGAACGTTTGTCGACAGCCAGGAAGTCTGGATCGGGGGGAAATCAAAAACCGAAAGCCACTGAGACGACAAAGAGAGTTGCCGGTAGTTTCAAGCGAAACCCTAACCTCTCTCTCCGAGATGCCGCAAATAAGCTGGGTGTATCGTCTACAACCGTGCATCGAGCCAAAAAACGAGCCGGACTATCGACTTACAAGAAGGTAGTGACTCCAAATCGCGATGATAAACAAAATACGACGGCCAAAGCGCGATCCCGGAGGCTGTACACCAAAGATAATAAAAGAGGAAGATGGGAGATTGGCTTGCGTCATACCAAATGTTGCATTTACCAGATTAGTTTAATACATGTTTGTAATCATTTAGTTGTTTTTCGTTTTTATTTTTTAAATGAAAAATTTAATTTTCTTAATGAAACAATGTTAAATTTTAGGCAACAACAAAAAAAATTACATTTTCCCCTTTATGGAAATTTATTTCGTGCTCTTAATTTCGTTTTATTTGCATTTTAATGCTATGTCAATACTTGTCGTATACGCGTTTTGTTCGAGTATTAAACTAATGTGGTATATGGTTTGATGTGCTCAGTAGCCAATCTCCCATCTTCCTCTTTTATTATCTTTGCTGTACACGACGATGCTGACGAAGTTTGACTGCGTGGTAATGGACGACGAAACCTACGTCAAAGCCGACTACAAGCAGCTTCCGAGACAGGAGTTTTATACGGCAAAAGGAAGGGGAAAGGTAGCAGATATTTTCAAGCACATAAAACTGTCAAAGTTCGCAAAGAAATATCTGGTTTGGCAAGCCATCTCTACCTGTGGCTTGAAAAGCAGCATTTTCATAGCTTCCGGGACTGTCAACCAAAAAATTTACGTGAAAGAGTGTTTGAATAAACGTCTGCTGCCTTTCCTGAAGAAACACGGTTGTTGCGTACTGTTTTGGCCGGATTTGGCATCTTGCCATTACGGTAAAAAGGCCATGGAGTGGTACGCCGCCAACAACGTGCAGGTGGTTCCCAAGGACAAGAACCCTTCCAACACGCCAGAGCTCCGCCCAATTGAGAAATACTGGGCTATTGTCAAGCGGAACCTAAAGAAGACCAAAAAAAAACTGCTAAGGCCGAGCAGCAGTTCAAGGCAAACTGGCTTTCTGCGGCGAAGAAGGTGGACAAGGTGGCTGTACAAAATCTGATGGCAGGTGTCAAGCGTGAGGCCCGGCAATTCGGATTTGGAAAAGCGAAAGCCTAACTGAATATTTTTCCTGAATTGTTTACTAATTGAACTTGACAAAGAAATTTAATTTGATTTTTTAAATAAACGATTTCACCGATTTACACGCGTTTTCCCTTTACCAAATTTTGACCGTATCACCCTTTAACATTTTGCTCTTGAAACATGTTTGAGGTGATCATATTCCTTCTCTGGGTGTACATACCTTTTTTGTCTAACATATATCACGTATGGACTAACCCACAATTTAGAAAACGATGTTTTAACGATGTTTTAAGATACCACAACCACAATTAATTCGATTGTGGATGACAGTCTTTCGTAGAAGTTACTACGCAATCCATGGTGGAGGGTACATAAGATTCGGCCTGGCCGAACTTACGGCCGTATATACTTGTTTTTAATTTTATTTTTATACAAGACTGTATTCGTTATGATTTTGTTGTTGAAATGCATAGTTGTGTTAATTTTCTGTTCTTTATATGAAATAAATATTTTTTGTTTTTAACCAAAAAATTAGTTTGGTTTTAATATTATTAACATTGCAGATTTTTTGATGGTTTTTTAAATGGAAGTGACGATTTTTTCGGAAAAAAGTGACGATTATTCTTGAAATTTTATTGGCAGCCCTGGGGAGAGCATAGATAGCGAGAGAGTGAGCTAAAGCAATGGGAGGGAATACCATATAACGGCAGTATCTTGTAGAGGCAAATGATTGATATTGTGAGTAGAGGTGGTCGAGTGTGGTGGGTGGTGTTATGCTTTACGTGTTAAAATGATCAGTACTAATTTTACTATGTAATATTATACACACGGCTGCCTCTCTCTCTCTCTCTTTGACTAGCTTATCTCGGAATTTAGAGATTTCATCGAAAGACCAACCTCTTCTGAACACAAATAAATGATAGAATGTTTAATATTTTCATTTCTGCAGGCCTACCTGTAAGCACGTGACATCAACCATAATAATGATGGTGATGATGATGCTGTAAGTAATTGCACTTTGTAAAGTAGAATTTGTGAGTTATGTTTTGTAGTAGACTTACGATGATGGCAGGGAACACCCCAAAGGAATTACTGACTTACTAGTCACATATTTTATTGTCATCAAGGTTCGGCTCCAGTAACTCTTTCATCGTCATTGCCAATAAGATGCTGTTGCTGCCACCATCACCAGTTGTTCCGAGTTGGAGGCAATAACATCGCATGGTGGTGTGCATCCATAATTGTAAATTTATACATTAAAAAGAAAATAATTTATGAGTTTGCAGCAAACAAAGAAAGCTATCGTGAAATACCAAAGGAAAAGGCTTAATGCTGAATTTCCTCAATTGCTGCTGCTGCTGCTGCTGGGGAAGCGATAAAAATGTTGTGCTGTAAGGCATGAAACTAATGAATGAGTCGAATGGGATTTGAAACTGCTTCTGCTGTTATCAGCTGCATACCTAACGTTTGTCACACGTAATTCTAGCATCTAAATTATATGGAGTGACTGAGATTGGGATTCGAAATTAGTAAAAATAAGTTTTGTTTTTTTACCAATTTTTGTAATAAAAAAAATTATTTTATATATATTTTTTTACAATGAATTGAAAATAAGGCATTATTTTCTATTCATAGTGTATCAACCACTCTACATTCCAACATGATCGAAAAGTCATCAAATGTTTACTATTCAATACAATCAACATTTAAAGCTCATTCCTCCATTCATTGGCTCAGTTCCTCACACCTACAGCACCCTGGACACTGGCTACAACAAATTAGACGCATGTTAATTTCATGTTATTCACGCACAAAAGCCACTGAACTTTAGACGCGTTTTTGGATGGAATTAACCATCAAACACATGTTAACTCAAACACGTGTTAACTGTTACTGTCCCAATTAAGGGGAGTGTGATTAATTTTTCCCAACCAATTGAATATGCAGAAATAAAAATTATCGCCACCACAAACCAGAGTATTTTATTAAATTTCAATTCAATCACAGCTGCCCTAGACAATTTGGTATCAATAGCTATGTTTATTTTTTCGAAAAATTCATGTCATTCGATTTTTTTTTTTTTTAAATTTGTTGTTCATCGAATTTTCTTAGAAAATTAAATGTCGATTGAATTTTTATGTCACTCAAAGTGTCTTAGAAAATTTGATGATAATCGTAGATAATTTCATGTCAGACATTCAATTCAAACATTTTGTTTAGAAAAATTTTAGAGTGCTCTTAGGAAATTTGACATTTGATTTGTTTTTTAGAAAATTTGATTTTTTTTTTTAAATTTAATAACAATATGTTTTTTTGAAAATTTGATATCAAACGAATTTTCTTAAAAAATTTCATGCCGTTCCTTTTTTTTAGAAAATTTTATGATAATCGTTTTTTTAGGAAATTTTATGTAAGTCGATTTTTTTATGAAATTTTATATCAATCGGTTTTTTTAGAAATTTTCATGTTATTCGAATTTTCTTCTTATCAATCGAATTTTGTTAAAAAAGTTTACATCATTTGAAGTTTCGGGGAAAATTTACGACCATCGAAATTTCATAAAAAAAATTTGACGACAATACAATTTTCTTAGAAAATTTGATATCAATCGAATTTTGTTAAAAAATTTTATGTCGTTTGAAATTTCGGAGAAAATTTACTACAATCGGATTTTCATCCAAAAATTTGACGACAAATGATTTTTTTTAGAAAATGTGACAACAATACAATTTTCTTAGAAAATTTGATATCAATCGAATTTTGTTAAAAAATTTTATGTCATTTGAAATTTCGGAGAAAATTTGATGTAAATCGAAATTTCTTGTAAAATTCGATTTCATTCAAATTTAACGACAATCGATTTTTTTTTTGAAAATTTGATGTGAATCGATTTTTCTTATAAAATTCGATGTATATAGAATTTTATTAGAAAATTTTATGTCATCGAATTTTTTCAGAAAATTTGACGACTTTTTTTTTGTTTCGAAAATTTGACGACAATCTATTGACATATACGACAATCGAATTTTCATAAAAAAAATTTGACGACAAATAATTTTTTTAGAAAATGTGACGACAATACAATTTTCTTAGAAAATTTGATATCAATCGAATTTTGTTAAAAAAGTTTACATGATTTGAAGTTTCGAGAAAATTTACTACAATCGAAATTTCATAAAAAAAAATTTGACGACAAATGATTTTTTTTTAGAAAATTTGACAACAATACAATTTTCTTAGAAAATTTGATATCAATCGAATTTTGTTAAAAAATTTTATGTCATTTGAAATTTCGGAGAAAATTTGATGTAAATCGAAATTTCTTGTAAAATTTGATTTCAATCGATTTTTTTATAAAATTTCACGACAATCGAATTTCATAGAAAATTTCACTACAATCGATTTTTTTTTTTTTTTGAAAATTTGATGTGAATCGATTTTTCTTATAAAATTCGATGTATATAGAATTTTATTAGAAAATTTTATGTCATCGAATTTTTTCAGAAAATTTGACGACTTTTTTTTTGTTTCGAAAATTTGACGACAATCTATTGACATATACGACAATCGAATTTTCATAAAAAAAATTTGACGACAAATAATTTTTTTATAAAATGTGACGACAATACAATTTTCTTAGAAAATTTGATACCAATCGAATTTTGTTAAAAAAGTTTTCATCATTTGAAGTTTCGAGAAAATTTACTACAATCGAAATTTCATAAAAAAAAAATTCGACGACAAATGATTTTTTTTTTTAGAAAATGTGACAACAACACAATTTTCTTAGAAAATTTGATATCAATCGAATTTTGTTAAAAAATTTTATGTCATTTGAAATTTCGGAGAAAATTTGATGTAAATCGAAATTTCTTGTAAAATTTGATGTCAATCGAATTTTTTATAAAATTTCACGACAATCGAATTTTTTTTTGAAAATTTCATGTGCATCGATTTTTCTTATAAAATTTGATGTATATAGAATTTTATTAGAAAATTTAGCGTCAACGAATTTTTTCAGAAAATTTGACGACTTTTTTTTTGTTTCGAAAATTTGACGACAATCTATTGACATATACGACAATCGAATTTTCATAAAAAAAATTTGACGACAAATGATTTTTTTTAGAAAATGTGACAACAATACAATTTTCTTAGAAAATTTGATATCAATCGAATTTTGTTAAAAAATTTTATGTCACTTGTCACATTTCGGAGAAAATTTGATGTGAATCGAATTTTTTGTAAAATTTAATGCTAATCGAATTTTTTATAAAATTTCACGACAATCGAATTTCTTACAAAATGTCACGAAAAACGATTTTTTTTTAGAAAATTTCACGACAATCGAAAATTTGATGTCAATCGAATTTTCATAGAAAATGTAACGAAAATCGTTTTTTTTTTTTTTGGAAAATTTGATGTCAATCGAAATTGCTTAGAAAATTTGATATCGTCAATCAAATTCTTGACGACAATCGAATTTTTTTAGAACATTTTATGTCAATTCAATCGAATTTTCTAAGAAAATCGAACTTTGTTCGAAAATTAGTTCAATCGAATTTTATTAGAAAATTTCATATTATTCGAATTTTCTGATGTCAATTCTAAGAAAATTTGATGACAATTTTTAAATAATTTCCTGTCAATCGAATTTTCTTAGAAAATTTGATATCAACCGATTTGTTTTTTGAATCGATTTTTTGTTAGAAAGTTTCATGTCATTCGAATTTTTCTTACAAAATTTGATGTCAATCGAATTTTCGTAGAAACTTTGACGACAATCGAATTTTCGTAGAAAATTTGACGACAATCGATTTTTTTCGAAAATTTGATGTATACCCACCACCATAGAATGGTGACGGGGGTATAATAAGTTTGTCATTCCGTTTGTAACACATCGAAATATCGATTTACGACTATATAAAGTATATATATTTTTGATCAGGGAGAAATTCTAAGACGATATAACGATGTCCTTCTGTCTGTCTGTCTGTCTGTTGTAACCACGCTACAGTTTTCAATAATGAAGCAATGGTGCTGAAATTTTGCACAAACTCGTCTTTTGTCTGCAGGCAGGCCAAGTTCGAAGATGGGCTATATCGGTCCAGGTTTTGATATAGTCCCCACATAAACCGACCTCCCGATTTGGGGTCTTGGGCTTATAGAAATCATAGTTTTTATCCAATTTGCCTGAAATTTGAAATCTAGAGGTATTTTATGACCATAAAGAAGTGTGCCAAAAATAGTGAGTATCGGTCCATGTTTTGGTATAGCCCCCATATAAACCGATCTCCCGATTTTACTTCTTGGGTTTACAGAAACCGCTGTTTTTATTCAATTTAGCTGAAATTGGAAATCCAGAGGTATTGTAGGACTACAAATACGTGTGCCAAAAATTGTGAGTATCGGTCCATATTTTGGTATAGCACCCCTATAGACCGATCTTCCGATTTTACTTCTTGGGCTTATAGAAACCGCAGTTTTTATTCAATTTACCTGAAATTGGAAATCTAGAGGTATTCTAGGATCATAAAGAGGTGCGCCGAAATTGGTGAGTATCGGTCCATGTTTTTGTATAGCCCCCATATAGACCGATCACCCGATTTTAATTATTGGCCTTATAGAAATCGTAGTTTTTATCCATTTTGCCTGAAATTTGAAATCTAGAGGTATTTTATGACCATAAAGAGATGTGCCAAAAATGGTGAGTATCGGTCCATGTTTTGGTATAGCCCCCATATAGACCGGTCTCCCGATTTTACTTCTTGGGCTTATAGAAACCGCAGTTTTTATTCAATTTACCTGAGATTGGAAATCTAGAGGTATTGTAGGACCACAAATAGGTGTGCCAAAAATTGTGAGTATCGGTCCATGTTTTGGTATAGTCCCCATATAGACCGATCTCCCGATTTTACTTCTTGGACTTATAGAAACCGCAGTTTTTATTCAATTTACCTGAAATTGGAAATCTAGAGGTATTTTATGACCATAAAGAAGTGTGCTAAAAATGGTGAGTATCGGTCCATGTTTTGGTATAGCCCCCATATAAACCGAACTCCCGATTTTACTTCTTGGGTTTATAGAAACCGCAGTTTTTATTCAATTTACCTGAAATTGGAAATCTAGAGGTATTACAGGACCACAAATACGTGTGCCAAAAATTGTGAGTATCGGTCCATGTTTTGGTAGGGTCCCCATATAAAACGATCTCCCGATTTGGGGTCTTGGGCTTATAGAAATCGTAGTTTTTATCCAATTTGTCTGAAATTGGAAATCTAGAGGTATTTTAGGACCATAAAGAGGTGTGCCGAAAATGGTGAGTATCGGTCCATGTTTTGGTATGGTCCCCATATAAAACGACCTCCCGATTTGGGGTCTTGGGGGAGCCACCGTGGTGCAATGGTTAGCATGCCCGCCTTGCATACACAAGGTCGTGGGTTCGATACCTGCTACGACCGAACACCAAAAAGTTTTTCAGCGGTGGATTATCCCACCTCAGTAAGGCTGGTGACATTTCTGAGGGTTTTAAAGCTTCTCTAAGTGGTTTCACTGGAATGTGGAACGCCGTTCGGACTCGGCTATAAAAAGGAGGTCCCTTGTCATTGAGCTTAACATGGAATCGGGCAGCACTCAGTGATAAGAGAGAAGTTCACCACTGTGGTATCACAATGGACTGAATAGTCTAAGTGAGCCTGATACATCGGGCTGCCACATAACCTAACCTAACCTAACCTAACCTTGGGGTCTTGGGCTTATAGAAACCGTAATTTTTATCCAATTTGTCTGAAATTGGAAATCTAGAGGTATGACCAAAAATACGTGTGCCGAAAATGGTGAGTATCTGTCCATGTTTTGGTATGGTCCCCATATAAAACGACCTCCCGATTTGGGGTCTTGGGCTTCTAGAATCCGAAGTTTTTATTCAATTTACCTGAAATTGGAAATCTAGAGGTATTGTAGGACCACAAATACGTGCGCCAAAAATTGTGAGTATCGCTCCATATTTTGGTATAGTCCCCATATAGACCGATCTCCCGATTTGACTTCTTGGACTTATAGAAACCGCAGTTTTTATTCAATTTGCCTGAAATTGGAAATCTAGAGGTATTTTCGGGTCATAAAGAGGTGTGCCGAAAACGGTTAATATCGGTCCATATTTTAGTATAGCCCCCATAATAACGATCTCCCGATTTAACTCCTTGGGTTTCTAGAAACCGTAGTTTTTATCTGGTTTGCCTGAAATTGTAAATAAATATTCTGGTATTTTAGGCTCACAAAAACGTGTATCGGATTAAGTTTTTATCGGTTCATTTGGTAATGCCTCCATATAGACCGACTTCACTTCTTGAGGGTGTAGAGGCGCACTGATCATGAAAATTGCTTGAAACTCAATGTAAAATTTCCAGATTTTACTTTCTACAGATTTAAGATTTCAAATCAAGACGTTATTTTATAATTTTCTTGCACACTTACAAGAGATGTTAATGATTCCTCTAAAACTCAAACAAAAATGGTTCTTATAAATCCAGAATCTGATAAAGTCCTCATAAAGGGTGAAACGGTCAAAATTTGGTCAAGGGAAAACGCATGTAAATCGGTGAAATCGTTTATTTAAAAAATCAAATTAAATTTCTTTTTCAAGTTCAATTAGCATAAAATTCAGGAAAAATAATCAGTTAGGCTTTCGCTTTTCCAAATCCGAATTGCCGGGCCTCACGCTTGACACCTGCCATCAGATTTTGTACAGCCACCTTGTCCACCTTCTTCGCCGCAGAAAGCCAGTTTGCCTTGAACTGCTGTTCGTTCTTAGCAGTTTTTTTTTTTGGTCTTCTTTAGGTTCCGCTTGACAATAGCCCAGTATTTCTCAATTGGGCGGAGCTCTGGCGTGTTGGGAGGGTTCTTGTCCTTGGGAACCACCTGCACGTTGTTGGCGGCGTACCACTCCATGGCCTTTTTACCGTAATGGCAAGATGCCAAATCCGGCCAAAACAGTACGGAACAACCGTGTTTCTTCAGGAAAGGCAGCAGACGTTTATTCAAACACTCTTCCACGTAAATTTCTTGGTTGAGAGTCCCGGAAGCTACGAAAATGCTGCTTTTCAAGCCACAGGTACAGATGGCTTGCCAAACCAGATATTTCTTTGCGAACTTTGACAGTTTTATGTGCTTGAAAATATCTGCTACCTTTCCCCTTCCTTTTGCCGTATAAAACTCCTGTCCCGGAAGCTGCTTGTAGTCGGCTTTGACGTAGGTTTCGTCGTCCATTACCACGCAGTGAAACTTCGTCAGCATCGTCGTGTACAGCCTCCGGGATTGCGCTTTGACCGTCGTATTTTGTTTATCATCGCGATTTGGAGTCACTACCTTCTTGTAAGTCGATAGTCCGGCTCGTTTTTTGGCTCGATTCCCGGTTGTAGACGATACACCCAGCTTATTTGCGGCATCTCGGATAGAGAGAGGTTAGGGTTTCGCTTGAAACTACCGGCCCTCCTGAAATTTCAAAGGAAACCCTAATAGTTGGTTCATGGTGGTGGGTATTTAAGATTCGGCCCGGCCGAACTTACTGCTGTATATACTTGTTTTTTTTTAATCTAATAGAAAATTTGATATCAATCGATTTTTTAAGAAAATTTTAGGTCACTGGAATTTTTGAGAAAATTTTATGTCCATTAAATTTGTTTTTAGAAAATTTGATGTCAATCAATTTTTCTTAGAAAATTTGAAGTCAATTGAATTTTCAAAAAACAAAAAAAAAACATTTTTCTATCAATCCTATTTTATTTGATTTCAATATCAATGCTTGATATCAATCTGCTTCGATAAATTTTTCTTCAGGTTTATTTTTGTTTTGCTAGCCCTCTGATATAATGACATAGGCATGGAGGAATTTCTCATGGATGTATGAATGAATTTTGAGTTGAGTTTGCTTCAAATTTGTGGCCGCGTCATATACGTCTGAATGACTGAAACGTGACTGAAACCACGTAATTGCTGACACGCGTATTGTTTAGACAACCCCGCCCCTCCCTCCAGCCCCTCACAGTATTCATTAAATCCATGTGCTTTCTTTGCTCGGTCAGTGTCCAGTACATACTGTAGGGAATTTGTTGCTGTAGTGGCCTATGATTGACCGACTGATTGTTGGACTTGTAAAGTTTGTTTTTTTTTTTGTAGTCAGTACCAAGGCAGCACGTGTGAACCAAATTTGTTCACAATTTCAGCCGGATGTCACCGGCGGTTGGGAAATCCAATTTTGTTTTTGCGTTTATAACGACCCTGTCTGTGATTTAATTTAGTCGTCGACATGTACGATAGCCAGGTATTGTGGTGGGACAATCATTTCGCTGTTGTCACCACCAGTTTTTTTTATGAATGAACAAATTCTCTGTGTCCATTCACAAGCAGAGCTAGGCTTAGTCATAAGCTTAGCTTATGTTTTTTGCTTACATATTTTTTTTTAATTTTTTCTATCTTATATATGATTTTAGAAAGCAAGTAAAAAAATGTTCAACAAAATTTATGATTGCTAAAAAGGAAAGTGGGTTTATTTCCTAAGCTTTACATTCAAAAATTTCCGGTTAATGCACTTTACCTTGTTGGTTTATCTATCTATGGTAAGATAAGGTTTTTGGAAAATTCGATATTAATTGAATTTTTTTATAAAATTTGTGGTCAATCGTATATTTTTAGAAAATTTTAAAAATATGCGAATGGTTTCTTAGAAAATTTAATGTGTATAATTTTTTTTTAATTCAATGTCAATCGAATTTTCTTAGCAAATTTGAGGTCAATCGAATTTTTCTTAGAAAATTTTAAATCAATCGAGTTTAGAAATTTTGATATCGCGTTTTCTTAAAAAATTTTATGTCAATCGATTTTTCTTAGAAAATGTAATGTCAATCATATATTCTTAGAAATTATTGGAAAATTTGATGTCCATCCTTTATTCTTCAAAAAATTTCATTTCAATCGATTTTGATGTTAATCCATTTTTCCTAGAAAATTTATGGCAATCGATTTTTATACCCACCACCATAAAATGGTGACGGGGGTATAATAAGTTTGTCATTCCGTTTGTAACACATCGAAATATGTATTTCCGACTATATAAAGTATATAAAGGGTGATTTGTTAAGAGCTTGATAACTTTTTTTAAAAAAAAAAACGCATAAAATTTGCAAAATCTCATCGGTTCTTTATTTGAAACGTTAGATTGGTCCATGACATTTACTTTTTGAAGATAATTTCATTTAAATGTTGACCGCGGCTGCGTCTTAGGTGGTCCATTCGGAAAGTCCAATTTTGGGCAACTTTTTCGAGCATTTCGGCCGGAATAGCCCGAATTTCTTCGGAAATGTTGTCTTCCAAAGCTGGAATAGTTGCTGGCTTATTTCTGTAGACTTTAGACTTGACGTAGCCCCACAAAAAATAGTCTAAAGGCGTCAAATCGCATGATCTTGGTGGCCAACTTACTGGTCCATTTCTTGAGATGAATTGTTCTCCGAAGTTTTCCCTCAAAATGGCCATAGAATCGCGAGCTGTGTGGCATGTAGCGCCATCTTGTTGAAACCACATGTCAACCAAGTTCAGTTCTTCCATTTTTGGCAACAAAAAGTTTGTTAGCATCGAACGATAGCGATCGCCATTCACCGTAACGTTGCGTCCAACAGCATCTTTGAAAAAATACGGTCCAATGATTCCACCAGCGTACAAACCACACCAAACAGTGCATTTTTCGGGATGCATGGGCAGTTCTTGAACGGCTTCTGGTTGCTCTTCACTCCAAATGCGGCAATTTTGCTTATTTACGTAGCCATTCAACCAGAAATGAGCCTCATCGCTGAACAAAATTTGTCGATAAAAAAGCGGATTTTCTGCCAACTTTTCTAGGGCCCATTCACTGAAAATTCGACGTTGTGGCTCGTTAGTAAGTCTATTCATGATGAAATGTCAAAGCATACTGAGCATCTTTCTCTTTGACACCATGTCTGAAATCCCACGTGATCTGTCAAATACTAATGCATGAAAATCCTAACCTCAAAAGAATCACCCTTTATATTCTTGATCAGGGAGAAATTCTAAGACGATATAAGCATGTCCGTCTGTCCGTCTGTCTGTCTGTTTGTTGTAATCACGCTACAGCCTTCAATAATGGCGCTATCGTCCTCAAATTTGGCACAGATTAGTTTTTTGTTTGCAGGCAGGTCAAGTTCGAAGATGGGCTATATCGGTCCAAGTTTTGATATAGTCCCCATATAAACCGACCTCCCGATTTGGGGTCTTTGGCCTATAAAAACCGTAGTTTTTATCAGGTTTGCCTGAAATTAGAAATCTAGAGATATTGTGGGACTGTAAAGGAGTGTGTCGAAAATGGTCCGTATCGGTCCATGTTTTGGTACAGCCCCCATATAGACCGATCTCCCGATTTTGCTTCTTAGGCGTCTAGAAACAGTATTTTCTATCCGATTTGTCTGAAATTGAAAATCTAGAGGTATTTTAGGACCATAAGGAGGTGTGTCGAAAATGGTCCGTATCGGTCCATGATTTGATGTAGCCCCCATATAGACCGATCTCCCGATTTTGCTTCTTGGGCGCCTAGAAACTATATTTACCATCCGATTTACCTCAAATTAGAAATCTAGAGGTATTGTGGGACTGTAAAGGAGTGTGTCGAAAATGGTCCGTATCGGTCCATGTTTTGGTATAGCCCCCATATAGACCGATCTCCCGATTTTGCTTCTTGCGCGTCTAGAAACAGTATTTTCTATCCGATTTGTATGAAATTGAAAATCTAGAGGTATCTTGGGACCATAAAGAGGTGAGTCGAAAATGATCCGTGTCGGTCCATGTTTTGATATAGCCCCCATATAAACCAACCTCCCGATTTGGAGTCTTTGGCCTATAAAAACCGTAGTTTTTATCCAATTTGCCTGAAATTGGAAATATAGAGGTATTTGAGGACCGTAAAAAGGTGTGCCGAAAATGGTGCCCATCGGTCCATGTTTTGATATAGCCCCCATATAGACCGATATCCCGATTTTGCTTCTAGGGCTTCTACAAACTATATTTACAATACGATTTGCCTGAAATTGGAAATCTAGAGGTATTTGAGGATCATAAAAAGGTGTGCCGAAAATGGTGCTCATCGGTCCATGTTTTGATATGGGCCCCATAGAGACTGATCTCCCGATTTTGTTTCTTGGGCTTCTAGAAACTTTATTTTCTATCCGATTTTCCTAAAATTGAAAATCTAGAGTTATTTTGGGACCATAAAAAGGTGTGCCGAAAATGGTGCCCATCGGTCCATTTTCTGGTATAGCCTCCATATAGACCGATCTCCCGATTTTGCTTCTAGAAACTATATTTACCATCCGCTTTGCCTGAAATTCTTGAGCTTCTTTAAACTGTATTTATTACCCGAGTTGGCTGAAATTCGAAATCTAGAGGTATTTTCAGACCACAAATAAGTGTGCCGAAATTGAGATATATCGGTCAATTTTATGGTATAACCCCCATATAGACTGATCTCTCGATTTTTATTTCTTGGGCGTCTAGAGACTATGTTTTCTAGGCGATTTGTTTGAAATTCTGGAGGTATTTTAAGATCACAAATATGTGAGTAGCAAATGGTACCTATCGGTCCATGTTTTGGTATAGCCCCCATATACACCGATCTCCCGGCTTTATTTCTTGGGCTTCTAGAATCCGTAGTTTTTATCCGATTTGCTGGAAAGTAGTAATCTATAATGAAATTTTAGACAAACGAAATTTCCTTTTCTTATAAAGTATTTTCGTTTATTCAACTCTAAAATTCTCTAAAATAGCAGGCGCACTGATAACTGAAAGTAAAATTTCCAGACTTTAATCATCTTATTTATTTAAATAATGGCGGAAAAAAATCTACAAATTTAAGATTTCAAATCAAGGCGTAATTTAATCATATACACGATATGTTTATAATTTCTCTAAAACTCAAACAAAATTGGTTCTCATAAATCTAGAATCTTATCTGGTCTTCATAGGTAGAATCTTTAAAGTTTGTCTTCGGGAGCTGACTGCCTTAGGAGAAGATTTGTCATCAAACCCCCACAATTCTATATATTATCAAGTAACCCACTACGACGAAGAGTTTTCAAAGTAAACTATCATATTTGATTCATGGTGGTGGGTATTTAAAATTCGGCCAGGCCGAATTTACTGCTTTATATACTTGTTTTATAATAAATTTGATGTACATGACCACCTGAAATCCACAAAATTCCCATAGCCTGTGAAATTTCCCCATAGCCTGTGAAAAATCCACCCAATCTATCCACTAATTCAAATTAAATTTTTATACCCTCCATCATAGGATGGGGGTATATTAACTTTGTCATTCCGTTTGTAACACATCGAAATATTGCTCTAAGACCCCATAAAGTATATATATTCTGGGTCGTGGTGAAATTCTGAGTCGATCTAAGCATGTCCGTCCGTCCGTCCGTCCGTCCGTCCGTCTGTTGAAATCACGCTAACTTCCGAACGAAACAAGCTATCGACTTGAAACTTGGCACAAGTAGTTGTTATCGATGTAGGTCGAATGGTATTGAAAATGGGCCATATCGGTCCACTTTTACGTATAGCCCCCATATAAAGGGACCCTCAGATTTGGTTTGTGGAGCCTCTAAAAGAAGCATATTTCATCCGATCCGGCTGAAATTTGGTAAATAGTGTTGGTATATGGTCTCTAACAACCATGCCAAAATTGGTCCACATCGGTCCATAATTATATATAGCTCCCATATAAACCGATCCCCAGATTTGGGTTGCGGAGCCTAAAAGAGGAGCAAATTTCATCCGATCCGGCTGAAATTTGGTACATGGTGTTGCTATATGGTCTCTAACAACCGCGCAAAAATTGGTTCACATCGGTCCATAATTATATATAGCCCCCATATAAACCGATCCCCAGATTTGGCTTGCCGAACCTCAAAGAGAAGAAAATTTCATCCGATCCGGCTGAAATTTGGTACATGATGTTGGTATATGGTCTCTAACAACCATGCAAAAATTGGTCCATATCGGTCCTTAATTATATATAGCCCCCATATAAACCGATCCCCAGATTTCGCTTGTGGAGCCTCTAAGAGAAGCATTTTTCATCCGATCCGGCTGAAATTTGGTACATGGTGTTGGTATATGGTCTCTAACAATCATGCAAAAATTGGTCCACATCGGTCCATAATTATATATAGCCCCCATATAAACCGATCTCAGATTTGGCTTGCGGAGCCTCAAAGAGAAGCAAATTTCATCCGATCCGGCTGAAATTTGGTACATGATGTTGGTATATGGTCTCTAACAACCATGCAAAAATTGGTCCACATCGGTCCATAATTATATATAGCGCCCATATAAACCGATCCCCAGATTTGGGTTGCGGAGCCTCAAAGAGAAGCAAATTTCATCCGATCCGCCTGAAATTTGGTACATTATATTCGTATATGGTCTCTAACAACCATGCAAAAATTGGTCCACATCGGTTCATAATTATATATAGCCCCCATATAAACCGATCCCCAGATTTGGCTTGCGAAGTCTCCAACAGAAGCAAATTTCATCCAATCCGGTTGTAATTTGGAACATGGTGTTAGTATATGATCTTTAACAACCGTGGCAGAATTGGTCCATATCGGTCCATAATTATATATAGCCCCCATATAAAACGTTCTCCAGATTTGACCTCCGGAGCCTCTTGGAGGAGCAAAATTCATCCGATCCGGTTCAAATTAGGAACGTGGTGTTAGTATATGGTCGCTAACAACCATACCAAAATTGGTCCAATGACACAAAAATTGGTCCATATCGGTTCATAATCATGGTTGCCACTAGAGCCAAAAATAATCTACCAAATTTTTATTTCTATAGAAAATTTTGTCAAAATTTTATTTCTAGAGAAAATTTTGTTAAAATTTTATTCGGTTCATAATAAAATTTTCATCATTGTCAGAATTTTATTTCTATAAAAAATTTTGTCAAAATTTTATTTCTATAGAAAATTTTGTTCAAATTGTATTCGGTTCATAATCATGGTTGCCACTCGAGCCAAAAATAATCTACCAAGATTTTATTTCTATAGAAAATTTTTTTAAAATTTTATTTCTGTAGAAATTTTCTTTCTATAGAAAATTTTGTCAAAATTTTTAATTCTATAGAAAATTTTGTGTAAATTTTATTTCTATCGAAAATTTTGTTAAAATTTCATTTCTACTTTTTCAAACTGAATTATATACGTATTGGATCGATCTTTTTTGATTTAATATATACCACGTATGGACTTACATACAATTTAGAAGATGGTGTTAGGAGGTTTTAAGATACCTTGCCATGCAAGCGTTACCGCAACTTAGGTCATTCGATTGTGGATGGCAGTGTTTAGAAGAAGTTTCTACGCAATCCATGATGGAGGGTACATAAGCTTCGGCCTGGCCGAACTTACGGCCGTATATACTTGTTTCTACATAAAATTGCATTTAAATGATCACAACCGAACAATAAAGTTCATAAACAGTGTTATTAAATATGGTTACTAATACGGGGGAGCTGGGGGTTCGAGCGGGTGTTGGTTATGATTTCATTCAGCTCATGTGTTCATCATAAATCATGAGCCATAAACAAATGTTGGACATTTAAAGTGTTTAATAAAAATTAATGGCTCATATGACAAATAATAAACTTTTTGTTAATAAATTAAACAAAAAAAAAAAAAACATGAACCAAATCAAGTAACAATTGTCATGCAAGCAAGATTTGCATTAATTATTACTACGAGTATAAAGCATAATTCTCTAGACTACAAAAAAAAAAAAATAATAAACAAAACGAAGTAAACAAGTAAATTAATATAAATATCTACAGTGATACCTCTGATAATTTTGTCAAAATTTTATTTCTATAGAAAATTTTGCCAAAATAATGTTTATACCCTCCATCATAGGATGGGGGTATATTAACTTTGTCATTCCGTTTGTAACACATCGAAATATTGCTCTAAGACCCCATAAAGTATATATATTCTGGGTCGTGGTGAAATACTGAGTCGATCTAAGCATGTCCGTCCGTCCGTCTGTTGAAATCACGCTAACTTCCGAACGAAACAAGCTATCGACTTGAAACTTGGCACAAGTAGTTGTTATCGATGTAGGTCGGATGGTATTGAAAATGGGCCATATCGGTCCACTTTTACGTATAGCCCCCATATAAAGGGACCCTCAGATTTGGCTTGTGGAGCCTCTAACAGAAGCATATTTCATCCGATCCTGCTGAAATTTGGTATATGGTGTTGTTATGTGGTCTCTAACAACCAAGCAAAAATTGGTCCACATCGGTCTTTAATTATATATAGCCCCCATATAAACCGATCCCCAAATTTGACTTGTGGAGCCTCTAAGAGAAGCATATTTCATCCGATCCGGCTGAAATTTGGTACATGATATTGGTATATGGTCTCTAACAACCGTGCAAAAATTGGTCCACATCGGTCCATAATTATATATGGCGCCCATATAAACCGATCCCCAGATTTGGGTTGCGGAGCCTCAAAGAGAAGCAAATTTCATCCGATCCGCCTGAAATTTGTAACATGGTGTTGGTATATGGTCTCTAACAACCATGCAAAAATTAGTCCACATCGGTTCATAATTATATATAGCCCCCATATAAACCGATCCCCAGATTTGGCCTGCGAAGTCTCCAAGAGAAGCAAATTTCATCCAATCCGGTTGTAATTTGGAACATGGTGTTAGTACATGATCTTTAACAACCGTGCCAGAATTGGTCCATATCGGTCCATAATTATATATAGCCCCCATATAAAACATTCTCCAGATTTGACCTCCGGAGTCTCTTGGAGGAGCAAAATTCATCCGATCCGGTTCAAATTAGGCACGTGGTGTTAGTATATGGTCGCTAACAACCATACCAAAATTGGTCCAATCACACAAAAATTAGTCCATATCGGTTCATAATCATGGTTGCCACTAGAGCCAAAAATAATCTACCAAAATTTTATTTTATTTCTAGAGAAAATTTTGTTAAAATTTTATTCGGTTCATTATCATGGTTGCCACTCGAGCCAAAAATAATCTACCAAGATTTTATTTCTATAGAAAATTTTGTCAAAAGTTTATTTCTATAGAAAATTTAGTTAACATTTTATTTCTGTAGAATTTTTTGTCAAAATTTTTATTTCTATAGAAAATTTTGTGAAAATTTTATTTCCATAGAAAATTTTGTTAAAATTTTATTTCTGTAGAAAATGTCAACATTTTATGTCTACTTTGTCAAACTGAATTATATACGTATTGGATCGATCTTTTTTGATTTAATATATACCACGTATGGACTTACATACAATTTAGAAGATGGTGTTAGGAGGTTTTAAGATACCTTGCCATCGGCAAGCGTTACCGCAACTTAAGTAATTCGATTGTGGATGCCAGTGTTTAGATGAAGTTTCTACGCAATCCATGATGGAGGGTACATAAGCTTCGGCCTGGCCGAACTTACTGCCGTATATACTTGTTTTATAACAAATTTTGTCAAGATTTTATTTCTATAGAAATTTTTTCCAAAATTTTATTTCTATAGAAAATTTGCTAAAATTTTTATTTCTATAGAAAATTTTGTCAACATTTTATTTCTATAGATTTTTTTTTTCAAAATTTTATTTTTATAGAAAATTTTGTCAAAATTTTATTTCTATAGGAAATTTTGTTAAAATTTTATTTTTGTAGAATTTTTTTCAAAATTTTGTTTCTATAGAAAATTTGGTAAAATTTAATTTTTATAGAAAATTTTTGCAAAATTTCATTTCTATAGAAAATTTTCCCAAAATTCTATTTTTATAAAAAATGTTGTCAACATTCGGCCAGGTCGAACTTACTGCCGTATATACTTGTTTTATAACAAATTTTGTCAAGATTTTATTTCTATAGAAATTTTTTCCAAAATTTTATTTCTATAGAAAATTTGCTAAAATTTTTATTTCTATAGAAAAGTTTGTCAAAATTTTATTTCTATAGAAATTTTTTGCAAAATTTTATTTCTATAGAAAATATTGTTAAAATTTTATTTCTATAGGAAATTTTGTTAAAATTTTATTTTTGTAGAAATTTTTTCCAAAATTGTATTTCTATAGAAAATTTTGTCAAAATTTTATTTCTATAGAAAATTTGGTAAAATTTCAGTTTTATAGAAAATTTTGGCAAAATTTAATTCCTATAGAAAATTTTCCCAAAATTCTATTTTTATAAAAAATGTTGTCAAAATTTTATTTCTATGGAAAATTTTGTTAAAATTTTATTTCTATAGTAAATTTTGTTAAAATTTTAATTTTGTAGAAATTTTTTCCAAAACTTTATTTCTATAGAAAATTTGGTAAAATTTTTATTTCTATAGAAAATTTTGTCAACATTTTATTTCTATAGAATTTTTTTTCAAAATTTTATTTTTATAGAAAATTTTGTCAAAATTTAATTTCTATAGGAAATTTTGTTAAAATTTTATTTTTGTAGATTTTTTTCAAAATTTTATTTCTATAGAAAATTTTCTCAAAATTTTATTTCTATAGAAAATTTGGTAAAATTTCATTTTTATAGAAAATTTTTGCAAAATTTCATTTCTATAGAAAATTTTTCCAAGATTCAATATTTATAAAAAATGTTGTCAACATTTTATTTCTACAGAAAATTTTGTTAAAATTTTATATCTATAGGAAATTTTGTTAAAATTTTAATTTTGTAGAAATTTTTTTCCAAAATTTTATTTCTATAGAAAATTTGGTCAAAATTTTATTTCTATAGAATTTTTTGCAAAATTTTATTTCTATAGGAAATTTTGTTAAAATTTTATTTTTGTAGAATTTTTTTGCAAAATTTTATTTCTATAGAACATTTTGTCAAAATTTTATTTCTATAGAACATTTTGTCAAAATTTTATTTCTATAGAAAATTTGGTAAAATTTAATTTTTATAGAAATTTTTTTGCAAAATTTCATTTCTATAGAACATTTTGTCAACATTTTATTTCTATAGAAAATTCTGTCAAAATTGAGTAGGTGGAACGAAGGTGTCAATAGGTGAGGTTTTATTACTGGCACGATTGGTCCGAAATTCTCAATCATGGAAATGCAAATTCAAGGGTTTCAGTAGTGGAGACGTAGTCCGAAAAGTTTGAGTAGGGGAATTTTAGGCCGGAAGGTTTCAGTGGTGGAACTATTGACACGATTGTCTCAGTAAGTGAGGTCTTATTGCTGGCACTGTAGACCCGAAGATTTTAGTAGAGAGGACTTGTAGGCTGGGAAGATCTCAATGCTAGAAATGTAGACCAAAACGACTTAGGGAGGAATTATATATCCATAGGTCTCTGTAGGGGAGCTGTACGTCCAAAGATCCCATTAGTGGAAGTATAGACCCGGTGGTACTGTAGATCGAAGATGTCAATATGTGAGGTTTTATTTGTGGCATTGTATGCTCGTCTGTCAGGGGTCTCGGTGGTGGAACTGGTTCTAGCAGTGGAACTGAAGTTCCAGTGGTTTGAATAGGTGATCTGTAGGCACGAAGAACTCAGTGGTGGAACAGTAGACCCGTTAGTCTCAGAGCGGCAGGTCTCATTAGCGGCACTTTAGGTCCAAATGTCTCAGTGGTAGAACTGTCGGAAATTGTAAGTCCGAAGGTCTCAGTATGGGAGCTGTAGGTAAAAAGGTAGCAGTAATTGAAGTCTAAGCCTTGAGATCTTAGTAGAGTATCTTTAGGTCATAAGGCCTAAGTAGAACTGTAGTTACGAAGAATTCAGTTGTGGTACTGTAAGACTGAAAAAATCTGTAGTGAAAGTATGGGGCTGAAAGTCTCAGTAGTGGAACTGTAGACCCAATTGTTCCAGTAGTGGATGTGTAGTGAAAAAGAATTTCAGTAAAGAAACTGTAGCACTATAGACCGGAAGAGATCTTTGGAGATTATGTAGTCCGAAGTTCCCAATAGGGGAACTGTAGATCGAAAGATCTCATTTGTGGTATTAACGATCCGAAAGATTCAATGGTGATACTGTGGTGCTGAAGGAAGCAGCAGTGGAATTGTAGATCTGAAAGTGTGCGCCGGGATGTCAGCCCTCTGTGAGGAACTGTAGACGAGGAGTTCTCTGCAGTGGAAGTATTGTTCTGGATGTCTTAGTAAGACAACTTTAGATCTAAAGATCTCAGTGAGGAACTGTAGACCTGAAGGGCTCAGTAACATCACATTGGTGGTACCAAGGACCTCAAGGACTCAGTGGTGGTACTGTAGGACCACTGGACGCAGTAATGGAAGTGTAGGTCCGAATTTCTCAGTAGGAGAAGCGTGCGCCTGGAGGTATTGGTAGGGAAATTTAATGTCCGAAGACCTCTGTCAGGAACTGTAGACGCGAAGGTCTCAGCAGTGGAGGTGTTCTTCTGAAGGTCTTAGTAGGACAACTTTAGATCCAAGGATCCCAGTGAGGAACTGTAGACCCAAAGGTCTCAGCGGTGGCTGTATATACCCGAAGATCTCAGTATGGAAAGTCTCATTGATAGAACTGTAGGTCTGAAGACCTCAGCGGTGAAAATGTAGACCCAAAGGAGGGTTTAAAGTTCTGAAATTACAATTCCCCTACGGAATCAGTAGGCCAGAATGTCACAGTTGTAGAGGTATGGGCCTGGATGTGTTATTAAGGCAACTTTAGGTCCGAAGGTCTCAGTGAGGAACTGTAAGCCCAAAGATCTCAGTTGTGTTAGTGTAGGTTAGGTTAGGTGGCATCCCGAAATATCAGGCTCACTTAGACTATTCAGTCCATTGTGATACCACATTGGTTATCACTGAGTGCTGCCCGTTTCCATGTTAAGCTCAATGACAAGGGACCTCCTTTTTATAGCCCAGTCCGAACGGCGTTCCACATTGCAGTGAAACCACTTAGAGAAGCTTTGAAACCCTCAGAAATGTCACCAGCATTACTGAGGTGGGATAATCCACCGCTGAAAAACTTTTTTGGCGTTCGGTCGAAGCAGGAATCGAACCCACGATCTTGTGTATGCAAGGCGGGCATTCTAACCATTGCACCACAGTGGGTCCGTAGATCGGTGGTTAGTGTAGATCTGAAGGTCTCAGTAGTGGAAGTGTTGTCCGGGAGTTTTTAGGGGTCCAATTTTAATTCTGAAAGTCTCAGTGAGGAACCGTATGCAGGCCCAAAGGACTAAACGGCCGAAACTCTTCGTAGGGGAACTGTAATTTCAAAGATCTGAGGAACATTGTGGTGGTACTGAAGGGTCGAAGATGGCAGTAGTGAAACGGTAGGCCCGAACGTAGAAGCAGTGGAAGTGTAGGTCAGGATGTGTCAGTAGAGCGACTTTAAGTCTGGAGGTGTCAGTGAGGAATTGTAAACCCAAAAATCTCAGTAGTGGTAGTGTAGATATGAAGGTCTCAGTAGTGGAAGTGTTGTCCGGGAGTTCTTAGTAGGGCAACTTTAGGTCTGAAAGTCTCAGTGAGGAACCGTATGCAGGCCCACAGGACTACACTGCCGAAGGTCTACTTAGGAGAGGTGTAGTTTCGAGGATCCGAGGAACATTGTGGTGGTACCGAAGGGTCGAAGATGGTAGTAGTGAAACTGTAGGCCCGAACGTGAAAGCAGTGGAAGTGTAGGTCAAGATGTGTCAGTAGAGCGACTTTAGGTCCGGAGGTTTCAGTGAGGAATTGTAAGCCCAAAGATCTCAGTAGTGGTAGTGTAGATCTGAAGGTCTCAGTAGTGGAAGTGTTGTCCGGAAGTTCTTAGTAGGGCAACTTTAAGTCTGAAAGTCTCAGAAAAGAGCCGTATGCATGCCCAAAGGACTAAACGGCCGAAACTCTGCGTAGGGGACCTGTAGTTTCGAGGATCTGAGGAACATTGTGGTGGTACTGCAGGGTCGAAGATGGTAGTAGTGAAACTGTAGGCCCGAACGTCGAAGCAGCGGAAGTGTAGATCAGGATGTGTCAGTAGAGCGACTTTAAGTCCGGAGGTTTCAGTGAGGAATGTAAACCCAAAAATCTCAGTAATGGTAGTGTAGATACGAAGGTCTCAGTGGTGGAAGTGTTGTCCGGAAGTTTTTAGGGGGCCAACTTTAGTTCTGAAAGTCTCAGAAAAGAGCCGTATGCATGCCTAAAGGACTAAACGGCCTAAACTCTGCGTAGGGGACCTGTAGTTTCGAGGATCTGAGGAACATTGTGGTGGTACCGAAGGGTCGAAGATGGTAGTAGTGAAACTGTAGGCCCGAACGTCGAAGCAGTGGAAGTGTAGGTCAGGATGTGTGAGTAGAGCCACTTTAGGTCCGGAGGTTTCAGTGAGGAATTGTAAGTACAAAGATCTCAGTAGTGGTAGTGTAGATCTGAAGGTCTCAGTGGTGGAAGTGTTGTCCGGGAGTTTTTAGGAGGCCAACTTTAGTTCTGAAAGTCTCAGTGAGGAACCGTATGCAGGCCCAAAGGACTAAACGACCGAAGGTCTACGTAGAGGAACTGTAATTTCAAAGATCTGAAAGACATTGTGGTGGTACTGAAGGGTCGAAGATGGTAGTAGTGTGAACTGTAGGCCCGAATGTCGAAGCAGTGGAAGTGTAGGTCAGGATGTGTCAGTAGAGCGACTTTAAGTCCGGAGGTTTCAGTGAGGAATTGTAAATCCAAAAATCTCAGTAGTGGTAGTGTAGATCTTAAGGTCTCAGTGGTGGAAGTGTTGTCCGGGAGTTTTTAGGGGGCCAACTTTACTTCTGAAAGTCTCAGTGAGGAACCGTATGCAGGCCCAAAGGACTAAACGACCGAAGGTCTACGTAGGGGAACTGTAATTTAAAAGATCTGAGGAACATTGTGGTGGTACTGAAGGGTCGAAGATGGTAGTAGTGAAACTGTAGGCCCGAACGTCGAAGCAGTGGAAGTGTAGGTCAGGATGTGTCAGTAGAGCGACTTTAGGTCCGAAGGTCTCATGTGAGTAACTGTAAGCACGAACAATTAAGTCGTGGAAGTGAAGACCTGAAGGTCTCAGTAGTGGAAGTGTTGTCCGGAAGTTCGTAGTAGGGCAACTTTAGGTCTGAAAGTCTCAGTGAGGAACCGTATGCAGGCCCAAAGGACTAAACGGCCGAAGGTCTACGTAGGGGAACTGTAATTTCAAAGATCTGAGGAACATTGTGGTGGTAGTGAAGGGTCGAAGATGGTAGTAGTGAAACTGTAGGCCCGAACGTCGAAGCAGTGGAAGTGTAGGTCAGAATGTGTCAGTAGAGCGACTTTAGGTCCGAAGGTCTCATGTGAGTAACTGTAAGCACGAACAATTAAGTAGTGGTAGTGTAGATCTGAAGGTCTCAGTAGTGGAAGTGTTGTCCGGGAGTTTTTAGGGGTCAACTTTAGTTCTGAAAGTCTCAGTGAGGAATCGTATGCAGGCCCAAAGGACTAAACGACCGAAGGTCTACGTAGGGGAACTGTAATTTCAAAGATCTGAGGAACATTGTGGTGGTACTGAAGGGTCGAAGATGGTAGTAGTGAAACTGTAGGCCCGAATGTCGAAGCAGTGGAAGTGTAGGTCAGGATGTGTCAGTAGAGCGACTTTAAGTCCGGAGGTTTCAGTGAGGAATTGTAAACCCAAAAATCTCAGTAGTGGTAGTGTAGATCTTAAGGTCTCAGTAGTGGAAGTGTTGTCCGGGAGTTTTTAGGGATCCAACTTTAATTCTGAAAGTCTCAGTGAGGAACCGTATGCAGGCCCATAGGACTACACTGCCGAAGGTCTACGTAGGGGGGTGTAGTTTCGAGGATCTGAAGTTCATTGTGGTGGTACTGAAGGGCCGAAGATGGTAGTAGTGAAACTGTAGGCCCGAACGTCGAAGCAGTGGAAGTGTAGGTCAGGATGTGTCAGTAGAGCCACTTTAGGTCCGGAGGTTTTAGTGAGGAATTGTAAGCACAAAGATCTCAGTAGTGGTAGTGTAGATCTGAAGGTCTCTGTGGTGAAAGTGTTGTCCGGGAGTTTTTAGGGGGCCAACTTTAGTTCTGAAAGTCTCAGTGAGGAACCGTATGCAGGCCCAAAGGACTAAACGACCGAAGGTCTACGTAGAGGAACTGTAATTTCAAAAAGGACATTGTGGTGGTACTGAAGGCCCGAAGATCGTAGTTGCGAAACTGTAGGCTGGAAGGTGGAAGTACTGGAAGTGTAGGTCAGGATGTGTCAGTAGAGCGACTTTAGGTCCGAAGGTTTCAGTAGTGGAAATGTTGTCGGGAGTTTTTAGTAGGGCAACTTTAGGTCTGAAAGTCTCATTAAGGAACCGTATGCAGCCACAAAGGACTAAACGATGAAACAAAAGACCCGAAGAACTCAGTTTTGAAGATATCCGTAATGGAAACACAGGCCTGGAGGTCTCAGCGCTTGAACTGAAGGCTTGAAGGTCACAGTAGGCGAGGTCCCATTGGAATTGTAGACCCAAAGCTTTAAGTATGGGAATTATAGGCCGGCAGGCCTCAGTGTGAGTTTGAGTAATGGAATTATAGGTCCCGAATTTACTGAAATTCAGTTTTGCTGGAACGAAACAACACTTGGCCTTAGTGGTATGTCTCCGAGTCTAAGATGTTTGCCTACAGTTTCTCATTGGAAAGCTAATTTTTTTCGGAATACCGGAATCCTCTTCACACTCACTCTCCCTAGGCGATCATGCATGCAAGCTTCGAATATACACACACAACACTTAATAATTAAAGTCGTTTGCCAACTAAATGACTGACAGAACATACACATAAATAGCCCATTGTCCCCTTTCGAGACGAGAAGACAATCGTTGAACAACTTTCCACTGAATATTCTATCCATGCCATACATTTATTTCGGTTGAAATGCATTTTTAGCTGATTCATGATACTACAGAGAATAGCAATTCTTTAACCTCCTTCATTAAACGATGCATATACAAATGTCGTTAAAGCAGAAGTTAGGGAAGCCACAGAGAAAAAAAAACTGGACCAACATGCAACATTGTTGCAAAAATTGCTTTTTAATTTAATTTTAAGAGGTGCTTGAACGATGTGTGAGTGCTTGAATGTACGTCTTAATTATGAAACTTCATAGCATTTCAATTTTGCTCATTTACCAGAGGACAAGGAAGGAAAAAGTCAGACCGCTAATTAGCAAGATTAAGGCCGATAGGGTTTTGTTTTTTTTTTTTTTTTGCTAAAGGAAAACATCAACATCTCTTACTTGTTTAACCTCTAAACAGAAGGGATAGTGGTTTGACACACACACTTACACATATGCTTGTAGTATACAGTGAAACCTCTATGAAGTGGACACTCACGATCGCTTAAATTTCATCCACATTTTGAAGGTGTCCAGTGGAGAGATGTTAATTTTAATGTCTCAATATAGCAAATGTCCCTAGACAACTGCCCACTATTGCAAGGTGTTCGGTTTCCAGAGTGTCCAAGTTTGAGAGGTTTCACTAAATTCTGAGTTAATCTAGCTGGCCGTGATCGTCTAGTGGTTAGGACCCCTCAAGTCTAGGAGTTGATCTAGCTATGGCCGTACATCCAACAGGTGCAAAAATTACTCTATATCGGCTCAGGTTAGGTTAGGTATCGTGGCAGCTCGATATTTCAGGCTGACTTAGACTATTCAGTCCATGGGGATACCACAGTGGTGATCTTTTCTCTTATCACTGAGTGCTGTCGGATTCGAGGACAAGGGACCTTATTTTTATAGCCGAGGCCTAACGGTGTTCCACTTAGAGAAGCTTTGAAACACTCAGAAATGTCATCAGCATTACGGAGGTGGGATAATCCACCGCTGCAAAACTCTTTGGTGTTGGGTTCGCACCCACGACCCTGTGTATGCAAGGCGGGTATTCCAAACATTGCAACACGGTGGCTCCCTATTGGCTCATAAGTACAGTGTGGCTGCCATGTATTGCAAACCAAATTAAGGGTTCTATCATTTCTAATTCGACAGCTGACAGATTTACTCCTGTGACTGGATCATTTGATTGTTTACAAGATTACAAGTGTGAGAGATTAAGTCTGGTGGCAGGCCGATATTTCAGGTTCACTTAGACTATACGGTCCATTGGGTTACCACAAGTGTTGACCTTCTCTCTTATAGCTGACTGTTGTCCGATTCTATGTTAGGTTAGGTTAGGTGGCAGCCGGATGTATCAGGCTCACTTAGACTATTCAGTCCATTGTGATACCACATTGGTGAACTTCTCTCTTATCACTGAGTGCTGCCCGATTCCATGTTAAGCTCAATGACAAGGGACCTCCTTTTTATAGCCGAGTCCGAACGGCGTTCCACATTGCAGTGAAACCACTTAGAGAAACTTTGAAACCCTCAGAAATGTCACCAGCATTACTGAGGTGGGATAATCCACCGCTGAAAAACTTTTTGGTGTTCGGTCGAAGCAGGAATCGAACCCACGACCTTGTGTATGCAAGGCGGTCGCTAACTATTGCACCACGGTGGCTCCCATTCTATGTTTAGCTGAATGAGAACGGACCTCCCTTTTATAGTTGAGTCCGAACGGCATTCCACATTGCGATGAAACAACTTTGAGAAGCTTTGAAACACTCAGAAAGGAGATAATCCAACGTCAGAAATAAACAACTTTTTATACCCTCCACCATAGGATGGGGGTATATTAACTTTGTCATTCCGTTTGTAACACATCGAAATATTGCTCTAAGACCCCATAAAGTATATATATTCTGGGCCTGTATTTCCATTACGGATATCTTCAGTACACAAAACTGAGTTCTTCGGGTCTTTTGTTTCATCGTTTAGTCCTTTTGGCCTGCACACAGTTCCTTACTGAGACTTTCAGACCTAAAGTTGCCCGACAACACTTCCACTACTGAAACCTTCGGACCCAAAGTCGCTCTACTGACACATCCTGACCTACACTTCCACTGTTTCGACGTTCGGCCCTACAGTTTCACAACTGCGATTTTCGGGCCTTCAGTACCACCACAATGTCCTTCAGATCTTTGAAATTACAGTTCCCCTACGTTGACCTTCTGTCGTTTAGTCCTTTGGGCCTGCATACGGTTCCTCACTGAGACTTTCAGAACTAAAGTTGGCCCCCTAAAATTCTGAGTCGATCTGAGCATGTCCGTCTGTTGAAATCACGCTAACTTCCGAACGAAACAAGCTATCGACTTGAAACTTGGCACAAGTAGTTGTTATTGATGTAGGTCGGATGGTATTGCAAATGGGCCATATCGGTCCACTTTTACGTATAGCCCCCATATAAACGGACCCCCAAATTTGGCTTGCGATTGCTCTAAGAGAAGCAAATTTCATCCGATCAGGCTCAAATTTAGTACATGGTGTCAGCATATGATATCTAACAACCATGCAAAAATTGGTCCACATCGGTCCATAATTATATATAGCCCCCATATAAACCGATCCCCAGATTTGGTTTGCGGAGCCTCTAAGAGAAGAGAATTTCATCCGATCCGGTTGAAATTTGGTACATGGTGTTAGTATATGGTCTCTAACAACTATGCTAAAATTGGTCCACATAGGTCAATAATTATATATAGCCCCCATATAAACCGATCCCCCGATTTGGCTTGCGGAGCCTCTTGGAGGAGCAAAATTCATCCGATCCGGCTGAAATTTGGTACATGGTGTCAGCATATGATCTCTAATGACCATGCAAAAATTGATCCACATCGGTCCATAATTATATATAGCCCCCATATAAACCGATACCCCGATTTGGCTTGCGGAGCCTCTAAGAGAAACAAATTTCATCCGATCTGGCTGAAATTTTGTACATGGAGTCAGCATATGATCTCTAACATCCATGCAAAAATTGGTACACATCGGTCAGTAATTATATATAGCTCCCATATAAACCGATCCCCCGATTTGGCTTGCGGAGCCTCTAAGAGAAGCAAAATTCATCCGATCAGGCTGAAATGTGGTACATGGTGTCAGCATATGATCTCTAACATCCATGCAAAAATTGGTCTACATCGGTCAATAATTATATATAGCCCCCATATAAACCGATCCCCCTATTTTGGCTTGCGGAGCCTCTAAGGGAAGCAAATTTGATCCGATCCGGCTGAAATTTGTTACATTGTGTTAGTATATGGTCTCTAACAACTATGCAAAAATTGGTCTACATCGGTCCATAATTATATATAGCCCCCATATAAACCGATCACCAGATTTGACCTCCGGAGCCCCTTGGAAGACCAAAATTCATCCGATTCGGTTGAAATTTGGTACGTGGTGTTAATATATGGCCTCAAACACCCATGCAAAAATTGGTCGAAATCAGTCCATAATTATATATAGGCCGATCCCCAGATTTGGTTTGCAGAGCCTCTAAGAGAAGAGAATTTCATCCGATCCGGTTGAAATTTGGTACATGGTGTTAGTATATGGTCTCTAACAACTATGCAAAAATTGGTCCACATAGGTCAATAATTATATATAGCCCCCATATAAACCGATCCCCGTATTTGACCTCCGGAGCCCCTTGGAAGAGCAAAATTCATCCGATTCGGTTGAAATTTGGTACGTGGTGGTAGTATATGATAATTAACAACTATGCCAAAATTGGATCATATCAGTCCATAATCATATATAGCCCCCATATAAACCGATCCCGAGATTTGGTTTTGGAACTTCTTGGAGGAGCAAATTTCATACGAGTCAGGTGAAATTTGGTACATTGTGCTAGTATATGGCCGTTAACAACCATGCCTAACTAGATCCATATCGGTCTATAGTTATATATAGCCCTCAGATAAATCGATGACAACATTTTCCGTCGAAATAAAATTTTGACAAAATTTTTTATAGAAATAAAATTTTCTATAGAATTAAAATTTTGACTAAATTTTCTATATGTTGACTAATTTTTCTATAGAAATAAAATTCGGACAAAATTTTATATAGAAATAAAATTTTGACAACATTTTTTATAGAAATAAAATGTTGACAAAAGTGCAGCACTCAGAGATAAGAGAGAAATTCACCACTGTGGTATTACAAGGGACTGAATAGCCTAAGTGAACCTGAAATATAGGGCCGCCACTATACCTAACCTTAAGTAATTCAATTGTGAGGGCCAACATAATTTTGTACACAATCCATGGTGGAGGGACCATAAGATTAGACCTGGCCTACCCTGGAACTTTCGGCCATATACACTTGTTTTTGTTTAGTTTTTTAACCAGATTTTGCATACTAATCCTCTATATGCTATAATTTCTATATATGATCAGGGTTAATGAAGTTGACACTTTTGTGCATTTTTTGATACATTTCGACTGACAAAAGCACCTTGGCACGACCGCGAGTCATTTGGTACTTTTTCATCACATTTACTCTATGTAAATTTATTTATCTGCCCTAAAAGTGAGTACTATGTTCGGGTTTTTCACCAAAACACTAAACTAAAAGTACAAAAATATGTATGAAGACGATTCTATTTTGATCAAGTCTTACCAAATAATGGAAGGAAAAGATCCAAGGAATTGATTGCAAATAGTTTTATATTTTTATATTAATTAATTTAAAAAAGTAACCGTAAAAACAAGCTGGTTTTCAGCTTGAAAACTGAACATAGTACTCAGCTTAAATGTGAACGCTTCTCTGATATCAACTCAACTCTAAAAATTATAAATAGCGCACATTGACGAAATACACATATTACAAAATGAGGATATTTTAGTTTTTATTACATATTTGAGAGAAATATTGTCTATACCACATTCGTCCGCAAATGTGAAACGTGAATTGTGATTTTGTGTATATATTTGAAACGCCCAGAAGGAGACGAAATACACACATGCTCTCTTTAGCAATATTGCTTAGAGTCGGCCCCTGAGCCGATTGCCACAGTTGGTAGAATTATACAAAAAAAAATGGTAAATTTTTTACTGTTTTCTAGATTGGTAGAATTCTTGATTTTGGTAGACTTTGCAAAGACTTTGTAGACTTCATAAAATTTTTTATAGAAATAAAACTTTGAAAAAATGTTCTATAGAAATAAAATGTTGACAAAATCTTCTATGGAAATAAAATTTTGACAAAAATTTCAATAGAAATAAAAATTTGATAAAATTTTCTATAGACAAAGTTTTCTATAAAAATAAAATTTTTCCAATAGAAATAAAATTTTGGCAACATTTTTCCTATAGAAATAATATTTTGACAAAATTTTCTATAGAAACAAAATGTTTACAAAACTTTCTGCAGAAATAAAAGTTTGACAAAATTGTCTATAGAAAAAAAATTTGATATTAAAGGGTGATAAGGCCAAAATTTGGTCAAGGGAAAACGCGTGTAAATCGGTGAAATCGTTTATTTAAAAAATCAAATTAAATTTCTTTTTCAAGTTCAATTAGTATAAAATTCAGGAAAAATATTCAGTTAGGCTTTCGCTTTTCCAAATCCGAATTGCCGGGCCTCACGCTTGACACCTGCCATCAGATTTTGTACAGCCACCTTGTCCACCTTCTTCGCCGCAGAAAGCCAGTTTGCCTTGAACTGCTGCTCGTCCTTAGCAGTTTTTTTGGTCTTCTTTAGGTTCCGCTTGACAATAGTCCAGTATTTCTCAATTGGGCGGAGCTCTGGCGTGTTGGTAGGGTTCTTGTCCTTGGGAACCACATGCACGTTGTTGGCGGCGTATCACTCCATGGCCTTTTTACCGTAATGGCAAGATGCCAAATTCGGCCAAAACAGTACGGAACAACCGTGTTTCTTCAGGAAAGGCAGCAGACGTTTATTCAAACACTCTTTCACGTAAATTTCTTGGTTACCAGTCCCGGAAGCTATGAAAATGCTGCTTTTCAAGCCACAGGTACAGATGGCTTGCCAAACCAGATATTTCTTTGCGAACTTTGACAGTTTTATGTGCTTGAAAATATCTGCTACCTTTCCCCTTCCTTTTGCCGTATAAAACTCCTGTTCTGGAAGCTGCTTGTAGTCGGTTTTGACGTAGGTTTCGTCGTCCATTACCACGCAGTCAAACTTCGTCAGCATCGTCGTGTACAGCCTCCGGTATCGCGCTTTGGCCGTCTTATTTTGTTTATCATCTCGATTTGGAGTCACTACCTTCTTGTAAGTCGATAGTCCGGCTCGTTTTTTTGGCTCGATGCACGGTTGTAGACGATACACCCAGCTTATTTGCGGCATCTCGGAGAGAGAGGTTAGGGTTTCACTTGAAACTACCGGCAACTCTCTTTGTCGTCTCAGCGGCTTCCGGTTTTCGATTTCCCCCGATCCAGACTTCCTGGCTGTCGACAAACGTTCCCCAAACACTTTAATTACATTTGTAACGGTTGATTTGGCAACTTTTAGCGAGTTTGCAAGCTTTGCGTGCGAGTAGCTCGGATTTTCGCGATGCGAGAGCAAAATTTTGATACGCTGCTCTTCTTGCTTGGACGGCATTTTGACAACTGAAGAGTGAATTCCAAAATCAAAATAGGAGCAACATTCTACACACACACACCTTCAAAATGAGGGGTGTTCAGGTTTTTTAAATGCAAAATTGAAAGAAATACGTCAAGTTTATATTGACCAAATTTTAACCGTATCACCCTTTAGTCTTTAAATTGGATATTATGTAATTTTAGCAGCTTTTGGTTTCGAAAAGTACATTTTTAGTACTTTTTCGTCAACATCATTTATCATCCCTGTAAGAGATCAATTGAATTGTGGTGATATGCAGCAATTTAGGCCTCATTAGTTAACATAAATGTCCATGGTCCTAAAATTAAAATGCAGGCATGCAGGAATGATGTACGTGTAGTATTTTGTTGTTGTTGTTGTTGGTTTTTTTTCGTTTTGTTGTGGTAAAACACAGATACCTTTGTTATGGGTATGTCGTGGTCATGTCTTACCAAGCACTTAACTTCTTTATGATATCTATCAATTGGACTCCCTTTTAAAGTGGAATCATCATTATGAGAAACGAATGATGAGGCGTGAGCATTTATTGCAAGAGTTTCCTTCTCTCCTTCTCATACTCAGAGACTATCATGGTCTCGCAACACAATCAATGGTATGTAGAAATTGATTTGAAACATTGCAATGGGTGGATGGGGGGGGGGGGGGGGGGGGGGTGCTCTCTTTCTCATCCCATACTCCTTTTTGGCAAAATGCCATCAATGTGAATGACAGCGAGCAAATGATGACCATGACAATAATCAGTCTTTGATGTAGATTTTTCTTGGAATACTTCAAAAGGTAACTCTATCTCTTGCCATCATATTTGTTCACACAAAGCATTGCAACAATAACCTCAACAACAACAAAAACACAAATCAGCTCTAGACCATAATGCATTGTGGACAACTAACTGCCTTCAAAAGAGAAACACACAAGCACCAATTCTTTATGACTTGTAAGTTATTTTAGCTGAAGTTGTTGTTGTTTGTTTTTCAATGAATGTAATGGCTAGAGGGGGCGCGGATATCGGGTATGAATATAGGTGTTCCATTCCGTCCCCTTCGGCATAATGGGTTGGTTTCAAATACTGATGGAGTTCCGTGATTTCTTTTCAGTCATCTATGAAGCTAGATCTCTTATATTAAAACAACAACAAAATCCACAACAATAGGAATCATCAAGCGAACTAGTAATTTTACTAAACTAGTAAATATCGACAGGCCTACACAGAGAATCCTACGCAAAATTGGTTCCTAGGGAATAAATTGAGTGAAATTTGTTTCACCTATCAATAGAAATTATATTTTTTTTTACATAATCTGTGTAAGCATGGTTTAGGATGACCACTAGACTACACTAATTATGTAGATGGTTTTCTGTATGGGAACAGACATCTCCTCCTTGTCGTGAGACAAGGATAGAGTATATCTGATTATCGCGATATTAAACGGAAACGTAGAGATAGGCTACTACTTTGCGTATAGGGTCGGGAAATAGGGTTTCTTATATCCCAATATACCGAAAGTTTTCTGATACTATACATTTTTTAATTGAAACTACTTCAATGACGAAAATGATTATATCAATCACATCATTAATTAGATCAAAAAATACTTGATTAAAAACTTAATTTATTTTTAATGCTAATTGATTTTGTTTAGCATTCATTAGCTGTTCTCCATAAACAAAAACCAAAAAAATCTTCAAGTGCATACAAAGAAATTAACTGCATCTGTGCCACACAGTAAATACAAACCCACACACTCATGCACATACATCTGAGAAAATGACTTTTGCAACATTGTTGCAAGAGACTAATTTGTACATACAGACATCGAAGAAACCAACAGGTATTAGTCGACTATGTACTGTATATTCCGTTCACTTACACTAGCCTATTAAAAACAAAAACAAAATTAACAAAAATATAATGAATAGTAGGAGCTCGATTAAAACTTAATTGGAATGAATTGAACTGAATTTTTTGGTGAACTTAATGGAATTGCACGGTCACGGTTCTATAGAAATAATTTTGAGAAAATTGTCTATAGAAATAAAATTTTAGGAACATTTTCTATAGAAATAAAATTTTAGGAAAATTTTCTATAGAAATAAAGTTTTCTATAAAAATAAAATTTTTGACGTTTTCTATAGAAATAAAATTTTGCGCAAATTTTCTACGTAAGTAAAATTTTGCAATTATAGTCTATAGAAATAAAATTTAGACAAACTTTTCTATCGAAATAAAATGTTGGCACAATTTTCTATAATATAAAATATTGACAAAATTTTCTATAGAAAAAAATTCCTACAAAATTTTCTATATAAATAAAGTTTTGCAAAAATTTTCTATTCTGACAAAATTTTCTATAGAAATAAAGTTTTGACAAAATTTTGTATAGGAATAAAATTTTGTGAAAATTTTCTATAGAAAAAAATTTTGACAAAATTTTGTATAAAAATAAAATTTTGACAAAATTTTCTAAAGAAAAAAATTCTGACAAAATTTTCTATAGAAATAAAGTTTTGACAAAATTTTCTATACAAAAAAATTCTAACAAAATTTTCTATAGAAATAAAATTTTGACAAAATTTCTATAGAAATAAAATTTTGAGAAAATTTTCTATAAAATTAAAATTTTGAGAACATCTTCTATATAATAATTCTAGATTAAAATAAAATTTTAACAAATTAAATTTTGAGAAAATTTTCCATAGAAATAAATTTTTTTTAGAAATAAAATTTTAACATATTAAATTTTGAGAAAATTTGCCATAGAAATACAATTTTGACAAAATTTTCTATAGAAATAAAATTTTGAAACAATTTTCTATAGAAATAAAATTTTGAAAAACTTTTTTATAGAAATAAAATTTTGATTTATTTTGTTTCTAATTCGATCTTTTCAGTGTAAATAAAGAATTTTAAATAAAATTTTGACAAATTTTCTATAGAAATAACATTTTGACAAAATTTTCTATAGAAATAAAATTTTAATACATTAAATTTTGAGAAAATTTGCCATAGAAATAAAATTAAAAAAAAAAATCTATAGAAATATAATTTTGACAAAATTTTATATAGAAATAAATGTTAATAAAAATTTCTATAGAAATACAATTTCGACAAACTTTTCTATCGAAATAAAATTTTGGCAAAATTTTGTATAGAAATAAAATGTTGACAAAATTTTCTTTGGAAATAAAATTCTGACAAAATTTTCTATAGAAATAAAGTTTTGACAAAATTTTATATAGAAATAAAATTTTGTGAAAATTTTCTATAAAAATAAAATTTTGACAAAATTTTCTGTAGAAATAAAATTTTGACAAAATTTTGTATAGGAATAAAATTTTGTGAAAATTTTCTATAAAAATAAAATTTTGACAAAATTTTCTATAGAAATAAAATTTGGACAAAATTTTCTATAGAAATAAAGTTTTGACAAAATTTTCTTTGGAAATAAAATTTTGACTAAATTGTCTATGGAAATAAAATTTTGACAAAATTTTCTATAGAAAAAAATTCTGACAAAATTTTCTATAGAAATAAAGTTTTGACAAAATTTTGTATAGATTTAAAATTTTGTGAAAATTTCTAAAGAAATAAAATTTCGACAAAATTTCTATAGAAATAAAATTTTTCTATAAAATTAAAATTTTGAGAAGATTTTCTATATAATAATTCTAAATTAAAATAAAATTTTAACAAATTAAATTTTGAGAAAATTTCCCATAGAAATAAAATTTTCTATAGAAATAAAATTTTAACAAATTAAATTTTGAGAAAATTTGCTATAGTAATAAAATTTTGACAAATATTTCTATAGAAATAAAATTTTGGCAACATTTTCTGTAGAAATAAAATTTTGAAAAAATTTTGTATAGAAATAAAATTTTTACAATATTTTCTATAGAAATAAAATTTTCACAAAATTTTCTGTAGAAAAAAATTCTGACTAAATTGTCTATTGAAATAAAATTATGACAAAATTTTCTATAGAAAAAAATTCTGACAAAATTTTCTATAGAAATAAAGTTTTGACAAAATTTTGTATAGGAATAAAATTTTGTGAAAATTTTCTATAGAAATAAAATTTTGACAAAATTTCTATAGAAATAAAATTTTGAGAAAATTTTTCTATAAAATTAAAATTTTGGGAAGATTTTCTATATAATAATTCTAGATTAAAATAAAATTTTAAAAAATTAAATTTTGACACAATTTGCCATAGGAATAAAATTTTCTATAGAAATAAAATTTTGACAAAATTTTGAATAGAAATACAGTTTTGAAAAAATTTTCTATAGAAATAAATTTTTTAGAAAATTTTGTATAGAAATAAAATTTTGACGAAATTTTCTATAGAAATAAAATTTTGACAAAATTTTCTATAGAAATAAAATTTTGACAAAATTTTCTATAGAAATATAAATTTGACAAAATTTTCTATAGAAATAAAATGTTGACTAAATTTTCTATAGAAATAAACTTTTGACAAAATTTTTTATGGAAATAAAATTTGGACAAAAATTTGTATAGAAATAAAATTTTTACAAAATTTTCTATAGAAATAAAATTTTTCGAATTTTTCTATAGAAATAAAATTTTGACAAAATTTTCTATAGAAATAAAATGTTGATTTATTTTGTTTCTAATTCGATCTTTTCAGTTTAAATACAGAATTTTAAATAAAATTTTGACAAAATTTTCTGTAGAAATAAAATTTTAATACATTAAATTTTGAGAAAATTTGCCATAGAAATAAAATTTGAAAAAAAAATCTATAGAAATAAAATTTTGATAAAATTGTCCATAGAAATATAATTTTGACAAAATTTTATATAGAATTAAATTTTAATCAAAATTTCTATAGAAATAAAATTTTGAGAAAATTTTCTATAGAAATAAAATTTTGAGAAAATTTTCTATAGAAATGAAATTTTGAGAAAATTTTCTATAGAAATAAAATTTTGACAAAATTTTCTATAGAAATAAAATTTTGACAAAATTTCTATAGAAATAAAATGTTGAGAAAATTTTCTATGAAATTAAAGTTTTTAGAAGATTTTCTATAGAAATAAAATGTTTACAAAATTTAAGTTTTAAATAAAATTTAAATAAAATTAAATTTTGAGAAAATTTGCCATAGAAATAAAATTGTCTATAGAAATAAAATTTCGACAAAATTTTCTATAGGAATAAAATGTTTACAAAATTTTCTATAGAAATAAAATTTTTACAAAATTTTCTATAGAAATAAAATGTTGATGAAATTTTCTATAGAAATAAAATTTTGACGAAATTTTCTATAGAAATAAAATTTTGACAAAATTTTCTACAGAATCTTTTCAGTTTAAATAAAGAAATTTAAATAAAATTTTGACACAATTTTCTATAGAAATAACATTTTGACAAAATTTTCTATAGAAATAAAATGTTAATACATTAAATTTTGAGAAAATTTGCCATAGAAATAAAATTAAAAAAATCTATAGAAATAAAATTTTGACAAAATTTATTATAGAAATAAATTTTAATAAAAATTTCTATAGAAATAAAATTTTAAGAAAATTTTCTATAAAAATAAAATTTCAATAAAATTTTCTATAGAAATAAAATTTTGAGAAAATTGTCTTTAAAAATAAAATTTTGACAAAATTTTCTATAGAAATAAAATTTTGACAAATAAAATTTTAACAAATTAAATTTTGATAAAATTTGCTATAGAAATAAAATTTCGACAAAATTTTCTAAAGAAATAAAATTTTGAAAAAAATTTTTATAGAAATAAAATTTTGACAAAATTTTCTATAGAAATAAAATTTTGACGAAATTTTCTATAGAAATAAAATTTTGATTTATTTTTTTTCTTATTCGATCTTTTCAATTTAAATAAAGAATTTTAAATAAAATTTTGACAAAATTTTCTATAGAAATAACATTTTGACAAAATTTTCTATAGAAATAAAATTTTGACAAAATTTTCTATAGAAACAAAATTTTAATACATTAATTTTTTAGAAAATTTGCCATAGAAATAAATGTAAAAAAAATCTATAGAAATAAAATTTTGACAAAATTTTCTATAGAAATATAATTTTGACAAAATTTTATATAGAAATAAATTTTAATAAAAATTTCTATAAAAATAAAATTTTAAGAAAATTTTCTATAGAAATAAAATTTTGAAAAAATTTGTATAGAAATAAAATTTTGACGAAATTTTCGATAGAAATAAAATTTTGGCGAAATTTTCTATAGAAATAAAATTTTAACAAAATTTTCTATAGAAATAAAATTTTAACAAAATTTTCTATAGAAATAAAATTTTGATTTATTTTGTTTCTTATTCGATCTTTTCAGTTTAAATAAAATTTTGACAAAATTTCTATAGAAATAAAATTTTGAGAAAATTTGCATTGAAATAAAATTTACAAAAAAAAAAATGCTATAGAAATATAATTTTGACAAAATTTTATATAGAAATAAATTTTAATAAAAATGTCTATAGAAATAAAATTTTAAGAAAAACGGTCTGACAATAGAAATATCTGCTTGAAATTTCCTCAGTAGTCTTTTACGAGAATGTAACAGATATAGGTTCACTCCCTGCTGAAGGGTATATCCTTAGTCGTTGCAGCCCATACCTTTTCGACATGTCTTCCTTAAACGGTGCTGTTTAACACATCCATGATAAAATAAACAAATCCAATGTGCTGTTAATGTTAGCAAATGAAATGATTTGCAAAAGTGGACGGTGTCTTTTGAAACCGTAGGTAAGACAGGTCGAGTGCTGAAGAATCATCAATGTACTACATGCCATCACTTTGACGAAAAAAAAAAACATATATTCACTCAGTCACTCATGCCCACATATGAAAATAATGATGATGACTTCTGTAAATTGACAATGGGCTATGGACGGGGTCTTGTTGTGCCAGTGAGCCAAAACCAGCCAGGCATAGCCATTATGGCCGTTTATACATCAGGATGTTCGCCTGGCAGCACCTCCTTGAAGCTGGAGCAGCATATCGACGACGAAACTACATTCTGAGAGTAAATGACCGCTATGATGGATTTGTAGAATTGACATGTAAAGAAAAAGATTAATATTCTTTGGAAGTAATAAATGACTTTTTATTATGAAAACGAAGCAACTCACACACACACACTCACCAAAGATTAAAGAGTTTACTTGATGAAAATATCATTTACGAATGCGCCACTTAATGGCTGCATTTGTATGAGGGCAAAAGTGAATAGGCGAATTCGTTAAAATAATTTCAGCATAATATTCACATGAGAAGGCAAATTATAATGAGAGAGTAAGTGTGTGTGTGTGTTTGCGAGAGTGAAAGATATTAATCGATATTATACAGCTAATGCAACAATGTTGCAAATTATTCACTACCACAGTGGAATGACCTCTCCTCACTACAGTGAAACATTGTTGTAGGATAAAGCCCACGTAATGAGTAAAAGCATTGAGCAAATCCAACAAAAACATATTTCAACAACTAAGCAGGCGTGACAGCTAACAGTGTTGTAATAATACAGTACAAAGTCAGATCAGATAAAAGCGTAAATATTATATTTTGGAAAAGAGCCGATTTATCTTAAAACATTTGTGAGAAATGCTTTTTTTTTTTTGGAAAAGTAACCAACACTAGATAACGGAACAACAACACAGAAACAATATATTTCCTATAAGATAATTTCGGCCTAGCCGGTCCCAAGCATGGTTGCCACTCGTGCCAAAATTAAGATACCAAAATGTTGAAGAAAATTTTACCACAAATCTACCAAATTTAAAAAATCTTTTGTTTATGTTTTTGTTTAAATTTTTGTGGTTAGATACAAAAATGTTTTACGCATGAATCCCTTCTATTAGCGACATATTTTGGGTGTATAAATTTCCATGAAATTGTAAATGAGCCAAATTTTAAAAGTTTTAACTATTTTGTTGGGGCTACAAAAATGGAAATCTTACTCACAATTGATCGAAATAACACGAAAATTCACATTTTTAAAGAAATTTCATTTTGTCAAAATTTTATTGCTATAGAAAATTTTTTCAAAATTTTATTTAAATAGAAAATTTTGTTCGTTTTGTTTTGTTATTGTTGGTTTTTTTCCTTTAATCATTGTTGTTGTTTTTGATTTCAGCTTAAAACCATGCATTGACTAAAATCAAAATTTTGTTAAAATTTTACTTCTATAGAAAATTTTGTCAAAATTTTATTTCTAAAGAAAATTTTGTCAAAATTTTATTTCTATAGCATATTTTGTCAAAATTTTATTTCTATAGAAAATTTTGTCAAAATTTTATATCTATAACAATTTTTTCAAAATTTTATTTTCCTATAAAATTTTGTCAAAATTTTAATTCTTTAGAAAATTTGCTCAAAACTTTATTTCTCTAGAAAATTTTGTCAAAATTTAATTTCTAGAGACATTTTTGTCACAATTTTATTTCTATAGAAAATTTTGTCAAAATTTTATTTTCATATAAAATTTTGTCAAAATTTTATTTTCATATAAAATTTTCTCAAAATTTTATTTTCATATAAAATTTTCTCAAAATTTTATTTTCATATAAAATTTTGTCAAAATTTTATTTCTAGAGAAAATTTTGTCAAAATTTTATTTCTATAGAAAGTTTTGTAAAAATTTTATTTCTATGGAATATTTTGTCAAAATTTTATTTAAATAGAAAATTCTGTTCGTTTTGTTTTGTTATTGTTGTTTTTTTTTTTAATCATTGTTGTTTTTTATTTCAGCTTTAAACCATGCATTGACTAAAATTAAAATTTTGTTAAAATTTTATTCCTATAGAAAATTTTGTCAAAATTTTATTTCTAAAGAAAATTTTGTCAAAATTTTATTTTTAAAAAAAATTTTGTCAAAATTTTATTTCTATAGAAAATGTTGTCAAAATTTTATTTCTATAGAAAATGTTGTCAAAATTTTATTTTCCTCTAAAATTTTGTCAAAATTTTAAATCTTTAGAAAATTTGCTCAAAACTCTATTTCTCTAGAAAATTTTGTCAAAATTTAATTTCTAGAGAAATTTTTGTCAAAATTTAATTTCTAGAGAAATTTTTGTCAAAATTTTATTTCTATAGAAAATTTTGTCACAATTTTATTTCTAAAGAAAATTTTGTCAAAATTTTATTTCTATAGAAAATTTTGTCAAAATTTTATTTTCCTATAAAATTTTGTCAAAATTTTAAATCTTTAGAAAATTTGCTCAAAACTTTATTTCTCTAGAAAATTTTGTTAAAATTTAATTTCTAAAGAAATTTTTGTCAAAATTTAATTTCTAGAGAAATTTTTGTCACAATTTTATTTCTATAGAAAATTTTGTCAAAATTTTATTTCTATAGAAAGTTTTGTAAAAATTTTATTTCTATGGAAAATTTTGTCAAAATTTTATTTAAATAGAAAATTTTGTTCGTTTTGTTTTGTTATTGTTGGTTTTTTTTCCTTTAATCATTGTTGTTTTTTTATTTCAACTTTAATCCATGCATTGACTAAAATTAAAATTTTGTTAAAATTTTATTCCTATAGAAAATTTTGTCAAAATTTTATTTCTAAAGAAAATTTTGTCAAAATTTTAGTTCTATAGAAAATTTTGTCAAAATTTTATTTCTATAGAAAATTTTGTCAAAATTTTATTTTCCTATAAAATTTTGTCAAAATTTTAATTCTTTAGAAAATTTGCTCAAAACTTTATTTCTCTAGAAAATTTTGTCAAAATTTAATTTGTAGAGAAATTTTTGTCAAAATTTAATTTCTAGAGAAATTTTTGTCACAATTTTATTTCTATAGAAAATTTTGTCAAAATTTTATTTTCATAGAAAATTTTGTCAAAATTTTATTTTCATAGAAAATTTTGTCCAAATTTTATTTCTTTAGAAAATGTTCTCGAAACTTTATTTCTATAGAAAATTGTGTCAAAATTTTACTTCTAGAGAAAGTTTTGTCAAAATTTTATTACTATAGAAAATTTTCTCAAAATTTGATTTCTATAAAAATTTTGTCAAAATTTTATTTCTATAAAAATTTTGTTAAAATTTTATTTCTATAGAAAATTTTGTCAAAACTTAATTTCTAGAGAAATTTTTGTCAAAATTTTATTTCTATACAACATTGAGATACCTAATTTGTTGGCGGTTAGAAGGCCCTAGTTCGTGTTAAAAGTAGCCAATTCGAACAAATCTGCCCTCAGAGAAGAAATATAATCACCCCTAACATATTCCGAGAGCAAAATGTTATTTTTGGACGGTGAGAATTTGAGTTTCGGATACTCATCTGTGGAATTTAAGTCCGTCCATTCAGTTTTGCTGTTGTCCCCAAAGTAGGGTTTTTTTTTTGGTTCTTGTCCCCAAAGTAGGGCGCTTATATTCCCAAAATCCACAACTTGAATTAAAATTCCTCACAAAAATTATTGAAAAGTTTTAATGAAAATCAAGTAAGAAAAGTCAAAAGTCGGGCGGGGTGACAATATTATACCCTGCACCACTTTGTAGATCTGAATTTTCGATACCATATCACATCCGTCAAATGTGTTGGGGGCTATATATAAAGGTTTCTCCCAAATACATACATTTAAATATCACTCGATCTGGACAGAATTTGATAGACTTCTACAAAATCTATAGACTCAAAATTTAAGTCGGCTAATGCACTAGGGTGGAACACAATGTTAGTAAAACTAATATGGGAAACATTTAAATCTAAAACAATTTTAAGGAAACTTCGCAAAAGTTTATTTATGATTTATCGCTCGATATATATGTATTAGAAGTTTAGGAAAATTTGAGTTATTTTTACAACTTTTCGACTAAGTAGATTTATGAAAATTTCCCACGAAATCCCCAAATCCTCAACTCGAAAATTTTCATCCACCAAAAATATACCCAATTTGGAGAAAAAAACCCTACAATGGAAAACACTGCCTCCATTAAAGAATAATTTATATTATAAATAATAAAAATTATCTGCTAATTAATCACCTCAAGATGACTATGTCTGGCTCATTTCCTTAGATTTGCATTCTGTTTTAAGTAAGATAATCAAAAATCTAAATTAGCAAAATGTACGTTCAATTTTATTTTTTCTGTTTTTATTTTAACAAAATTTATATTCATTGCACTATGCTCTTTGGGAAAAAATAATCGTAAAAATTTATTGCTCATATCTATCGCGCCTCAAAACAAATGTAAATGGGCTATAAAATTCAGCAACATGATCGCTCCCACCTTAACAATGAGTCATTAATTTTTATTTAACCATGGCTAGCCATAAGGGAAACTAACTCCGCCAACCATCACCATCAGTAAATTGTAGCAAAGGAAAGGAAGACAGAGAGATAAAAAAAAGTGAAGGAAGCAAAAGTCGTCTCAAGCTATTTTTGTTTTTTTTTTTTTTTTTTTTTTAATGAAAACGGCTCAATTTTAGTTCTCACAAATATGTTTGTCACTACACATCATCCATTTAAAAAAAATATATATTTATATAAAATAAAAAATCAAAAAAATATTAATTTTAAACTTTTGTTCTCCTTTGAGCTTGTACAAACAAATTTAACAAAATTTCCATAAAAATGAAATTTTGACAAAATTTTCTATAGAAATTAAATTTGGACAAACTTTTCTATAGAAATACAATTTTGACAAAATTGTAACATAATTTTCGATAGAAATAAAATTTTGACAAAATTTTCTATAGAAGTAAAATTTTTCAACAATGATCTATAGAAAAAAAAAATTGACAAAATTTCCTATAAAAATAAAATTTTGACAAAATTTTCTTAGAATTAAAGTTTTGCCAAAAATGTCTATAGAAATAGAGTTTTGACAAAATTATCTATAGAAATAAACTTCTGCAAAATAAAATTTTTACAATATTTTCTAAAGAAATAAAATTTTGACAATGTTTTCTATAGAAATAAATTTTAAATCTATTTTCTATAGAAATAAAATTTTGACTAATTTTTTTATAAAATAAAATTTTAGCAAAATTCTCTGTAGAAATAAAATGTTGACAACATTTTTTTATAGAAATAAAATTTTGACAAAATTTTCTATAGAAATAAAATGTTGACAAAATATATTTATAGAAATAAAATTTTGACAAAATTTTCTATAGAAATAAAATTTTGCCAAAAATTTTCTATAGATATAAATTTTGCCAAAAATTTTTTATAGAAATAAATTTTGCCAAAAAATTTTTAAGGAAACAAAATTTTGCTGAAATTTCCTTAGAAATAAACTTTTTTCAAGAATGTTCTACAGAAATAAAATTTTGACAAAATTTCCTATCAAAATAAAATTTTGACAAAATTTTCTATAGAAATAAAATTTTGACAAAATTTTCTAAGAAATAAAAATAATAAAGAAATAAAACTTTGACAAAATTTTCTATAGAAATAAAATTTTGCCAAAAAATTTCTATAGAAACAAATTTTGCCAAAAATTTTTTATAGAAATAAATTTTGCCAAAAATTTTTAAGGAAATAAAATTTTGCTCAAATTTCCTATAGAAATAAATTTTTTGAAGAATGTTCTACAGAAATAAAATTTTGACAAAATTTCTTATCAAAATAAAATTTTACCAAAAATTTTCTATAGAAATAAATTTTGCCAAAAATTTTTTATAGAAATAAATTATGTCAAAAATTTTTAAGGAAATAAAATTTTGCTGAAATTTCCTATAGAAATAAATTTTTTCTAGAATGTTCTACAGAAATAAAATTTTGACAAAATTTCCTATCAAAATCAAATATTTTGACAAAATTTTTTAAGCAATAAAAATAATATAGAAATAAAATTTTGCCAAAAATTTTCTATGGAAATAAAATTTTGCCAAAAATTTTCTATAGAAATAAAATTTTGCCAAAAATTTTCTATAGAAATAAAATTTTGCCAAAAATTTTCTATAGAAATAAAATTTTGGCAAAAAAATTTTAAAGAAATGAAAATTTGCCAAACAAAAATTTAAAGAAATGACATTTTGCTGAAATTTCCTACAGAAATAAAATAATTTTATTTATTTTTTACTCTATAGAAATAAAATTTTGCCAAAAATTTTCTATAGAAATATACTTTGCCAAAAATTTTCTATAAAAATAAATTTTGCCAAAAAATTTCTATAGATATAAATTTTGCCAAAAAATTTTAAGGAAATAAAATTTTGCCAAAAATTTTTAAATAAATAAAATTTTGCTGAAATTTCCTATAGAAATAAATTTTTTCAAGAATGTTCTACAGAAATAAAATTTTGACAAAATTTCCTATCAAAATAAAATTTTGACAAAATTTTCTAAGAAATAAAAATAATATAGAAATAAAATTTTGACAAAATTTTCTATAGAAAATTTTGACAAAAATTTTTGACAATATACTCACAAGAAATACAATTTTGACAAAGTTTTCTATAGAAATAAAATTTGGACTAATTTTTTATAAAATAAAATTTTAGCAACATTCTCCATAGAAATAAAATGTTGGCAAAATTGTTTATAGAAATAAAATTTTGACAACATTTTCTATAGAAATAAAATTTTCAATTTTCAATCGAATAAAATCAAAATTTCGAAATAAAATTTTGACAAAATTTTCTATAGAAATAAAATTTTGACAACATTTTCTATAGAAATAAAATTTTGACAAAATTTTCTATAGAAATAAAATTTTGCCAAAAATTTTCTATAGAAATAAATTTTGCCAAAAATTTTTAAAGAAATAAAATTTTGGCAAAAAAATTTTAAATATATAAAATTTTTCTGAAATTTCCTATAGAAATAAATTTCTTCAAGAATGTTCTACAGAAATAAAATTTTGGCAAAATTTTCTATAGAAATAAAATTTTGACAAAATTTTCTATAGAAATAAAATTTTGCCAAAAATTTTCTATGGAAATAAAATTTTGCCAAAAATTTTCTATAGAAATAAAATTTTGCCAAAAAAATTTTTGCTGAAATTTCCTACAGAAGTAAAATTATTTTATTTATTTTTTACTCTATAGAAATCAAATTTTGCCAAAACTTTTCTATAGAAATAAAATTTTGCCAAAAATTTTCTATAGAAATATACTTTGCCAAAAATTTTCTATAGAAATAAATTTTGCCAAAAAAAATTTAAGGAAATAAAATTTTGCCAAAAATTTAAAAAAAATAAAATTTTGCTGAAATTTCCTATAGAAATACATATTTTCAAGAATGTTCTACAGAAATAAAATTTTGACAAAATTTTCTAAGAAGTAAAAATAATATAGGAATAAAATTTTGACAAAATTTTCTATAGAAATAAAAGTTTGCCAAAAATTTTCTATAGAAATAAAATTTTGCCAAAAATTTTCTATAGAAATAAAAGTTTGCCAAAAATTTTCTATAGAAATAAAATTTTGCCAAAAATTTTCTATAGAAATAAAATTTTGCCAAAAATGTTTAAAGAAATAAAAATTTGTCAAAAAAAAAAATTAAAGAAATGAAATTTTGCTGAAATTTCCTACAGAAATAAAATTATTTTATTTATTTTTTACTTAATTTATTATAATTACAAATTATAATAAACCTAATTTAACGGGCATTAGCAACTAGAGGCTATTGGCCTAAGAAATAAAATCTTTCAAGAATGTTCCATAGAAATAAAATTTGGACAAAATTTCCTATAAAAATAAAATTTTGACAAAATTTTCTATGAAATAAAGTTCTGAGAAAATTTTGAGAAAATTTTCTATAGAAATAAAATTTTGACAAAATTTTCTATAGAAATACAATTTTGACACAATTTTAGCATCATTTTCTATAGAAATAAAATTTTGACAAAATTTTCTATTGAAGTAAAATTTTTCAACAACGTTCTATAGAAAAAAATTGCCAAAATTTCCTATAAAAATAAAATTTTGACAAAATATTCTAAGAAATAAAATTTTGAGAAGATTTTATATAGAAATAAAATGTTGATAAAATTTTCTAAGAAATAATATTTTGAGAAGATTTTATATAGAAATAAAATGTTGACAAAATTTTCTATATTTAGAAATAAAATTTTGCCAAAAATTTTCTATAGAAATAAATTTTTCCAATAATTTTCTATAGAAATAAATTTTGCCAAAAATTTTTAAGGAAATAAAATTTTGCCAAAAATTTTTAATTAAATAAAATTTTGCTGAAATTTCCCATAGAAATAAAATTTTGCCAACAAATTTTAAATAAATAAAATTTGAAATTTCCTATAGAAATAAATTTTTTTAAGAATGTTTTACAGAAATAATATTTTGACAAAATTTCCTATAAAAATAAACTTTTGACAAATTTTTCTATAGAAATAAAATTTTGACAAAATTTTCTAAGAAATAAATATAGAAATAGAATAGAAATAGAATTTTATATAGAAATAGAATTTTGACAAAATTTTCTATTGAAATAAAATTTTGACAAAATTTTCTATAGAAATAAAATTTTGACAAAGTTTTCTATAGAAATAAAATTTTGACAAAATTTTCTATAGAAATAAAATTTTGTCAAAAATTTTATATAGAAATAAAATTTTGCCAAAAATGTTTAAAGAAATAAAAATGTTACCACAAATGTTTAAAAAAATAAAAATTTTCCCAAAAATGTTTAAAGAAATAAAAATTTGCAAAAAAAATTAAAGAAATGCAATTTTGCTGAAATTTCCTACGGAAATAAAATTATTTTATTTATGTATTACTTAATTTATTATAATTACAAATTATAATAAACTTATTTATACGGGTATTAGCAACTAGAGGCTATCGGTCTAAGAAATAATATTTTTCAAGAATGTTCTATAGAAATAAAATTTTGACTAAATTTCCTATAAAAATAAAATGTTGACAAATTTGTCTATAGAAGTAAAATGTTGACAAGATTTTCTTTAGAAATAAAATTTTGACAAAGTTTTTATGATTTCAGTTTTTTATCGTCTCATTGTGGGCTAGTTAACCATTCATCTATCAATATCCTCTAATACCATTTACATGTTCAAGTAATTAAGGCATATCTTAAGATAGAAAGGCATGACTAAAGGTGCAACCACAAAGCGAAATTACGTACAACACCTAACCATCCATTAAATCAATTGCTCCAAATATCATTCCTTGCTCTATGAGTGAGTTAGTGGCAACCAAGTGCATCCAATGTTGCACAACTATGGTGATACAAAATATCCATTATTCCCTTGGATGCTTAAAGAAATAATATTTTCTCTTCTCTTGGCCCTCTCGCTGTGAGCTGTGAGGAAATATCTATGACGTTTTTATCAAGTAAGATAATGATGACAATGATACACTGAAAGAAAAACGAAAGAATTCGATATTTATGTGTCTCCAGACACGTCTAGGTGCAGCTAACACTACGATAGCGGATGCTTCGACCGCAACGCCGGCAATACCAAAACGATGCAGACATTGTGCGGCATCCAGTGCTGCCGCTAGTGAAAAATTGAGTGAAGTAGATTTTGGAAAAAAGTGGAGTAGATTGAATAAAATTGAAGTAGCATACATGTTTGAAAACAAAACAATAGAATTCATTTTATTATACCCTCCACCATAGGATGGGGGTATATTAACTTTGTCATTCCGTTTGTAACACATCGAAATATTGCTCTAAGACCCCATAAAGTATATATATTCTGGGTCGTGGTGAAATTCTGAGTCGATCTGAGCATGTCGGTCCGTCCGTCCGCCTGTTGAAATCACGCTAACTTCCGAACGAAAGAAGCTGTCGACTTGTAACTTGGCACAAGTAGTTGTTATTGATGTAGGTCGGATGGTATTGCAAATGGGCCATATCGGTCCACTTTTACGTATAGTCCCCATATAAACGGACCCCCAAATTTGGCTTGCGGGAAACAAATTTCATCCTATCCGGCTGAAATTTGGTACATGGTGTAAGTATATGGTATCTAACAACTATGCAAAAATTGGTCCACATCGGTTAATAATTCAACGATTACCGCTATGTTCATCGTAATTAAAGGAATAGGAAAAACGATTAGGTAATATGGGGAAAAATTTAAAAATTTGAAGCAGAACGAAAAGTGAAGCAGATTTTTGGAAGAAGGAGTGACGAAGTAAATTTTGTGAAAATGAGGCAAAATACTTCGATTGAAGTAGTAGCGGCAGCACTGGCGGCATCTGTACGGTTGACATTTGATTTTCTCTCTCTCTCTCTTGTAATTCATCCTCTCTGCAAATCAGTGTTGCCAACTCCCCAAGGCCAAAAAGCACCAAAAAAATATTATAAATTCTAACATACCACCTTCCACCACAAAATCGAAAATTAAATGCTCTACTACTAAAAAAAAAAAAAAAACAAAAAAAACAAAAAAAAAAAAAAACTTCTGAAGATGTTTTATAGAAATTATTTGAATTGAATTTCAAGAAGTTAAGGTGGGTATTAAGATCGAGTTTAGCCGCTAAAATAGTAATTTTTTCACAATTACTTTTCTTTAATAAATCATTTTAAGGAATACAAACTTTGTGAAAATTTGCTTTTGGCTATTCCCCATCAAGTTATAATAAAATTTGCAGCAAATATGCATAATTTTATGTCCATTTTTACTGAGACAGTTTTCACTTTAGCGGCAAAACTCAAACTTAGTACTCACCATTATGAACCGCTATTCAAGTATACACCTTGATCAGTTTTAATGCTTTCGCCCAATTCATTTTGATCAGTGATGTTTTTCAACTTTCGAAATATTAATATATGGAAGGAGTCTATTGCTTATTTCAGTTGTGCGTGCTTTTGTGAATTTAATACAAACGTTTTTAATGACATCTTTACCAAATTCAAAAATTCGACACTCATCGCTCTACTTTCCTACAGAATACCCTAAATAACAATATTAATTAAAAAATAATCAATACCAACTTCATAACAATCAAATTCTATATTTGGCAATAAATTTGAGTTTCTTCGGCTCTTGAAAGTCTAGTCAAAATTTTTGTATCAATTAAACTTAATACTGTTCAAAATAAAAAAAGCACCAAAAGCACTAAATGAAAATGCCAGAAAGCACCAAGTTGGTGCTTTTTTTGAAAAGGCACTAAAAATGCAATTTGGTGCTTTTTAGAAATCAAAAAGCACCAAATTGGCAACACTGCTGCAAATACTATAACTGAGAAAAATCTGTCGAGTAAAACGCAATAACAGAGAGAGAGAGACCAAAGATTATAGCTTTGAGGCAGATGGAAAATTGGCTTGCGTCATAAATACCAAATGTTGCATTTACCAGATTAGTTTAATACATGTTTGTAATCTTTTTTATACCCTCCATCATAGGATGGGGGTATATTAACTTTGTCATTCCGTTTGTAACACATCGAAATATTGCTCTAAGACCCCATAAAGTATATATATTCTGGGTCGTGGTGAAATTCTGAGTCGATCTAAGCATGTCCGTCCGTCCGTCCGTCCGTCCGTCCGTCTGTTCCGAACGAAACAAGCTATCGACTTGAAACTTGGCACAAGTAGTTGTTATCGATGTAGGTCGGATGGTATTGAAAATGGGCCATATCGGTCCACTTTTACGTATAGCCCCCATATAAAGGGACCCTCAGATTTGGCTTGTGGAGCCTCTAACAGAAGCATATTTCATCCGATCCGGCTGAAATTTGGTACATGGTGTTGGTATATGGTCTCTAACAACCATGCAAAAATTGGTCCACATCGGTCCATAATTATATATAGCCCCCATATAAACCGATCCCCAGATTTGGCTTGAGGAGCCTAAAACTGAAGCAAATTTCATCCGATCCGGCTGAAATTTGGTACATGGTGTTGGTATATGGTCTCTAACAACCATGCAAAAATTGGTCCACATCGGTCCATAATTATATATAGCCATCATATAAACCGATCCCCAGATTTGGCTTGCGGAGCCTAAAAGAGAAGCAAATTTCATCCGATCCGGCTGAAATTTGGTACATGGTGTTGGTATATGGTCTCTAACAACCATGCAAAAATTGGTCCACATCGGACCATAATTATATATAGCCCCCATATAAACCGATCCCCAGATTTGGCTTGCGGAGCCTAAAAGAGAAGCAAATTTCATCCGATCCGGCTGAAATTTGGTACATGGTATTGGTATATGGTCTCTAACAACCATGCAAAAATTGGTCCACATCGGTCCATAATTATATATAGCCCCCATATAAACCGATCCCCAGATTTGGGTTCCGGAGCCTCAAAGAGAAGCAAATTTCAACCGATCCGGCTGAAATTTGGTACATGGTGTTGGTATATGGTCTCTAATAACCATGCAAAAATTGGTCCACATCGGTCCATAATTATATATAGCCCCCATATAAACCGATCCCCAGATTTGGCTTGCGGAGCCTAAAAGAGAAGCAAATTTCATCCGATCCGGCTAAAATTTGGTACATGGTGTTGGTATATGGTCTCTAACAATCATGCAAAAATTGGTCCACATCGGCCCATAATTATATATAACCCCCATATAAACCGATCCCCAGATTTGGCTTGCGGAGCCTCAAAGAGAAGCAAATTTCATCCGATCCGGCTGAAATTTGGTACATGATGTTGGTATATGGTCTCTAACAACCATGCAAAAATTGGTCCACATCGGTTCATAATTATATATAGCCCCCATATAAACTGGGGATTGGTTTATATGGGGGCTATATATAATTATGAACCGATGTGGACCAATTTTTGCATGGTTGTTAGAGACCATATACCAACATCATGTACCAAATTTCAGCCGGATCGGATGAAATTTGCTTCTCTTTGAGGCTCCGCAAGCCAAATCTGGGGATCGGTTTATATGGGGGTTATATATAATTATGGACCGATTTGGCTTGCGAAGTCTCCAAGAGAAGCAAATTTCATCCAAGCCGGTTGTAATTTGGAACATGGTGTTAGTATATGATCTTTAACAACCGTGCCAGAATTGGTCCATATCGGTCCATAATTATATATAGCCCCCATATAAAACGTTCTCCAGATTTGGCTTGCGAAGTCTCCAAGAGAAGCAAATTTCATCCAAGCCGGTTGTAATTTGGAACATGGTGTTAGTATATGATCTTTAACAACCGTGCCAGAATTGGTCCATATCGGTCCATAATTATATATAGCCCCCATATAAAACGTTCTCCAGATTTGACCTCCGGAGCCGCTTGGAGGAGCAAAATTCATCCGATCCGGTTCAAATTAGGAACATGGTGTTAGTATATGGTCGCTAACAACCATACCAAAATTGGTCCAATCACTCAAAAATTGGTCCATATTGGTTCATAATCATGGTTGCCACTAGAGCCAAAAATAATCTACCAAAATTTTATTTCTATAGAAAATTTTGTAAAAATTTTATTTCTAGAGAAAATTTTGTTAAAATTTTATTCGGTTCATAATAAAATTTTCACCATTGTGAAAATTTTATTTCTATAGAAAATTTTGTCAAAATTTTATTTCTATAGAAAATTTTGTTCAAATTTTATTCGGTTCATAATCATGGTTGCCACTCGAGCCACAAATAACCTACCAAGATTTTATTTCTATAGAAAATTTTGTCAAAAGTTTATTTCTATAGAAAATTTTGTTAAAATTTTATTTCTGTAGAAATTTTTGTCAAAATTTTCTTTTTATTGAATATTTTGTCAAAATTTTTATTTTTATAGAAAATTTTGTGAAAATTTTATTTCTATAGAAAATTTTGTTAAAATTTTATTTCTGTAGAAAATTTTGTCAAAATTTTATGTCTACTTTGTCAAACTGAATTATATACGTATTGGATCGATCTTTTTTGATACCTTGCCATCGGCAAGCGTTACGCAACTTGAGTAATTCGATTGTGGATGGCAGTGTTTAGAAGAAGTTTCTACGCAATCCATGATGGAGGGTACATAAGCTTCGGCCTGGCCGAACTTACGGCCGTATATACTTGTTTTGTTTTAGTTGTTATTTTTTAAATGAAAAATTTAATTTTCTTACGGCCATTTTCATGTAGCTCCGTTAGGCTTTAACTGCCAGTTAACAGAAAGTAAATTGCAAATATTTCCGTCAGTTAAGTTTCTAACTGGCCTATGGAATATAAAGGCAAGATGACAGCTTCGTCCATAATACGGTTTAAAAGTTGGTTAGTTAACGGAACACTAACGGAGCTTTATGAAAATGGGGGTTAATGAAACAATGTTAAATTTTAGGCAACAACAAAAAAAATTACATTTTCCCCTTTATGGAAATTTATTTCGTACACTTAATTTCTTTTTATTTGCATTTTAATGCTATGTCATTACTTGTCGTATACGCGTTTGGTTCGAGACTCGAACCAAACGCGCTTAATACTCGAACTTCGAGTATTAAGCTAATCTGGTAAATGGTTCGATCTCCTCAGCAGCTAATTTCCTACAATTTATAATCTTTGCTTTTGACAATGTTCTTTCAATATGTTGTACAACTTTCCCAGGTTTTTGAGTGGTTGATAAAGAGAGCTTAACTATTTTTTTTTTGTAGTGTACGAAGCTGTTTCGTTTGATGTTGGGCATAGGCTGACTTTTTTCTTACTTTCACATTCATATGGCATTCTACAAAAACAAAATACTTGGGGCTAACTTAAAAGCGCACACAAACCAACAACAAATGCAGATAAAGAAAACAAAAACAACAACAACAAAAAAAGCGAAAATGCACCAGGCCATATCACCTAACCACAATACCGTGTTTGCAACATTGTTGCATATTTCAGAGCTATATTTACATTGGGCTTTTGTTGTTGCACATCGTTTGCCATGATGTCAGGCAATGTGGTGGTTTAGTTGTTGATTTTGAGTTAGTGCTCTTGTTAGTGTTGTTGTTATTGTCTACATTTGTATCTCATTGCTCGTTTACATGCTTAGCTCGTCACCAGCGTTTTGTTTTTTTTTTTTGTGGAATGCCTTGCAATTTGTAAATGGGCGTAGGACAGTGATCCAAACAATCAACCATCAGCATTGGCTGATGGCGTTGGAGGTATGATCGGTGTTGGTAGAAACTGCAAGCCGATAAACAAGCAATGACAAATTAATGAAGTCATCTGCCATCAGCTCGAACAATTTTAATTGATTTTAAGATATTTGGAATAGAGATCCTTCAAGGAAATTAGGCGATTTTACATCACAAATTACTTTTTTTATAGAAAATTTTTAAAAAATTTAATCAAAGTTTTTTCAAAATTTTATTTCTAAAGAAAATTTTGTCAAAATTTTATTCCTAGAGAAAATTTTTCCAAAATTTTCATCCTATAGAGAATTTTGTCAAAATTTTATTCCAATACGAAATTTTAACATTTTATTTCTATAGAAAGTTTTGACAAAATTTTATTGCTAGAGAAGAAATTTTATTGCTAAAGAAAATTTTGTCAAAATTTTATTCCCAAAGAAAATTTTGTTACAATTTTATTCATAGAGAACATTTTGTCAAAATTCTATTTCTACATAAAATTTTTGAAGTACCTCTTAGCTGGAGAGGAGTACAATTTTTGGTAGAATTCTACAAGCTGTAACAAGGTGGCTAATGTAATGCAACAAAGTAGAATGCTGAATTTTATGATCACTCGTAATAGCGACATTTTTTGCGTGTACAAATATTCCTTGAAATTGATTAAAATTTTAATTTTTATAGAAAAATCCCTAGCGAAAGCTTTCCCAAACTATTATTTCTAGAGAAAATTTTGGCAATGTTTTATATCTAGCGAACATATTGTCAAAATTTTATTTCTAGAAAAAATTTTGTCAATATTTATACCCTTCACCACTACTGTGGTACAGGGTATAATAAGTTTGTGCATTTGTATGTAACGCCAAGAAGGAAAAGTCTGAGACCCATCGTTTAGTATACCGATCGTCTTAGAATTAAATTCTGAGTCGATTTAGCGATGTCCGTCTGTCTGTCTGTTGGTGTATTTTTGTGTGCAAAGTACAGTTCGCAGTTTTAGTCCGATTGTCCTAAAATTTGGTATAGGGTCCTGTTTCGGCTCAAAGACGATCCCCATTGATTTTGGAAAAAATCGGTTCAGATTTAGATATAGCTGTCATATATATTTTTCACCGATCTGGTCATAATTGGCGTGTATATCAACCGATCTTCCTCAAATTCCGTACATCCGAATATTTTACGAGTCTCGAAAAACTTGCAAAATATCAGCCAAATCGGTTCAGATTTAGATATAGCTCCCATATATAGCTTTCGCCCGATTTACACTCATTTGCCCACAGAGGCCAATTTTTTGCTCCGATTTAGTTGAACTTTTGCACAGGGAGTAGAATTAGCATTATAGCTATGCGTGTCAAATTTGGTTTAAATCGGATCAGATTTAGATATAGCTCCCATATATAACTTTCGCCCGATTTACACTCTAATGACCATAAAGGCAAATTTTTTGCTCCGATTTAGTTGAAATTTTGCACAGGGAGTAGAATTAGCATTGTAGCTATGCGTGCCAAATTTGGTTGACATCGGTACAGATTTAGATATAGCTCACATATATATGTTTTTCTGATTTCGACAAAAATGGTCAAAATACCAACATTTTCCTTGTTAAATCGCCACTGCTTAGTCGAAAAGTTCTAAAAATGGCTCTAATTTTCCTAAACATCTAATACATATATATCGAGCGATAAATCATAAATAAACGTTTGCGAAGTTTCCTTAAAATTGCTTCAGATTTAAATGTTTCCCATATTTTTATACCCTCCATCATAGGATGGGGGTATATTAACTTTGTCATTCCGTTTGTAACACATCGAAATATTGCTCTAAGACCCCATAAAGTATATATATTCTGGGTCGTGGTGAAATTCTGAGTCGATCTAAGCATGTCCGTCCGTCCGTCCGTCCGTCTGTTGAAATCACGCTAACTTCCGAACGAAACCAGCTATCGACTTGAAACTTGGCACAAGTAGTTGTTATCGGTGTATGTCGGATGGTATTGAAAATGGGCCATATCGGTCCACTTTTACGTATAGCCCCCATATAAAGGGACCTTCAGATTTGGCTTGTGGAGCCTCTAACAGAAGCATATTTCATCCGATCCGGCTGAAATTTGGTATATGGTGTTGGTATATGGTCTCTAACAACCATGCAAAAATTGGCCCACATCGGTCCATAATTATATATAGCCCCCATATAAACCGATCCCCAGATTTGGCTTGTGGAGCCTCTAAGAGAAGCATATTTCATCCGATCCGGCTGAAATTTGGTACATGGTGTTGGTATATGGTATCTAACAATCATGCAAAAATTGGTCCACATCGGTCCATAATTATATATAGCCCCCATATAAACCGATCCCCAGATTTGGCTTGCGGAGCCTCAAAGAGAAGCAAATTTCATCCGATCCGGCTGAAATTTGGTACATGATGTTGGTATATGGTCTCTAACAACCATGCAAAAATTGGTCCACATCGGTCCATAATTATATATAGCCCCCATATAAACCGATCTCCAGATTTGGCTTGCGAAGACTCAAAGAGGAGCAAATTGCATCCGATCCGGCTGAAATTTGGTACATGGTATTGGTATATGGTGTATAACAACCGTGCAAAAATTGGTCCACATCGGTCCATAATTATATATGGCGCTCATATAAACCGATCCCCAAATTTGGGTTGCGGAGCCTCAAAGAGAAGCAAATTTCATCCGATCCGCCTAAAATTTGGTACATGATATTAATATATGGTATCTAACAACCATGCAAAAATTGGTCCACATCGGTTCATAATTATATATAGCCCCCATATAAACCGATCCCCATATTTGGCTTGCGAAGTCTCCAAGAGAAGCAAATTTCATCCAATCCGGTTGTAATTTGGAACATGGTGTTAGTACATGATCTTTAACAACCGTGCCAGAATTGGTCCATATCGGTCCATAATTATATATAGCCCCCATATAAAACATTCTCCAGATTTGACCTCCGGAGCCTCTTGGAGGAGCAAAATTCATCCGATCCGGTTCAAATTAGGCACGTGGTGTTAGTATATGGTCGCTAACAACCATACCAAAATTGGTCCATTCACACAAAAATTGGTCCATATCGGTTCATAATCATGGTTGCCACTCGAGCAAAAATAATCTACCAAAATTTTATTTCTATAGAAAATTTTGTCAAAATTTTATTTCTATAGAAAATTTTGTCAAAATGTTATTTCTAGAGACAATTTTGTTAAAATTTTATTCGGTTCATTTCTATAGAAAATTTTGTCAAAATTTTATTTCTATAGAAAATTTTGTTCAAATTTTATTCGGTTCATAATCATGGTTGCCACTCGAGCCTAAAATAATCTACCAAGATTTAATTCTATAGAAAATGTTGTCAAAAGTTTATTTCTATAGAAAATTTTGTTAAAATTTCATTTATGTAGAAATATTTGTCAAAAATTTCTTTCTATAGAAAATTTTGTCAAAATTTTTATTTCTATAGAAAATTTTGTGAAAATTTTATTTCTATAGAAAATTTTGGTAAAATTTTATTTCTGTAGAAAATTTTGTCAAAATTTTATGTCCACTTTGTCAAACTGAATTATATACGTATTGGATCGATCTTTTTTGATTTTAAGATACCTTGCCATCGGCAAGCGTTACCGCAACTTAAGTAATTCGATTGTGGATGGCAGTGTTTAGATGAAGTTTCTACACAATCCATGATGGAGGGTACATAAGCTTCGGCCTGGCCGAACTTACGGCCGTATATACTTGTTATTTACTAACATAGTGTTCCACCCTAGTGCATTAGCCGACTTAAATTTTGAGTCTATAGATTTTGTAGAAGTCTATCAAATTCTGTCCAGATCGAGTGATATTTAAATGTATTTATTTGGGACAAACCTTTATATATAGCCCCCAACACATTTGACGGATGTGATATGGTATCGAAAATTTAGATCTACAAAGTGGTGCAGGGTATAATATAGTCGGCCCCGCCCGACTTTAGACTTTCCTTACTTGTTTTTTCAAAAATTTTACTTCTCTAGAAAATTTTGTCAAAATTTTATTTCTCTAGAAAATTTTGTCAAAATTTTATTTCTCTAGAAAATTTTGTCAAAATTTTATTTCCATAGGAACTTTTGTCGAAATTTGAATCCAACAGAAAATTTTATTTCTATAGATATTTTTGTGAAAATTTTATTTCAATAGGAAATTCTGTTGAAATTTTAATCCTATAAAATATTTTGTCAAAATTTTATTTTTATAGGAAATGTTGTTAAAATTTTACTTTAGAAAAATGTTCTCAAAATTTTATTTCTGGAAAAAAATGTGTCGAAATTTTATTCTCAAAGAAAATTTCGTCAAAATTTTATTCCTAGAGAAAATTTCGTCAAAATTTTATTCCTAAAAAAATTTGTCAAAATTATATTCCTAAAAAATTTTGTCAAAAATTTGTTCCAAAAGACAGTTGTCAAAATTATATTCCTAGAGAAAAATTTAACAAATTTTTCATTACAACAAATTCATTCTTAGCAAAATGTCCAAATGGGGACCTCGTTGCCAATATTCATTGTAAAAACGAAACAAAGAAATTATGAGAAAACCACAAAACTGCCTGACAAAACTACGCATACATCATCCATCCGTTTGGCCATCCTTCTAGACATTCATTGATCCATCTCAAGAGTTAATTCCTAAAATAAATAAGCTACAGTTTGGCTGTCTATACATGTATATGTGTGTGTGTGTTAGTGCAATTATACACTGGTAGAAAAAAGCTTGGTAATATTAAGGAGATGTGTCCTTAAAATTGAGCCAATGAAACATTTTCATAAATGCAATGCAAGTTTTCCTTATTGTAATGAATTTTTGATATATTAACGAAATGTTTCATATACATTTTCATTGAAAATTTTCGTTTATGGTTAGATAGACAATATTTCAGGCTCACTTAGACTATTCAGTCCATTGTGATCTTATCACTGAGTGCTACCCGATTTTATGTTAAGCTCACTGACAATGGACCGCTTTCTTATAGCCGAGTCCGATTGGCGTTCCACATTGTAGTGAAGCTACTTGGAGAAACTTTGAAACTCAAGAAGTATCACCAGGTGATAAACCACCGCTGATAATTTATTTGGTGTTTGGTTGAGACTAGGATTTGCTCATTGCAGGCAGCTAAGGTACCTAACCTAAGACCTAAGTCTATAAAGAAGTTTCCTTGTCTCACTTTTGATCAAATTTTCTTTGTGTAATACTGATTCGGCGTCTGAAAGGCATATTGCAGTTTTATTTTTAAACGATCTTTGTTCTTCGTCGTATTGCCACAGTTCTCCATACGTTTAGTTTACTCCATACATATATTTTTTCAATGAGTAATTTAATATAATTCAGCCATAAAATTGTAAGTTGTAAATAAAGTTTTATGTAGCATCCAATGGTATAAATTTAGAAAAGTTAAAGGAATCAGTGATAAGACATCAATGAGATTTTAATCTTGTCTTATTAGAAATTTTATTTCTATAGAAAATTTTGTCAAATTTTCATTTCTATAGAAAATTTTGTCAAATTTTTATTTCTATAGATTTTTTTTTAATTTTTATTTCTATAGAAAATTTGTCAAAATTTTGATTTCTATAGGAAATTTTGTCACAATTTTATTTCTATAGAAAATTTAGTTAAAATTTTTCAAAATTGTATTTCTATAGTAAAATTTGTCAAAATTTTATTTATATAGAAAAATTTTTCTAAAAATTATTTCTATAGAAAATTTTGTCAAAATTTTATTTCTACGGAAATTTTTCTCAACATTTTATTTCTAAAGAAAATTTTATCAAAATTTTATTTCTATAGAAAATTTTGCCAAAATTTCATTTCTATAGAAACTTTTCTCAAAATTTTGTAAAAATTTTATTTCTGTGGAAAATTTTGTCAAAATTTAATTTCTATAGATAATTTTGTCAAAATTTTATTTCTATAGACAATTTTGTCAAAATTTAATTTCTATAGATAATTTTGTCAAAATTTTATTTCTATAGAAAATTTTGTCAAAATTTAATTTCTATAGAAAATTTTGTCAAAATTTTATTTCTATAGATTATTTTGTCAAAATTTAATTTCTATAGAAAATTTAGTCAAAATTTTACTTTTATAGAAAATTTTGTCAAAATCTTATTTTTATAGAAAATTTTGTCAAATTTTCATTTCTATAGAAAATTTTGTCAAATTTTCATTTCTATAGAAAATTTTGTCAAATTTTCATTTCTATAGATTTTTTTTTTTAACTTTTATTTCTATAGAAAATTTGTCAAAATTTTGATTTCTATAGGAAATTTTGTCACAATTTTATTTCTATAGAAAATTTTGTTAAAATTTTTCAAAATTGTATTTCTATAGTAACATTTGTCAAAATTTTATTTATATAGAAAAAATTTTCTAAAATTTATTTCTATAGAAAATTTTGTCAAAATTTTATCTCTACGGAAATTTTTATCGACATTTTATTTCTAACGAAAATTTTATCAAAATTTTATTTCTATAGCAAATTTTGCCACAATTTCATTTCTAGAGAAACTTTTCTCAAAATATTGTCAAAATTGAACATCTGTGGAAAATTTTGTCAAAATTCAATTTCTATAGAAAATTTTGTCAAAATTTTATTTCTATAGAAAATTTCGTCAACATTTTATTTCTACAGAAAATTTTGTTAAAATTTTATTTCTACAGAAAATTTTGTCAAATTTTTATTTCTATAGAAAATTTTGTCAAAATTTCATCTCTACGGAAATTTTTATCAACATTTTATTTCTAAAGAAAATTTTATCAAAATTTTACTTCTATAGAAAATTTTGCCAAAATGTCATTTTTATAGAAAGTTTTCTCAAAATTTTGTCAAAATTGTACTGCTGTGGAAGATTTTGTCAAAATTTAATTTCTATAGAAAATTTTGTCAAAATTTTATTTCTATAGAAAATTTCGTCAAAATTTTATTTCTACAGAAAATTTTGTTCAAATTTTATTTCTACAGAAAATTTTGTCAAATTTTTATTTCTATAGAAAATTTTGTCAAATTTTTATTTCTATAGAAAATTTTGTTAACATTTTATTTCTTTAGAAAATTTCGTCAACATTTTATTTCTACAGAAGATTTTATCAAAATTTTATTTCTATAGAAAATTGTGTCAAAATTTTATTTCTACGGAAATTTTTCTCAACATTTTATTTCTAAAGAAAATTTTATCAAAATTTTATTTCTATAGAAAATAATGCCAAAATTGTATTTCTATAGAAACTTTTCTAAAAATTTTGTCAAAATTTGATTTCTGTGGAAAATTTTGTCAACATTTAATTTCTATAGATAATTTTATCAAAATTTTATTTCCATAGAAAATTTTTTCAAAATTTTATTTCTATAGATAATTTTATCAATATTTTATTTCTATAGAAAATTTTGTCAAAATTTTATTTCTATAGAAAATTTTGTCAATTTTTTTTTTCTATGAAAAATTTTGTCAAAATTTTATTTCCACGGAAAATTTTACCAACATTTTATTTCTGAAAATTCATTCAAAATTTTATTTTATAGAAAATTTTGTCAAATTTTTATTTCTATAGAAAATTTTATCAAAATTTTATTTCTATAGAAAATTTTATCAACATTTTGTCAAAATTGTATTTCTATAGAAAATTTTATTTCTATAGAAAATTTTGTCAACATTTTTTTTAATGGAAAATTTTTCAAAAAGTTATTTCTACGGAAATTTTTCTCAACATTTTATTTCTAAAGAAAATTTTATTAAAATTTTAATTTTATAGAAAATTTTACCAAAATTTTATTTCTATAGAAACTTTTCTCAAAATTTTGTCAAAATTTTATTTCTGTGGAAAATTTTGTCAAAATTTAATTTCTATAGATAATTTTATCAAAATTTTATTTCTATAGAAAATTTTGTCAAAATTTTATTTCTATAGAAGATTTTGTCAAGATTTTATTTCTATAAATAATTTTTTCAATATTTTATTTCTATAGAAAAATTTGTCAAAATTTTATTTCTATAGTAAATTTGACCAAAATTTTACTTCTATATAACCTTTTTTCAAAATTGTATTTCTGTACAAAAAATTTTAAATTGTATTATTCCAGATTTTTTTCAAAATTTTATTCCTATAGAAAATTTTGTCCAAATTTAATTTCTATAGAAAATTTTGTCAAAATTTGCTTCGATAGATAATTTTATCAAAATTTTATTTCTACGGAAATTTTTCTCAACATTTTCTTTCTAAAGAAAATTTTATCAAAATTCTATTTCTATAGAAACTTTTCTCAAAATTTTGTCAAAATTTGATTTCTGTTGAAAATTTTGTCAAAATTTAATTTCTATAGATAATTTTATCAAAATTTTATTTCTATAGAAAATTTTGTCAAAATTTTATTTCCATAGATAATTTTATCAATATTTTATTTCTATAGAAAATTTTGTCAAAATTTGATTTCTATAGAAAATTTTGCCAAAATTTTATTTCTATTTAACCTTTTTTCAAAATTTTATTTTTGTAGAAACAAATTTTAAATTGTATTCTTCTAGATTTTTTTTCAAAATTTTATTCCTATAGACAATTTTGTCAAAATTTAATTTCTATAGAAAATTTAGTCAAAATTTTATTTCTACAGAAAATTTTATCAAAATTTTATTTCTATAGAAAACATTGTTAAAATTTAATTTCTATAGAAAAGTTTGTCAAAATTTTATTTCTATAGAAAATTTTATCAACATTTTATCAAAAAATTTTTTTTCTATAGAAAATTTTGTCAAAATTTTATTTCTAAAGAAATTTTTGTCAAAATTTTATTTCTATAGAAACTTTTGTCAAAATTGCAATTCTATAGAAAATTTTTTCAACATTTTATTTCTACAGAAAATTTTGTTCAATTTTTATTTCTATAGAAAATTTTGTTAAAATTTTATTTCTATAAAAAATTTTATTTCTACAGAAAATTTTATCAAAATTTTATTTCTATAGAAAATTTTGTTAAAATTTTATTTCTATAAAAAATTTTATCAAAATTTTATTTCTACAGAAAATTTTATCAAAATTTTATTTCTATAGAAAACATTGTTAAAATTTAATTTCTATAGAAAAGTTAGTCAAAATTTTATTTCTATAGAAAATTTTATCAACATTTTATCAAAAAATTTTTTTCTATAGAAAATTTTGTCAAAATTTTATTTCTATAGAAAATTTTGTCAAAATTTTATTTCTATAGAAAATTTTGCCAAAATTTTATTTCTATAGAAACTTTTCTCATAATTTCATGTTGCCAAAATTGTATTTCTATAGAAACTTTTCTCAAAATGTTATTTCTGTAGAAACAGTTTTTAAATTGTATTCCTCTAGAATTTTTATTTCTATAGAAAATTTTATCAACATTTCGTCAAAATTTAATTTCTATAGAACATTTTTTTTAATTTATTAAATTCAATTAATTTCTATAGAACATTTTGTCAAAATTTTATTTCTATAGAAAATTTTGCCAAAGTTTTTTTCGACTTAGCAGTGGTGATTTTACAAGGAAAATTTGGATATTTTGGCCATTTTTGCCGAAATAAGAAACACATATATATGGGAGCTATATATAAATCTGAAACGATTTCAAGCAAATTGGACGTGCATAGCTACAATATTAATTATACTCCCTGTGCAAAATTAAAGCAAATTGGGGTAAAACTCTGACTTCTGGGGCCTTATAAGTGCATATCGGGCGAAAGATGTATATGGGAGCTATATCTAAATCTAAACCGATTACAACCAAATTCGGCACACTTCAACTATCACTATCAACTAACACTATCAATTGCACTTCTTGTGCTGAAATTCTGGCTTCTGGGGCCCTATTAGTAGATTTCGGACGAAAGATATATATGGGAGCTATATCTAAAACTTAATCGATTTCTTCCAAAATCAATAGGTTTCTATTCTGACCCAAAATACATACTTGTGCCAAATTTGAGGGCGATTGGACATAAACTGCGACCTAGACTTTGGTCACACAAATGGCTAGATCGACTCAGGGGCCGACCCTGAACAATATTGCCAAAGACACCATATGTCTATCTCGTCTCCTTCTGGGTGTTGCAAATATATGCACTAACTTATAATACCCTGTTCCACAGTGTGGCGCAGGTTATAGAAAAATATATATATTTAAACAAATTTAAAAAAAATCAAAATTGTTGTTACAGGAGCACTTAACTCTTGCATCGGTTTTGCAACATTGTAGTCGTTTACAACATTAAGAAAATTAAACAAATTTTCTACGAAAACCTTTTGCATTTTATTAATGTTTACGTTTTCAAAAAAAAAAAAAAAAAATCTACTACTGCCATAATTTATTACAAGGTGTTCGTTGTAGCTGTTGTTGCCTTTAACATCGTTTTACCAAAGGGGGTTCACATCACTGATGGCAGTTTCTATGGATGGCCCCAACCACTCACTCCATTTTTCGTTTTTTTTTTTTTGCGATTTTAACGAGCATTTTTACAATTAAATTTATGTGTATCGTTGTGCGATTTGAAAATACGTTTGGTAGTTGTAAACAAATTAATTATGAACATACAACTGTCATAACAACAGGCCTACACGGGGAAAAATGTGATAAATACTAAACGAAAAACGAAAACATTAAGAGCGGTAATTACCTGACAAAATTGCATGGCGGCATTATGGACGCAATGCCGTATTCAATAGGGGTTCTATCGTTTGCATGGAGTGGCGTGGGGAGGAATGTAAGGGGATATGAAGTTTTGTATTTGGGTTTTGTAAATTATTATGGTAATTATCGCCTTCCTCCTCCTTCTCGTCATAGTCAGTCATCATATGGCAGAAATATCACAAATGTGGTTTATATCCCACCTCCTACGGTTGGCATTGTACTCCATGATGTATCACCCCACGGAGGGTGATATGAAAACAACGTTTTTGTTTGATTGTTTCCTTAACATCCCAGTAGAATAAAAAAATAATGAGTTCGACTACACAACAACAAATGGGCAAAAATTTAATTTCTATAGAAAATTTTCCCAAAATTTTATTTCTAAAGAAAATTTTGTCAAAATTTAATTTCTATAGAAAATTTTTTCATTTTGAATTTATACAGAAAAATTTATTTCTATGGAAATCTTGCCAAAATTTTATTTTTAATAAAAATTTACTCAAAATTTTATTTATATAGAAAATCTTGTCAAAATTTTATTCCTATAGAAAAATTTGTCAAAATTTTATTTCTATGGAAAATTTTGTCAATATTTTTTTTCTATAAATACTTTTGTCAGAATCTTATTTCTAAAGAAAATTTTCTCAAACTTTTAATTCTTTAGAACATTTTCTTAAAATTTTATTTCTATAGAAAATTTTGTCAAAATTTTATTTCTATAAAAAATTTTACTTGTTAAGAAAATTTTCTCAAACCTTTATTTCTACAGCAAATTTCGTTTAAATTTTATTTCTATAGAAAATTTTGACAAAATTTTATTTTTATAGAAAATGTTGTCAACATTTTATTTTTATAGCAAATTTTGTCAAAATTTTATTTCTAAAGAAAATTTTTTCAAAATATTATTTCTATAGATTTTTTTTCAAAATTGTATTTCTATAGAAAATTTTCTCAAAATATTTTCACATTTTAGAAAATTTTTTTAAAATTTTATTTCTATCGTATAGAAAATGTTGTCAAAATTTTATTTCTATAGAAAATTTTGTCGTTTTATTTCTATAGAAACTTTTGTCAAAATTTTATTTCTATAGAAAAATTTGTCAAAATATTATTTCTATAGATTTTTTTCAAAACTCTATTTCTATAGAAAATTTTCTTAAAATTTTATTTCTATAGAAAACTTTGTCAAAATTTTATTTCCATAGCAAATTTTGTCAAAATTTTATTTCTATAGAAACGTTTGTAAAAATTTCATTTGTATAGAAAATTTTGTCAAAATTTTGTTTTTATAGAAAATTTTATTAAAAATTTAGTTCTATACAAATGTTTCTTTAAATTTAATTTCTGTAGAAAATGTTCTCAAAGTTTTTCAAATTTTAGAAAATTTTTTTAAAATTTTATTTCTATAGAAAATTTTGTCAAAATTGTATTTCTATAGAAAATTTTGTCAAATTTTTATTTCTACAGAAAATTTTATTAAAAATTTATTTCTATACAAATTTTTCTTTAAATTTCATCTCTGTAGAAAATTTTCTCAAAATTTTATTTCTATAGAAAATTTTTTTAAAATTCTATTTCGTTAGAAAATTTTGTCAAAATTTTATATATATTGAAAAATTTACAAAATTTTATTTCTCTAGAAAATTATGTTTAATTTTTAGTTTTATAGAAATTTTATTTCTTTAGATTTTTTTGTACAATGTTGCAATTCTCACTTGCCTTCCCCCACCCCCCATCACAATCCACCCCACCACCTATGTCATTATTGACATTTTCAAAATACTATTTCTATAGAAAATTTTCTCAAAATTTTTCAAATTTTAGAAAATTTTCATAAAATTTTATTTCTATAGAAAATGTTGTCAAAATTTTATTTCTATAGAAACTTTTGTAAGAATTTCATTTCTATAGAAAATTTTGACGAAATTTTATTTTTATAGAAAATGTTGTCAACATATTATTTTTATAGCAAATTTTTTCAAAATTTTATTTTTATAGAAAATTTTGTCAAAATTTTATTTGTATAGAAAATTTTGTTAAAATTTAATTTCTATAGAAACTTTTGTCAAAATTTGTCAAAATGTTGTCAACATTTTATTTCTATCGAAAATTTTGTCAAAATTTTATTTCTATAGAAAATTTTGTCAAAATTTTATTTCTGTAGAAAATTTTGTCAAAATTTTATTTTTATAGAAAATTTTGTCAAAATTGAATTTCAAAAAATAATTTTTTTTAACATTTTATTTTTTAGAAAATTTTCTCCAAATTTTATTTCTATAAAAAAATTTGGCAAAAATTTTTTTTCTTAAAATTTTATTTGTTTAGAAAATTTTCTCAAAATTTTATGTCTATAACAAATTTTGTTCAAATAAATAAATAAACAAAAAATTTTATTAAATTTTTCTAAAATTTTATTTCTTTAGAAAATTTTGTCACAATTTTATTTCTATAGAAAATTTCCCAAACTTTTATTTCTATAGATGGGCAAAATTTTATTTCAATAAAAAAATTTGGTCAAATTTTATTTCTACAGAAAATCTTCTCAAAATTTTATTTGTATAGAAAAGTTTCTCAATATTTTATTTCTATAGAAATTTTGTCAAAATGTTATTTCTAAAGAAAATTGTATCAACATTTTATTTATATAGAAATTGTTATCAAAATTTTATTTCTTTACAAAATTTTTGTCAAAATTTTATTTCTGTACAAAATTTTGTCAAGCTTTTTATAAAAACTTTTGTCAAAATTGTATTTCTAATACAAATTTTCTCAAATTTTTATTTCTAATAAAAATTTTGTTAAAGTTTTGTTTCGTTAGAAAATTTTGTCAAAATTTTATTTCTAAAGAACATTTTTTCAAAATATTATTTCTATAGATTTTTTTTCAAAATTCTATTTCTCAAAATCTTTTCAAATTTTAGAAAATTTTCTTTAAGTTTTATTTCTATCGTATAGAAAAATTTTATTTCTATAGAAAATTTTGTCAAAATTTTACTTCTATAGAAAAATTTGTCAAAATATTATTTCTACAGAAAATCTTCTCAAAATTTTATTTCTATAGAAAAGTTTCTCAATATTTTATTTCTATAGAAATTTTATTTCTAAACAAAATTGTATCAACATTTTATTTATATAGAAATGTTTATCAAAATTTTATTTCTAAAGAAAATTTTGTCAAACTTTTTATAAAAACTTTTGTCAAAATTTTATTTCTAATAAAAATTTTCTCAAATTTTTATTTCTAATAAAATTTTTGTCAAAGTTTTATTTCGTTAGAAAATTTTGTCAAAATTTTATTTCTATAGAAAGTTGTATCAAAATTTTATTTATAAAGAAATTATTGTCAGTATTTTTTTGTCTATAAATAATTTTGTCAAAATTTTATTTCTAAAGAAAATTTTTCAAAATATTATTTCTAAAGAAAATTTTTTCAAAATATTATTTCTATAGATTTTTTTTTTTCAAAATTCTATTTCTATAGAAAATTTTCTCAAAATCTCTTCAAATTTTATTTCTATCGTATAGAAAAATATATAGAAATTTTATTTCTAAAGAAAATTATATCAACATTTTATTTATATAGAAATATTTATCACAATTTTATTTCTCAAGAAATATTTATCAAAATTTTATTTCTTTACAAAATTTTGTCAAAATTTTATTTCGTTACAAAATTTTGTCAAACTTTTTATAAAAACTTTTGTCAAAATTTTATTTCTAATAAAAATTTTCTCAAAGTTTTATTTCTAATAAAAATTTTCTCAAATTTTTATTTCTAATTAAAATTTTGTCAAAGTTTTATTTCGTTAGAAAATTTTGTCAAAATTTTATTTCTATAGAAAGTTTTGTCAAAATTTTATTTATATAGAAATTTTTGTCAATATTTTTTTGTCTATAAATAATTTTGTCAAAATTTTATTTCTAAAGAAAATTTTTTCAAAATATTATTTCTATAGAAAATTTTCTCAAAATCTTTTCAAATTTTAGAAAATTTTCTCAAAATTTTATTTCTATCGTATAGAAAATTTTGTCAAATTTTATTTCTATAGAAAAATTTGTCAAAATACTATTTCTATAGAGTTTTTTTTAAACTCTATTTCTATAGAAAATTTGCTTAAAATTTTATTTCTATAGAAAATTTTGTCAAAATTTTATTTCTATAGCAATTTTTGTCAAAATTTTATTTCTATAGAAACGTTTGTAAAAATTTCATTTGTATAGAAAATTTTGTCAAAATTTTGTTTTTATAGAAAATTTTATTAAAAATTTAGTTCTATACAAATATTTCTTTAAATTTCATTTCTGTAGAAAATTTTCTCACAATTTTTCAAATTTTAGAAAATTTTTTTAAAATTTTATTTCTATAGAAAATTTTGTCAAAATTTTATTTCTATAGAAACTCTTGTCAAAATTTTATTTCTGTAGATAATTTTATCAAAATTTTATTTCTATAGAAAATTTTGTCAAAATTTTATTTCTATAGAAAATTTTGTCAAAATTTTATTTCTACAGAAAATTTTATTAAAAATTTATTTCTATACAAATTTTTCTTTAAATTTCATTTTGGTAGCAAATTTTCGCAAAATTTTATTTCTATAGATAATTTTTTAAAATTCTATTTCATTAGAAAATTTTGTCAAAATTTTACATCTATTGAAAAATTTACAAAATTTTATTTCTATAGAAAATTATGTTTAATTTTTAGTTTTATAAAAAATTTATTTCATTAGATTTTTTTTGTACAATGTTACAATTCTCACTTGCCTTCCCCCACCCTCCATCACAATCACCCCCACCACCTATGTCATTATTGACATTTTGATCGGTTTTATTTGGAGAATTCGTAAACTTCACTTTGGAATGCAATGAGTGTTGTTAATCACTGTTAAGCCACATCATGCATCCAAACCAAACCAAGCCATTGTAATCGCCAATACCTTATGGATAAATAACTTGATCGTCGTCGACGTCCTCATTACATGCCACTCATTATTAGAGTTGTTTACGACATAGTTTTATTAAAATGCATGCGTTTGGTATGTGGAAAATTACCGCAAACAACAGGAAAGAAAAATCTATGAAAAGCAAAAATAATTGTAAGCAAGTCCAAGCAAACGAGCTAAAAATAAAAACCTCTACAAAATAATAAAAATAAATTGATTATAGGTGGCATAGTAATACTCCTCGGACGAATGGTGTCTGAAAATTTGAAGCCTTCTCTAGGAGATGTCACACAAAGGGAAATTTGTTTTGAATCCTAAGGATATATTTCCCGTGTCTTTTTCGGCCACAGTTGTAATTGATTTTTTGAGTTTCCACCAGCTGACATAGTAGATCCTATTATTCATAACATTTTAATTGCATGACGTTGTTGGATAATAATGATTATATGGCTTTATTGTTATTTTCTCAATAAAACCAAAATAGTTTTGTCATTCTGTCAATCATTAGCATATTAATTGCAAATTGCATTGTCAAATGTGTGTGTTTGCAAATCTTTAAGCATGAATATCACAATAAATGAATGTATCATGCATACTATACAACAACAAAATTATTCTCTCATAATATACCAAATATGCTGTTGTTCTCGATGTTTGCTTATATGTACTCTCATCTCTTTGGTCTCTTACAATGAGAACAAAAATTCGCAATGACCCACATTTGTGAGCGCATGTAAACAAACATGACCTGATTGCAAAATAAAAACAAGCGAAATGGAAACAAAATTACCGTAAACAAAATTGTTGTAAACAACAATTACAACAACAACAATAATAATAAAAATCTCATGCTTGCGGAGAAACACAATAACAAGTAATGGCTAAAATACTCAACACTCATAGCTCCACGATACAAAGAGCCAATACGCAAACACGTAAACACACACACAAAGACCGAGTATTGGTTGGCCCACCAAAAGAAATCATCATCAACAAAAACATAAAAGAGAAACAATAACAGACACAGCCTCAGCCGCAACAATTTACAAGGCCAGTTAAGCATATAACCAAGTACTCAAAAACCGCCATAAATGTGGCTTATTTTATATAAAAAGTAAACGACAAAAATTTCATTAGATTTTTTTTTGGGTAATAGTAATTAAATATTTTTTTTTTGTATTTAATTTACTCCAATTTATTTTTACTTTCATTTCATTTAATCAAATTAACAGAAATGGTAACAAAATGTCATGGTAAAGAGAGGGAGGTGCTGTACTATGGAGTTATGATCTAGGAATATGATATGCGCTGGATTATATCCTCTCAGCAATGCTAGTGATATTTCAGAGTGTTTTTGAGAGCTTCTCTACACGCAGAGAAGAAACATTATTGTCACAATCATATTCGAAGAGCAAAAAAATATGATAGGAGCTATTTTTGCGGGGACCATGCAACATTTTCACCTGCAACCCTGCTGGCTCAGTGAACATGGTTCTAAGAAAAATAAAATTGTCCTCATCTAAAATGTTATTATATTGATAAAAACAATTTTGTTTCCTTTAAAAGACAATCGTCACGATCTAAAATGTTATGGCATTCGTCAAAAATGTTTTTCTTCCTAATAAAAGAACATGGTCACAACCTAAAATGTTTTGATCTTTATGAAAAAACTTTTTTCGTCGTCGAAAAAAGGACGCCACTTGAGAAAAGAGAAAAGAAAACACAAAATTAACTTTATTTATTTGTTTTTATTTATTTATAAACTAATTCATTGTTTACTTGTATTTATAATGTCGTGCAAGCAAACATCCCATTTTTGTACACACCCTGTTTTGGTTCAATTTCAACAAAAAGTAATCATTCCATATTTACTTCGTGCTCATCAAATGTACCAACGAAGACATCACGAAACAGCAAATAAAAATAAATTACACCAAATATCAAAATGGAGAAAACAACAGGTACATTTTTATACCCTCCACCATAGGATCAAAATATTGCTCTAAGACCCCATAATGTATATATATTCTGGGTCGTGGTGAAATTCTGAGTCGATCTAAGCATGTCCGATCGTCCGTCCGTCTGTTGAAATCACGCTAACGAAACAAGCTATCGACTTAAAACTTGGCACAAGTAGTTGTTATTGATGAAGGTCGGATGGTATTGCAAATGGGCCATATCGGTACACTCTTACGTATAGCCCCCATATAAAGGGACCCTCAGATTTGGCTTGCGGAGCCTCTAACAGAAGCATATTTCATCCGGTCCGGCTGAAAATTGGTTGGTATAGGGTCTCTAACAACCATGCACAAATTGGTCCACATCGGTCTATAATTATATATAGCCCCCATATAAACCGATCCCCAGATTTGGCATGCGGAGCCCCAAAGGGAAGCAAATTTCATCCGATCTTGCTGAAATTTGGTACATGGTGTTGGTATATGGTCTCAAACAACCATGCAAAAATTGGTCTACATCGGTTCATAATTATATATAGCCCCCATATAAACCGATCCCCAGATTTGGCTTGCGGAGCCTCAAAGGGAAGCAAATTTCATCCGGTCCGCCTGAAATTTGGTACATGGTGTTTGTATGTGGTCTCTAACAACCATGCAAAAATTGGTCCACATCGGTCCATAATTATATATAGCCCCCATATAAACCGATCCCCAGATTTGTCTTGCGGAGTCTCTAAGAGAAGAAAATTTCATCCAATCCGCTTGTAATTTGGAACATGGTATATGATCTTTAACAACTGTGCCAAAATTGGTCCATATCAGTCCATATATAGTCAGTTATATATATAGCACCAATATAAACCGTTCTCCAGGTTTGATCTCCGGAGCCTTTTGGAGGAGCAAATTTCATTCGATCCGTTTCAATTGTGGAACGTGGTGTTAGTATGTGGTCTCTAATATCCATGCAAAAATTGGTCCATATCGGTCCATAATTATATATAGCCCCCATATAAACCGATCCCCAGATTTGGCTTGCGGAGCCCCTAAGAGAATCAAAATTCATCCGATCCGGTTTAAATTTGGAACGTGGTGTTAGTATATGGCTGCTAACAACCATACCAAAATTGGTCCACATCGGTCTATAGTTATATATAGCCGATCTACAATCACACAAAAATTGGTCCATATCGGTTCATAATCATGGTTGCCACTCGAGCCAAAAATAATCTACCAAAATTTTATTTCTATAGAAAATTATGTAAAAATTTTATTTCTATAGAAAATTTTGTCAAAATTTTATTTCTATAGAAAATTTTGTCAACATTTTATTTTTATAGAAAAATTTGTCAAATTTTTATTTTTATAGAAAATTTTGTTAAAATTTTATTTCTATAGAAAATTTTGACAAATTTTTATTTCTATAGAAAATTTTGTCAAAATTTTATTTCTATAGTAAATTTTGTTAAAATTTTATTTCTATAGAAAATTTTATTTTTATAGAAAATTTTGTTAAAATTTTATTTCTATAGAAAATTTTGTGAAAATTTTATTATATAGTAAATGTTGTCAGGATTTTATTTTTATAGAAAACTAGCGTAACCCGGCCCGCTTCGCTGCGCCGTTCATGTTAGCCTGATACCGAAACAGGCAATTGACGTCCAAATGCATTATATCTAATTATACAATTATTTTTCGAGCTTTATGGACAGATATAGATTAAGGAACATGGTTAATAGAGTCATTTTTTTTGCAGTTTTATAGGAGGACCTCCTCCCCGACCAAATGTCGAAAAGCGTATCTTTTGTAAACGCCTAGAAAATGTCAAGCAAATTATAAGCCTAAAGGGGCGGCCTCTCTTCCGTCCAAAAATCACAAAATCAGGTATCAACTATTACGGTTGACAGAGGTTACGATCTCTCCCCAGTCCTCTGTAAATTTCAAGTAACTCGGTAAAGTTTAATTGTTTCTCTGTATGTACTTAAGAGAATCGGATGTCTCCCTATGCCCTTTTATTTTTATTAAAAAAATCAGGAACCTGATATAAATTTCATAACCTCACCCATTTTTCCGTAAAATTTCAGTCGGGGGAGTTTAGTTTTGTTTTCACTGTACTTTTAAAAAAAGTAGGGCAAAGGGGTGGTCCTCCTCCCCGACCAAATATCGAAAAAAAATGTAGCGGATTTTTGTCTAGATGCCAACCGCAACATTCAATGAAAATTTAAAGCAAATCGCATAATTTTGTTCAAAGTTTCAAAAAGTAGGGCAAGGGGGAGGTCCCCCTCCCCGTACGCATATGAAATCATCAGGTACCCCATATTAATTCCATAACCTCACCGCATGTTCCCTTTAAATCTCAGATAATTTAGAGAATTTTAGTTTTTTCACTGCACTTTTAAAAAGTCGAACAAAGGGGAGGTCCCCCTCCGCCGCCAAATATCGAAATATAAAGTAGCGGATCTTTGTCTAGTTGCCAACCCCAACCTTCAATGAAAATTTCAAGCAAATCGGTCAACTTTGGTCCAATTTTCAAAAAGTCCGACAAAGGGGAGGTCCCCCTCCGCGAACAGGTGTCAAAAAATGAGGTACCCTATTTTCACCACATGAACGTCCCCTATGATCTCTGAAAGTTTCAAGTAAATCGGTTCAGCCGTTTCGGAGCCAACTCGGTTCAACAAACAAACAAACAAACAAATAAACAAACATAGATTGAATTTTATATATATATATATATATATATATATATATATATATATATATATATATATATATATATATATATATATATATATATATATATATATATATATATATATATATAATATATATATATATATATATAATATATATATATATATATATATATATATATATATATATATATATATATATATATATATATATATATATATATATATATATATATATATATATATATATATATATATATATATATATATATATATATATATATATATTATATATATATATATATATATATATATATATATATATATATATATATATAATATATATATATATATATATATATAATATATATATATATATATATATATATATATATATATATATATATATATATATATATATATATATAGATATATATATATATATATATATATATATATATATATATATATATATATATATATATATATATATATATATATATTAGAAAATTTTTCAAAATTTAATTTCTATAGAAAATTAAGCCAAACTTTTATTTCTATCGAAAATGAGGCAAAGTTTTATTTCTATAGAAAATAAGGCAAAATTTTATTGCTAAAGAAAATTTTGTCGGTCATATAATTGACATTTGTCCAACTTTGAGTCAGATCGGTTGATAAATAAGGGACTTGTGGGCAAATTTGGAAGAATCGGGCGATACATATATATGGGAAATCTGAACAGATTTCGATGAAATTTGATACAATTGGATTACTTTGTGACAAATTTAACGCCGTTCGGTTAGCAAATGAGTGCAATCTGACCCCATTTATCGAAATCGGCCGATACATATATATGGGAGCTATATCTAAATTTGATCCGATGTTTTCCAAATTCAATAGCATTCGTCTCAGTACCAAAAAAACGCCACATACCAATTTTCATCAAAACGGGTAATAATTGCGACCGGAATCCTACGAACAAAAAATACATGGACGGACGGACCCAAGCGCTAGATTGACTCAGGAGGTGATTCTGAGTCGATCGGTATATATTTTATTGGGTCTAAAATCAATATTCCTGGTAGGCACATTTATTGTATCAAAGTTATTGTACCCTGACCATTATGTGGTTTAAGGTATAAAATAATTAATAATGTTTTGGACCAATTTTGCTCCGATCGAACTAAAATGGTAACCCTGGTACTAAGCATAATGCGTATTTCGGCATAGCTTCTCTTCATCATACTTATATTGTTTTTGTATGGTAAGCAGAAATTGCAAGAGAGAGTGTTTGCAGTTAATGGTGATGGAATATATTCCATCACCGAATCTATAGATTCGTTGTGTTGAATATATAGATCCATTGAGTGTTAGTTCTCTCATATTCAATAAAATAAAAGTAAATATATGAATATACTCTCTCGTGAGCACAATTTGTCATTCATTATTTACCTCGTTGATATAATAAATCCAGAATGAATAAAAGCCGCAGTCTTATAATTATCTAAAATTTTCGATTTACCACAAGCGATAATTAAGCGGCGATTACTGAATTTCTTAATAAATTATTTAAACCAATTAATATGAAATTCTTCGAATTGTTTTCTACTGTATTTACAACAACCATATTTATTGAATGAAAATCTGGTTCTAGCAGATTAATTTCATGGATTTTTGCCTACAATATCCCTCTCTCTCTCCCTCACTAAATTCCAATTCATTTATCGTCATGACAAATTGATAAAAATATTTATGATTTCTATTTTTTTTCTTAGTTTTGTTTGTTACTGAATAGAAAAGCTAATGATGTTCCAAAGACATTTCGATTGATGGTAATTAAGAAGGCATGCCAACCGCAGCAGGGGCTATACCACATTGATAATTCGTTAAATAAACATCTGTTTGTTATTAATGCGATATTGCAATTCTAGGAATTTTGTTTCAATTGTAGTCATTAGAGACAAAATATTTTTGTGGTTGCAAATACTGGTGGAATTTGATTGGAGTCTGTAGGTCATAGCCCGACTACTTCTTAAATCAATGGATTTAAGTAAGACAGGAGTTGTTTTTTCTCTTTGATAAGTACGCTTAGGAAAATATTTGTAGTATAACAAGTAAGGAAAGTCTAAAGTCGGGCGGGGCCGACTATATTATACCCTGCACCACTTTGTAGATCTAAATTTTCGATATCATATCACATCCGTCAAATGTGTTGGGTGCTATATATAAAGGTTTGTCCCAAATACATACATTTAAATATCACTCAATCTGGACAGAGTTTGATAGACTTCTACAAAATCTATAGACTCAAAATTTAAGTCGGCTAATGCACTAGGGTGGAACACAATGTTAGTAAAATAATGCGCCACAGTGTGGCGCAGGGTATAATTATGGAAACATTTAAATCTGAAGCAATTTTAAGGAAACTTCGCAAAAGTTTATTTACGATTTATCGCTCGATATATATACATTAGAAGTTTAGAAAAATTAGAGTAATTTTTACAACTTTTCGACTAAGCAGTGGTGATTTTACAAGGAAAATGTTGGTATTTTGACCATTTTTGTCGAAATCAGAAAAACATATATATGGGAGCTATATCTAACTCTGAACCGATTTCAATCAAATTTAGCACACATGACTATATTACTAATTGTACACCTAGTGCAAAATTTCAACCAAATTGGGCCAAAACTCTGGCTTCTGGGGACATATAAGTCCATATCGGGAGAAAAATATATATGGAAGCTATATCTAAATCTGAAACGATTACAATCAAATTTGACACACATGACTATACTACCAATTGTACTCCTTGTGCAAAATTTCAAGCTAATCGGGATAAAACTCAGGCTTCTGGGTCCATATAAGTGCATATCGGGCGAAAGCTATATATGGGAGATATATTTAAATCTGAACCGATTTCAAACAAATTTGGCACGCATAGCTACAATGTTAATTCTACTCTCTGTGCAAAATTTCAACTAAATCGGAGCAAAAAATTGGCCTCTGTGGTCATATGAGTGTAAATCGGGTGAAGCTATATATGGGAACTATATCTAAATCTGAACCGATTTCAATCAAATTTTGCACACTTAACTGCACTAATAATTGTACTCCTACTGCAAAATTTCAAACAAATTGGGCCAAAACTCTGGCATCTAGGACCATATTAGTTCATATCGGGTGAAAGATATATATGGGAACTATATCGAAATCTGAACCGATTTCAATCAAATTTTGCACGCTTGACTATACGACTAAGTGTTATGTTTGTACAAAACTTCAAGCAAATCGGTATAAAACTCTGGATGCTGGGTCCATATTAGTGCATATCGGGCGAAAGATATATATGGGTGTAATATCTAAATCTGAACCGATTTCTTCCAAAATCAATAGGGTTCTATTCTGACCCAAATTAGGATCATGTGCCAAATTTGAAGGCGATTGGACTTAAATTGCGACCTAGACTTTGATCACAAAAATGTGTTCACAGACAGACGGACGGACGGACGGACAGACATGGTTATATCGACTCAGGGACCCACCCTGAGCATTAGTGCCTAACACACCATGTGTCTATCTCGTCTCCTTCTGGGTGTTACAAACATATGCACTAACTTATAATACCCTGTGGCGCAGAGTATAAAAATACCAAATTTTTTATAGAAATAACATTTTGATAAAATTTTCGATAAAAATAACATTTTGACAGAATTTTCTATAGAAATAAAATTTTAACAAAACTTTCTATAGAAATAACAATTTCACAAAATTTTCCATAGAAATAAAATTTTAACAACATTTTCTATTGAAATAAAATTTTGACAAAATTTTCTCTAGAGATAAAATGTTGACAAAATTTTCAATAGAAATAACATTTTGACAAAATTTTCTATAGAAATAAAATTTTAACAAAATTTTCGATAGAAATAACAGTTTGACATTTTCTAAAAAAAATTACCAAATTTTCTATAGAAATAATATTTTGACAAAATTTTCTATAGAAATAAAATTTTGACAAAATTTTCTATAGAAATAAAATTTTGACAAAATTGTCTATAGAAATAAAATTTTGACAAAATTTTCTATAGAAATAAAATTTTGACAAAATTTTCTATAGAAATAAAATTTTGACAAAATTATCTATAGAAATAAAATTTTGACAAAATTATCTATAGAAATAAAATTTTAACAAAATTTTTCTACAGAAATAACAATTTGACAAAATTTTCCACAGAAATAAAATTTTAACAAAATTTTCTATAGAAATAACATTTTGACAAATTTTTCGATAAAAATAACATTTTGACAAAATTTTCTATAGAAATAAAATTTTAACAAAATTTTCTATAGAAATGAAATTTTGATAAAATTTTCTATAAAAATAAAATTTTGACAAAATTTTCAATAAAAATAAAATTTTGTCAAAATTTTCTATAAAAATTAAATTTTGACAAAATTTTCTATAGAAATAAAATTTTAACAAAATTTTCTATAGAAATGAAATTTTGATAAAATTTTCTATAAAAATAAAATTTTGACAAAATTTTCAATAAAAATAAAATTTTGATAAGATTTTCTATAGAAATAAAATTTTGACAAAATTTCTATAGAAATATCAGTTTGACATTTTCTAAAAAAAAAATACCAAATTTTCTATAGAAATAACATTTTGACAAAATTTTCGATAAAAATAACATTTTGACAAAATTTTCTATAGAAATAAAATTTTAACAAAATTTTCGATAGAAATAACATTTTGACAAAATTTTCTATAGAAATAATATTTTAACAAAATTTTCTATAGAAATAACAATTTCACAAAATTTTCCATAGAAATAAAATTTTAACAAAATTTTCTATAGAAATAAAATTTTTGACAAAATTTTCTATAGAGATACAATTTTGACAAAATTTTCGATAGAAATAACATTGTGACAAAATTTTCGATAGAAATAAAATTTTGATCATATTGTCTTTCTAACTTTTTGTTTTATTTAGAGTGTATGACTAAAAAACAAAATGCAACAGATATTGAATTCTATAAAAAAATACACAAGGAATTTGTGTCAATGACAAATTTATGGTAGATACCATGAATTTTTTTTCACAAATTCAAACTTTTCGATTAATCACATCTAATTAACAAGAATTATGCAGTTATTTTGTATTTCGATTGTGGTAACAAAACATACACAAGAATATTTAATGGCATATAGTAAAGGGTGATTTGTTAAGAGCTTGATAACTTTTTTTAAAAAAAAACGCATAAAATTTGCAAAATCTCATCGGTTCTTTATTTGAAACGTTAGATTGGTCCATGACATTTACTTTTTGAAGATAATTTCATTTAAATGTTGACCGCGGCTGCGTCTTAGGTGGTCCATTCGGAAAGTCCAATTTTGGGCAACTTTTTCGAGCATTTCGGCCGGAATAGCCCGAATTTCTTCGGAAATGTTGTCTTCCAAAGCTGGAATAGTTGCTGGCTTATTTCTGTAGACTTTAGACTTGACGTAGCCCCACAAAAAATAGTCTAAAGGCGTCAAATCGCATGATCTTGGTGGCCAACTTACCGGTCCATTTCTTGAGATGAATTGTTCTCCGAAGTTTTCCCTCAAAATGGCCATAGAATCGCGAGCTGTGTGGCATGTAGCGCCATCTTGTTGAAACCACATGTCAACCAAGTTCAGTTCTTCCATTTTTGGCAACAAAAAGTTTGTTAGCATCGAACGATAGCGATCGCCATTCACCGTAACGTTGCGTCCAACAGCATCTTTGAAAAAATACGGTCCAATGATTCCACCAGCGTACAAACCACACCAAACAGTGCATTTTTCGGGATGCATGGGCAGTTCTTGAACGGCTTCTGGTTGCTCTTCACTCCAAATGCGGCAATTTTGCTTATTTACGTAGCCATTCAACCAGAAATGAGCCTCATCGCTGAACAAAATTTGTCGATAAAAAAGCGGATTTTCTGCCAACTTTTCTAGGGCCCATTCACTGAAAATTCGACGTTGTGGCTCGTTAGTAAGTCTATTCATGATGAAATGTCAAAGCATACTGAGCATCTTTCTCTTTGACACCATGTCTGAAATCCCACGTGATCTGTCAAATACTAATGCATGAAAATCCTAACCTCAAAAGAATCACCCTTTATTTATCACACAAAAATGTGTTTTCGTATATATAGATAGTTTATGTTTGTATGCGCGTGTGTTTGTTGGGATTGTTTTTTATTTTTATTGGTACTCCCATTAAGTCCCATATTTGTTATTGTCATATGAAAACGATCAGGTGCTTTGCAATAACACTAAGAAGAAGGACTGAAAACAATTATGAAAAATGAAATTCGATAGCTTTGTATTGTAATTGATGTTAATATATAGTATTATATTTGTATTCCACCTTATTATTTCTATATTTCTTAGTTTTTGTTGATTTATTCGAAGAAAAAATAATAGTAATATTTTGGGCTTTCAATAAGAAATACACGTAAATAAGTGTTGGCCAAACGTCGATCGCCGTGGTTGTGTTTAAAAACATTGTTGTCAAACATATTACCTACTTACAGTAGACATCTCTTTCTAAGGGAATTTTTAATATACTTAAAAGATGAACTCTCTCTGCTATCTTCCTCTCTCTCTCTCTCTCTCGATCTTTTGCAGTAGACTATCAAAGACTCCTACTTTTTCTATCATCAACAAAAAATGAAATGTATTAAAATTTGTGTTTATTTTTTTCTTCACAAAGGAATTAAATCGAAAATTTGAAAAAAAAGTATTTGAAAAAATTAAAAAAAATCTTTATCAATAAAACTCTACTTTTTGACGAAAATCTTGAAAAATATAAAATTTTTGTATAGAACTTTTATTCCATATCTCCTAACTCAATGCGCCTGTTAAATAAATATTAACAGATCATATTAATTGTCTCACCAATCCTCTCCACCCTCACACATTTCTTATGTTATTATAACATGGACTCCAAATACATTTATATCATTCTCATTGCTTTAGCTTACTCTCTGTGGTGCCAAATCCCGAAGAGCAAAAACCACCAAAAATATATTCAAAAGTCTAACATACCACCTACCACCACAAAAACTACTAAAACCAGCTAAAATTCAATGCTCTACTAAAAAAAAAAAACTTCCAAAGATGTATTTTAGAACTTTTGTTTATTCATTTGACGCATTTTTAATTTTATGAGTACAAGTTTCCACCTTGATCAGTTTGAATGCTTTCATCCAATTCATTTTGATCAGTAATGTCTTTCAAATTTCAAACAATTTTTTTTCTGAGAAAATTTTTTTTTTGACATTACATTTGCAAATATTAATATTTGGATGGAATCTATTTCTTACTTCAGTTATGAGTGCTTTTGTGAATTTAATACAAACGTTTTTAATGGCATCTTTATCAAGTTCAGAAATTCGTCGCTAGGAATTTCTAAAGAATACCAATATTCATTAACAAAATAAAATTTTGACAAAATTTTCTATAAAAATAAAATTTTGACAAAATTTCTATAGAAAAAAAATTTGACAAAATTTTCTATAGAAAAAAATTTGACAAATTTTTCGATAGAAATAACATTTTGACAAATTTTCTATAGAAATAAAAATTTGACAAAATTTTCCATAGAAATACAATTTTGACAAACTTTTCTATAGAAATAAAATTTTGACAAAATTTTCTATAGAAAAAAAAATTGACAAAATTTTCGATAGAAATGACATTTTGACAAATTTTCTATAGAAATAAAAATTTGACAAAATTTTCCATAGAAATACAATTTTGACAAACTATTTTAAAGAAAAAAAAAATTACAAAATTTTCGATAGAAATAAAATTTTAACAAAATTTTCTATAGAAATAAAATTTTAACAAAATTTTCTATAGAAATAAAATTTTAACAAAATTTTCAATAGAAATAAAATTTTAACAAAATTTTCCATAGAAATAAAATTTTAACAAAATTTTCTAAAGAAATAAAATTTTGACAAAATTTTCTATAGAAATAAAATTTTGACAAAATTTTCTATAGAAATAAAATTTTGACCAAATTTTCTATAGAAATAAAATTTTGACAAAATTTTCTATAAAAATAAAATTTTGACAAAATTTTCTATAGAAAAAAATTGACAAAATTTTCGATAGAAATAACATTTTGACAAATTTTCAATAGAAATAGAAATTTGACAAAATTTTCCATAGAAATACAATTTTGACAAACTTTTCTATAGAAATAAAATTTTAACAAAATTGTCTATAGAAATAAAATTTTAACAAAATTTTCTATAGAAATAAAATTTTGACAAAATTTTCTATAGAAATAAAATTTTGACCAAATTTTCTATAGAAATAAAATTTTAACAAATTTTTTTATAGAAAAAAAATTACAAAATTTTCTATAGAAATAAAATTTTAACAAAATTTTCAATAGAAATAAAATTTTAACAAAATTTTCTATAGAAATAAAATTTTAACAAAATTTTCGATAGAAATAACATTTTGACAAAATTTTCTATAGAAATAAAATTTTGACAAAATTTTCTATAGAAATAAAATTTTGACAAAATTTTATGAAGAAATAAAATTTTGACAAAATTTTCGATAGAAATAAAATGTTTTTGATTAAAAAAAAATCAAAACCACTTTCATTACAATTAATTTCTATATTTTGCAATATAGTTGAGTTTCTTCAGCTTTTTAAGCCGAATTTCTGTATGAAAAGATATCGTCAATTAAACTTTATATTGTTCAAATTGAAAAAAAACACCAAAAGCACTAAATGAAAATGCCAAAAAGCACCAATTTGGTGCTTTTTTTTAAAAGGCACTAAAATAGGCAATTTTGTGCTTTTTGGAAATCAACTAAATGTGGTGCTAAAAGCACCAAATTGGCATCACAGCTTACTCTTTTGTTGTCAATGCTCTCCCAATAACTCTCAAACTATTGTCTCCATGTTAGCGTAAAAAAAAAAAACAAACACAAAAACAAATACAAAATGCTCATTAAAGGGCCTGTTCGAAGCCGAAACTTTTTATTATGGTGAGATGTCAATTTATTATATTGAGAAAAAGTTTCCATTTTGCTGTAATCATTTCCTTAATAATAATTTGTTTTTAGATAATCAAATCTTGCCGAACCCTATGATTTCGTAAATGTCAAGAATTTTCAACAAATGTCATATTTTTTACTAGCCCCCCTGGGCTAGTAAAAGTATACTCACCTCGATTTATGTCTAAGTTTTACCAATCCTAGCAAACAATTTCGGTTTCGAACAGGGTCCAAGTAGCACACATCCCTATATGACATTCTTATTGCCTTGAAATAAATATTCGGCTAACGGTTCATCACCTTCAACATCACACCGGTACACCCCCCTCCACCCCCACACCTTCCAACACACTTTCCTTATCCTCATATGTACCCAAAATACAATCATATCATTATCATTGATTTGGCTCACTCTTTTGGTATTAATGCTCTGCCAATGTCTCCCAAACTATTTTCTCCATGGCGGCATAACAAAAGCCAAAGGAGGTCAATTTTTGATAACCGTAAAACTACAAACAAATATCATTACAAATTCTCAAGAAATCTAAAATTTTTTATAAAACTTAATGTAGGGAAACATCTGCTAAATTACATTAATGCACTTTTAAATAAATATGTGGGCTAACTGATCATTTTAACACCTTAAATTTCTCACCAATCCTCTCCACATATCACCCTCCAACCCTCTCTTTTGTAGACAATGCTTTACCAATATCTCCCAAACTATATTCTCCATGGCGGCATAGTAAACGCCAAAGAAGGTAAATTCGGTACAAACGAAAAAAAATCTTTAAAAATTCCCAAGAAATCCAAATGTTTATATAGAGCGAAAGTGCGTTTAATTCGAGGGTAATTTTTTTAATACGAAAATTTTATGTTGCTTATGTCCGTCCAAGTCAATATCAATGGTTGCACTTTATTTTGCAACTGTTTTTTTCTTTTGTATTGAACACAACGGCAGATGTTTTAAGGTCCTCTATTCCAATAAAAACCCTAACGTAGCCCAATTAATTCTTTATGCGCCACGTGCTAGCAAGTGCTCCAAGCAACAAATGCGGCACGATACACCTTTGGTTGTTGTTGTCCTGACACACGTTTTACGAGTCATCCTTCTTAGGCAATGACCCCATAAAAAGTGCAATTTAAATGCTAATTCCACTACAAGCTCTCCATTTAAGAGTCAGCAGATACAAAACCAAAAGCTAAAAGATCCCGCTAACAATCCACCCCATTAACCAAGGGACGAACGAAACGAGTAAAGACCATTGACCATCTGTCCTTTTGGCCAATCTTTAAGCTTTAAAAATGTAAAAAATACAAACTGCGAATACCAAATGTCAGATGCACTTTTATTTGTAACATATCTGACATTGAGCAATTGGTCAGTGGATTTTCTCCTTGCAGGTCTCATTTAAAGTTAATACCTCTACTTCGATAGGAAGAGAATGCAACAGGCATCACTGTGTTCTATATGGTCGTGGTTTATAGAATGGTTGGTATATAAATTTTGTCATACTGTTTGAAAACATCGAACTTTGAGGGTCCTGCCATTGGTATGGAAATCAACTGGACCAAGTTGATTCCTAAAGTCGTATCCAATAAGATGATGATTGTGTGTTCACAAGGAGGTAAATTTTGGGGGGGGGGGGGGGAATTTTATGAAACTAAAGCAAATTTTCTGGAGATATGGCTTATCATCATTAATTTGTTGTTTTAGTTAAGTTTTTGTGGATAAATTTGCATTTTTTTTAATATTGAAGCTATTGTGTTAGTTAGATTAGTTGTTGTTTGCTTTATTGTGTGTTGCTGGCTTAGAGAAAATAGTATGAGAGTCATTGCTTAAGCATTGATAGCAAGAGAGAGAAAGAGAGAGTTAAAGCAATACGAATTATATGCACATATTTTGTGTCCATGTAATGACTAGGAAAGTGCGTGGGGGGCGGTGTTGTGACGATGATCGGTGAGATTTTAAGGGTGTTAAAAAAAGAGCAATTTGCCGAATATTTATTTAAATGCCCTATGGATATAATACTGGGCTATGCTCTGCTTATAATAATTTTGCTGTGTTTTTGTATTTGGGATTTTATTATACAGTCGTGGAGAAAATATTTTGAGTATCATTGGGAGAGTATTGATAACAAAAGTTTGGCCTAATGCAATGAGAATAATATCAACGTAGTTTGTGACCATGTAAAGAAAATGGGTTGGGGGACTGTTTATTGGTGAAATTTTGAAGGTTTTAAAATGATCAGTTGGTATCCTATGTATGTGCTACTTTTAATGATTTTTTTTATTTTGTTTATATGTTTGCTTTTGTTATGCAGTCATGGAGAAATTAATGTGAGAGCCATTGGGAGAGCATTGATAACAAAAGAGTGAACTAAGGCAATGAGAGTAATATGATTTATTTGGTGTACATATGATGATAAGAAAAGTGTGGTGTTGTAGGGGGTTGGGGTCCACGGTTGAAACTCGAGATCAAAATAATCTACCAAACTTTGGAGAAAATTTTACCAAAAACCTACCAAACAAAACAAAAATCTGATAATGCAAAATTTCTATATAAATATAAATATTTGTCAAAATTTTATTTCTACAGAACATTTTATTTCTAAGAAATTTTTGTCAAAATTTTATTTCTATGGAAAATTTTGTCAACATTTTATTTCTATGGAAAATTTTGTCAAAATTTTATTTCTATGGAAAATTTTGTCAAAATTTTATTTCTATAGAAAGTTTGTGAATTACATCTTAGTTGGGGAGGAATAATTTGCATAATCAACCAAAACATCAAGATTTCTACTAATCTACCAAACAGTAAAAAATCGACCATTTGTGGTTGTTGTTGTATCCTGGAAACCAGTTTCTGTAAGTTGTCACATGTTGTTGGAGTAGAAACAATAAGCATTGTTCGACTGTTCACGACTTAGGTGAATTCTAACAAATTAGCTTTCTAAAAATAAATTTCGTGTTGTTGCATTACTATGTAACAAAACGAAATAAAAATAAGATTAAGGGACTTGTAAGTTATATGAAAAGATGATGTACAGTGGGAGAAAAGATGATTCAATTTGTAAGAGGAAATTTCCCAAATGTTTTCTCCATAAGGAGTTAGCATAAAGGGCCCAAAATTGAGTTATCTCTCCCAGCCAGATCTATACTAAAGGCTGTGGAAAGGTTCATTCGCCCGAACCGAAACATGTACAGTCCAGGCGTGTATAGATTTGTATCTGGCGTTTTCTTTTCAATGGCTCTATTAACCATGTTCCTTAATCTATATCTGTCCATAAAGCTAGAAAAATAATTGTATAATTAGATATAATGCATTTGGACGTCAATTGCCTGTTTCGGTATCAGGCTAACATAAAATATAAAAAAAATTATTGTGACTTTATATTCGGGGCTAAATTTTCCCTATTTTCAGATGTGTGAAATTTCAAAGATCCTGAGGCAGGCATTTGCAAATGGCTAGGACATTGTATAGTCATATCAATACCCTTATAGATTTTTATAACTTCTCCTATCCTTTGATCATTTTCTCACCCAATCATATCACTAAATGGTGCAGTGTACTCAAGATTCGTTCCGGCTCAACTTAATTCCCCCATGTATTGTATACCAAATGGTCGCATCGTTGCCATTTTCAACAGGTGATACCATGAGGATGAAATCCTTGTTGTTGCCATTTGGCCAAAGCTTAAAAAGACTTCCAGATCAGGACATGCAATACCAGTCATTCTGTCATTGAAATTGCGACGACAAAATCCTTTTAATATTTTCCACGTTATTGCTTCCCTTGATTTTTTTATTGCAAAAATACATGCTTGCATTTTTGCAGTGAACTCAGTTAACCTGGCTGCTACGAGAAGACTAAACGAGGATTGTATTGTCTAACATCTGAACATTTAGATGTCTTTTACCTAGCTCCTCAAATAGCATTAAAAGGCACATGGTATATTTGACAACATTTTCTATAGAAATAAAATTTTGACAAAATTTTCTATAGAAAAAAAAATTGACAAAATTTTCTATAGAAATCAAATTTGGAAAAGTTTTTCATAGAAATAAAATTTTATCAAAATTTCCTATAGAAATAAAATTTTGAAAAAATTTTCTATAGAAATAAAATTTTGAAAAAATTTTCTATAGAAATAAAATTTTGGCAAAATTTTCAAGAGAAATAAAAATTGACAAAATTTTCTATAGAAATCAAATTTTGACAAAATTTTCCATAGAAATAAAATGTTGACAAAATTTCCTATAGAATAAAATTTCTATAAAACTTTACGTGGAAAAAAAATTTGCAAAATTTTACATTAACAAAAATTTAACAAAATTTTCTATAGAAATAAAATTTTGACAAAATTTTCTACTGAAATAAAATTTGTAAAAGTTTTTCATAGAAATACAATTTAAATAAATTTTCCATAGAAATAAAAACTTGACAAAATTTTCTGTAAAAATAAAATTTTGACAAAATTTTATCAAAGTTTTATTTTTAGAGAAAATAGAAATAAAATTTTGACAAAATTTTCTATAGAAATAAATTTTTATAAAACTTTACGTTGAAAAAAATTTGCAAAATTTTACATGATTTTTTTTTTGACAAAATTTTCTATAGAAATAAAATTTTGACAACATTTTCTACTGAAATTAAATTTGGAAAAGTTTTTCATAAAAATACAATTTAAACTAAACTTTCCATAGAAATAAAAAATTGACAAAATTTTTTATAAAAATAAAATTTTGACAAAATTTGCTATAGAAATAAAATTTGGAAAAGTTTTTCATAGAAATACAGTTTTAACTAAATTTTCCATAGAAATAAAATTTTGACAAAATTTTCTATAGAAATAAAATTTTAAGAAAATTACCTACAAAAATAAAATTTTGTCAAGATTTTCTATAGAAACAAAATTTTGATAATTTTCTATAGAAATAAAATATTAACAAAATTGTCTTTAGAAATAAAATTTTAATAAAAATTTTCTATTGAAGTAAAATTTCGACAACATTTTCTATAGAAATAAAATTTTGACAAAATTTTCTTTAGAAATAAAATTTTAACAAAAATTTCTATAGAAATAAAATTTTAACAAAAATTTGCTATAGAAATAAAATTTTGACAAAATTTTCTATAGAAATAAAATTTTAACAAAAATTTTCCATAGAAATAAAGTTTGACAAAATTTTCTATAGAAATAAAATTTTAACAAAAATTTTCCATAGAAATAAAATGTTGACAAAATTTTCTATAGAAATAAAATTTTAACAAAAATTTTCCCTAGAAATAAAATTTTGACAAAATTTTCTATAGAAATAAAATTTTAAGAAAATTACCTACAAAAATAAAATTTTGTCAAGATTTTCTATAGAAACAAAATTTTGATAATTTTCTATAGAAATAAAATATTAACAAAATTGTCTTTAGAAATAAAATTTTAATAAAAATTTTCTATTGAAGTAAAATTTCGACAACATTTTCTATAGAAATAAAATTTTAACAAAAATTTTCCACAGAAATAAAATTTTGACAAAATTTTCCATAGAAATAAAATTTTGACAAAATTTCCTATAGAAATAAAATTTTAACAAAAATTTTCTATAGAAATAAAACTTTGCAAAAATTTTCTATAGAAATAAAATTTTAACAAAAATTTTCCATAGAAATAAAATTTTGTTAAAATTTTCCATAGAAATAAAATTTTGACAAAATTTTCTACAGAAATAAAATTTTAAGAAAATTACCTATAAAAATAATATTTTGTCAAGATTTTCTATAGAAACAAAGTTTTGATAATTTTCTATAGAAATAAAATATTAACAAAATTGTCTATAGAAATAAAATTTTAATAAAAGTTTTCTATTGAAATAAAATTTCGACAACATTTTCTATAGAAATAAAATTTTGACAAAATTTTCTTTAGAAATAAAATTTTGACAAAATTTTTTATGGAAATAAAATTTTAACAAAAATTTTCCCTAGAAATAAAATTTTAACAAAAATTTTCTATAGAAATAAAATTTTGACAAAATTTTCTATAGAAATAAAATTCTAACAAAAATTTTCCGCAGACATAAAATTTTGACAAAATTTTCTATAGAAATAAAATTTTAACGAAAATTTTCCATAGAAATAAAATTTTGACAAAATTTTCTATAGAACTAAAATTTTGACAAAATTTTCTATAGAAATAAAATTTTAACAAAAATTTTCTATAGAAATAAAATTTTGATAAAATTTTCGATAAAAATAAAATTTTAACAAAAATTTTCCATAGAAATAAAATTTTGACAAAATTTTCTATAGAAATAAAATGTTAACAAAAATGTTCTATAGAAATAAAATTTTGATAAAATTTTCTATAAAAATAAAATTTTAACAAAAATTTTCCATAGAAATAAAATTTTGACAAAATTTTCTGTAAAACTAAAATTTTTCCAAAAATTTTCCATAGAAATAAAATTTTGACAAAATAAAAAAAAAATAAAATTTTAACAAAAATTTTCTATAGAAATAAAATTTGACAAAACTTTCTATAGAAATAAAATTTTAACAAAAATTTTCCGTAGACATAAAATTTTGACAAAATTTTCTATAGAAATTTTCCATAGAAATAAAATTTTGACAAAATTTTCTATAGAAATAAAATTTAGTCAAGATTTTCTAAGAAATAAAATTTTGACAAAATTTTCTATAGAAATAAAATTTTAACAAAAATTTTCTATAGAAATAAAACTTTGACAAAATTTTCTATAGAAATAAAATTTTAACAAAAATTTTCTATAGAAATAAAATTTTGATAAAATTTTCGATAAAAATAAAATTTTAACAAAAATTTTCCATAGAAATAAAATTTTGACAAAATTTTCTATAGAAATAAAATGTTAACAAAAATGTTCTATAGAAATAAAATTTTGATAAAATTTTCTATAAAAATAAAATTTTAACAAAAATTTTCCATAGAAATAAAATTTTGACAAAATTTTCTGTAAAACTAAAATTTTTCCAAAAATTTTCCATAGAAATAAAATTTTGACAAAATAAAAAAAAAATAAAATTTTAACAAAAATTTTCTATTGAAATAAAATTTGACAAAACTTTCTATAGAAATAAAATTTTAACAAAAAATTTCCGTAGACATAAAATTTTGACAAAATTTTCTATAGAAATTTTCCATAGAAATAAAATTTTGACAAAATTTTCTATAGAAATAAAATTTAGTCAAGATTTTCTAAGAAATACAATTTTGACAAAATTTTCTATAGAAATAAAATTTTAACAAAAATTTTCTATAGAAATAAAACTTTGACAAAATTTTCTATAGAAATAAAATTTTAACAAAAATTTTCCATAGAAATAAAATTTTGACAAAATTTTCCATAGAAATAAAATTTTGACAAAATTTTCTATAGAAATAAAATTTTAAGAAAATTACCTATAAAAATAATATTTTGTCAAGATTTTCTATAGAAACAAAATTTTGATAATTTTCTATAGAAATAAAATATTAACAAAATTGTCTATAGAAATAAAATTTTAATAAAAATTTTCTATTGAAATAAAATTTCGACAACATTTTCTATAGAAATAAAATTTTGACAAAATTTTCTTTAGAAATAAAATTTTGACAAAATTTTTTATGGAAATAAAATTTTAACAAAAATTTTCCCTAGAAATAAAATTTTAACAAAAATTTTCCACAGAAATAAAATTTTGACAAAATTTTCTATAGAAATAAAATTTTAACAAAAATTTTCCGCAGACATAAAATTTTGACAAAATTTTCTATAGAAATAAAATTTTGACAAAATTTTCTATAGAAATAAAATTTTAACGAAAATTTTCCATAGAAATAAAATTTTGACAAAATTTTCTATAGAACTAAAATTTTGACAAAATTTTCTATAGAAATAAAATTTTAACAAAAATTTTCTATAGAAATAAAATTTTGATAAAATTTTCGATAAAAATAAAATTTTGACAAAAATTTTCCATAGAAATAAAATTTTGACAAAATTTTCTATAGAAATAAAATTTTAACAAAAATGTTCTATAGAAATAAAATTTTGATAAAATTTTCTATAAAAATAAAATTTTAACAAAAATTTTCCATAGAAATAAAATTTTGACAAAATTTTCTGTAAAACTAAAATTTTTCCAAAAAATTTCCATAGAAATAAAATTTTGACAAAATAAAAAAAAATAAAATTTTAACAAAAATTTTCTATAGAAATAAAATGTGACAAAACTTTCTATATTTTAACAAAAATTTTCCGTAGACATAAAATTTTGACAAAATTTTCTATAGAAATAAAATTTTAAAACAAATTTTCCATAGAAATAAAATTTTGACAAAATTTTCTATAGAAATAAAATTTAGTCAAGATTTTCTATAGAAACAAAAATTTGATAATTTTCTATAGAAATAAAATATTAGCAAAATTGTCTATAGAAATAAAATTTTGACAAAATTTTTTATGGAAATAAAATTTAAAAAAAAAATTCTCCAGAAATAAAATTTTGACAAAATTTTCTATAGAAATAAAATTTTAAAAAAATTTCTCTAGAAATAAAATTTTGACAAAATTTTCTATAGAAATAAAATATTAACAAAATTGTCTATAGAAATAAAATATTAACAAAATTTTCTATAGAAATAAAATTTCGACAAAATTTTCTATAGAAATAAAATTTTAACAAGAATTTTCTATAGAAATAAAATTTCTTCAAAATTCTTTTATTACGAAGCATTTTCTATCAGTGTAATGGCCCATAATTTTGACCATTCACATGCCATTTTGTTTATTGCTTGTATTTTGAGCTTTAATACGAAATGACTCATTGGGGGCGCTTGGTCATTAAATATTTCATTAGCATCGTCACCGATACCATTGGTTAGTTTGGTTGGATGCATTTACTTTTCTCGATTTTATTTTCCATGGAATTTCTGGTTGTTTACCAAAGAAACAAAAAAAAAAACACTGTATTTGTTTGTCTCCAAAACGTGGGGGTTTTTCCTTGCAGCTATTAATGAAGGCAATATGGGCGGCAGCAGCATGTTTGTGATTTTTTATTTTCATGTTTGTGAAATAAATTCCAACTGGTGGCAAATTTCGTGTGAATTTTTGCATTCGCACATTTTACAGCCAAAAAGTGATAAACAAGCAACTTGGCATAGCCAACTGCCCATATGGTGTGTGGCTTATGTGGGGGGTAGGAACGGATGAATTTGGTGAAATCCAAGCATGTCATATAAAGAGATATTTGGTAATGCATTACTTCGTAGATTTCAATATCGTTAAGAGGATTTTTGTGATTTTTTTTTAATTTGACATGTAATTTATTCGGAAACCATTAGTGTAAATGTAATAAAAGAATTTTGAGAGGATATTAATTTATAATGTGGACGAAGTCCACTACTGGGAATATTGAACTAAATTGTTGAGAACATTTTCTATAGAAATAAAATTTTGAGAAAATTGTATATTACTTTTTGCATAATTTTCTCTAGGAAGAAAGTTTTCATAAAAGTTTCTACATGAATAACATTTTAATAAAGTTTTCTACAGGAATAAAATTTTTCGTTCTGATTTGTTATTGTTGGTTTATTCTTCAATCATTATTGTTATTTTGATTTCAGCTTAAAACCATGCATTGACTAAATTATAAGTGTAGCTTAACCAACAGACGAAAAGAATGTTTGTCAAATTTATTTGGGCAAAGCACTATAGACTGCAATATGGTTGGATGGACGCACGTTTCGGAATTACCACATTCCTCATCAGCATCCTCTACTTGCAGCAAAACTATCAACCAATTATCAGAATAAATTCAGGCAGTTCACTAAACCCAAAGCGAACCACACTTGAACTTTCCGAAAAAAGGTTGATGATAGCCGGCTTATGCCGAAATAAATTCGTACAAATATATCCCGTTTCCTTTGCCACTGTTAAATCATCGATTTGAGTGCAGTTGGCTGGGTTTATTTTGAGCGTGCTTCCTCTTACTTCATTCGTTTTGTTAAACCCTCCACCACAGGATGGGGGCTATATTAACTTTGTCATTCCGTTTGTAACACATCGAAATATTGTTTTAAGACCCCATAAAGTATATATATTCTGGGTCGTGGTGAAATTCTGAGTTTATCTAAGCATGTCCGTCCGTCTGTCTGTTGCATTCACGCTAACTTCCGAACGAAACAAGCTATCGACTTGAAACTTGGCACAAGTAGTTGTTATCGATGTAGGTCGGATAGTATTGCAAATGGTCCGTTCCACTTTTACGTATAGCCCCCATATAAACGGACCCTCAGATTTGGCTTGCGGAGCCTCTAAGAGAAGCATATTTCATCCGATCCGGCTGAAATTTGGTGCATGATGTTGGTATATGGTCTCTAACATTCATGCATAAATTGGTCCACATAGGTTCATAATTATATATAGCCCCCCTATAAACCGATCCATAGATTTGGCTCGCGGAGCCTCTATGAGAAGCAAATTTCTTCCGATACGTCTGAAATTTGGTACATGATGTTGGTATGTGGTCTCTAACATCCGATCCGGTTCAAATTTGAAATGTGGTTTTAGTATAGAACCGCTAACAACCATACCAAAATTGGTCTATAGTTATATATAGCCGATCCCCAATCACACAAAACTTGGTCCATATCGGTTCATAATCATGGTTGCCACTCGAGCCAAAAAATCTACCAAAATTTTATTTCTATTGAAAATTTTGTTAAAATTTAATTTCTATAGAAAATTTTGTTAAAATTCAATTTCTGTAGAAAATTTTGTCAAAATTTTATTTCTTTAGAAAATTTTGTCAGAATTTTATTTCTATAGAAAATTTTGGTAAAATTTTATTTCTGTAGAAAATTTTGTCAAGATTTTATTTCTAAAGAAAATTTTGTGAAAATTTTATTTCTATAATTTTTTTTTTTTTAATTTTATTTCTATAGAAAATTTTGTTAAAATTTTATTTCTATAGAAAATTTTGTCAAAATTTTATGTCTATAGAAAATTTTGTCAAACTTAATTATATACGTATTTAATCGGCCTTTTTTGATTTAATATATACCACGTATGGACATACATACAATTTAGAAGACGGTGTTAGGAGGTTTTAAGATACCTTGCCATCGGCAAGTGTTACCGCAACCCAAGTAATTCGATTGTGGATGGCAGTGTTTAGAAGTAGTTTCTACGCAATCCATGGTGGAGGGTACATAAGCTTCAGCCTGGCCGAACTTACGGCCGTATATACTTGTTTCGTTATTATTTTGAGAGATTTTTCTATTCGCAAAATTTTCCATAAAAATAAAATTTTGACAAAATTTTGTATAGATATGCAATTTTGAGAAAATTTCCTATAGAAATAAAATTTTGACAAAATTTCCTATAAAAATAAAATTTTGACTCAATTTTCTATAGAAATAAAATTTTGACAAATTTTTCTATAGAAATAAAAGTTTGACAAACTATTTTAAAGAAAACAATTTTTGATGAAAATTTTCTATAGAAATAAAATTTTGGCAAAATTTTCTATAGAAATGAAATTCTGACAAACTATTTTAAAGAAAACAATTTTTGATGAAAATTTTCTATAGAAATAAAATTTTGACAAAATTTTCTATAGAAATATAATTTTGACAAAATTTTCTATAGTAATAAAATATTGACAAAATTTTCTATAGAAATAAAATTTTGACAAACTATTTTAAAGAAAACTATTTTTGATGAAAATTTTCTATAGAAATAAAATTTTGACAAAATTTTCTATAGAAATAAAGTTTTGCAAAAATTTTCTATAGAAATAAAATTTTTACAAAATTTTCTATAGAAATAAAGTTTTGCAAAAATTTTCTATAAAAATAAAATTTTGACAAACTATTTTAAAGAAAACAATTTTTGATGAAAATTTTCTATAGAAATAAAAGTTTGACAAAATTTTGTATAGAAATAAAATTTTGATAAAATTTTCTATAGAAATAACGTTTTGCAAAAATTTTCTCTAAAAATAAAATTTTGACAAAATATTTCAACGAAAACAATTTTTGATAAAAGTTTTCCACAGAAATAAAATTTTGACAAAATTTCCTATAGAAATAAAATTTTGACAAAATTTCCTATAGAAATAAAATTTTGACAAATTTTTCTATAGAAATAAAAGTTTGACAAACTATTTTAAAGAAAACAATTTTTGATGAAAATTTTCTATAGATATAAAATTTTGGCAAAATTTTCTATAGAAATGAAATTTTGACAAACTATTTTAAAGAAAACAATTTTTGATGAAAATTTTCTATAGAAATAAAATTTTTACAAAATTTTCTATAGAAATAAAATTTTGACAAAATTTTCTATAGTAATAAAATATTGACAAAATTTTCTATAGAAATAAAATTTTGACAAACTATTTTAAAGAAAACTATTTTTGATGAAAATTTTCTATAGAAATAAAATTTTGACAAAATTTTCTATAGAAATAAAGTTTTGCAAAAATTTTCTATAGAAATAAAATTTTTACAAAATTTTCTATAGAAATAAAGTTTTGCAAAAATTTTCTATAAAAATAAAATGTTGACAAACTATTTTAAAGAAAAAAATTTTTGATGAAAATTTTCTATAGAAATAAAAGTTTGACAAAATTTTGTATAGAAATAAAATTTTGATAAAATTTTCTATAGAAATAAAGTTTTGCAAAAATTTTCTATAAAAATAAAATTTTGACAAACTATTTTAAAGAAAACAATTTTTGATGAAAATTTTCTATAGAAATAAAAGTTTGACAAAATTTTGTATAGAAATAAAATTTTGATAAAATTTTCTATAGAAATAAAGTTTTGCAAAAATTTTCTCTAAAAATAAAATTTTGACAAAATATTTCAACGAAAACAATTTTTGATAAAAGTTTTCCACAGAAATAAAATTTTGACAAAATTTCCTATAGAAATAAAATTTTGACAAAATTTTCCATAGAAATAAAGTTTTGCAAAATTTTCTATAGAAAAAAAATTTTGGCAAAATTTTCAATAGAAATAAAACTTTGACAAAATTTTCTATAGAAATAAAGTTTTGCAAAATTTTCTATAGAAATAAAATTTTGACAATATATGCTATAGAATGAAAAAATGTCTTTCAAAAAAGTACTTTGGATCACCAAATTGTGATCTAAAAGTAGTGCATATTTGAATCATTGCCAATTAAGGTTTAAATACTCGGTTTTCGGATCCTGTGATATACTATAGAATTTATACCTTGGAAGTTCATATGAAAAAAACAAAATTTTGTAAAATATATATATTTGTCTCCAATTTTTGTTTTTATTTTTATCACTTTTGTATTGGTTTTTTCCCTACTGTCTTATTTTCTAATATTTAAAAATTACACATTTTCACATTGCTTAAAAAAGGCTGGGTAATTCAAATTAACATATCTTGTTGGAAAGCCCTTTACCTATCCATTGATCAAATAAATTCCCCTCACATATAGTTTCTCCCATTCCAACATCGTTAATGATAATCATTAAATAACAAATGTTTAAGTATAATTCATAAAAATGAAATATTTGCAAAAAAAAAAACTTCTCTCATTATCCTTAAATCTTTGGCGATTTATACGAAATAGTTTTTGTTTGCGCCAAATTAGTAAATGAACACTTCCGTTTCCCATTACCATTAGGGTTGCTGTGTGTATATATTACAACAAACTCTCCCGCTCTCTCGCTCTTTCCTCTTGATCTAATCATGCAAACACATACATATATAAATGATTAATATGCTTGGATATTTGAGTAGGGATATACAAAGCAAAAAAACAAAACATAAATGCATCAAAGATTAGATTAGATTTGCTTCACCCCCTCTCCCAACAAACACGTCATCATCATCATTAGAAGGCATTTCTAACCCATCATATTGCTTTGCCGTTACTCATATCCTCATTTATTTTGTGCTAGCCTAGCCTAGACATACGTATTCGCTATAGACATTTCAGCTTAGGGCTCCGAGACAACCAAGGTTATGGGAAGCCAGTGCGAGCGACAGTTTCATATAAGGAAACATAACTCCAGAAAACAAAAGGCCTACGTGATTTGACTTTAAATATTATGAACATATTGCCAAAGTGACAGAGGTATTATGGGCTGGAGCACTCACTGGCAGCCAAGGCAAATACCAATTACTCAAATCTAGTGACAGGGACCAAATGTTATTTACTATGTTTACTTCGCTCTCGCAGAGAATGCGAAACGAATATTTACCAAAGATGACTGTCAGTTGTGTTTTAATCTGTAAGTCACACATTGGTGTTGGTGGTAGGAGGGGGATTGTGGTGTCTTGGACAAGCATCACATCCATCCACCACTAAGAATAGAGAACCGTTCTAGCAACAACAACAAACTGAGAACTTAAAGAGAGTTTTGTGTATTTGTCTGTCTTATAAGCTGACACTCTCATGATTTTGGTATTGGATGGACCTATGGCTAACTTATAATATCCGATTACGAAGATATTTCAACGACAGTGTTTTTCAAATTGTTACTACTTGACAGAAAAGTCATATAGAAAAATTAGGTTATCATTTTTGTGAAAAAAATTTTATTTCTATAGAAAATTTTGTCAAAATTTTATTTCTATAGAAAATTTTGTCAAAATTTTATTTCTATAGAAAATTTTCCCAAAATTTATTTTCTATAGAAATTTTAGTCAACATTTTATTTCTATAGAAGATTTTGTTAAAATTTTATTTCTATTGAAAGTTTTGTCAAAATGTTAGTTCTATTGAAAATTTTTCACAATTTTATTTCTATAGAAAATTTTGCCAAAATTTTATTTCTCTAGAAAATTTCGTCAAAATTTTATTTTTATAGAAAATTTTGTCAACATTTTATTTCTACAGAAAATTTTGCCAAAATTTTATTTCTGTAGAAAATGTTGTCAAAATTTTATTTCTATAGAAAATGTTCTCTAAATTTTATTTCTATAGTAAATTTAATTTCTATAGAAAATTCTGTCAAAATTTTATTTCTATAGAAATTTTTTTCAAAATTGTATTTCTATAAAAAATTTTATCAAAATTTTATGGATTTTTTTCTAAATTTATTTCTATACAAAATTTTGTAAAAATTTTATTCCTATAGAAAATTTTGTAAAAATTTTATTTATATAGAAAATTTTTGTCAAAGCTTTATATCTATGGAAAATTTTGTCAAAAATTTTTTCTATAGAAAATTTTATCAAGATTTTAGTTTTGCAGAATAAATTTGTTAAACTTTTATTTCTATAGACAATTTTGATAAACTTCTATTTCTGTAGGAAATTTTGTCAAAATGTTATTTCTATTGAAAATTTTGTCAAAATTGTATTTCTATAGAAAATTTTGTCAACATTTTATTTCTACAGAAAATTTTGCCAAAATTTTATTCCTGTAGAAAATGTTGTCAAAATTTTATTTCTATAGCAAAATTTCTTTTAATTTTATTTCTATAGTAAATTTTCTCAAAACTTAATTTCTATAGAAAATTTTTTCAAAATTTTATTTCTATAGAAAATTTTGTCAAAATTTTATTTCTATGGAAAATTTTTTCTAAATTTATTTCTATACAAAATTTTGTAAAAATTTTATTCCTATAGAAAATTTTGTAAAAATTTTATTTCTATAGAAAATTTTGTCAAGATTTTAGTTTTGCAGAAAAAATTTCTTAAACTATTATTTCTATAGACAATTTTAATAAACTTTTATTTCTGTAGGAAATTTTGTCAACATTTTATTTCTATAGAAAATTTTGTCAAGATTTTATTTTTGAAAAAAAAAATTTGTTAAACTTTTATTTCTATAGACAATTTTGATAAACTTTTATTTGTATAGGAAATTTTGAAAAAATTTTATTTCTATTGAAAATTTTGTCAAAATTTCATTTCTATGGAAAATTTAGAACATCTTGTCAAAATTTTATTCTATTGAAAATTTTGTCAAAATGTTATTTCCATTGAAAATTTTTCACAATTTTATTTCTATAGAAAATTTTGCCAATATTTTATTTCTGTAGAAAAATTCGTCAAAATTTTATTTTTATAGAAAATTTTGTCAAAATTTTATTTCTATAGAAAATTTTCTCTAAATTTTATTTCTATAGTAAATTTTCTCAAAATTTAACTTCTATAGAAAATTTTGTCAAGATTTTATTTCTATGGAAATTTTTTTCTAAAATTATTTCTATACAAAATTTTATAAAAATTTTATTCCTATACAAAATTTTGTAAAAATTTTATTTCTTTAGAAAATTTTGTAAAAATTTTATTTCTATAGAAAATTTTGTAAAAATTTTATTTTTATACAAAATTTTGTAAAAAATTTATTCCTATAGAAAATTTCGTAAACATTTTATTTCTATAGAAAATTTTGTCAAAATTTTAGTTTTGAAAAAAAAAATTTCTTAAACTTTTATTTCTATACACAATTTTAATAAACTTTTATTTCTGCAGGAAATTTTGTCAAAATTTTATTTCTATTGAAAATTTTGTCAAAATTGTATTTCTATAGAAAATTTTGTCAACATTTTATTTCTATAGAAAATTTTGTCAAAAATTTTTTCTATAGAAAATTTTGTAAAGATTTTATTTTTGTAGAAAAAATTTGTTAAACTTTTATTGCTATAGACAATTTTGATAAACTTTTATTTGTGTAGGAAATTTTGTAAAAATTTTATTTCTATTGAAAATTTTGTCAAAATTGCATTTCTATGGAAAATTTAGAACATCTTGTCAAAATTTTATTTCTATTGAAAATTTTGTCAAAATGTTAGTTCTATTGAAAATTTTTCACAATTTTATTTCTATAGAAAATTTTGCCAATATTTTATTTCTGTAGAAAATTTCGTCAAAAATTTTATTTTTATAGAAAATTTTGTCAAAATTTTATTTCTATGGAAAGTTTTCTCTAAATTTTATTTCTATAGTAAATTTTCTCAAAATTTAATTTCTATAGAAGATTTTGTCAAGATTTTATTTCTATGGAAATTTTTTTCTAAAATTATATCTATACAAAATTTTATAAAAATTTTATTCCTATAGAAAATTTTGTAAATATTTTATTTCTATAGAAAATTTTTTCTATAGAAAATTTTATCAAGATTTTAGTTTTGCAGAATAAATTTGTTAAACTTTTATTTCTATAGACAATTTTGATAAACTTCTATTTCTGTAGGAAATTTTGTCAAAATGTTATTTCTATTGAAAATTTTGTCAAAATTGTATTTCTATAGAAAATTTTGTCAAAATTTTATTTCTATAGAAAATTTTGTCAAAGTTTTATTTCTATAGAAAATTTTCCCAAAATTTATTTTCTATAGAAATTTTAGTCAACATTTTATTTCTATAGAAGATTTTGTTAAAATTTTATTTCTATTGAAAGTTTTGTCAAAATGTTAGTTCTATTGAAAATTTTTCACAATTTTATTTCTATAGAAAATTTTGCCAAAATTTTATTTCTCTAGAAAATTTCGTCAAAATTTTATTTTTATAGAAAATTTTGTCAACATTTTATTTCTACAGAAAATTTTGCCAAAATTTTATTTCTGTAGAAAATGTTGTCAAAATTTTATTTCTATAGAAAATGTTCTCTAAATTTTATTTCTATAGTAAATTTAATTTCTATAGAAAATTCTGTCAAAATTTTATTTCTATAGAAATTTTTTTCAAAATTGTATTTCTATAAAAAATTTTATCAAAATTTTATGGATTTTTTTCTAAATTTATTTCTATACAAAATTTTGTAAAAATTTTATTCCTATAGAAAATTTTGTAAAAATTTTATTTATATAGAAAATTTTTGTCAAAGCTTTATATCTATGGAAAATTTTGTCAAAAATTTTTTCTATAGAAAATTTTATCAAGATTTTAGTTTTGCAGAATAAATTTGTTAAACTTTTATTTCTATAGACAATTTTGATAAACTTCTATTTCTGTAGGAAATTTTGTCAAAATGTTATTTCTATTGAAAATTTTGTCAAAATTGTATTTCTATAGAAAATTTTGTCAACATTTTATTTCTACAGAAAATTTTGCCAAAATTTTATTCCTGTAGAAAATGTTGTCAAAATTTTATTTCTATAGCAAAATTTCTTTTAATTTTATTTCTATAGTAAATTTTCTCAAAACTTAATTTCTATAGAAAATTTTTTCAAAATTTTATTTCTATAGAAAATTTTGTCAAAATTTTATTTCTATGGAAAATTTTTTCTAAATTTATTTCTATACAAAATTTTGTAAAAATTTTATTCCTATAGAAAATTTTGTAAAAATTTTATTTCTATAGAAAATTTTGTCAAGATTTTAGTTTTGCAGAAAAAATTTCTTAAACTATTATTTCTATAGACAATTTTAATAAACTTTTATTTCTGTAGGAAATTTTGTCAACATTTTATTTCTATAGAAAATTTTGTCAAGATTTTATTTTTGAAAAAAAGAAATTTGTTAAACTTTTATTTCTATAGACAATTTTGATAAACTTTTATTTGTATAGGAAATTTTGAAAAAATTTTATTTCTATTGAAAATTTTGTCAAAATTTCATTTCTATGGAAAATTTAGAACATCTTGTCAAAATTTTATTCTATTGAAAATTTTGTCAAAATGTTATTTCCATTGAAAATTTTTCACAATTTTATTTCTATAGAAAATTTTGCCAATATTTTATTTCTGTAGAAAAATTCGTCAAAATTTTATTTTTATAGAAAATTTTGTCAAAATTTTATTTCTATAGAAAATTTTCTCTAAATTTTATTTCTATAGTAAATTTTCTCAAAATTTAACTTCTATAGAAAATTTTGTCAAGATTTTATTTCTATGGAAATTTTTTTCTAAAATTATTTCTATACAAAATTTTATAAAAATTTTATTCCTATACAAAATTTTGTAAAACTTTTATTTCTATAGAAAATTTTGTAAAAATTTTATTTCTATAGAAAATTTTGTAAAAATTTTATTTTTATACAAAATTTTGTAAAAAATTTATTCCTATAGAAAATTTCGTAAACATTTTATTTCTATAGAAAATTTTGTCAAAATTTTAGTTTTGAAAAAAAAAAATTTCTTAAACTTTTATTTCTATACACAATTTTAATAAACTTTTATTTCTGCAGGAAATTTTGTCAAAATTTTATTTCTATTGAAAATTTTGTCAAAATTGTATTTCTATAGAAAATTTTGTCAACATTTTATTTCTATAGAAAATTTTGTCAAAAATTTTTTCTATAGAAAATTTTGTAAAGATTTTATTTTTGTAGAAAAAATTTGTTAAACTTTTATTTCTATAGACAATTTTGATAAACTTTTATTTGTGTAGGAAATTTTGTAAAAATTTTATTTCTATTGAAAATTTTGTCAAAATTGCATTTCTATGGAAAATTTAGAACATCTTGTCAAAATTTTATTTCTATTGAAAATTTTGTCAAAATGTTAGTTCTATTGAAAATTTTTCACAATTTTATTTCTATAGAAAATTTTGCCAATATTTTATTTCTGTAGAAAATTTCGTCAAAAATTTTATTTTTATAGAAAATTTTGTCAAAATTTTATTTCTATGGAAAGTTTTCTCTAAATTTTATTTCTATAGTAAATTTTCTCAAAATTTAATTTCTATAGAAGATTTTGTCAAGATTTTATTTCTATGGAAATTTTTTTCTAAAATTATATCTATACAAAATTTTATAAAAATTTTATTCCTATAGAAAATTTTGTAAAAATTTTATTTCTATAGAAAATTTTGTCAAAATTTAATTTCTATGGAAAATTTTGTCAAAATTTTTTTCTATAGAAAATTTTGTAAATTTTTTTTTTTTTTATAGAAAATTTTGTCAAGATTTTATTTTTGTAGAAAAAATTTGTTAAACTTTTATTTCTATAGACAATTTTGATAAACTTTTATTTGTGTAGGAAATTTTGTAAAAATTTTATTTCTATTGAAAATTTTGTCAAAATTTCATTTCTATGGAAAATTTAGAACATCTTGTCAAACTTTTATTTCTATTGAAAATTTTTGTCAAAATGTTAGTTCTATTGAAAATTTTTCACATTTTTATTTCTATAGAAAATTTTGTCAAAATTTTATTTCTATAGAAAATTTCGTCAAAATTTTATTTTTATAGAAAAATTTGTCAAAATTTTATTTCTATAGAAAATTTTCTCTAAATGTTATTTCTATAGTAAATTTTCTCAAAATTTAATTTCTATAGAAAATTTTATCAAAATTTTATTTCTATAGAATTTTTTTTTTTCAAAATTGTATTTCTAAAGAAAATGTTGTCAAGATTTTATTTCTATGGAATTTTTTTTCTAAAATTATTTCTATACAAAATTTTATAAAAATTTTATTCCTATAGAAAATTTTGTAAAAATTTTATTTCTATTGAAAATTTTGTAAAAATTTTATTTCTATAGAAAATTTTGTCAAAATTTTATTTCTATTAAAAATTTTGTCAAAATTTTATTTCTTTTGAAAATTTAGTCAAAATTTTATTTCTATAGAAAATTTTGTCAAAATTTTATTTCTATAGAAAATTTTGTCAAAATTTTATTTCTATAGAAATTTTTGTCAAAATTTTATTTCTTTAGAAATTTTTTTAAAAATTTTATTTCTATCGAAATTTTTTTCAAAATTTATTTCTATACAAATTTTTTTCAAAATTTATTTCTATACAAAATTTTGTAAAAATTTTATTCCTATACAAAATTTTTTGAAAATTTTATTTCTATAGAAAATTTTGTCAAAATTTTATTTCTATAAAGAATTTTGTCAAAATGTTGTTTTTATAGAAAATTTATTTCTATTGAAAATTTTGTCAAAATATAAATAATTTTCTCTTATTTTCTCATTAAATAAAAATGTTGAAAAATCTCTGTATCAAAATTCGACTTTTTTATACTCACAAAAGAAAAAATTTTAGAAGTCGACTTTTACAAATTTGGAAGAAATTCAATTGTTTTGATTAATTTTTTTTAATTTAACAAAATAAAAATTAATCCATTAAATGTTTAATTTCATATTTTTTTCAAATTGAACTAAAATTTTAATTGGAAAAATTTTTGGTGATATTTATTATAATTACAAGTTATGCACTGTGCTTTCCTTCATTTTCTAATTGTTTTAGGGGTTCTTGTTTTTCTTGATGCAAAGGAACACGGAAGCGTCTTCGCCTTAAATGACTTCAGCATGATTTATTTTTGGGCAAACAATGTGAAAGGAATGTCAAAATTAAATGACCAAAATTAATGGCATGTGAAAAAAAATTAATAATTTTGTTGTTGTTGTATAGACATAACATGAAATATTTGTAATCATGGTGTGAGTTGTTAAAATTCTCGAAAGGAAGAAGATAAGCTATGACGACAATAATATCATCATCCAAACAATACCTGACACTTTGGTGGCCGAGTGTATTTATTTATGAGTGTATACGAGGGATAAATTTTGTATTAAAAAAAAAGGAAATTTTCTGTAGATAGGTTGAATAGTTATAATTTTCCAAATTGATTATGTTTTAGTGGAGAAATATCAATATTTATAAAAACCAATTTATGTTATTATGTTTTTTTTTTTTTGGTTAGTTTGAGTGGCGGTTGCTTCGTTTGTTGTGTGTGTATGTGTCAGTTTCGCTGTTGTTAAGCTACCATAGGGAAGTAAGTTTGAGAGCCATTGGTAGTAACAGAGTAAGCTAAAGCAATGACATTAACAGTGATGCTAATTTAGCTATTTTACTAACTAGATCTAGCTCTTTTAGATGTTGAAATGATGCGAAATTTCTGAAATCGGTATTAGCTAGTAATTCAGACATATGTATATTTATTTCATTTTTGCTATTTTCGCAAATTTTTTACGAGGGCTGTTTTTTTTAGTTCGGTATTAGAGAACAAAGGAAATAATCGAAAACACCGTGTTATGTATGAAGGGGACATGATCTAATAATTTAATGCATCGTATCATAGAAGTTTTTATTTGAGATCAATATTATCTGTTAGTTATTCTGTTCTCAGAAAGGGAAAACATAAAGAGGGATGAATTGACAGTCTGGAAATGAAAGAAACGAAAGAAGAAAAAACAAGTATATATGGCCGTAAGTTCGGCCAGGCCGAATCTTATGTACCCTCCACCATGGATTGCGTAGAAACTTCTACGAAACACTGTCATCCACAATCGAATTACTTGGGTTGTGGTATCTTAACTTAACTTCTTAACATCGTTTTCTAAATTGTGAGTTAGTCCATACGTGGTATATATTAGACAAAAAAGGTATGTGTAGGTAAGTCTACAAATAATTACGAATCGATATGGACTTTTGCACGGTACGTAGGGAGCCAGAATTGAAATATGGGGTTCGCTTATATGGGGGCTATATACAATTATGAACTTGATATGAACCAATTTGTGTGTAATTGGGGTTCGATTTATTTGAGGGCTATATATAACTATAGACCGATATGGACCTAGTTAGTCATGGTTGCTAATGACCATATACTAGCACAATGTACCAAATTTCAACTGACTCGGATGAAATTTGTTCCTCCAAGAGGTTCCAAAACCAAATCTCGGGATCGGTTTATATGGGGGCTATATATGATTATGGACTGATATGGACCACTTTTGGAATGGTTGTTAAATATCATATAGTAAAACCACATACCAAATTTCAATAAGATCAGATGAATTTTGTTTCTCCAAAAGGCACCGGAGGTCAAATCTGGGGATCGGTTTATATGGGGGCTATATATAATTATGGACAGATTTGGACCAATTTTTGCATGGTTGTTAGATACCATATACCAACGCTATGTACGAAATTTCAGCCGGATCGGATATATATTTATATATAAATATAATAATGCTAATGTGAAATTAATATGGGTCGGACGGGACAGAGGACGTAAAGGAATGACTTTGAACGGACGGACATGTTATACTATATATGGGTATATTATCGGGAAGTGAGCCATAGACAAAGGCTACATATTTGGAAGATGTAGAAGGGCTGGTGGCTCAAATTGACGTGACTTCAGACAGATGACAGTGATTGCTAGCTTATTTCTTTTTTTGGTTGGTATTCTTATTAATCATTTCTTTGACACGAAGATATTTATGTTTTCTCTCATGGTGACTTGTGGTGAAATGTATCCATCCCCCAGAACAGTCGAGCTACCGGATAACGCACCGTGTCAATAACATCATTTCTAAATATGTCAATAGAAATAAAATTTTGACAAATTTTACTAAAGGAATAAAATTTTGACAAAAATCTTCGATAGGAATAAACTTTTGGCAAACATTTTCTATAGGAATAAAATTTTGACAAAAATTTTCTATAGGTACAAACTTTTGACACAATTTTCTACTGAAATAAAATTTTGAAAAAATTTTCTACTGCAATAAAATTTTGACAAAATTTTCTACTGAAATAAAATTTTGACAAAATTTTGTATAGCAAAACAAAATTGACAAAGTTTTGTATAGCAAAAAAAATTGACAAAATTTTCTATAGAAATAAAATTTTGACAAAAATTTTCTATAGGAATAAACTTTGGCAAAATTTTCTATAGAAATAAAATTTTGACAAAAACTTTCTATAGGAATAAACTTTGGCAAAATTTTCTTTAGGAATAAAATGTTGACATAATTTTCTATAGAAATAAAATGTTGGCAAAAATTTTATATAGGAATAAAATGTTTACAAAATTTTCTTTGGGAACACAATTTTGACAAAATTTGCTATGGTTAGGTTAGGTTATGTGGCAGCCCGATGTATCAGGCTCACTTAAACTATTCAGTCCATTGTGATACCACAGTGGTGAACTTCTCTCTTATCACTGAGTGCTGCCCGATTCATGTTAAGCTCAATGGCAAGGGACCTCCTTTTTATAGCCGAGTCCGAACGGCGTTCCACATTCCAGTGAAACCACTTAGAGAAGCTTTGAAACCCTCAGAAATGTCACCAGCATTACTGAGGTGGGATAATCCACCGCTGAAAAACTTTTTGGTGTTCGGTCGTAGCAGGAATCGAACCCACGACCTTGTGTATGCAAGGCGGGCATGCTAACCATTGCACCACGGTGGCACGGTGGTTTGCTATAGAAATAAAATTGTGACAAAATTTTCTATCGATATAAAATTTTGACGAAATTTTCTACAGATATAAAATTTTGACAAAATTTTGTATAGCAAAAAAAAATTGACAAAATTTTCTATAGGAATAAAATTTTGACCAAAATGTTCTATAGGTACAAACTTTTGACACAATTTTCTACTGAAATAAAATTTTGACAAAATTTTCTACTGCAATAAAATTTTGACAAAATTTTCTACTGAAATAAAATTTTGACAAAATTTTCTATCGATATAAAATTTTGACAAAATTTTGTATAGCAAAAAAATAATTGACAAAATTTTCTATAGAAATAAATTTTTGACAAAAATTTTCTTAAGCAATAAAATGTTGACAAAATTTTCTATAGAAATAAAATGTTGACAAAATTTTCTATAGAAAATAAAAGTTGGCAAGCATTTTATAAAAGAATAACATTTTGACAAAATTTTCTTTGGGAGCACAATTTTGACAAAATTTGTTATAGAAATAAAATTTTGACAAAATTTTTCATAGGATTTTTCTGTAGGAAAAAATTTTGACAAAATTTTCTATAGAAATAAAATTTTGACAAAATATTCTATAAAAATAAATTTTGACAAAATATTCTATAAAAATAAAATTTTGACAAAAATTTTCTATAGGAATAAACTTTGGCAAAATTTTCTTTAGTAACTCAATTTTGAAAAAATTTTGTATAGAAATAAATTTTTGACAAAAAATTTCTTTAGGAATAAAATGTTGGCAAAATTGTTCTATTGAATTAAAATTTCGACAAAAATTTTCTATAGGAATAAACTTTGGCAAAATTTTCTTAAGAATACCATTTTGACAAAATATGCAAAATAAATAAGAAATACATTTTGGACAAAAATTTTGTTAAGCAATAAAATGTTGAAAAAATTTTCTATAGATATAAAATTTTGACAAAATTTTGTATAGCAAAAAAAAATTGACAAAGTTTTCTATAGAAATAAAATTTTGAAAAAATTTTCTATACGAATAAACTTTGGCAAAATTTTCTTTAGGAATACAATTTTGGCAAAATTTTGTATAGAAATAAATTTTTGACAAAAATTTTCTTAAGCAATAAAATGTTGACAAAATTTTCCATAGAAATAAAATGTTGACAAAATTTGCTATAGAAAATAAAAGTTGGCAAAAATTTTATATAGGAATAAAATTTTGACAAAATTTTCTTTGGGAACACAATTTTAACAAAATTTGCTATAAAAATAATATTTTGACAAAATTTTCTATCGATATAAAATTTTGACAAAATTTTCTATAGATATAAAATTTTGACAAAATTTTGTATAGCAAAAAAAAATTGACAAAATTTTCTATAGGAATAAAATTTTGACAAAAATTGTCTATAGGTACAAACTTTTGACACAATTTTCTACTGAAATAAAATTTTGACAAAATTTTCTACTGCAATAAAATTTTGACAAAATTTTCTACTGAAATAAAATTTTGACAAAATTTTCTACTGAAATAAAATTTTGACAAAATTTTCTATAGATATAAAATTTTGACAAAATTTTGTATAGCAAAAAAAAAATTTACAAAATTTTCTATAGAAATAAATTTTTGACAAAAATTTTCTTAAGCAATAAAATGTTGACAAAATTTTCTATAGAAATAAAATGTTGACAAAATTTTCTATAGAAAATAAAAGTTGGCCAAATTTGTATACAGGAATAAAATTTTGACAAAATTTTCTTTGGGAACACAATTTTAACAAAATTTGGTATAGAAATAAAATGTTGACAAAATTTTCTATAGAAAATAAAAGTTGGCCAAAGTTGTATACAGGAATAAAATTTTGACAAAATTTTCTTTGGGAACACAATTTGAACAAAATTTGGTATAGAAATAAAATTTTGACAAAATTTTTCATAGGATTTTTCTGTAGGAAAAAAAATTGACAAAATTTTCTTTCGAAATAAAATTTTGACAACAATTTTCTATAGAGATAAAATTTGGAAAAAATTTTCTATAGAAATTCAATTTTGAAAAAAAAATTTTATAGGAATACACTTTGGAAAAATTTTCTTTAGGGACTCAATTTTGAAAAAGTTTTGTAAAAAAATTTTCTTTAGGAATAAAATGTTGACAAAAATTTTCTATAGAATTAAAATTTCAACAAAAATTTTCTATAGGAATAAACTTTGGCAAAATTTTCTTAAGAATACAAGTTTGACAAAATTTTGTATAGAAATAAATTTTTGACAAAAATTTTCTTAAGCAATAAAATGTTGACAAAATTTTCTATAGAAATAAAATATTGACAAAATTTTCTATAGGAATAAAATTTTGACAAAATTTTCTTTGGGAACACAATTTTGACAAAATTTGCTATAGAAATTAAATTTTGACATAATTTTTTATAGGAATAAACTTTGGCAAAATTTTCTTTAAGAATTCAATTTTGAAAAAATTTTGTATAGAAATAAATTTTTGACAAAAATTTTCTTTAGGAATAAAATGTTGACAAAAATTTTCTATAGAATTAAAATTTACTATAGGAATAAACTTTGGCAAAATTTTCTTAAGAATACAATTTTGACAAAATTTTCTTTAGGAACACAATTTTGACAAAATTTGCTATAGAGTAAGTAGGAGTAAAATTTTGACGACAATTTTCTATAGAAATAAAATTTTGACATAATTTTCTATAGATATGAAATTTTGACAAATTTTTCTATAGAAATAAAATTGTGACAAAATTTTCTGTAGAAATAAAATTTTGACAACTTTTCTGTAGAAATAAAATTATGACAAACTGTCTATAGAAATAATATTATGACAAAATTGTCTTCAGAAATAAAATTTGGACAACTTTTGTGTAGAAATAAATTATGACAAAATTGTCTATAGCAATAATATTATGACAAAATTGTCTATAGAAATAAAATTTTGGCAAAATTTGCTACAGAAATATAATTTTAAGAAAGTTTTCTGCGAAAATAAAATTTTGAAAAAAAAACTTTTCTTTGAGAATAAATTTTTAAAAAAGATTTTTTTTAATCTGGCAGACTTTTGGTAAAATTGTCTTGAAATTTTGATAGATTAATGTTGGAACGAGTGGTAACCATGACCTACATTTTTTCGGTCGTAGTTGATCCATGATGGTGGGTATTTTAAGATTCGGCTTGGCCGTATATAATTGCTTCTTATTAACTCCCCTGATATATTCCAATTAATTTTCATTTAAGGAATGAATTATTTTTTTTTTATATAACAATCAGTTAGCCTTTTGCCGATGAAAACAGAGAAATAAGAGAAATTTGAATTGTTAACTAAATGCGAATTATTTGCGTCATAAATGGCCCAAATTTCAACTTAAATGACATCGACGACCACAGAAAAACAGAAACAGAAATAGACGAGAGAACGACTGAATAAATAAACAAAATATCCATTCATCCAAACGAGCGTCCATAGCCTCAAAAGGAATGATCACACTTGTCGTCATTTGAGATGGGTTAGTGGAATTCCAAGGGGGACGAGCGATTAGCGCCAACATCACCAAATTACGCAGGCCATAGTCAACAGTCTGAGTCTCTAGAACGCTCGATTATTGTTATTCCGTTGTTTGGACTCGTTCGTGTGATTCATGGCATATGACAGCGAATAACAACGGCATTTGACAATGGACACTAGGCGGTCGGTCAATCGGCCACCCACCTCAGGCACCGCCACCACCAATACCCGGCCAATGTAAACATGCATCAACATCAGTCAACAACTTCATAAAATGTTGACCATCCATCGATCAATCGATCGATCGTTGGGTGGATCGTTGTGTGATCGATGCTGTCTCGACCATTTGAGCAGTGCAAAACAATTCGACGGTGTTTGTCTTTTTTATGATTTCAATTCTGGTGGGATTTGTTTTTTTTTTTTTTATTATTTCGTGGAAATTTTGAATATGCAAATGAGCTGAAAACACAATGCCCTGGGTTATTTTGCAATAGCAAGCGAGGACAACTTGATGGGGAAAAACAATCACGAAGGTTAACAAATCACACTAGCTGGTATATGAGATGTCGTGGAAAAATTGATTCACCTGACGATTATCAGGCGACACTTAGTACAGCCACGAGGATGATACATTTTTCAAATTTGAAGTCAATGTGTATTCAAACATTAATCAATCAATTCGTCAAGGTTGAATGGTTGGACTCTTGCCACCTGATGATGAAGGTGTGGCATTTACAACGCCTACTGCAATAATTGCAAATTAATGGGTGGGGGGGTCAATAGCAGTTGCGGTAGCCAAGGTCACACAGATCTAGTCTTTTGACAGATAGTCAATAGATTTTTTTTCTAAATTTGCAAAAATCGACGTTTGCAATTGTTGCAAAAGAGAGAAAGTGGAGCAGAATCAGTATCCAATGATAAGAGAAAGAGACAGAGAGTGTTGGTTACAGTGACAACCCGATTTGAATTAAGCTCACTTCATTGTAAGAAGGGAGAAGTTCACGACTGTGGTATCACAATGTACTGAATAGTCTAAGTGAGCCTAAAATATTGGGCTGCCTCTATACCTAACCTACCTATATATAGAGGACAGAGAACGCAAACCTGTAGGGATTTTAGAATCTCGTACTATTATAGGCTTTGAATAATAAACATAATAAATGCTCTTGCAACATATTTATGTTGTTTATATATGGGAGGAAGCAGAGAATGTAAGAGAGAGAGAGAGAGAGAGAGAGAGGGAGAGAGTGTTTGCAATTAATGGTGGTGGAATATGATTAGTCACTAATCATTAGTGTGTTGAGTATATGGATCGATGGAATATTTGCCCTCTCTCTCTTGTGAGTACAGTGAAACCTCTAAAACCGAACACCTCTCGAAAGTGGGCAATTGTGGTGAGACTTTTGCTATATCAAGACATTAAAATTAACCTCTGTTAACTGAACACTTCCCAAATATGAACAAAATCATGTTTTATTATTATCTTCTTAGGTATTGCAACGTGGTTTTCTTCGTGGGCTGAGGTAGTCCAGTGGCCGTCCAGGATTACCGTTTAAGGGCCCACGAACCTTAAATAAGAACACACTCGTTTATTTCTTTTACTGAAAACGTTTTTACTCGTTTTGTTTGTTATTGTTGGCTTCTCTTCAATCGTTATTGTTGTTTTTGATCTCAGCTTAAAGCCATGCATTGACTAAACTACAAGTGTAGCTTAACCAACAGAGGAAAAGTATGCTTGTCAAATTTATTTGGGCAAAGCCCTATAGACTGCAAGATGGTTGGATGTACAGCTGTTTCGGAATTACCACATTCCTCATCAGCATCCTCTACTTGCAGCAAAACTATCAACCAATTATCAGAATAAATTCGGGTAATTCACTCAACCCAAAGTGAACTACACTTGAACCTCCCTTATTCACAATGAACGGTCTGGTTGTTGGGGTGGTGTTGGGCTGTGTTGTGTTGGAGACACAGCTGCCATTCGAGCTAAAAATAACACAAGTTTACACATGTACATTCAATGAGAGTCGACTTTTCACTGTAAATGTACACTTGATGAGAGTCGACTTTTCTTATGTATTTTGATCTGCTGAATTCGAAGACAAATGTTTAAAATTTTATTTTTATGGAACAGTTTTTGAGATATGCCGTTATTTCTAGTTTTCGCTCTTATTTTTTCACTTAACAAATTATATCTCAAGTTAGAAATGTCCGACTGTATCGTTGTTGGTACTTAACTGAAAGGTATTAAGATGACAAATAATCGTGTATAATTGGATCTGTGAATATCGATGCGAAAAAGCCAACGTTTCAAAAACATAGTATTTTACAATAGAACTTTTCCGCCAGAAAAGTATAAACCATTGACAATATGTCGGGTTTCATGGTCGTATAGCTGATACTCTAACGTAAGTAATAAAACCAATTAGAACAAATACGACCGAAAAATGACAAAGTTATAAGCAATTGAATGATGTCAAATTATGCAAATATGAGGCACTCACCCACACAAAAATGCATTTCTCTGTGGCCGAGAGGCATAAACCTAACAAAACAACAATTTTTATTTCTATAGAAAATTTTGTCAAAATTTTATTATACCCTCCACCATAGGATGGGGGTATATTAACTTTGTCATTCCGTTTGTAACACATCGAGATATTGCTCTAAGACCCCATAAAGTATATATATTCTGGGTCATGGTGAAATTCTGAGTCGATCTGAGCATGTCCTTCCGTCCGTCCTTCCGTCCATCCGTTGCAATCACGCTAACCGAACGAAACAAGCTATCGACTTGAAACTTGGCACAAGTAGTTGCTATTGATGTAGGTCGAATGGTATTGCAAATGGGCCATATCGGTCCACTTTTACGTATAGCCCCCATATAAACGGACCCCCAAATTTGGCTTGCGGGTCCTCTAAGAGAAGCAAATTTCATCCGATCCGGCTGAAATTTAGTACGTGGTGTTAGTATATGGTATCCAACAACCGTGCAAAAATTGGTCCACATCGGTCCATAATTATATATAGCCCCCATGTAAACCGATCCCCAGATTTGGCTTGTGGAGCCTCTAAGAGAAGCAAATTTCACCCGATCTTGCTGAAATTTGGTACACGATGTTGGTATATGGTCTCTTACAACCATTCAAAAATTGGTCCACATCGGTCCATAATTATATATAGCCACCATATAAACCGATCCCCAAATTTGGCTTGTGGAGCCTCTAGGAGAAGCAAATTTCATCCGATCTTGCTGAAATTTAGTACACGATGTTGGTATATGGTCTCTAACAACCGTGCAAAAATTGGTTCACATCGGTTCATAATTATATATAGCCCCCATATAAACCGATCCCCAGATTTGGCTTGCGAAGTCTTCAAGAGAAGCAAATTTCATCCAATCCGGTTTTAATTTGGCGCATGGTGTTAGTATATGATCTTTAACAGCCGTGCCAGAATTGGTCCATATCGGTCCATAATTATATATAGCCCCCATATTCTCCAGATTTGATCTCCGGAGCCTCATGGAGGAGCAAAATTCATCCGATTCGGTTCAAATTTGGAACGTCGGCCGCTAACAACCATACCAAAATTGGTCCATATAGGTCTGTAGTTATATATAGCTGATCTCCAATCACACAAAAATTGGTCCATATCGGTTCATAATCATGGTTGCCACTCGAGACAAAAATATTCTATCAAAATTTTATTTCTATGGAAAATTTTGTCACAATTTTATTTCTATAGAAAATTTTGTCAAAATTTTATTTCTATAGAAAATTTTGTTAAAATTTTATTTCTGTAGAAAATTTAGTCAAAATTTTATGTCTACTTTGTCAAACTGAATTATATACGTATTTGATCGATCTTTTTTGATTTAATATATACCACTTATGGACTTACATACAATTTAGAAGATGGTGTTAGGAGGTTTTAAGATACCTTGCCATCGGCAAGCGTTACCGCAACTTAAGTAATTCGATTGTGGATGGCAGTGTTTAGAAGAAGTTTCTACGCAATCCATGGTGGAGGGTACAGAAGCTTCGGCCTGGCCGAACTTACGGCCGTATATACTTGTTTTTATAGAAAATTTTGTCAAACTTTTATTTCTATAGAAAATTTGTCAAAATTTTTTTTCTGTAGAAATTTTTGTCAAAATTTTATTACTATAAAAAAAATTTTTTTTGTCAAAATTCTATTTCTATACAAATTTTGTCAAAATTTTAGTTCAATAGAAAATTTTGTCAAATTTTATTTCTATAGCAAATTTTGTCAAAATTTTATTTCTATAGAAAATTTTTCAAAATTTTATTTGTATATAAAAAATTTTGTCAAAATTTTATTTCAATAGTAAAATTTTGTCAAATTTTAATTTTTATAGAAGATTTTGTAAAAATTTTATTTTTACAGAAAATTTTGTCAAAATTTTATTTTATAGAAAATTTTGTCAAAATTTTATTTTTATAAAAAATTTTGTGAAAATTTTGTTTCTATAAAAAAATTTGTCAAAATTTAATTTCAATAGTAAAATTGTGTCAAAATTTTGTTTCTATAAAAAATTTTGTCAAAATTTAATTTTTAAAGAAAATGTTTTCAAACTTTTATCTCTATAGAAAACTTTGTCAAAATTTTATTTCTATAGAAAATTTTGTCAAAATTTTATTTCAATAGTAAAATTTTGTCAACAATTTTAGTTCAATAGAAAATTTTGTCAAATTTTATTTCTCTAGCAAATAGAAAAATTTTTTCAATAAAATAATTGGTTGATAGTTTGTCTGCAAGTAGAGGATGCTGATGAGGAATGAGGTAATTCCGAAACAGCTGTACATCCAACCATCTTGCAGTCTATAGGGCTTTGCCCAAATAAATTTGACAAACATTCTTTTTCTCTGTTGGTTAAGCTACACTTGTAGTTTAGTCAATGCATGGTTTTAAGCTGAAATCAAAAACAACAACAATTTTTTCAAAATTTTATTTCAATAGTAAAATTTTGTCCAAATTTTATTTCTATAGAAAATTTTGTTAAAATTTTATTTCTTTAGATAATTTTGTCAAATTTTAATTTCTATAGAAGATTTCGTCAAAATTTTATTTCTATAGAAAATTTTGTCAAAATTTATTTCTTTAGCAAATTTTGTCAAATTTTATTTCTTTAACAAATTTTGTCAAAATTTTATTTCTATAAAAAATTTTGTCAAAATTTTATTTATATAAAAATGCAGTCAAAATTTTATTCAATAGTAAAATTTTGTCAAAATTTTATTTCAATAGAAAATTTTGTCCAGTTTTATTTCTTTAGCAAATTTTGTCAAAATTTTATTTCTATAGAAAATTTTGCCAAAATTTTATTTCAATAGTAAAATTTTGTCAAAATTTTATTTCTATAAAAAATTTTCTTTAGCAAATTTTGTCAAAATTTTATTTCTATAAAAAATTTTGTCAAAATTTTATTTCTATAGAAAATTTTCTCAAATTAATTGGTTGATAGTTTTGCTGCAAGTAGATAATGCTGATGAGGAATGTGGTAATTCCGAAACGTGCGTCCATCCAACCATCTTGCAGTCTATAGGGCTTTGCCCAAATAAATTTGACAAACATTATTTTCTTCTGTTGGTTGAGCTACATTTGTAGTTTAGCAAATGCATGGTTTTAAGCTGAAATTAATAACAATAACAATTTTCTCAAAATTTTATTTCAATAGTAAAATTTTGTCCAAATTTTATTTCTATAAAAATGTTTATTTCTATAGAAAATTTTGTTAATTTTTTTTTTCTTTATATAATTTTGTCAAATTTTAATTTCTAAAGAAGATTTTGCCAAAATTTTATTTTTATAGAAAATTTTGTCAAAATTTATTTCTTTAGCAAATTTTGTCAAATTTTATTTCTTTAACAAATTTTGTCAAAATTTTATTTCTATAAAAATTTTTGTCAAAATTGTATGTCTATAGAAAATTTTGTAAAAATTTTAGTTCAATAGAAAATTTTGTCAAATTTTATTTCTTTAGCAAATTTTGTCAAAATTTTATTTCTATAAAAAATTTTGTCAAAATTTTATGTTTATAGAAAATTTTGTCAAAATTTTATTTCAGTAGTAAAATTTTGTCAAAATTTTAGTTCAATAGAAAATTTTGTCAAATTTTATTTCTTAGCAAATTTTGTCAAAATTTTATTATATATATAAAAAATTTTGTCAAAATTTTATTTCAATAGTAAAATTCTATCAAAATTTTTGTTCAATAGAAAATTTTGTCAAATTTTATTTCTTTAGCAAATTTTGTCAAAATTTTATTTCAATAAAAAATTTTGTCAAAATTTTATTTCAATAGTAAAATTTTGTCAAAATTTTAGTTCAATAGAAAATTTTGTCAAAATTTTGGTTCAATAGAAAATTTTGTCAAATTTTATTTTTTAGCAAATTTTGTCAAAATTTTATTTCTATAAAAAATTTTGTCAAAATTGTATGTCTATAAAAACTGTTGTCAAGATTTTATTTCATCACAAAGTTTTGTCAAAATTTTATTTCTATAGAAAATTTTGCCCAAATATTATTCCTACAGAATATTTTATAAAAAAAAAATATTTCTATTGAAAATTTTCTCAAAACTTTATTTCTATAAATTTTTTTTCAAAATTTTATTTCTATCAAAAATTTTTTTTCAAAATTTTATTTCTATCAAAAATTTTTTTCAAAATTTTATTTCTATCAAAATTTTTTTTCAAAATTTTATTTCTATAGAAAATTTTATCAAAATTTTATTTCGTTTTGTTTGTTATTGTTGGCTTCTCTTCAATCGTTATTGTTGTTTTTTTTTTTGATCTCAGCTTAAAGCCATGCATTGACTAAACTACAAGTGTAGCTTAACCAACAGAGGAAAAGTATGCTTGTCAAATTTATTTGGGCAAAGCCCTATAGACTGCAAGATGGTTGGATGTACAGCTGTTTCGGAATTACCACATTCCTCATCAGCATCCTCTACTTGCAGCAAAACTATCAACCAATTATCAGAATAAATTCGGGTAATTCACTCAACCCAACGTGAACTACACTTGAACCTCCGAAACAGCTGTACATCCAACCATCTTGCAGTCTATAGGGCTTTGCCCAAATAAATTTGACAAGCATACTTTTCCTCTGTTGGTTAAGCTACACTTGTAGTTTAGTCAATGCATGGCTTTAAGCTGAGATCAAAAAAAAAACAACAATAACGATTGAAGAGAAGCCAACAATAACAAACAAAACGAATGAAGATAGAGGAAGCACGCTCAAAAACAAACCCAGCCAAATACATACAAATCGATGATTTGAGTTTGGCAAAGGAAAAGAGATATGCTGGCAAATTTGTTTAGGCAGTAGCCGACTATCAAACCCTTTTTCGGGAGGTTCAAGTGTAGTTCACGTTGGGTGAGTGAATTACCCGAATTTATTCTGACAATTGGTTGATAGTTTTGCTGCAAGTAGAGGATGCTGATGAGGAATGTGGTAATTCCGAAACAGCTGTACATCCAACCATCTTGCAGTCTATAGGGCTTTGCCCAAATAAATTTGACAAGCATACTTTTCCTCTGTTGGTTAAGCTACACTTGTAGTTTAGTCAATGCATGGCTTTAAGCTGAGATCAAAAAAAAAAACAACAAAATTTTATTTCTATAGAAAATTTTGTCAAAAATTTATTTCTATTGAAAATTTTCTCAAAATATTATTTCTATAGATAATTTTGTCAAAATTTTATTTCAATAGTAAAAAATTTTGTCAAAACTTTATTTCTATAGAAAATTTTGTCAAAATTTTATTTCTATAGAAAATGTTGTCAAAATTTTATTTCTATAGAAAATTTTGTTAAAATTTTATTTCTATAGAAAATTTTGTCAAAATTTTTATTGAAAATTTTCTCAAAATTTTATTTCTATAGAAAATTTTGTCAAAATTTTATTTCTATAGAAAATTTTGTCAAAATTTTATTTCTATAGAAAATTTTGTCAAAATTTTATTTCTATATAAAATTTTGTCAAAATTTTATTTCTATAGAAAATTTTGTCAACATTTTATTTCTATAGAATTTTCTCAAAATTTTATTTCTATAGAAAATTTGATCAAAATTTTATTTCAATAGTAAAAAATTCTGTCAAAATTTTATTTCTATAGAAAATTTTGTCAAAATTTTATTTCTATAGATTATTTGTCAAAATTTTATTTCTATAGAAAATTTTGCCCAAATATTATTCCTACAGAATATTTTATAAAAAAAATTATTTCTTTTGAAAATTTTCTCAAAATTTTACTTCTATAAATTTTTTTTGTCAAAATTTTTATTTCTATAAATTTTTTTTCAAAAATTTATTTCTATAGAAAATTTTGTCAAAATTTTATTTCTATCGAAAATTTTGTCAAAATTTTATTTCTATAGAAAATGTTGTCAACATTTTATTTCTGTAAAAAATTTTTTTATTTTATAAAAAAATTTTTTCTTTGAAAATTTTCTCAAAATTTTATTTCTATAAAATTTTTTTTCAAAATTTTATTTCTATAGAAAATTTTGTCAAAATTTTATTTCTATAGGAAATTTTGTCAAAATTTTATTTCTATAGAAAATTTTGTCAAAATTTTATTTCTATAGAAAATATTGTCAAAATTTCTATAACAGGATTTAAGAGAAGTTTTTATATTTTTCGGAGGCAGTTTTCATTTGTGGACATTTTTTGTAAATTTTTTTAATTTTTTATATATTTTTGAATAGAGACTTTTAACATACATGTCGTTTAGTTTTCCCTTGGATATATACTCAAATTTCCATTTATAAATATCAATTGAATCTTAAAGATTGTGACACATATCATTGCCATCATCAACGTGTTGGTCACTTATAAAAATGTCATTCACATTCTATGGCCCATTTCAGTGACATTTCAATTTTCCCACATTATTTTCACAGTTCATTGAGGAAAAAATTATACTGAAGGAAAAAAAATGCCATGAGATAGGAGTTTTGGGTTATCTGACGATAATGATGACTCTCCTATCCATCCACCCACTAAAACTCCACGCACGCTTCCGGTAGTTGACATATTGTCGGGAGTCCCTCATCTTTTAGGGGTGAACTTTTTGTACATAGTTTGAATTCTCTTGACCTTTGACTTTCATTTGGGTAATGTGATTACGTTCTCGTACATTTGTTTGAATGTTTGTCTTAGCCCATATTGGGAATTGGGTCATATGTGTGATGTTTCTAGCTCATTTCTCAAGTATGTGTAGCTTTTTGGTAAGACCAGCTAGCGCCTCTAGCTGATTTTGTGGTTGCTGTTGCTATTGCCATTGCTGCTGCTGCTGCTACTTCAGTTGATGTTGATGGTGATGGCCTTCCATTATTCATAAGCGAATTTCATCATTACTTGAAATCCAAGCATTTTGATTTTAATTTTGTTTTGCTTTGGTCTTTTCTTGGGTGCTTTTTTGAACAACGCAATAACCCAAATTTCACCAGCAATTCAACAGTCATTGCAGAAAACAAAAACTGCCAAAAAGAGCGAATCTTTAAGTACGACGCAAAACCAAAAGCCATAGAAAGGAAAAGCAGACCACAGTGTGGACAACAAAGCCATACAAATATTAGGTAATCATTAGAAATTTTAAGGTATATAAGGGGAAAAAAACTTTGGTCAGGGTAAATTTCGCTTAGAAAATTTCAAAACGACAATAGCTCTAGACAGCTGACAGCTTCTCCTTTATATGGCCAATATCTCATGGGACTAAACGTTCTGAACTGTATAACATTTCGGTTTGTGGCAGTGGAGCTTTAGGTCTGAAGGTTTCATTAGGTGAACTGTTAACCCAATGATCTCAGTGTACGTCCGAAGACCTCAGTGTTCGAACAATAGGGCCGAAGATCGAACGACGTTTCGTTTTGAATCGACTATAAAAAGGGGATCACCTGTCATCGAACCAAATGTGGAATCGGACAGCACTCAGTGATAAGAGAGAAGTTTACTTTCACGGTCACTACTGTGGTATCACACTGAACTGAATAGTCTTCGTGAGTATATTATAAACACACGAATCTAGCCTGTAGACCAGGATCCGAAGGTCTAATTGGTGGAGCTATAAGACCGAAGAATGGTATGTCAGAAGGTTTAAGCCGCAGATCTTAGCAGAGGAACTGTCGGACCGAAGGCCTCAGTAGGGGAAATGTAAGATCAACGATCTCAGTTAGAGAACTATGGGCCCAAAGGTCTAATTGATCGGTCTAAGAGTGACAAGTGTAGCTTCATAGGTCTAGGTGATGAAACAGAACGGCTAGAAGTCTCAGTAGGGGAACTGTTGGACCTAGGGTCTCAGATGTATCTGTAGGATCGAAGGTCGCAGTCTGGCAAGTGTCATCCCAAAAGTCCTTGTAGTTGAACGCCGGAGAGTCTTGGTGTGACAAATATAAGCCAGAAGGTCCAAGCGGCAGATCTCAGGACCGAAGACCTCAGTAGGGGAAATGTAGGATCGACGATCGCAGTTAGAGAACTGTGAGCCAGAAATCCTAATTGGTGGATTTATAAATCACCAGATTGGTATGTGAGAAGGTCTAAGTATGGCAATGGGAGCCACCGTGGTGCAATGGTTAGCATGCCCGCCTTGCATACACAAGGTCGTGGGTTCGATTCCTGCTTCGACCGAACACAAAAAGTTTTTTAGCGGTGGATTATCCCACCTCAGTAATGCTGGTGACATTCCTGAGGGTTTCAAAACTTCTCTAAGTGGTTTCACTGCAATGTGGAACGCCGTTCGGACTCGACTATAAAAAGGAGGTCCCTTGTCATTGAGCTTAACATGGAATCGGGCAGCACTCAGTGATAAGAGAGAAGTTCACCAATGTGGTATCACAATGGTGAACTTCGGGCATGCTAACCATTGCACCACGGGAGCCAGCATGCCCGCCTTGCATACACAAGGTCGTGGGTTCGATTCCTGCTTCGACCGAACACCAAAAATTTTTTCAGCGGTGGATTATCCCACCTCAGTAATGCTGGTGACATTTCTGAGGGTTTCAAAGCTTCTGTAAGTGGTTTCACTGCAATGTGGAACGCCGTTCGGACTCGGCTATAAAAAGGAGGTCCCTTGTCAGTGAGCTTAACATCGAATCGGGCAGCACTCAGTGATAAGAGAGAAGTTCACCAATGTGGTATAACAATGGACTGAATAGTCTAAGTGAGCCTGATACATCGGGCTGCCACCTAACCTAACCTAAGTATGGCAATTGTAGCCCCATAGGTCTAAGTGATGAAACTCGACGACCACAAGTCTCAGTAGGGGAAATGTTGGACCGAAGGTCTCAGTGCGGTGTCAGTAGGAGCGAAGGTTTCAGTAAGGGAAATATAGTATCGATGATCAGTAAGAGAAAGTCTCATATGTTGAATTGATCGAGCCGAGTCCTCACTATGGCAACTGTAGGACCTAAAATCTCAGAGATCTATCTGTAGGATCGAAGGTCTCAGTACGACAAGTGTAAGTCTCTGTAGGGTAATTGAAGGCCGGAGAGTCTTGATGTGACAACTATAAGCCATGAGCCGCTTATCATATGTTAGTAGGGGAATTTTGGCACCGAAAGCCTCAGTAGGTTAAAGTGGCAGCCCGATTAAGATTCAGGCTCACTTAGACTGTTCAGTCCATTGTGATACGTAGGAGAAATGTAGGATCGACGATCGCAGTTAGAGAACTGTGAGCCAGAAATCCTAATTGGTGGAATTATAAATCACCAGATTGGTATGGGAGAAGGTCTAAGTATGGCAATTGTAGCCTCATAGGTCTAAGTGATGAAACTCGACGGCCACAAATATCAGTAGGGGAAATGTTGGACCGAAGGTCTCAGTGCGGTGTCAGTAGGAGCGAAGTTTTCAGTAAGGGAAATATAGTATCGATGACAGGAAGAGAAAGTCTCATATGTTGAATTGATCGAGCCGAGTCCTCACTATGGCAACTGTAGGACCTAAAATCTCAGAGATCTATCTGTAGGATCGAAGGTCTCAGTATGGCAAGTGTAAGCTCAAAAGTCTCTGTAGGGTAATTGAAGGTCGGAAAGTCTTGATGTGACAACTATAAGTCATAAGCCGCTTATCACAGTAGGGGAATTTTGGCACCGAAGGCCTCAGTGGGGGACACGTAGGATCGACGATCCCAGTTAGAGAACTGTCGGCCCAGAGGTCGAATTGGCCGTGTGACAACTATAAGCCAGAAAGTCAAAGCCGAAGATCTCAGTAGGGGAACTGTTTGCCCGAAGGCCTCAGTAGGGGAAATGTAGGATCAACGATTAGTAAATGAACTGTAGGCCTGAAAGTCTACTTGGTGGAATTAAAAGTCTGCGACATGTTGAACCCGTTGGATCGAAGGTTTCAGTGTAAGCTAGAAAGTCTCTGTAGGGTAATTGCAAGCCGAGAAGTCTTGGTGTGGCAACTTAAGTAAACGAGCTGTAGGCCTGAAAGTCTACTTGGTGGACTTAAAAGTCTGCAACCTGTTGGATCGAAGGTCTCAGTGTAAGCTAGAAAGTCTCCGCAGGGTAATTGCAAGCCGAGAAGTCTTGGTGTGGCAACTTAAAGCCGGGCAGTCCTTGCCGAAGATCTTAATAGGGGAACTGTAGGACCGAAGGTCTCAATAGGGAAAGTGTAGCATAGAAGGTATCAGTAAGGGAAGTGTAGAGCCTAAAGTCGCAGTATGGCAAGTGCTGGTCCAAACGTACCAAGGGCCTCAGTACGATAACATTACGTCCGACAACTAACTGATGGAAGTCCACGGCTGGAGGTATAAAAGGAATTTAGTACCGAAGGTCGCAACAAGGGATATGTAGGATCGATGGTCTCTCTATGGGGTATATAGGCCCGAAGGTGTGAGTAAGGTAACAGTATGTCAGAGAACTAAGTGGTGGATGTCCAAGGCCGGAGGTGTCAGCAGGAAACTTTAGGACCAAAGGTCTCAGAGCTGGGACTGTAAGAACAAAGGTCTCAATGGTGGCAAATTATGCCTGAGAGGCATAGTATGTCAACAGCAAGAACGGAAATCTCTGTAGAGTAGTTGTATGCCGGAAGGTATTACGGTAGCTAGAAGATCTCAATGGCGCATCTAGAGGTAGGAAGTCTTAATAGGGAAACTGTAGACACGTATGTTTCGGCGGGAGAAATGTAGGATTGAAGGTCTCAACAAAGGAACTGTCGAAACGTAGGTCTCATAAATGAACGCTAGAACCGAAGGTCTCAAACAGAGATTGTGAGTCGGAAGGTTCTAGTATGACAAGTGTAGGCCTGAAGATGTCAGTATTATGACCGCGACTTTTACGGGAATTGATTTCACCCTCGTGCCAGAGATGGAGGGTGCAAAAGTATCAGTAAGGGAACGGCATGTTCTATGGTCACAGTATAGCCATTGCAGCCTCATGGGTCTATGAGATGTAAGTCCATGGTCAGAATTTCTCTGTTGGGAAACTGTTGCCCCAAAGGTTTTGATGATGACTTTAGGACCGAATAACTCGGTAGGGGAACTACAGTTGCAGCAGGGAGAAATCTAGGATCGAAGGAATCAGTAAGGGAATGTAAAACAGATGGTCATCGTATAGAAAGTTTAGGATCGAAAATTTCAGTATAATGACTGTGGACCGAAAAGTCTCAGTAGGAGAACTATATGTTATACCCGAATATCTCAGAAGGGGGATTGAAAGCTCAGCCTCATTGGGTGGAAATGTAGGAAATTGAAGCCCCATAGGCCTATATGATGGCAACCCATGACCGGAGTTCTCAGTAGGGGAATTGTTGACCCAAAGGCTTCAGTACAGGGTCATGGTACCAGTATGGAAACTGTATACCCTAAAGGCTTTTTAGGGTAGCTCTAGGTGGGAAAGCGTTAGTGTGGTAACGATACCCCAGAAGGTCTCCTTGGTGGAACTAAACATCAGAAGAATGAAATGGTCAAAGTATAGCAATTGTACTCCACTACGTCCACGTGATGATACTTAACCGGAGGAGGCAACTGTAGGACCGAAGGTCTCAGTAAACCCGAAGGTAGCTATAAGCCACCGTGGTGCAATGGTTAGCATGCCCGCCTTGCATACACAAGGTCGTGGGTTCGATTCCTGCTACGACCGAACACCAACAAGTTTTTCAGCGGTGGATTATCCCACCTCAGTAATGCTGGTGACATTTCTGAGTGTTTCAAAGCTTCTCTAAGTGGTTTCACTGGAGTGTGGAACGCCGTTCGGACTCGGCTATAAAAAGGAGGTCCCTTGTCATTGAGCTTAACATGGAATCGGGCAGCACTCAGTGATAAGAGAGAAGTTCACCACTGTGGTATCACAATGGACTGAATAGTCTAAGTGAGCCTGATACATCGGGCTGCCACATAACCTAACCTAACCTAACCTAGCTGTAAGCCATAATGTCTGAGTGTTGGGCCTTTAAACCGGAGCTTTCGGTAAAGTAACTACAGACCCTAAAGTCTACGCAGGGGAAATGTAGGACCGAAAATATCAGTAAGGGACTGTAGAACCTAGGGTCCCAATATAGGAAGAATAGGGCCGAAGAGCCCAGTATGATGACTGTAGATCTAAAGATCTCTGTTGCCTCAGGTCTCTGCTGTCTCAGTGGCGGGACTGAGGGCTGAATACGGAAACGGTATGTTCAAAGACCACAGTAGGGCAATTTTAGACTTATATGTTGCGAAACTTTGTTCGAATATTGGATGGATGTGTACAACCGGAGGTCTCAGTAGAGGTTCTTTATTGCCGAACGTCTCGGTAAGAGAACTATAGGACTCAAAGTCACACTATGGCAACTGTAAGCCTAAAGGCCTTTGTTAGAGCATCTGCATGCCGTAAGGTCTTAGTGTAGCACATTTAAGGTCTCCATGGTGAGCCTTTTGGCCAGCGGTGTCAGCTAAGGAAGGTCTTAACAGTGGAAATGTAAGATCGAGGGTCCCAATAAAGGACTGTAGGAACGAAAGATTCAGTAGGGAAACTACACACCCTAAGATCTCAACAGGGGAGAGGTACGATCGAATGTATCAGTAAGGGACTGTAGAACCGAAGGTCACAGTATGGGAAGTGTATGTCCGATGATCTCTGTATGATGGCTGTGGATCCAAAGGACTCTATGGGGGAGCTATATACCCTAAGATCTTATAAGAGGGTCTGGAGTCCCAAAGGTCTCAGTACGGAACGGTATGTGTAAAGGTATTAGTATGGCTTTATTAGTCCTATAGGTTTAAGTGGTGGAAGTGTATGGCCGTACGACTCAGTAGAAGAACTTTTTTACGGAAGGTTTTGGTAAGGGGACTATAGAACCCACAGTCTCAGTTTGGTAGTTTTAGGCCCATACGTTTAAGTGATGAAAGTGCATGGCCGCACATATCAGTAGAGGAACTTTATGACCTAAGGTTTCAATAAGGGGAATATAGGACCCACGGTCTCAGTATAGCATAGGTAATCCCGAATATTTCTTTAGAGTTGCTGTAGGTGGGATGATCTTATTATAGCAACCAAAGGTCATAGTAGGCACTGAGGACGGGAACTGTTTGCCCGAAGCCTTAAAAGCCTAGAGCTCTAAGTGATGGAACTGAAAGGCCGGAGGTCTCAGTAGAGGAACTATAGGATCGAAGGTCTTTGAAGCATACATTTAGGTCCTAAAGTTACAGTAACAAACCTCTATGAACCAAGGTCGAACTGTACCATATGCACAACAAGTATGTATGGCCGTAAGTTCGGCCAGGCCGAATCTTATGTACCCTGGATAGCGTAAAAACTTTTACGAAAGACTGTCATCCACAATCGAATTAATTGGGTTGTGGTATCTTAACATTTCGTAACATCGTTTTCTAAATTGTGAGTTAGTCCATACGTGGTATATATTAGACAAAAAATGTATGTGTAGATAAGTCTACAAATAATTACGAATGGATATGGACTTTTGCACGGTACGTAGGGAGCCATAATTGAAATGTGGGGTCGCTTATATCGGGGCTGCATAGAATTATGAAATTCATGTGGACCAATTTTTGTGTGATTGGGGCTCGATTTATCTGAGAGCTATATATAACTATAGACCGATATGACCCTAGTTAGGCATGGTTGTTAACGGCCATATACTAGCACAATGTACCAAATTTGAACTGACTCGGATGAAATTTGCTCCTCCAAGAGGCTCAAAAACCAAATATCGGGATCGGTTTATATTGGAGCTATGATTATGGACTGATATGCACCACTTTTGGCACGGTTGTTAAATATCATATACTACCACCACGTACCAAATTTCAACCAGATCGGATGAATTTTGCTTCTCCAAAAGGCACCGGAGGTCAAATCTGGGGATCGATTTATATGGGGGTTATATATAATTATGGACTGATATGAACCAATTCCTGCATGGTTGTTGGATACCATATACTAACATCACGTACCAAATTTCAACCGAATGGGAAGAATTTTGCTCATCCAAGGGGCTCCGGAGGTCAAATCTGGGGATCGGTTTATATGGGGCCTATATATAATTATTGACCGATATCGACCAATTTTTGCATGGGAGTTTGTGGCCATATATTAACACCACGTACCAAATTTCAACTGAATCAGATGAATTTTGCTCATCCAAAGGGGCTCCGGAGGTCTAATCTGGGGATCGGTTTATATGGGGCCTATATATAATTATTGACCGATATCGACCAATTTTTGCATGGGAGTTTGTGGCCATATATTAACACCACGTACCAAATTTCAACTGAATCAGATGAATTTTGGTCTTCCAAGAGGCTCCAGAGATCAAATCTGGTGATCGGTTCATATGAGGGCTATATATAATTATAGACCGATGTGGACCAATTTTTGCACGGTTGTTAGAGACCCTATACTAACACCATGTACCAAATTTCAGCCGGATCGGAAGAAATTTGCTTCTCTTAGAGGCTCCAAAAGCCAAATCGGGGGACCGGTTTATATGGGGGCTATATATAATTATGGACCGATATGGACCTATGTTGGCATGAATGTTCGAGAAAATATACTAACACCACGTACCAAATTTCAATCGGATCGGATGACTTTTGCTCCTCTAAGAGGCTCCAAAAGCCAAATCGGGGGATCGGTTTATATGGGGGCTATATATAATTATTGACCGATGTGGACCAAATTCTGCACGGTTGTTAGAGACCATATACTAGCACCATGTACCAAATTTCAGTCGGATCGGACGAAATTTGCTTCTCTTAGAGGCTCCAAAAGCCAAATCGGGGGATCGGTTTATATGGAGTCTATATATAATTAGTGACCGATGTGGACCAAATTCTGCACGGTTGTTAGAGATCATATGCTGACACCATGTACCAAATTTCAGCCGGATCGGATGAAATTTGCTTCTCTTAGAGGCTTCGCAAGCCAAATTTGGGGGTCCGTTTATATGGGGCCTATACGTAAAAGTGGACCGATATGGCCCATTTGCAATACCATCCGACCTACATTAATAACAACTACTTGTGCCAAATTTATGGACTGATATGCACCACTTTTGACACGGTTGTTAAATATCATATACTACCACCACGTACCAAATTTCAACCAGATCGGATGAATTTTGCTTCTCCAAAAGGCACCGGAGGTCAAATCTGGGGATCGATTTATATGGGGGTTATATATAATTATGGACTGATATGAACCAATTCCTGCATGGTTGTTGGATACCATATACTAACATCACGTACCAAATTTCAACCGAATGGGAAGAATTTTGCTCTTCCAAGGGGCTCCGGAGGTCAAATCTGGGGATCGGTTTATATGGGGCCTATATATAATTTTTGTCCGATATCGACCAATTTTTGCATGGGAGTTTGCGGCCATATATTAACACCACGTACCAAATTTCAACTGAATCAGATGAATTTTGGTCTTCCAAGAGGCTCCACAGGTCAAATCTGGTGATCGGTTCATATGGGGGCTATATATAATTATGGACCGATGTGGACCAATTTTTGCGTGGTTGTTAGAGACCATATACTAACACCATGTACCAAATTTCAGCCGGATCGGATGAAATTTGCTTCTCTTAGAGGCTCCAAAACCCAAATCGGAGGACCGGTTTATATGGGGGCTATATATAATTATGGACCGATATGGACCTATTTTGGCATGATTGTTAGAGACAATATACTAACACCACGTACCAAATTTCAATCGGATCGGATGACTTTTGCTCCTCTAAGAGGCTCCGGAAGGCAAATCGGGGGATCGGTTTATATGGGGGCTATATATAATTATGGACCGCTGTGGACCAATTTTTACATGGTTGTTAGAGACCATATACTAACACCATGTACCAAATTTCAGCCGGATCGGATGAAATTTGCTTCTCTTAGAGCAATTGCAAGCCAAATTTGGGGGTCCGTTTATATGGGGGCTATACGTAAAAGTGGACCGATGTGGACCAATTTTTGCATAGTTGTTAGAGACCATATACTAACACCATGTACCAAATTTCAACCGGATTGGATGAAATTTGCTTCTCTTAGAGCAATCGCAAGCAAAATTTGGGTGTCCGTTTATATGGGGGCTATACGTAAAAGTGGACCGATATGGCCCATTTGCACTACGATCCGACCTACATCAATAACAACTACTTGTACCAAGTTTAAAGTCGATAGCTGGTTTCGTTCGGAAGTTAGCGTGATTTCAACAGACGGACGGACGGACGGACGGACGGACGGACGGAGATGCTCAGATCGACTCAGAATTTATGGGGTCTTAGAGCAATATTTCGATGTGTTACAAACGGAATGACAAAGTTAATATACCCTCCATCCTATGGTGGAGGGTATAAAAAGTGTTGTTCCACCAAGACAACGCACCGTGCCACAAGTCATTGAGATCGATGGCAAAAATTCATGAATTGGGCTTCGAATTGCTTCCCCACCCACCGTATTCTCCAGATCAGGCTCCAGTGATTTTTTCTTGTTCTCAGACCTCAAAAGGATGCTCGCAGGGAACAATTTTGGCTGCAATGAAGAGGTGATCGCCGAAACTGAGGCCGAAGGAGTACTACCAAAATGGTATCAAAAAACTGGAAGGTCGTTAAAATCGTTGTATCGCTCTTGAAGGGAACTATGTTGAATAATAAAAACGAATTTTGACAAAAAAATGTGTTTTTCCTTGTTAGACTGGGGATTTATCAGTTAACCTGTTATTGCCAGAAGTCTAATTATGAAAACGAAGATCTGAAGGTCTCAGTGATGGAAATGTAAGTTTGAAGGTGTCACAGCATCTATGTACTAGGTTTTCTTGAACGTATTCCTAAGGGAATTTAAAAAAAGTCCGGCGTTTTGAAGGAAGACCATATTCGCTAAATTAGATTTTTGTCAAAGATAAAGAGGTAGAGACGTCCCGCTCTCACATTTGATTTAGATAGTCTAAATTACTCAAAGAGCCAAAACGACCGGTAGAATATACACCATTCTCTCTCTTTCCAATCTAAGAAAATAATTTTTTTCTCCACAATATTTTTTTCTCTTATAAATACACTGAGACGTCATACTCATTCATTCAACCATCCGTACAATTGATAGTAGTCCATAATGTTGATGATGATGACAATGATGGTCGGTTGCCATCAATGGTTGATTGCTTGACTACTGTCAATTATGGGCTATGTAGCCCATAATGTAGGTAGTACATTAATGTTAGTATAGCTGTTATTGTTATTATTATTATTATTGGTATTGGTATTGGCATTGTTTGTACTAAGTATGTGGTTCCTTTTACTGAACTTAATAAATGGTTTTATCGATACAATCAAAAGATAGACGACGAAGAAGAAGGAGATATTCACTTGGCCAAATAGTCAAATACGTTGAGGCTAAAGTGTACTCAAGTGTAGCACAAAAGAAAAACTTTATCATATCATCAATTGGCCATTTCACCATGCCTAGGATGAGAGAGAGAGAGAGAGAGAGAGAGAGCATAGAGAGGAGATGAAAGTGGATCCCATTCAAAGATACAAATTGCTAGATAATATTTATACCCTGCGCCACACTGTGGAACAGGGTATTATAAGTTAGTGCATATGTTTGCAACACCGAGAAGGAGACGAGATAGACACATGGTGGCTTTGGCAAAAATGCTTAGGGTGGGCTCCTGAGTCGATATAGCCATGTCCGTCTGTCCGTTAACACATTTTTGTAATCAAAGTCTAGGTCGCAGTTTTAGTTCAATCGACTTCAAATTTGGCACAAGTATGTGTTTTGGCTCATAATAGAACCCTAAGAAATCGGTTCAGATTTAGATATCGCTCCCATATATATATTTCGCCCGATATGGACTTATATGGCTCCAGAAGCCAGAGTTTTACCCTAATTTTGCACAAGAAGAACAATTAGTACTATTGATATTTAAATGTATGTATTTGGGACAAACCTTTATATATAGCCCCCAACACATTTGACGGATGTGATATGGTATCGAAAATTTAGATCTACAAAGTGGTGCAGGGTATAATATAGTCGGCCCCGTCCGACTTTAGACTTTCCTAACTTGTTCTTTTTATTTTATTGGCTGTGTGTGTGTAGGTTATGCCCTTTGTTAGTAGACCTTGTCTTGAATTCTATGGAATAAAGAAATCTTTAATAATGGAACATATTTAATTATATATACCATAGACTACAATGGTCTTATAATATAGTAATGTATATGCTCTTCTGGCTTCTGGGAAAAATAACTGGAATTCAATTATTGCAGGAAAATATGAAACGGTCGACCATACCGATATCTCAGCCACTTATTTTTGGGCGGATAAACATTGGATGACCTGTAGCTACTCAACGTATGAATCGAATTCCCTTTAAGACTTTGTAATGTCTATGACAAATAGAAATACAATTTTAAGAAAATTTTCTATTGAAATAAAATTTTGACAAAATCTTCTATGGAAATAAAAAAATTTAGCTAATTTTTCTATAAAACTAAAATTTTGACAAAATTTTCTGTTGAAATATAATTTTGAAAAAAATGTCCATACAAATAAAATGTTGACAAAATTTTCTATAGAAATAAAATTTTCACAAAATTTTTGTATAGAAATAAAATTTTACCAAAACTTTCTATAGAAATAAAATTTTGAGAAAAAATTTCAATGGAAATAAAATTTTGACAAAATTTTCTATAGAAATAAAATTTTGACAAAATTTTCTATAGAAATAAAATTTTAAGAAAATTTTCTATAGAAATAAAATCTTAACATAACTTTCTATAGAAATAACATTTTGAGAAAATTTTCTATAGAAATAAAATTTTGACAAAACTTTCTATAGAAATAAAATTTTAACATAATTTTCTATAGAAATAAAATTTTGACAAAATTTTCTATAGAAATAAAATTTTAAGAAAATTTTCTATAGAAATAAAATCTTAACATAACTTTCTATAGAAATAACATTTTAACATAATTTTCTATAGAAATAAAATTTTGACAAAACTTTCTATAGAAATAAAATTTTAACATAATTTTCTATAGAAATAAAATTTTGACAAAATTTTCTATAGAAATAAAATTTTACCATAATTTTCCATAGAAATAAAATTTTGACAAAATTTTCTATAGAAATAAAATTTTAACATAATTTTCCATAGAAATAAAATTTTGACAAAACTTTCTATAGAAATAACATTTTAACATAATTTTCTATAGAAATAAAATTTTGACAAAATTTTCTATAGAAATAAAATTTTAACAAAATTTTTGTATAGAAATAAAATTATGACAAATTTTCTATTGAAATAAAATTTTGAAAAAATTTTCAATGGAAATAAAATTTTGAAAAAAATTTCTATGGAAATAAAATCTTAACATAACTTTCTATAGAAATAAAATTTTGAGAAAATTTTCTATGGAAATAAAATTTTGACAACATTTTGGTATAGAAATAAAATTTTAAACCAAAGTTTCTATACAAATAAAATTTTGACAAAATTTTCCATAGAACTAAAATTTTGACAAAATTTGTGTATAGAAATAAAATATTAACAAAACTTTCTACAGAAATAACATTTTGACAACATTTTTGTATAGAAATAAAATTTTAAACAAAATTTTCTATAGAAATAAAATTTTGACAAAATGTTCTATGGAAATAAAATTTTAAACAAAATTTTCTATGGAAATAACAAAATTTTGTATAGAAATAAAATTTTGAGAAAATTTTTGTTTAGAAATAAAATTTTGTCAAACTATTCTATAGAAATAAAATTTTACCAAAATTTTCTATAGATATACGATTTTGATCAAATATCCCATAGAAATAAAATTTTAACAGCATTTGTCTATAGAAATAAAATTATGACAAAATTTTCTATAGAAATAAAATTTTGAGAAAATTTTCTTGGAAATATAATTTTGACAACATTTTCTATATAAATAAATGGAGCAACCATGGTGCAATGGTTAGCATACCCGCCTTGCATACGTGGGTTCGTGGGTTCGATTCCTGATTCGACCGAAGATCAAAAAAGTTTTTCAGCGGTGGATTATCCCACCTCAGTAATGCTGGTGACATATCTGAGGGTTTCAAAACGTCTTGAAGTGATTTAATCGGGCTGCCACCTAACCTAACCTAACCTATATAAAGTTTTTACAAAATTTTCTATAGAAATAAAATTTTGATAATATATGGAAATAAAATTGTGACAAAATTTTAACAAAATTTTCTGTAGAAAAAAAAATTTTCTATAAATATAAAATTTTTACAAAATTTACCACGAACAAAAATTTTGACAAAATTTTCTCTAGAAATAAAGTTTTGTTAAAAATTTCTATAGAAATAAAATTTTTTACAAAATTGTCTATAGCAATAAAATGTTGACAAAACTTTCTATAGAAATAAAATTTGGACAAAATTTTCTATAAAAATATAATTTGGACAAAATTTTCTATAGAATGAAATTTTGACAAAATTGTTTGAATTTTTGACAAAATTTTCTATAGAAATAAAATTTTGACAAAATTTTCTATGGAAATAAAATTTTGACAAAATGTTCTATAGAAATAAAATTTTAAGAACATTTTCTATGGAAATAAAATTTTGACAAAGTTTTCTATGGAAATAAAATTTTGAGAAAAATTTTCAATGGGAATAAAATGTTGACAAACTTTTCTATGGAAATAAAGTTTTGACAAAATTTTCTACTGAAATACAATTTTAAGAAAATTTTCTATAGAAATAAATTTTTTACAAAATTTTTTATAGAAATATAATTTTGAGAAAATTTTTGTATAGAAATAAAATTTGGTCAAACTATTCTATAGAAATAAAATTTTAACAAAATTTTCTATAGATATACGATTTTGATCAAATATCCCATAGAAATAAAATGTTGACAGCATTTTTCTATAGAAATAAAATTATGACAAAATTTTCTATAGAAATAAAATTTTGATAATATATGGAAATAAAATTGTGACAAAATTTTAACAAAATTTTCTGTAGAAATAAAATTTGGCACACTTTTTTTTTCTATAGATATAAAATTTTTACAAAATTTACCATGAACAAAAATTATGACAAAATTTTCTCTAAAAATACAGTTTTGTTAAAATTTTCTATAGAAATAAAATTTTTACAAAATTGTCTATAGCAATAAAATTTGACCAAATTTTCTATAGAAATAAAATTTGGACAAAATTTTCTATAGAAATAAAATTTGGACAAAATTTTTTATAGAAATGAAATTTTGACAAAATTGTTTAAATTTTTGATAAAATTTTCTATAGAAATAAAATTTTAACAAAACTTACTATAGAAATAAAATTTTTCTATATAAATAAAATTTTGATAAAATTTTCTATATAAATAAAATTGTGAAAAATTTTCTATTGAAATAAAATTTTGACAAAATTTTCTATAGACATACAATTTTGATAAGAATTTTCTATACAAATAACATTTTGACAAAATTTTCTATAGAAATAAAATTTCGACAAAATTTTGAATAGAAATAAAATTTTCAAATAAAAATTAAATTTTTACAAAATTTTTGTATAGAAATAAAATTTTAACAAAACTTTCTTTAGAAATAAAAGTTTAACATAATTTTCTAAAGCAATAACATTTTGAGAAAATTTTCTATACAAATAACATTTTGACAAAATTTTCTATAGAAATAAAATTTCGACAAAATTTTGAATAGAAATAAAATTTTGTCAAAATTTTCTATAGAAATACGATCCCATAGAAATAAAATGTTAGCGGCATTTTGCTATAGAAATAAAATTATGACAAATTTTTCTATAGAAATAAAATTTTGAGAAAATTTTCTATAGAAATAAAACTTTGACTAAATTTTTGTATAGAAATAAAATTTTCAAATAAAAATTAAATTTTGACAAAATTTTTGTATAGAAATAAAATTTTAACATAATTTTCTATAGCAATAAAATTTTGAGAAAATTTTCTATACAAATAAAATTTTGACAAAATTTTCTATAGAAATAAAATTTTAAGAAAATTTTCTATGGAAAACATTTTTTTTGGAAATTTTCTACGGAAATACAATTTTGACAAAATGTACTATGGAAATAAAATTTTGACAAAATTTTTTATAGAAATAAAATTTTAACAAAATTTTCTATGGAAATACGATTTTGATCAAATATCCCATAGAAATAAAATTTTGACAGCATTTTTCTATAGAAATAAAATGATGACAAAATTTTCTATAGAAATAAAATTTTGAGAAAATTTTCTTGGAAATATAATTTTGACAACATTTTCTATATAAATAAAATTTTTGCAAAATTTTTTATAGAAATAAAATTTTGATAATATATGCAAATAAAATTTTGACAAAATTTTCTATAGAAATAAAATTTTCTATAGAAATAAAATGTTCTATAGAAATAAAATTTTTTATAGAAATAAAATTTTCTGTAGAAATAAAATGTTGACAATATTGTTTAAATTTTTGACAACATTTTCTATAGAAATAAAATTCTGAGAATTTTTTCTATAGAAATAAAGTTTCGACAAAATTATGTATAGAAATAAAATTTTGACAAAATTTTTTAAATAAATAAAATTTTGACAAAAAATAAAATTGTGACAAAATTGTCTAAATTTTTTACAAAATTTTCTATAGAAATAACATTTTGACAAAATTTTCTATAGAAATAACATTTTGACAAAATTTTCTATAGAAATAACATTTTGACAAAATTTTCTGTAGAAATTAAATTTCGACAAAATTTTCTATAGAAATAAAATTTTGACAAAATTTTCTATAGAAATAAAATTTTGCAAAATTTTCTATAGAAATAAAATTTTGACACAATTTTCTATAAAAATAAAATTTTGCAAAATTTTCTTTAAAAAGAAAATTTGACAAAATTTTCTATAGAAATAAAATTTTAACATAATTGTCTTTAGAAATAAAATTTTGACAAAACTTTCAATAGAAATAACATTTTAACATAATTTTTTATAGAAATAAAATTTTGACAAAATTTTCTATAGAAATAAAATTTTACAAAATTTTCTATAAAAATAAAATTTTACAAAATTTTCTATTAAAATAAAATTTGACAAAATTTTCTATATAAATAAAATTTTGACAAAATTTTCTATAAAAATAAAATTTGACAAAATTTTCTACAGAAATAAAATTTTGACAAAATTTTCTATAGAAATAAAATTTTGACATATTTTTCTATAGACATAAAAATCAACCCACAAAAGTCTTCACTATACTAATATTGTCATTATAAAACTAAAACCTGTTGTATTAAATTAATCATTCATACCTTGGGGCCTTCTTTATCTCCACAAAATTCCCATAAGTCACAAATTTCTTTAGGCCTCCGTTATGTCTTAATATTGCGATATTTTTTCTATCATTGTTTTACGTTTCTGCAAACGCGGAAGTTTGATCTTCGTAGCTATTATGTTCAGTCCAGCCCCCCTTTGCTTGGTTGATTTTTTGTTTATGTTTGGTTCATGGGTCAAAGTCCATATGAAGAAGAATAGCTTCCTCTTGAGTATTATCAGAAGCTTTCTGTGTTGACTTCTTGTCTTTGGTTTAGCTTGGCTCGGTAGTTCTTGACTATAAATATTTGGTGGTTATTTTCGTCGGTAATTTTAGCAAAGAGAAAGAGAGAGAGAGAGGGAGAGAGAGATAAACACCAAAACTCATTTGTAAACAAACTGAATAAGATTTCCAACAAAAATTTCCAACATTTAGTAGAAAAATAAATTCGCAAAAATTAGCGGCAAGTGTAGATCATAACCCTTTTCTCCCCCCACCAACCCTTCTTAGGGTTTTTCATGAATTCATCCAAGCATTTGGTCTAACTTCGCTTTCATTGTGTCTTTAATGTTGCTGATTCTGGTTTTGTTTCCATGTCTGTGAAACTCGATCTAATGTTGACCAAATAACTGAAATTTTTTGCGCATTTAGACAGAATAGAGTCAATAACCCTTGAGATTTGAAAAAATAAACCAGACGACCACCAACGAAAGAAAAACGAAAAAAAATTAATATCTCCCACATGCTTTTTTGGTTTTTTCCAACTTCCCAAAATTGTTGCTGTAGATTTTTTTGAAATGTCTGCACGAGTTTTAATGTCTGCAATGTTTCGCCTTAGACAGTTAGACTGTTATTCTCTGTTATGCCCCTTACTTTTTTGCTGACTTAGTTATGAGGTTATATACACGGGGGTATTCCAATTACAAAAGAGAATTTCGTTCAAATTTTTTTTTATAGTCTGCAGCTATGGAATTCCCCGAAAAAATATGACAGTGATCTTTAAATGTCTGCTCTAGCAACTAATTATTGGCATCACTTTGTAGACATCATCGCACAGCATCCCTCCCATATTGCAATAATTTCATAAAATGGACTCTTATTTCGCCAAAGGTTTGCGAGAATACTAAATGGAATTTTGGCGATGGAAGTTCAATGATCCTCAGCTTGAAATTAAACACTTGTGTGAGAGATAAAAACCGGGAATTTCCTTAAAATTAAAGATTTCGCAATTATTTTTATAAATCCTAGAAATCATAAACGTGCGGGGGTATTAGAAATACAATTGGAGACAAAAGTAGGTCTCAGTTTGAATGTCTCAATAGTAATAAATTACTAGGGATAGCTGGATCGGACCATATGATACACTCAATGGACCCTAATGTTTTTGGAATGGATATTATCAGGCAACCAATGGTTAATATGCCCAGCAAATCATATTAATTTTTTTTTAAGTTTTTGTGGAAAAAATTATATTTTTCTAAAAATATAAATTTTGGGGGTTAGCTGCTTACACTAGTGTATAATTGCACACTCAGACTATATAATAGATTCTTATATCCACCATATAGTGATTTAATACCCCTTACCCCTTTACCATCATTGTAAACTACACGTATGAAAACAACAAAAAAACTTCTCTTTCACTTTAAAATCATAGAGTGAAGAGTAAAGTTGGATATTAAATTTGAGTTTAGCCGCAAAAAATCGAAAAGAAATCTGTAATAGCAGGATAAAATTGTAACTTTTTGGGGCAAATGTTTTTATAACTTGATGGGGAATGGTCCAATGCAGCAATTGAAAATGTTTTTTTTTTTCTCTTAAATGAATTATTAAAGAAAAATAATCGTGAAAAAATGGCAATTTTAGCGAATAAAACTCGAACTTAATACTCACTTTAAATGAGAAAATCGTACGATATTCTCAAAATACAACTCTCCATCATCAATACATTGTTTGTTTAGTTGTTTATGTGTATGTGTGTGTGTTTTGTTTAGCTTTTAACATATTTAGCTCGAAAAATAGTTTGAGAGTCTCTAGGAGCTCATTGAATGGGAGAAGAGAGTGGGTTAAATTAATAACATTAATATGTTGTAGATAGGCTGGGTGGGGGATTGGATGTTCCATGTGTTAAAACGATCACATAGCCAAACATTTTTGTGAAAGCAATTCAATATATACATTTTGCGAAAATAAACTTATTTTTTTTAAGAAAATGTAGAAAAATAATAATATTTTAAAAATTAAATGATACTGGAATGGGTTAATGAGCAGAGAATGAAGCCGCCAAGTCGCTCCGCCAATTTTAGCCGCCGCCATGCAGTTTTTTCGAGTCGAAGCCGCCGCCGATTAAGTCGAATCATCTCGACTCAATTAATCAAAAAATATTGATTTAAACCAGAAAAAATTATTAATAATTGTTGTATTTTCTGTCAAAATATTTAACTTTCCACCCAAAATCTGTCAGTATCAAGTTCCAATAAAAATTTTGCAAAAAATTAGCTCCGAAAATGTGAATGAAATGTAAATGTGATCGTACAACACAACTAACAACTAATCTCATTCCCACACCCTAAAAAACAAAACACTTCTGTAACATATACCCCAAACATATTTTGCTTAAAGCATATATATTTTCAGGATTGGTCCAAACAAAATATTGTTTGTATTGTTGAAACATATTATGTTTCACCTTAGGGCATACACTGCTAGAAAAAAAAAATTTAATAAAATTTTCTTTGTGTGGATATATTTTTAAGGCGCCAATTTGTTACTTCCATTATTTTACTAGCAGCATACTCTCTAGGTCTCTCTTTCTAAACACATATATATTTATAGGCTATTTCCAAATTAATATATGTTTGCATCTAAGCATATTATATTTACAAATATTTAATGTCCCAAACATAATATGTTCTAATATAGTAACATATATTTCCCAAACATGTTATGCTAGTTTATGAACATTATATGCTTGCACTTAAAAATATTGTGTTAAAAAAATGTGGTTTCCAAACATATAATTTTTAAACCCAAACATATGAAAAACAGTCTTTTTCGTCCGTGCAGTCGGATAACTACAAATTGATTGTATAATGCATAATGTCCGCAGCCAAATAGACAAATTTATATCGGCTCAGCCGTTAATCCGCCGCCACCGGTGGCAACAAATTAGTGTTAGCCGCCGCCGACAAAACTGGGTCGGCTTCATTCTCTGGTGCATATATTTGCCACACCCAGAAGGAGACGAGATGTACACATAGTGTCTTTGGCAATAATGCTCAGAAACGGTCCCCGAGTCGCTCTAGGCTCCACGTCCGTCGCGACGGACCGTATGACTGTGAACAAATTTTTGTAATCAAAGTCTAGGTCGCAATTTAAGCCCAATCGACTTCAAACTTGGCAAAATTATGTGTGTTTGGATCAGAATAGAACCCTAATGTTTTGGGAAGAAATAGCTTCAGATTTAGACATAGCTCCCATATATATCTTTCGCCCGATATTGTATTTTTCTCCGGATGTGTAATATGAATGCCACATTAGCTAAATGAACTAAAAGAAAAAAAAATATACACAAAGGAAACATTAAGATTTACTAAATTCATATTTTCCAAAAAATGTTTCAGAATTTCTTAAGATTTATAAATTGTATCACTTCGTATTCCGCTAAAGTCATTTTTGAAATTTCTAACTCCAATTTTTCCAATCCAATCTACGAAATTAAATGTATTTCCTAAAAAAAAAATATTGAGACTGTTGTATTAGTTTGAGTAGTTTTTTAGTTGTATTTAGCTTTTCTTATGCTGGCATGGAAAAAACAGTTTGAGAGTCTTTGGAAGAGAATTGATTGTGAACAAGAGAGTGAGATAAACCAACAGAGACCATGGTGAAAATGCTTACCTATCAAGTAAGTATTTTTCCGAGGTCATGCAACTATATAAAAGATTTTCGGCTGCCGGACGGCCTGCAAACAAACGATCCCACAAGAAAAGCGACAAAATGAAGTGTGTGTCATTAGAAATCAAAGAGAATGCCATGGTCAAACTATTTATTAATTATATTAGTAATAATCTTAATTTCTCTCAGTGTATTCTTGAACTTTGTCATTCGGCTTAACACTTTTCTACTTGTTTTCTAGAGATAATCATCGGCAGCAGCTAAAGTTTGCTTGACGCTAAGAAATTTGCCCATAAATCGTACAATCGTTTTGCGTTGACACTACAATGCTTTGTTGCCATTTCATTTCTTTGTGAGAAAAAGCAGAAAGAGTTTCCAATACACCAATGTAAATTTGTTAGCCATTGCAGGTAGACAGTTGTATTTGGTAAAGATTTATTTTTTATTTGTAAGCAAATTAAAATTAATATTAAAATTAAACTTGAAATTTAAATGTAAATTAATATTAATATTAAAAATAAAATTGAAATTAAAATTAAAATTAAATTAAAAAAAAAAAAACAAATTCAAATTAAAAGCATTAAAATTAATATAAAATTAAAACAAAAAATTAATATTAAATATAACAAGTATATACGGCCGTAAGTTCGGCCCGGCCGAAGTTTATGTACCCTCCACCACGGATTGCGTAGAAACTTCTACGAAAGACTGTCATCCACAATCGAATTACTTGGGTTGTGGTAACACTTGCCGATGGTAAGGTATCTTAAAACTTCCTAACACCGTAATATATACCACATAGTCCATACGTGGTATATATTAAACTAAAAAAGGCCACTTAAATACGTATATAATTAAGTTTAAAGTTTCTATAGAAATAAAATTTTGACAAAATAAATTTTTGACAACATTTTCTATAGAAGTAAAATTTGGAAAAAAATTTCTATAGAAATAAAATTTGGATACAATTTTCTATAGAAATAAAATTTTGACGAAATTTTCTATAGAAATAACATTTTGACAAAATTTTCTATAGAAATAAAATTTTGACAAAATTTTCTATAGAAATAAAATCTTGACAAAATTTTCTATAGAAATAAAATTTTGACAAAATTTTCTATAGAAATAAAATTTTGACAAAATTTTGAAATTTTCTATAGAAATAAAAAAAAATTTGAAAAAAAATTGAAAAAATTTTCTATAGAAATAAAATTTTAGTTGATTATTTTTTGCTCGAGCGACAACCATGATTATGAACCGATATGGACCAATTTTTGTGTGATTGGGGGATTTGAAATTTTCTATAGAAATAACAAAAATTTTGAAAAAAAATTGAAAAAACTTTTCTATAGAAATAAAATTTTAGTAGATTATTTTTGGCTCGAGTGGCAACCATGATTATGAACCGATATGGACCAATTTTTGTGTGATTGGGGATCGGATGTTTATAACTATAGACCGATATGGACCAATTTTTGCATGGATGTTAGAGACCATATACTAACACCACGTTCCACATTTGAACGGTTGTTAGAGACCATATACTTACACCATGTTCCAAATTTCAGCCGGATCGGATGAATTTTGCTCCTCCAAGAGGCTCCGGAAGTCAAATCTGGAGAACGGTTTATATGTGGGAGAGAAGTTCACCAATGTGGTATGACAAAGGACTGAATAGTCTAAGTGAGCCTGATACATCGGGCTGCCACCTAACATAACCTAACCTATGTGTGGGCTATATATAATTATGGACCGATATGGACCAATTTTTGCATAATTGTTAGAGACCATATACTAACACAATGTACCAAATTTCAGCCGGATCGGATGAAATTTGCTTCTCTTAGAGGCTCTGCAAGCCAAATCGGGGGATCGGTTTATATGGAGCCTATATATAATTATGGACCGATATGGACCAATTCCTGCATGGTTGTTAGAGACCATATACTAACACCATGTACCAAATTTCAGCCGGATTAGATGAAATTTGGTTCTCTTAGAGGCTCCGCAAGCCAAATCGGGGGATCGGTTTATATGGGGGCTATATATAATTATGGACCGATGTGGACCAATTTCTGCACGGTTGTTAGAGACCATATACTAACACCATGTACCAAATTTCAGCCGGATCGGATGAAAATTGTTTCTCTTAGAGGCTCTGTAAGCCAAATCGGGGGATCGGTTTATATGGGGGCTATATATAATTATGGACCGATGTGGACCAATTTTTTTATGGTTGTTAGAGCTCATATGCTGACACCATATACCAAATTTCAGCCGTATCGGAGGAAACTTGCTTCTCTTTGAGGCTCCGCAAGGCAAATCTGGGGATCGGTTTATATGGGGGCTATATATAATTATGGACCGATGTGGACCAATTTTTGCATGGTTGTTAGAGACCATATACTAACACCATGTACCAAATTTCAGCCGGATCGGATGAAATTTGCTTCTATTAGAGCAATCGCAAGCGAAATTTGGGGTCCGTTTATATGGGGGCTATACGTAAAAATGGACTGATATGGACAAATTTTTGCATGGTTGTTAGAGACCATATACTAACACCATGTACCAAATTTCAGCCGGATCGGGATGAAATTTGCTTCTAATAGAGCAATCGCAAGCGAAATTTGGGGTCCGTTTATATGGGGGCTATACGTAAAAATGGACTGATATGGACAAATTTTTGCATGGTTGTTAGAGACCATATACTAACACCGCGTACCAAATATCAACTGAATCAAATGAATTTTGCTCCTCTAAGAGGCTACGGAGGTCAAATCTGGGGATGGGTTTATATGGGGGCTATATATAATTATGGACCGATGTGGACCAATTTTTGCATGGTTGCTAGAGACCATATACTAACACCATGTACCAAATTGCAGCCGGATCGGATGAAATTTGGTTCCCTTAGAGGCTCCGCAAAGCAAATCGCGGAATCGGTTTATATGGGGGCTATATGTAATTATGGACCGATATGGACCAATTTTTGCATGGTAGTTAGAGACCATATACTAACACCACGTACCAAATTTCAGCCGGATCGGATGAAATTTGGTTCTCTTAGAGGCTCCGCAAGCCAAATCGGGGGATCGGTTTGTATTTGGGCTATATATAATTATGGACCGATGTGGACCAATTTTTGCATGGTTGTTAGAGCCCATATACCAAATTTCAGCCGGATCGGATGAAATATGCTTCTGTTAGAGGCTCCGCAAACCAAATCTGAGGGTCTCTTTATATGGGGGCTATACGTAAAAGTGGACCGATATGACCTATTTGCAATACCATCCGACCTATATCAATAACAACTACCTGTGCCAAGTTTCAAGTCGATAGCTTGTTTCGTTCGGAAGTTAGCGTGATTTCAACAGACGGACGGACGGACGGACATGCTTAGATCGACTCAGAATTTCACCACGACCCAGAATATATATACTTTATGGGGTCTTCGAGCAATATTTCAATGTGTTACAAACGGAATGACAAAGTTAATATACCCCTATCCTATGATGGAGGGCATAAAAATTAAAATTAAATATAAAAATACAAATTCAAATTAAATTATTTAATGTTGGCAAAACCACTGTTTTCTTCGAGTTTATTTTATTTTCGTTAGACAAGTTAGCAACTACAAATTCCCACAACTTTGTTTTCTATAGTACGTTCTGTATTAATGGTCTCGATGTTGGCAGATATCGTTTTACAATTTGCTAATATTGTCGCCTTTGCTGCAACAAAGTTGCATGTAAAACCAACATTGACTTTTGCGACACGTGTCACACTCCAATCTTCAGAGTGTGATACCGCAACAAAGTCTTTGGTCTTTGGACTTTGTTGCAGTGTATTATGTCTTTCGAAACGATTGACAAGTCCAAACTGTGACTAAGTGATTGTGAATTTGTCACACAAATGCTGTGACATTTGTACCATGAGTTTATGGAAACAATTATATCGGAAGATGATAATAAATTGTCTCTCAAATTGCAGCGGGAGGCAAACATTCCCGAGCATTGCTAATGTCATTCGAAAATAAAGGAAATAAATTTAATACAAAAGAAAAAGTCATTAAACTGGAGCTATTTCTATAGAAACAAATTTTCTATAGAAAAAATTTTGACAAGATTTTCTATAGAAAAAAAAATAAACAATTTTTGTTTTATAGAAATCAAATTTTGTAAAACAAATTTCTACAGAAATAAAATGTTGACAAAATTTTCTATAGAAAACAAATTGACAAAATTAACACAATCTCTTCATATAATTCACAGTTAGAATCTCAAATGACTGTGTCATAATAATTATGACAAGTCGTTATTTCTAAATTGTTTTATTACTGACCCTACCTTTATGAAAACTGTTTACCATCAAACCTGATATGGTTGAATTTTTTGTGTTAATAAAAAAAAATTGTGTTAATACAATTTTTATACGACCTTTACTTTCACATTTAAAATTTCTACCCATTGTGCATTGGAATTTGTCTTGTTTTTGAAATCGTGGGAAATTTGTTTTAGCCACTCAAAGTGCAAATGTGTTGAGTAGTGAGTGTCTCATGTGAATAAATGAAATAAAACTACAACAAAACACAAATGAATGGGGAAAAAGTTTGTGAAATTTGCAAAAGCATTTGGCAAATTGAAGTGATTTTTAAAGAGACTTGTTTACCACAATGCCGCTTCTCATTATGATAATAATGACAGACATGACATCGAAATTCAGATATTTTTGTTGACATAAATTTTGAATTGATATTTGACTGCAAGCTCGTGTTCGTAAACCAATGACGTGTACTCACAAAATTTTCTATAGAAATAAAATTTTGACAAAATTTTCTATAGAAATAAAATTTTGAGAAAATTTTCCATAGAAATTAAAATTTCACAAAATTTTCCGTAGAAATAAAATTTTCACATAATTTTTCTATTGGAATAAAATTTTGACAAAATTTTCAGTAGAAATAACATTTTGACAAAATATTCCATAGAAACAAAATATTGATAAAATTTTCTATATAACTAAAATGTTTACAAAATTTTCCATAGAAAAAAATAAAATTTTGAGAAAATTTAAAATTTTGAGAAAATTTTCTATAGAAAAAAATGTTGACAAAAATGTAAACAGAAATACAATTTTGACACAACATTCTATAGAAACAAAATTTTGACATAATTATCTATAGAAATAAAATTTTGACAAAATATTCTATAGAAATAAAATTTTAACAACATTTTCTATAGAAATAAAATTTTAACAAAATTTTCTATAGAAATAAAATTTTAAGAAAATTTTCCATAGAAAAAAAAATTGAGAAAATGTTCTTTAGAAATAAAATTTTGAAAAAAAATTCTATAGAAATAAAATTTTGATAAAAATTTCAATAGAAACAAAATATTGATAAAATTTTCTATATAACTAAAATGTTGACAAAATTTTCTATAGAAATAAAATTATGGCAAAATTTTCTATAGAAATAAAATTAAGACAAAATTTTCTATAGAAATAAAATTTTTACAAAATATTCTATAGAAATAAAATTTTACCAACATTTTCTATAGAAATAAAATTTTGACAAAATTTTCTATAAAAATATAATTTTAAGAAAATTTTCCATAAAAAAAAAAATTGAGAAAATTTTCTATAGAAAAACAATTTTGACAAAATTTTCAATAGAAATAAAATGTTTACAAAATTTTCTATAGAAATAAAATTTTGAAAAAATTTTGCCAATTTTAACAAAATTTTCAAAGGAAACAAAATTTTGACATAATTTTCTATAGAAATAAAATTTTGACAAAGTTTCTATAGAAACAAAATTTTGACATAATTTTCTATAGAAATAAAATTTTAACAACATTTTCTATAGAAATAAAATTTTAAAAAAATTTTCTATAGAAATAAAATTTTAAGAAAATTTTCCATAGAAAAAAAATTGAGAAAATTATCTTTAGAAATAAAATTTTGAAAAAAAATTCTATAGCAATAAAATTTTGATAAAATTTTCTATAGAAACAAAATATTGATAAAATTTTCTATATAACTAAAATGTTGACAAAATTTTCTATAGAAATAAAATTTAGACAAAATTTTCTATAGTAATAATATTTTGACAGAAATTTTCTATAGAAATAAAATTTTGACAAAATTTTCTATAGAAATAAAATTTAGACAAAATTTTCTATAGTAATAATATTTTGACAGAAATTTTCTATAGAAATAAAATTTTGACAAAATTTTCTATAGAAATAAAATTTTGACAAAATTTTCTATAGAAATAAAATTTTTACAAAATTTTCTATAGAAATAAAATTTTGAAAAAATTTTGCCAATTTTAACAAAATTTTCAAAGGAAACAAAATTTTGACATAATTTTCTATAGAAATAAAATTTTGACAAATTTTCTATAGAAAAAAATGTTGACAAAGTTTTCTATAGAAATAAAATTTTGGGAAATTTTTCTATAGAAATAAAATTTTAAGATAATTTTCTATAGAAATAAAATTTTGAGAAAATTTTCTATAGAAAAACAATTTTGACAAAATTTTCAATAGAAATAAAATTTTTACAAAATTTTCTATAGAAATAAAATTTTGAAAAAATTTTGCCAATTTCAACAAAATTTTCAAAGGAAACAAAATTTTGACATAATTTTCTATAGAAATAAAATTTTGACAAATTTTCGATAGAAAAAGAATGTTGACAAAGTTTTCTATAGAAATAAAATTTTGAGAAAATTTTCTATAGAAATAAAATTTTGAGAAAATTTTCTATAGAAATAAAATTTTGAAAAAATTTTCTATAGAAAAAAATGTTGACAAAATTTTCAATTGAAATAAAATGTTGACATCATTTTCAATAGAAATAAAATTCTTACAAAATATTCTATAGAAATAAAATTTTGACAACATTTCCTATAGAAATAAAATTTTGACAAAATTTACTATAGAAATAAGATTTTGACAAAATTTTTATAGAAATAAAATTTTAAGAAAATGTTCCATATAACAAAAATTTGAGAAAATTTTGTATAGAAATAAAATTATGACAAAATTTTCTATAGAAATAAAATTTTCAAAAAATTTTCTATAGAAATAAAATTGTGATAAAATTTTCTATTAAAACAAAATATTGATAAAATTTTCTATATAACTAAAATCTTGACAAAATTTTCTATAGAAATAAAATTTTGACAAAATTTTCTATAGAAATAATATTATGACAAAATTTTCTATAGAAATAATATTTTGACAGAAATTTTTGATAGAAATAAAATTTTAACAAAATTTTCTATAGAACTAAAATTTGTACAAAATATTCTATAGAAATAAAATTTTGACAATATTTTCTATAAAAATAAAATTTTGACAAAATTTTCTATAGAACTAAAACTTTTACAAAATATTCTATAGAAATAAAATTTTTACAACATTTTCTATAGAAATAAAATTTTTACAAAATATACTATAGAAATAAAATGTTACCAACATTTTCTATAGAAATAAAATTTTGACAAAATTTTCTATAAAAATATAATTTTAAGAAAATTTTCCATAGAAAAAAAAAATTGAGAAAATTTTCTATAGAAATAAAATTTTGAAAAAAAAAAATTCTATAAACATAAAATTTTGATAAAATTTTCTATAGAAACAAATATTGATAAAATTTTCTAAATAACTAAAATGTTGACAAAATTTTCTATAGAAATAAAATTTTGGCAAAATTTTCTATAGAAATAAAATTTTGACAAAATTTTCTATAGAAATAATATTTTGACAGAAATTTTCTATAGAAAAAAATTTTGACAAAATTTTCTATAGAAATAAAATTTTGACAACATTTTCAATAGAAATAAAATTCTGACAAAATATTCTATAGAAATAAAATTTTGACAACATTTTCTACAGAAATAAATATTTGACAAAATTTTCTATACAAATAAAATTTTAAGAAAATTTTCTATAGAAAATTTTGACAAAATTTTCAATAGACAAAAAATGTTGAAAAAATTTTCAATAGAAATAAAATTTTGACAAAACATTCTATAGAAACAAAATGTTGACATAATTTTCTATAGAAATAAATTTTTGACAAAATTTTTTATAGAAATACAATTTTGACAAAATTTTCTATAGAAATAAAATTTTGATAAAAATTGTTTTGAAAAAATTTTCTGTAGAAATAAAATTTTGAGAAAATTTTCTATAGAAAACAAGTATATACGGCCGTAAGTTCGGCCAGGCCGAAGCTTATGTACCCTCCACCATGGATTGACAAGGTACCACATAGTCCATACGTGGTATATATTAAACTAAAAAAGACCGATTAAATACGTATATAATTAAGCTTAAAGTTCCTATAGAAATAAAGTTTGGAAAAAATTTTCTATAGACATAACATTTGGATAAAATATTCTATAGAAATAAAATTTTGACAAAATTTTCTATAGAAATAAAATTTTGACAAAATTTTCTATAGAAATAACATTTTGACAATGTTTTCTATAAAAATAAAATTTTGGTAGATTATTTTTGGCTCGACTGGCAACCATGATTATGAACCGATAAGGACCAATTTTTGTGTGATTGGGGATATATAACTATAGACCGAAAATCTCGGGATCGGCTTATATGGGGGCTATATATAATTATGGACCGATATGGACCAATTTTGGCATGGTTGGAGAGACAACATACTAACACCACGGACCAACTTTCGATCGGATCGGATGACTTTTGCTCCTCTAAGAGGCTTCGGAGGTCAAATCTGAGGATCGGTTTATATGGGGGCTATATATAATTATGGGCCGATGTGGACCAATTTTTGCATGGTCATTAGAGAACATATACCAACACCATGTACCAAATTTCAGCCGGATCGGATGAAATTTAGTTCTCTTAGAGACTCCGCAAGCCAAATCGGGGGATCGGTTTATATGGGGGCTATATGTAATTATGGACCGATATGGACCATATACTAACATCATGTAACAAATTTCAGCCGGTTCGGATGAAATTTGCTTCTCTTAGGGGGGCTATACGTAAAAGTGGACCTATATGGACCAATTTTTGCATGGTTGTTAGAGACCATATACTAACATCATGTACCAAATTTCAGCCGTATCGGATGAAATTTGCTTCTCATAGAGCAATCGCAAGCCAAATTTGGGGGTCCGTTTGTATGGGGGCTATACGTAAAAGTGGAGCGATATGACCCATTTTCAATACCATCCGACCTACATCAATAACAACTACTTGTGCCAAGTTTCAAGTCGATAGCTTGTTTCGTTCGGAAGTTAGCGTGATTTCAACAGACGGACGGACGGACGGACTGACGGACATGCTCAGATCGACTCAGAATTTCACCACGACCCAGAATATATATACTTTATGGGGTCTTAGAGCAATATTTCGATGTGTTACAAACGGAATGACAAAGTTAATATACCCCCATCCTATGGTGGAGGGTATAAAAATGTTGACAAAATTTTCAATAGAAATAAAATTTTGACAAAACATTTTATAGAAACAAAATGTTGGCATAATTTTCTATAGAAATAAAATGTTGACAACATTTTCAATGGAAATAAAATTCTGACAAAATATTCTATAGAAATAAAATTTTGACAACATTTTCTATAGAAATACAATTTTGACAAAATTTTTTTATAGAAATAAAATTTTGACAAAATTTTCTATAGAAATAAGATTTTCACAAAATTTTCTATAGAAATAAAATTTTAAGAAAATGTTCCATAGAACAAAAATTTGAAAAAATTTTGTATAGAAATAAAATTTTGGCAAAATTTTCTATATAAATAAAATTTTGAAAAATTTTTTTATAGAAATAAAATTTTGAAAAATTTTTTTATAGAAATAAAATTTTGACAATTTTTTTTATAGAAATACAATTTGACAAAATTTTCGATAGAAATAAAATTTTGACAAAATTTTCTATAGAAATAAAATTTTAAGAAAATTTTCCATAGAAAAAAAATTGGGAAAATTTTCTATAGAAATACAATTTTGTTAAAATTTTCTATAGAAATAAAATATTGATAAAAAACAAAATATGGAAAAAATTTTCTATATAACTAAAATGTTTACAAAATTTTCTATAGGAATAAATTTTTGGCAAAATTTTGTATAGAAATAAAATTTTGATAATTTTTTTTTGTAAGAATTAAGGTTTGAGCATTACTGTGCTTAGATATTAAGCCTTTATATGTCCATCCACCATTATACCCATCTGAGTTTTATTCTAATTTTCTAAAAAATATCTATCGACTACATTGTTGCAAAAGATGAACAATGAGAATTGGTGACAATTAGTACGCTAATCTATTTTGTTGTGGGGACGGTGCGGTGGCAATATCATGTAAACAAATTACACCCGAAAGACCATGTTTACAATTTGTTGATGAATTCTACCATGGCAATAAAAATCGTGCTAATTTGTCTTTAGTTTATTGAGCTTTTCGTTTTTTTTTTTTGTTTTTGGTTCTTTTGTTTTGCATAACTTGTCAACAATAGCATTGTCATTGTAGAAAATTAAAAACAATTTTTTTTTACATTTGCTACAGATTAGTGTATAAATATAGATTTTCTTGTTTTTATTTAACAATTATTTTGTAGTAAAAATAACTTCAAGGTTAATTTATTTTTAGTTATGTAAAATGCCAACACGTATTTGAATAACCACCCCATAGAATGGATTAATATGACTAAGATATTTCAATGTTTTTTTTTTTTGTTTTTTTTTTTTTTTTAAAGCAGCACCAATAATAACAATTATAGAAATTTTTGTCAAAATTTTATTTGTAAAGAAATTTTTGTCAAAATTTTATTTGTAAAGAAATTTGTATCAAAATTTTATTTGTATAGAAAGTGTTGGCAAAATTTTATTTCTATAAAAAATTTTGTCAAAATTTTAGATAATTTGTTAAAATTTTTTTCTCGAAGAAATTTTGTCAAAATTTTTGTTTCTATAGAAAGTTTTCTCAAAATTTTATTTCTATATAAAATTTTGTCAAAGTTTTATTTCTATAGAAAATTTTGTCAAAGTTTTATTTCTATAGAAAATAAATTGAAAAATTATCAAAAAATTAAATTTTGGTAGATTATTTTAGTAACACTTTGTGTCAGTTACCCTTTATTCTAGGTATGCTTGGAATTCCACATTTTCATGGAATACAAGTGGAATGAATCCTAAATCTTTAAATAACAAAAAATTCATTCCGCTTTTATTTTTTCAGTGTAAAAAACCCAACAAAAACTTTCAAAACGCTTCGATGAAATCTTATGCTGCATTGTGATATTGATTCATTTACACATACGATACGATATTAATTGAAAAACTAATAGCAAGCATCTGTGTTTTTCTAGCCAGAATATATTTCTTACCTTAAATGAATGGTGGCCATTACGAATGCATTACCAATGCACGCTCGTATACTGAGCCCTATGCTCGAGAGAAAAAAACAAAACATAATTAATTTACCACCAAATATTAGCTACGTGCGTTCTAACACACTTCATGGATTCCCTATGATGCGCAGTGTAGGGCTTTCACTATCATCATCATCATCACTTCTACATCATCTGCCATCAACATTGAGAATAGCATGTCGATCAATTGACTTGAATGTATGTTGGGGATTGCATGGACTAAATTTTGTTTATTTTTCCAGCATAGTGTCAGATACATCATCAGCCATAAAGTACACACAAATAAACCGCCAGCTGTTGTTACATTTCTCATCAGTGTAATGTAAGTGACAGCCAGTCAGTCAGTTAGTTACTTTGTCAGTTGATCAACCAACGCACACACACACACAAGTCAGCGCCAGGCCCTTTTCACTATATCGAAAGTTGCTGCTGTTATTATCATATCTGGCTTGCTTCATGTCACACCTGCGATTTTTGTATGGGGATTGTGGTGAGAAGTAATTTTTCTTGTTGTAACATGAGTGCACAGAGGACCACCAACAACAATCTTTGGCTACAAGGTGTGGGTGTGAGTGCGAGTGTGTGTAGACTCTCTTCCCAAAGGGACCTCTTTAGCCATTTATAAAACTCATACGCTCATTTTAACATAATTTCTCCACCCCCTGTTGTTGATGCACACTAATTGTTTGTGTGTGTATGTGTGGGTGCGTGTTTATAATTGAATATAAATTTATAAGTCTGTAAAAAGGAGACAAAATTAGGTCACGGCAAACGTAATAGAGAGGGGCGGAGAGAAAACAAGGAGGTTAAACTCAATATGGAAATGCATTTTAGTTTTTAATGTAGATTTGAGCGTGTTTTTGTGGGTGCACAAAAGCTAAGAATATACATACTTACTGACAGATTAAAATGAAGATGGGGCGACTATATATACAAAGAAAATTTTACTAAAAATTAATATTTAAATTAATATTAAAATAAATAAATTATAAATTAAAATGAACTATTTAATTTAAAATTTATTTTAGATTTAAGAAAAAAATAAAATTAAATTAAAATTATAATAATATTAAAAAGAAGCTAAACTAATGTTGACAGATTAAAATGAAGATGGGGCGACTATATATACAATGAAAATTTTACTAAAAATTAATATTTAAATTAATATTAAAATAAATAAATTATAAATTAAAATGAGCAATTTAATTTAAAATTTATTTTAGATTTAAGAAAAAAATTAAATTAAATTAAAATTATAATCATATTAAACAGAAGCTAAACTAATGTTATAAAAAAATTAAAATTTCTACTAAAATTAAAATAAGTGGTTATGTTACTTCACGGTATGCTTATAATAAGCTTCTTTTTGCAGATTTATTAAATAGTAAAATTTTATTAAAATATAAATGTAAAAGTATAAATTTATACTACTAAAAATATTAAAATTCATACTAAAAATTAAAAATATTTCAAATTTTAAATTAACAAGTTTTAAATTAAAATTAGTAATTTAATTAAAAAATCATTTTAGATTAAATTAAAATTAAGAATTAAATTAATACTAATTAATTAAATTAGAATTAAACAAGTAAGGAAAGTCTAAAGTCGGGCGGGGCCGACTATATTATACCCTGCACCACTCTGTAGATCTAAATTTTCGATACATCACATATCACATCCGTCAAATGTGTTGGGGGGCTATATATAAAGGTTTGCCCCAAATACATAAATTTAAATATCACGCGATCTGGACAGAATTTGATAGACTTCTACAAAATCTATAGACTCAAAATTTAAGTCGGCTAATGCACTAGGGTGGAACACAATGTTAGTAAAAAAATATGGGAAACATTTAAATCTGAAGCAATTTTAAGGAAACTTCGCAAAAATTTATTTATGATTTATCGCTCAATATTTATGTAATAGAAGTTTAGGAGAATTAGAGTCATTTTTACAGCTTTTCGACTAAGCAGTGGCGATTTTACAAGGGAAATGTTTGTATTTTGACCATTTTTGTCGAAATCGGAAAAACATATATATGGGAGCTATATCTAAATCTGAACCGATTTCAACCAAATTTGGCACGCATAGCTACAATGCTAATTCTACTCCCTGTGCAAAATTTCGACTAAATCGGAGTTAAAAATTGGCCTCTGTGGTCATATGAGTGTAAATCGGGCGAAAGCTATATATGGGAGATATATCAAAATCTGAACCGATTTCAACCAAATTTGGCACGTATAGCTGCAATGCTAATTCTACTCCCTGTGCAAAATTTCAACTAAATCGGAGGAAAAAATTGGTCTCTGTGGTCATATGAGTGTAAATCGGGCGAAAGCTATATATGGGAGCTATATCTAAATCTGAACCGATTTCAACTAAATTTGGCACGCATAGGTATAATGCTAATTCTATTCCTTGTGCAAAATTTCAACCAAATTAGAGTAAAACTCTGGCTTCTGGGACCGTATTAGTCCATATCGGGCGAAAGCTATGTATGGGAGCTATATCTAAATCTGAACCGATTTCAACTAAATTTGGCACGCATAGGTATAATGCTAATTCTATTCCTTGTGCAAAATTTCAATCAAATTGGAGTAAAACTCTGGCTTCTGGGACCGTATTAGTCCATATCGGGCGAAAGCTATATATGGGAGCTATATCTAAATCTGAACCGGTTTCAACTAAATTTGGCACGCATAGATACAATGCTAATTCTACTCCCTGTGCAAAATTTCAATCAAATTGGAGTAAAACTCTGGCTTCTGGGACCGTATTAGTCCATATCGGGCAAAAGATATATATGGGAGCTATATCTAAATCTGAACCGATTTCAATAAAATTGTGCACATTTGACTATACTACCAATTGTACTCCTAGTGCAAAATTTCAACCAAATTGGGGTAATACTCAGGCTTCTAGGGCCGTAGAAGTGCATATCGGGCGAAAGATATATATGGGAGCTATATCTAAATCTGAACCGATTTCTTCCAAAATCAATAGGGTTCTATTTTGACCCAAAACACATACTTGTGCCAAATTCGAAGTCGATTGGCCTTAAATTACTACTTAATCCCTTGGTTACAAAAATGTGTTCACGGACAGACGGACAAATGGACATGGCTATATCGACTCAGGAGCCCACCCTAAGCATTTTTGTCAAAGACACCATGTGTCTATCTCGTCTCCTTCTGGGTGTTGCAAACATATGCACTAACTTTATAATACCCTGTTCCACAGTGTGGCGCAGGGTATAAAAACTAAAATTAATACTAAAAATAAAATTAAAATTATACAAAAAAAATATAAAACAAGTTCATACTAAAAATTAAACTCTAAAAAATTTAAAATTAATAAATTTTGCATTAAAATTAATAATTTAGTTGAAAATTTATTTTAGATTTAAGAAAAATTTAATTAATACTATAATTAAAATTAAAATCATATTAAAAAAAAAAACTAAACTTAATGCTATAATTGAAATTAGAAAAAGATTATAAAAATATTTAAATTTATACTAAAAGTAAAATTTATACAAATTTTATTTATAATAAAAGTAAAATAAATAATAACGAGTCATTCAAATTTAAATGTAAAAACATAACATTTATACTGAAATTAAAATTCGAATTACAAAATTTTTAAAATTAATTTAAACTTAAAATTTAAAAAGAAAAATTAATAAAAAAATTTAAAACTCATTTTAGATTAAAAAAATTAAATTACGTTCTATATTAAAACAAATGAAATAAATGCTAGAATTTATTAAAAAAAAATATTTACATTTATACTAAAATTTTAATTAAAAGAAGTGGTGATGTATGTGACTTCTTTCTTTTCAGATTCATTCAATATTCAATGCCTCCATTTATTCGGCCCACTGTCCCATTGCTTATAACTTAGGACATTTTACTATATAACAAAGAAGGGGCAGTAAATTTACTAACTCTCTCCACCCAACAACAACCATTCTTTTATTAGAAATTTACTTGACGCATTATTTGGCGCATTGGTTAAATGCGTACGATACGTGCGTGCTTGCATGTTAAAATTTGTTCTTAGGGGAATTGTGCCCACAATGCTGGGCCCACGCACGCACACACACACACATATATATTATATACATGGAAGATGGCACGTATCTTACCAAAGTTTTAGGCTTTTATGAAAATTTGCTGTAGCTACAACCACCCCCCACCTACTAGTATGTCTTTTCAGTTGGCTTATGGCATCATGACAGTAATGAGTTTTTAAGGGAGGGGGAGAGCGGAATTATTTTTCTTATATGATATCTTCCGACATATTCAAGGGCTTAGTGAAGAGAAGATGGACGAAGTTTGATACTTTTTCTGGGGGGTTTTGTTTGTTTCTCTTCTTCTGTCTCCTACTCTCGCTCTCACTCTCTCTTTCTTTATGCTGCTAGCAATGCTAATTTTATCATAAGGATTCGTTAAAAATACATTTCGGTTTGTATGTGTGCATGTGTGTGGGTATTTCTTTATTTTACAGACAAACTCACACACATTTAATGGCCTGTTACTGTTAGCGTTGTCTGTCATGAAAATTAATTATTAAGAAACTCTCATTTTTATTTTATTATTAACACTGTTTTCAACATTTTCATTGTCCTCTAGACAGACTAACTTATAGATTTTTTTTATTTACAAACTCACGTTACAAATATAGGCAAAAAATAAAAAAAGCACTGTGAGAAATTAAAGAAATCGCTGATTTTGTGCTTTAATGGTGAAAATATTAAGAGACATATTTAACTCTGTGAAGTTCTATAGCTCAACTATCGTAGATGTCGCATTAGTTATATGAAGCCGATGCATTTTAGTTGGCGGAGGCTGTTACTAAGTTTTTAACATCGACTTAACAGATGAGCTCAGTCTTTGTGGGATTGTTATCCATTGCAAATGCTATGAACTGATTTTTAAACGTTTATTCGATTAGTGCCAAATAACGTACCAAAATTTTTCGTACGTTTCATGAAATTTCATGAACTAAAGTTTTTCATAGAAGCTACGAAAATGTTCATAAAAACGTTTAGTTGCACTTTTTGGTACACAATAAAGTAAGCAGTGCATCCACATTGCATGTATCGGTGGCAATAACGTAAACGAGTAACCAAACTAGTTTATGATCATTCGTTTACGTTATTGCAACCAATTCATGTAGTACAGATGCATGATAAGTAGTGATGTAAAAGCTGCTCTAAATCGGAATATCGCCCACAAAAATCAGCGCTGGTTCGGTTGTTTTGTAAGCAATTGGTACTGCCTTTCTCCCTTACAATCCTGCAGAAATAGTGCTCCATTTTTTGCTGGGATATGCCGTGCGGCGGGCTTATCCAACTTTTCTCCAGTTTTTTTTTTTATTTTAATTCTCTTTATCCATCTTTAGGCGAATATAAGTGATAAATTGATAAATGTGTTATGAATTTTCCCAAAATTATATTTCTATACAACATTTTTTGAAATTTTTATTTTTATAGAAAACTTTGTTTCTATAGAAAATATTATCAAAATTCTATTTCTATAGAAAATTTTGTCAAAATTGTATTTCTATAAAAAATTTGGCAAAATTATTATAACGACTTTCCAATTTGTTGATACCATTTTAGTAGTACTCCTTCGGTTTTGCCTCAAAATAGGCCTCAGTTTCGGCGATCACCTCTTCATTGCAACCAAATTTTTTCCCTGCGAGCATCCTTTTGAGGTCTGAGAACGCGAAAAAGTCGCTGGGGGCCAGATCTGGAGAATACGGTGGGTGGGGAAGCAATTCGAAGCTCAATTCATGAATTTTTGCCATCGTTCTCAATGACTTGTGGCACGGTGCGTTGTCTTGGTGGAACAACACTTTTTATACCCTCCACCATAGGATGGGGGTATATTAACTTTGTCATTCCGTTTGTAACACATCGAAATATTGCTCTAAGACCCCATAAAGTTATTCTAAAAATATTCTGGGTCGTGGTGAAATTCTGAGTCGATCTGAGCATGTCCGTCCGTCCGTCCGTCTGTTGAAATCACGCTAACTTCCGAACGAAACAAGCTATCGACTTGAAACTTGGCACAAGTAATTGTTATTGATGTAGGTCGGATGGTATTGCAAATGGGCCATATCGGTACACTTTTACGTATAGCCCCCATATAAACCGATCCCCAGATTTGGCTTGAGGAGCCTCTAAGAGAAGCATATTTCATCCGATCCGGCTGAAATTTGGTACATGGTGTAAGTATATGGTCTCTAATATCCATGCAAAAATTGGTCCATATCGGTCCATAATTATATATAGCCCCCATATAAACCGATCCCCCGATTTGGCTTGCGGAGCCTCTAAAAGAAGCAAATTTCATCCGATCCGGCTGAAATTTGGTACATGGTATTGGTATATGGTCTCTAACAACCATGGTCCACATCGGTCCATAATTATATATAGCCCCCATATAAACCGATCACCAGATTTGATCTCCGGAGCCTCTTGGAAGACCAAAATTCATCTGAATCAGTTGATATTTGGTACGTGGTGTTAGAATATGGCCTTAAACACCCATGCAAAAATTGGTCGAAATCGCTCCATAATTTTATATAGCCTCCATATAAACCGATCCCCAGATTTGGCCTCCGGAGCCCCTTGGAAGAGCAAAATTCATCCGATTCGGTTGAAATTTGGTACGTGATGTTAGTATATGGTATCCAACAACCATGCAGGAATTAGTTCATATCAGTCCATAGTTATATATAGCCCCCATATAAACCGATTCCCTGATTTGACCTCCGGAGCATCTTGGAAGACCAAAATTTATCTGATTCAGTTGATATTTGGTACGTGGTGTTAGCATATGGCCTTAAACACCCATGCAAAAATTGGTCGAAATCGCTCCATAATTTTATATAGCCTCCATATAAACCGATCCCTAGATTTGACCTCCGGTGCCTTTTGGAGAAACAAAATTCATGCGATCTGGTTTAAATTTGGTACGTGGTGGTAGTATATCATATTTAACAACCAGGCCAAAAGTGGCCCATACCAGTCCATAATCCATATCGGTCTATAGTTATATAGCCCTCAGATAAATCGGGGATCGATTCACACAAAAATTGGTCCATATCAAGTTCATAAAGTATACATATTCTTGATCAGGGAGAAATTCTAAGACGATATAACGATGTTAGTCTGTCCGTCTGTCTGTTGTAATCACGCTACAGTCTTCAATAATGAAGCAATCGTGCTGAAATTCGTCTTTTGTCTGCAGGCAGGTCAAGTTCGAAGATGGGCTATATCGGTCCAGGTTTTGATATAGTCTTCATATAAACCGACCTCCCGATTTGGGGTCTTGGGCTTATAGAAATCGTAGTTTTTATCCAATTTGCCTGAAATTTGAAATCTAGAGGTATTGTAGGACCATAAAGAGGTGTGCCAAAAATGGTGAGTATCGGTCCATGTTTTGGTATAGCCTCCATGTAGACCAATCTCCCGATTTTACTTCTTTGGCTTATAGAAACCGCAGTTTTTATTCAATTTACCTGAAATTGGAAATCTAGAGGTATTGTAGGACCACAAAACGTGTGCCAAAAATTGTGAGTATAGCTCCATGTTTTGGTATGGTCCCCATATAAAACGTCCTCCCGATTTTTGGTCTTGAGCTTAGAGAAACCGTAGTTTTTAGCCAATTTGTCTGAAACTCGAAATCTAGAGGTATTTTAGGACCATAAAGAGGTGTGCCGAAAATGGTGTGTATCGACCCATATTTTGGTATAGCCCCCATATAGACCGATTTCCCGATTTTACTTCTTGGGCTTCTAGAATCCGAAGTTTTTATCCTATTTGCCTGAAATTGAAAATCTAGAGGTATTTTCGGATCATAAAGAGGTGTGCCGAAAACGGTGAGTATCGGTCCATATTTTAGTATAGCCCCCATAAGAACGATCTCCCGATTTAACTCCTTGGGTTTCTAGAAACCGTACTTTTTATCTGATTTGCCTGAAATTGTAAATATTCTGGTATTTTAGGCTCACAAAAACGTGTATTGGATTAAGTTTTTATCGGTCCATTTGGTAATGCCTCCACATAGAAGGCGCCCTGATCATGAAAATTGCTTGAAACACAATGTAAAATTTCCAGATTTTACTTCTACAGATTTAAGATTTCAAATCAAGACGTTATTTTATAATTTTCTTGCACACTTACAAGAGATGTTAATGATTCCTCTAAAACTCAAACAAAAATGGTTCTTATAAATCCAGAATCTGATATAGTCCTCATAGGTGAAATCTTTAAATTTATCTTCGGGAAGTGTCCTCAAGTCCTCAAGCCCTCCTGAAATTTCAAAGGAAACCCTAATATTTGGTCCATGGTGGTGGGTATTTAAGATTCGGCCCGGCCGAACTTAGTGCTGTATATACTTGTTGTAATTCTCTTTATCCACCTTTAGGCGACTATAAGTGATCATACAATAAATTGATAAATGTGTTATGAATATTCCCAAAATTATATTTCTATAGAAAATTTTGTGAAAAATTTAGTTTTATAGAAAATATTATGAAAATTTTATTTCTACGAAAATTTTTAGAAAATTTTATTTTCATAGAAAACTTTTGCCAAAATTTTGATTCTATAGAAAATATTATCAAAATTCTATTTCTATAGAAAATTTTGTCAACATTTTATATCTATAAAAAATTTGGCAAAATTTTGTCAAAATTTTAAAATGTTACTAAAGTTTTATTTCTATAGAAAATGTTACCAAGTTTTATTTCTATGTTGTCTTATTTTTATTTTTATTTATCTACAGAAAATTTATGAAGCCCCATGAATACTACCAATCTACAAAACGGTAAAAACTAGTATATACGGCCGTAAGTTCGGCCAGGCCGAATCTTGATTGGTAGTGACAATCGAATTTATTGCCAACCTCCTTTTGGCAGTTATAGCAACTACCAGTTGGTAGTTGTGACACCCAAGAAATTCGGTCGACTCAATCGAATGATAGGAAACCCAACTAATGCTATATATGGAGTTGGTTGTGTCAGACGTTGAAATTGGTCGCTGCTCCCTTCTTCATTTGGTTGTATCTCCCAACATTAAAGCACCATGACCGAATTGAATAACAAAATCCCACAAAATACTGAATTTTATTTATATTTTTTAGATGATAGGAAGGTACATATACTTAAATACAATATATTAATACATTATAAACAAGTATATATGGCCGTAAGTTCGGCTAGGCCGAATCTTATGTACCATCTGCCATAGATTGCGTAGAAACTTCTACTGTCATCAACAATCGAATTACTTGGGTTGTGGTATCTTTAAACTTCTTAACATCGTTTTCTTAATTGTGAGTTAGTCCATACGCGGTATATATTAGACAAAAAAGGTATGTGTAGATAAGTCTCCAAATAATTACGAATCGATATGGACTTTTGTACGGTACGTAGGGAGCCAAAATTGAAATATGGGGGTCGCTTATATGGGGGCTATATACAATTATGAACTTGATATGGACCAATTTTTGTGTGAATGGGGATCGATTTATCTGAGGGCTATATATAGCTATAGACCGATATGGACCTAGTTAGGCATGGTTGTTAACGGCCATATACTAGCACAATGTACCAAATTTCAACTGACTCGGATGAAATTTACTCCTCCAAGAGGCTCCAACAACAAATCTCGGGATCGGTTTATATGGAGGTTATATATGATTATGGACTGATATGGACAACTTTTGGCATGGTTGTTAAATATCATATGCTACAATCACGTACCAAATTTCAACAAGATCGGATGAATTTTGCTTCTCCAAAAGGCACCGGAGGTCAAATCTGGGGATCGGTTTATATGGGGACTATATATAATTATTGACCGATGTGGACTAATTTTTGCATGGTTGTTAAAGACCATATACTAACACAATGTACCAAATTTCAGCCGGATCGGAGCAAATTTGCTTCTCTTAGAGGGTATGCAAGCCAAATTTGGGTGTCCGTTTATATGGGGGCTATACGTAAAAGTGGACAGATATGGCCCATTTGCAATACCATCCGACCTACATCAATAACAACTACTTGTGTCCGTCACGGACGGACATGCTCAGATCGACTTAGAATTTCACTACGACCCAGAATATATATACTTTATGGGGTCTTAGAGCAATATTTCGATGTGTTACAAACGGAATGACAAAGTTAATATACCCTCTAGCTTTTATTCTTCAAGTAAAATAGTATTATTTCCTTTCTCTTTTTCTCCCTCGCTCCATATCCATATGCAAAATTTAACAAATGTCCTATATATTTCAGCTTTAATTACATTACGTTTTTCCTAACTTGTTTTTCTAATTCGATAAACACTCAATTTATCAAAACATAGGCCAAATAAAACAAAACCAACAACAACAACAGAACAATTTGTGGTTTGCTTAAGTGTTGACTGTTGTTTTGGTAACCGTATTCGTGATATTAGTGCTCATTTTTTTTTTTTGCCAACACGAAGCTCATATTTTTGTTATCAGACCCCTTCTCCTTGAATTCAAATAGCTCCACAACGTGGTGGTGACAGGGGTATTTGTTTACATTTTTCTTTATTATTTTTGTGGCTTTTTTGTTTTGGTCGATGTTTCGTTGGCTTGTTAATTTAAGTCAAAGAAGAAGGGGAACGCTATGAGATATTCCATTGCGAATTTAATGACAGGTGTTAAAAAAGTACATTATTGGGACATTGTTTAGCATTTCCAAGCAGCGATCACTGAATAGTTTGTTAAAAGTTTTTTTCCCCCCCACACAATAGAAAATTTTTCTTTCGGTGAAATTGAGTCTCCATTCGTGCATGAATAATTTCTTCCATTCATATGGATACAAATTAGGGGCTGTTTTTTTTTTGAGAGCTTAGGTGTATGTCAGCTGACATAAGGCAAGACATGTTGAATCCTCTTTTCAACCTTAGCTAACCTAAATAACATGTGAATAGATTACCGCTCCCTTGCACTTCGTTTTTCCTACTTGTTATTTTCCTGTGGAATGTCCCATATACAAAATAAGTTTCTTGTCGTTGTTGTTGTTCTTGAAGGTATTGTTTTTCATGGTTTAGATTGTTAGCTAATGGCAATAGTTGGTAGTTGCTAACATTTTTGTTGTTGTTGTAGCTACATTGTTTTGTGGTTATGGTTGTATGATAGTTAATATGCGAAGGCCGTTGCTACAACAACAATACCATCAACAATATAATAACAAAAAATAAAATAGCAAACAATTTATAGAGGTCTAACTCTCATACTAAAGCACCCCCCACCACAACCTACCTGATCAGCTAAAAATAACTAAACAAAAATATCCGCCTGAAGCTTTATAACAAAAGCCAAATGTTAAATAATTGAGCTAAAATTATTCACAAATAACACAACAATGATAGTAACACCATAACAATATTCACAAAAAAAAAAAAAAAAACAATAACAACTAAACACTACAAATACTACCTCAACGATAGCTTATAATGCTCACAGGCATAAAGTAATGAGTAGAGAGAAAAATGATTTCCTTAATAATGAGATCAACAATAAGCGAAGAGATATTGGAGAATGATAAGGCCACTCACATGCACTGTACATGTAAATTAACCTCATCATTAATCGCTAAAAATGTTTTCGCTTATGTGTGAGAGACTACGCTTGAAAAAAATAAGAGAGGTGGAGTGAGTTCTACAAAAATAACATTTTTATTCCGTAATGCTTACTATGAAAAACTAATATGAACATTAGAGTAGCAAATACATGCTTATCTTTCCCGCCTAAAATACCAGAGTTGCATCAATATTTGTTCAAAAGAGCTCAATACAAAAATATCACTGTTATTCTGCGTGCATTGAGGAGTAGATTTCTCTCTTTAGCAAACACTAAATTTGTTTTTGCCAAATAGTTCTTCTCCCATATAGTAGGAGAATAGGTATTCTAGTACATCACCAATACCATAAGTCAATCAACTCTCTGGCCACATAAAAACAAACATAATAAACTCTTGTGAAACAGATGTAGCCAGTCCATTTTTAAATGTTAAATATCTCCAGACCAGAAAATAAAATAATCAATCAATCGAAATTTTTATTTGTATGTTAAAAAAAAAATCATCGCAATTCCTTTTGTGCGCAAAAAGTCAACAAGTTCCATCGCAACCATCATCACCCATATGCCCACATATGCTTGCTCGAACAAAGATTATAAATGCCTTTGATTACAGACAATCAGACGATGCAGACTGTGGTGGCGGCATCTTTTCTAGCAACCAAAACAAAAGAAAACAAAAAAAAACACCAACAGATTTTTATGCGCATTTAGGCCTCGAGTGTGTATGCACAAAACATATGTACACATATATTCACTGGCCGAAAGACCAAAACATCCAATGGCCCCAATTGAGATGTGTAAACAAGAAAACTAAAGCCAACGACCAGCAGCGACCAAAGATAGCCTAAATAAACGACATTTCTAGATGATGCTCCTGCATGGCTATTCTAAATATGGAGGGAGGGAAGCTAACAAACGAAATAGGAACATAAGGCTGAAGGTTCAAATCAAATTAAATTAAATTTAAACTTAAATTTAAACTTATTTTTATATTTAAATTAAAACTAAAATCAAAAGTAAAATTTAAATTTAAATTCAAATTTAAATTTAAATTAAAAAAATTCAAATTCAAATGTAAAAATAACATTTAAAAATTAAAACTAAATTTACAATAAAATTTAATTTAATTTAAAAACTAAAGCTAAATTTAAATTAAAATAAACAAGTATATACGGCCGTAAGTTCGGCCAGGCCGAATCTTATGTACCCTCCACCATGGATTGCGTAGGAACTTCTACTAAAGGCTGTCATCCACAATCGAATTACTTGGGTTGCGATAACACTTGCCGATGGCAAGGTATCGTAAAAATTTTTAACACTGTCTTCTAAATTGTAAGTTAGCCCATACGGGGTATATATTAAACAAAAAAGGCCGATTAAATACGTATATAATCTAGTTTGACAAAATTTTCTATAGAAATAAAATTTTGACAAAATTTTCTATAGAAATGAAACCTTTGACAAAATTTTCTATAGAAATAAAATTTTGACAAAATTTTCTATAGAAATAAAAATTTGACAAAATTTTCTATAGAAATAAAATTTTGACAAACATTTCTATAGAAATAAAATGTTGACAAAATTTTGTATAGAAATAAAATGTTGACAAAATTGTCTACAGAAATAAATTTTTTACAAAATTTTCTATAGAAATAAAATTTTGACAAACATTTCTATAGAAATAAACTTTTGACAAAACTTTCTATAGAAATGAAATTTTAACAAAACTTTCTATAGTAATAAAATTTGACAAAATTTTCTATGGAAATAAAGTTTTGGTAGATTACAAATTTTTCTATAGAAATAAAATTTTGACAACATTTTCTATGGAAATAAAATTTTGACAAACATTTGTATAGAAATAAACTTTTGACAAAACTTTCTATAGAAATGAAATTTTGACAAAACTTTCTATAGTAATAAAATTTGACAAAATTTTCTATGGAAATAAAGTTTTGGTAGATTATTTTTGGCGATATGGACCAATTTTTGTGTAATAAGTCATCGGCTGTATATAACTAAAGACCGATATGGACCAATTTTTACATGGCTGTTAGAGGCCATATATTGACAAAATGTACCAAATTTCAACCGTATCGGATGACTTTTGCTCCTCCAAGAGGTTCCGGACGTCAAATCTGGAGACGGTTTATATGGGAGCTATATATAATTATGGACCGATATGGACCAATTTTTGCATGGTTGTTAGAGGCCGTATACTAACATCAGGTACCAAATTTCAACCGGATCGGATGAATTTTGCCCCTCCAAAAGTCTCCGGAGGTCAAATCTGGGGACGGTTTATATGGGAGCTATATATAATTATGGACCGATATGGACCAATTTTTGCATGGTTGTTAGAGGCCGTATACTAACATCAGGTACCAAATTTCAACCGGATCGGATGAATTTTGCCCCTCCAAAAGTCTCCGGAGGTCAAATCTGGGGATCGGTTTATACGGGGGCTATATATAATTATGGACCGATATGGACCAATTTTTGCATGGTTGTTAGAGACCATATACTAACATCAGGTACCAAATTTCAATCGGATCGGATGAATTTTGCCCCTCCAAGAGGCTCCGGAGGTCAAATCTGGGGATCGGTTTATATGGGGGCTATATATAATTATGGACCGATATGGACCAATTTTTGCATGGTTGTTAGAGACCGTATACTAAGACCACGTACCAAATTTCAACCGGATCGGATGAATTTTGCTGCTCCGGGAGGCTCCCCAAGCCAAATTTGGGGATCGGTTTATATGGGGGCTATACGTAAACGTGGTCCGATATGGCCCATTTTCAATACCATCCGACCTACATCAATAACAACTACTTGTGCCAAGTTTCAAGTCGACAGCCGGACAGACGGACGGACGGACAGACGGACAGACGGACGGACGGACGGACATGCTTAGATCGACTCAGAATTTCACCACGACCCAGAATATATATACTTTATGGGGTCTTAGAGCAATATTTCGATGTGTTACAAACGGAATGACAAAGTTAATATACCCCCATCCTATGGTGGAGGGTATAAAAATAAAATGCTAACCAACCGCGACTTCTATCAAGCTCGCACATTTTTTTTTTAGAGCGTTACGGCCCTCTTTCATTTAAGAGTGACGATTAGCTTTGACGTCGCCATAGTCTTTGGGGCGTTGTTTTTATTCATTCAAAACCGCATCAGCCACAATGACAGAGATGATGAATATAGTATGCACGATATTTGTTATTTCATTTGATTTTTATACCCTCCGCCATAGGATGGGGGTATATTAACATTGTCATTCCGTTTGTAACACATCGAAATATTGCTCTAAGACCCCATAAGGTATATAAAGGGTGATTTGTTAAGAGCTTGATAACTTTTTTTTTTAAAAAAAACGCATAAAATTTGCAAAATCTCATCGGTTCTTTATTTGAAACGTTAGATTGGTCCATGACATTTACTTTTTGAAGATAATTTCATTTAAATGTTGACCGCGGCTGCGTCTTAGGTGGTCCATTCGGAAAGTCCAATTTTGGGCAACTTTTTCGAGCATTTCGGCCGGAATAGCCCGAATTTCTTCGGAAATGTTGTCTTCCAAAGCTGGAATAGTTGCTGGCTTATTTCTGTAGACTTTAGACTTGACGTAGCCCCACAAAAAATAGTCTAAAGGCGTCAAATCGCATGATCTTGGTGGCCAACTTACCGGTCCATTTCTTGAGATGAATTGTTCTCCGAAGTTTTCCCTCAAAATGGCCATAGAATCGCGAGCTGTGTGGCATGTAGCGCCATCTTGTTGAAACCACATGTCAACCAAGTTCAGTTCTTCCATTTTTGGCAACAAAAAGTTTGTTAGCATCGAACGATAGCGATCGCCATTCACCGTAACGTTGCGTCCAACAGCATCTTTGAAAAAATACGGTCCAATGATTCCACCAGCGTACAAACCACACCAAACAGTGCATTTTTCGGGATGCATGGGCAGTTCTTGAACGGCTTCTGGTTGCTCTTCACTCCAAATGCGGCAATTTTGCTTATTTACGTAGCCATTCAACCAGAAATGAGCCTCATCGCTGAACAAAATTTGTCGATAAAAAGCGGATTTTCTGCCAACTTTTCTAGGGCCCATTCACTGAAAATTCGACGTTGTGGCAGATCGTAAGTCTATTCATGATGAAATGTCAAAGCATACTGAGCATCTTTCTCTTTGACACCATGTCTGAAATCCCACGTGATCTGTCAAATACTAATGCATGAAAATCCTAACCTCAAAAGAATCACCCTTATATTCTGGGTCGTGGTGAAATTCTGAGTCGATCTGAGCATGTCCGTCCGAACGAAACAAGCTATCGACTTGAACTTGGCACAAGTAGTTGTTATTGATGTAGGTCGGATGGTATTGCAAATGGGCCATATCGGTCCACTTTTACGTATAGCCCCCATATAAACGGACCCCCAAATTTGGCTTGCGGGGACTCTAAGAGAAGCAAATTTCATCCGATCAGGCTGAAATTTGGTACATGGTGTCAGCATATGAGCTCTAACAACCATGCAAAAATTGGTCCACATCGGTCACTAATTATATATAGCCCCCATATAAACCGATCCCCCAAATTTGGCTTACGGGGACTCTAAGAGAAGCAAATTTCATCCGATCAGACTGAAATTTGGTACATGGTGTCAGCATATGAGCTCTAACAACCATGCAAAAATTGGTCCACATCGGTCCATAATTATATATAGCCCCCATATAAACCGATCCCCCGATTTGGCTTGCGGAGCCTCTAAGAGAAGCAAATTTCATCCGATCAGGCTGAAATTTGGTAGAAGAAGTTTCGACGCAATCCATGGTGGAGCGTACATACGATTCGGCCTGGCCGAACTTATGGCCCGTATATACTTGTTCTTTTTGATTTTTGTTATTATGCATTTTACGATTATTTTGTTGTCGCTTTTGGTGCAGTTCCCTTAGCAAAAGCAGATGCCAATTCCGATGCAGCTGCAGTTGTTATTGTTGCAATTGACTGAATTTCCTTTGAGTGATTGTTCCCATTCCATTGGCATACCATTGTCTCTCTGTACGAAGCAAAACTCTTTACTGATGACTACTGACTAACTGTCTAAGAATCCCCTCGGCCTGCCGCCACCGCGCCTATGAATGAGGTCGTCGCAACGGTTGTAAAAAGCGAGAGGAACCAAAACAAAAGTCGTTGGTGCAGGTTTTGCGTTGTAAAAACCCAAACAACAACATTTTACGGCCACATGCCATGTCTCTTCTCGCTCCACCGCATCGGATTTAATATTTAGTGGGCTTATATGCTTGGTTGTAACCACATTTGGGTAATTGTAATTTTTTGTTGTTTTGTTTTTCTTCTTCATTCTTTATTTTGACGCGGTCTGTCTGTTTACAACCCTGGCTGTAAAGGCTGTTTATTATAAACAGAGATGCCAGATGTTGTATTTTCTCAAAATAATAATGCAAATGTGGCATTGTGTTTTCAAAGTCTGTCTACCATATGCTGAATATCTGATTATGCTGATAAGGTGAGTACTATGTTCGGATTTTCTACCAAGATCAGTAGATTCTAATTAATAAAGTGATGAGGATTCATATTTCACTCCAAGAAATTTGGGGTTTGTTGGGAAGAAATAAATTGGGCTGCCACTTGAACCCAACCTAACCTAACCTATGACGTTGACATGATGTGGCCACTAATGTGGATATCGAATACTTGGTTAACCTCATGTGTCTCAGACGTGAATGGGGTTGTGCTCAAGTTGAAGGAAAATTCGTAAGGGAATAGCCATCAACAGTCGTCTGATGCTTAATGCACTCATTGTTTGCCTTTCCATGGAGACGATCCCTTGCCAAAAACTCATCTTGACAATTTTCTTTCCGCAGCTTCCCATGACAATCAGTGGCGGTCTTTGTATTCCGTTATATTTGGAAATTTCTCCACTGCGGATAGCTGATACTGAGAATCGAAATGACCCAAAGATCCTGCGGGATATTATTCGCAAGTGCTTAGAAGCAGCCAGCAATAAGTATTGCCAATAAACCAAGTCACTCAGGATCGTCTAACTGGTCCCAACACTTTTGGTAGTTCGAATGATTTCTATAGAAGAACTTTAGGAAGAAAGGAAATGTCGAAAAACAGAAGGAAATGTCGAATACGCCGATCAGCGAAGCTGGTTCGCTGGTGGGAGCGATGCGCGATGTGGGAGTGTCTGGGGATAAATCGGATGACATATCCTCCACTGACTCTTTCTTCTTTCTAAGAGTCAAAGAGGCCTTTAGAGTGAAGCAGAGATTAACAGGTAAGAAGGATATGTCGGAAAATGACTCGAGGCGCCTCCTCAAAGCAAATGAAACTATAAAAAAATGGGAGTTAACCAATAAGGAGCTCATGGAAGGTAACTTAATATCAAGAGAGTGTAACTCTCCGAAATTGAACTTTTGCCCTACCGAACGCGCCGATTTAGCCAAAGCTGAAGCGGGTCGCAATATAAACGAGATGAATGAGCCAAGCTCGTCTTCTCGTTCCCAGGTCAGGGGAAAGATAGACCAAGACGGGATATTGTGTGCGTCCAGTCCATTAGCGGCCTCGAAAGGAAAGCCGAGCCAGGCTCGAAATCCCGCCGGGAATGATAATGGATCAAAACTTCCGGCAGATGATGTGTCATTTAACCCTGAATCCGAGGAATATGGACGACACAAGAGAAATAGGACTAAAGATTCGGCCTCAACGGAGGTCACAATGATAAAGAAGCCCAGAAACGAACAGGGCGAAAACCTATACAACAAGGCTTGTATTAGGGTAGTAATTGTCGATGAGTCCAGTAAGGACAGAAGAATAAAAGAGGAGAACTGGAAGCGCCTGGAGAGCAAATTGCTGTTCGAAGTCTCCGAAAGAATTTGCCAAGGGACTGGATATACTCCCTACTTTGGGAATATACAATCGAGGCAGGGACATAAAATCCTGCATTGTAAGAACCAAGAGACCCTCGCATGGCTCAAGGACACTATTGAGGGACTGGAGTTATGGGAGAGTTCGAAGCTAAGGGTAATCCCGGAAGATGAGGTCAAGCGGCAACCTAGGGTACGGGTCTTTATCACGGGACCCATACTTCCACAGGATCGCCTACTGACCATGTTGAAGGCGCAAAATAGGTCAATCTACCCCACTGAGGACCGGACAATACTAAAGATGGACCCCCCAACCGAAGCGGGGAGAAGCGAAATATTGCCAGTGAATCTGGAGACGATTGAAAAACTCGAACCAAATGGTAATCGCTTTAGTGTGGGACTAAGCAGTGCTCTTGTCAGACCATTAAGGAATATGGAGGAAAGGTTGAAGGATGGCTCAGTAAGTAAATGATGCTAAGAATAGTACAGATACCTGCATCACTGTGAGCTAGCTTCCACTAATCTAATCCTCCATTTACTTAGGCACAAAATAGACGTCGCCCTGGTACAGGAACCTTGGATAAGAGGGAAAATGATAGAGGGCTTAGACCATAGGAATTATGAGATATTTCATGGAAATGGAAATAAACTGAGGGCATGCATTTTAATAAGAAAAAATATAAATTGTTTCTTTTTAAACCAATTTTGTGGTCCAAAATTATTGGTTTTGGACCTTGCGAAGGAGAATGGAATGAGACAATCGATTTTCTAGTTCCAAGAATATAAAAGTACTTTATTAGGATAATAATGATAATTTATGATAACGTAGTATATAGATAATTATCAGGATCCTCTGACGATGACCGCTTCGCCCTGTATGAATAGGAGGGGATTTGGGGTAGGACTTCCCTAGTACTCCGACTGCATACGGCACCAACTCAGCCCCTATGATACCAAACCATAGTAATTGCACTTTTCTACCGCTTCTATGACAACTTAACTCTACCACTACTGGGAGCTTAACTACAGTACCGGGAGTTTAACTCCACTTGATACCTTACGGGGTGCTTAACTCCACCATATTCACTACCGGGACCTTAACTCCGCTAAATGCACCACCGGGAGCATAACTCCACTGAACGCACTACCGGCAGTTTAACTCCTCTATATCACCCACGGTGGGAGCCACCGTGGTGCAATGGTTAGCATGCCCGCCTTGCATACACAAAGTTGTGGGTTCGATCCCTGCTTCGACCGAACACCAAAAGTTTTTCAGCGGTGGATTATCCTACCTCAGTAATGCTGGTGACATTTCTGAGGATTACAAAGCTTCTCTAAGTGGTTTCACTGCAATGTGGAACGCCGTTCGGACTCGGCTATAAAAAGGAGGTCCCTTGTCATTGAGCTTAACATGGAATCGGGCAGCACTCAGTGATAAGAGAGAAGTTCACCAATGTGGTATCACAATGGACTGAATAGTCTAAGTGAGCCTGATACATCGGGCTGCCACCTAACCTAAACTAACCTAACCTATCACCCACGGTGTACTTAACTCTTATCAATACCCCACTGGGAAATTAACTTCTCTAACAACAGTATTGACAACACAATTCCCCTAATTCATCAATGGCAGCTTGACTCCTCTAAATTAATCACTGGTAACTTTACTCCTCTCAATGGATCACTGGGAGCTTTACTCCTCTAAATGAATCACTGGGATCTTGACTCCTCTAAAAGAATCTCTGAGTGCTTAACTCCACTAGATGAATCACTGGAAGTTTAACACCTCTAAACGAATCACTGGGAGTGTGACCGCACTAAAAGGCTACTTAATAACTTAACTCCTCTAGATGAATCAGTGGGCGCATGACTTCTCTAAATTAAGCTCCGGGTGCTTAGCTTCTCTAGATGAATCGCTGAGAGCTTTACTCTAAATAAATCACTGAGAGCTTATGCCCTGTAGATGAATCACTGGTTGCTTGTCCCCTCCAAATGAATCTCTGCATGCTGAACTCCTCTAGATGAATCACTGGGAGTGTAACTCCTGCTCTAAAAGAATACCTAGGAACGTAACTCCTCTAAATGAAACACTGCGAGCTTAACTCCTATAAACGGATCATTGGGGGCTTGACTGCTCTAAAAGAATACTAGAAACGTATCTCCTCCATATGATTCACTAGGCGCTTTACTCCTCTAAACGAATCACAGGGAGCTTAAGTGCTCTAAACGAATACCTGGGAACATAACTCCTCTAAGTGAATCACTGGGAGTTTAACTCCCCTAAATGAATCACTGGGACATTGACTCCTCCAGATGAATCACTGGGCGCTTGACTCCTCTAAACGAAATACTGGGCGCTTAACTCCTTTAGATGAATCACTGGGAGCTTGACTCCTTTAAATGAATCACTGGCAGCTTAAATGAACATCAGGGTGCTGAACTCTAAATGAATCACTGGAAGATTGACTCCTCTAAATGAATTTAGGGGTGCTGAACTCCTCTAAATGAATCACTGCGAACTTAAGACTTCTAGATGAATCACTGGAAGCTTGCCTCCTCTAAGTGAATCACTGGGATCTTGACTCCTCTAAAAGAATCTATGAGTGCTTAACTCCACTAGATGAATCACTGGAAGTTTAACTCCTCCAAACGAATCACTGAGAGTGTGACCGCACTATAAGGGTACTTAAGAACTTAACTCCTGTAGATGAATCTATGGGCGCATGACTTCTTCAAAATTAAACTCCGGGTGTTTAGCTTCTCTAAGTGAATCGCTGAGAGCTTTACTCCAAATAAATCACTGAGAGCTTATGTCCTCTAGATGAATCACTGGATGGTTGACCCCTCTAAATGAATCTCTGCATGCTGAATTCCTCTAGATGAATCACTGGGAGCTTGACTCCTCTAAATGAATCACTGGGAGTATAACTCCTTTGAGAGAATTACTGGGAGGTTAACTGCTCTAAAAGAATATCTGGGAACGTAACTCCTCTAAATGAAACACTGGAAGCGTAACTCCTATAAATGGATCATTGGGGGGCTTGACTGCTCTAAAAGAATACTAGAAACGTAACACCTCCATATGAATCACCAGGCGATTTACTCCTCTAAACGAATCATACCTGGAAACATAACTCCTCTAAGTGAATTACTGGGAGTTTAACTCCCCTAAATGAATCACTGGGACATTGACTCCTCCAGATGAATCACTGGGCGCAAGACTCCTCTAAACGAAATACTGGGAGCTTAACTCCTCTATATGAATCACTGGTAACTTGAATCCTCTAAATGAATCACTCGAAGCTAGAAACGTAACTCCTCCATATGAATCACCAGTCGATTTACTCCTCTAAACGAATCACAGGCAGCTTAAGTGCTCTAAATGAATACCTGGAAACATAACTCCTCTAAGTGAATCACTGGGAGTTTAACTCCCCAAAATGAATCACTGGGACATTGACTCCTCTAAACGAAATACTGGGAGCTTAACTCCTCTATATGAATCACTGGGAGCTTGGCTCCTCTAAATGATTTTTTGGGTGTTGAACTCCTCTAAATGATTATTTGGGTGTTGAACTGCTCTAAATGAATCACTGGTAGCTTGACTCCTCTAAATAAATCACTGGTAGTTTAAATCCTCTAACTCCACTTTTATTTACCTTATTTGAGTTTAGCTCAAGTCCACTCAAGACCTCTTACCTGGACGACTGCTACGGACTCATTCACATAATAGACATCAGCTATCAATCAGCTCACCTCCGAAACATCACTGTATGTACATTTGCCACCCGATATATGTACGTTAAATGCAACATTTCGGACGGATCATAAATTCATAAATTAATGTTCTTTACCACTCATTACAAACTTAAGGAAAATTAATCTCGGCTTGATAGTAATATACATACATATATAAGTTTGTTAAAAGGATACACAATACGGCAATTTATAGGTATTGCATATCAGTCGACGTAAAATCGAGGTCCTATCGACTTCTACTGTTCTTGTTCGCCATATTAATCCAAGACGTGAATATGGTTGTTGTCACTTAGGCGATAGACTTCTTTACAAAATTCTATTTGAAGTTTGCTGAAGTACCTCCCGAATGCAGACTGTACTCCCGCAGCGATGTTGGACCGGAGCATATCTGGAAGTGCACCTACTCCAGGCTCCAGTTACAGCTCATTGATACCTAACGGTGGTAAATCTGGTTTCGGCAGAGTGAAAAGTACCATGATCCGGGTTCCGCATATCTCTTGCCATGGAATTCCTCCTACAATTTTATACCAGGCCTATAGACCATAACCAATCTCGGATATGTATCCTTACAGGATACATATCCGACGACTAATTGCATAAATAATTTAAAAAAAAAAGTCGATTTACTACAATGTGGAAAATGTCACTGATTTTTTGTTATCTGCAATCCATAGCCAAAAATCAAGAATCTACTCTACCAAGATAAACGAATGAAAATGAACAACGCTTTCAACGACAAAACAAAAAGAACAAACATGGCACTTTACACTGCACTACAGAGATATATATATATGGATGTTTGCGTGCGCGTGTGTGTTCATAAAAATGCGGGATGAGGCGAAAAAAGGTCAAACGAGTACAAATTCTGGTGTATACAATCTGTTATGAAAACTGGTGTATAGACAGAATGCAAACAAAAACAGAGACAGGGAGAGAGAGAGAGAAAAAAAGACAGCGTGAGACAAATTCAGGTCAACGTTCTAAGAGTACTAAAGGAATCTTATGAGAATGAAACAAAGAGAATTACCTAAGAGATCCACAAAGAAATAGCATCCACAATTCATCATCCAGTTCACATTAGCAAAGAAGAGTTAACTCTTCATAGATTCTCTTTATATTTGCTGTTGTTTGTTTGTGAATGCTTTGGAAATGAAATACTTCTTGTGTATCCACTTCTCTCCCTCACCGACAAAGACCATAGAAAACCCAATTCACATCTTCTTTTTCTATGCTCTTTGCTCACCATTTAAATCGCTCTCTTCGCTCTGCTTTAGTGGTTTTGTTTTGTTTCCTATTCCATTTAACAAGCAGCTATCCATATCGCCCTAACCTACCATTGCCAATTCACCATGCATTGGTGTTCGGTTCTTCTTTTGTTTTGGCGCCCACTTCACTGATTATATGAAAACGAAAACTCTTAGTGAAGAAGAGCCTATGTCAAAATATATCGTAAATTGTAAGATGGCAGCAGCGGTGGTGTGTGTGTGTGTGTTGTGTAGTTACAGCAAAAACTCTTCCCCCTGGTAAAATGAAATGATGAAACGAAAATTATTCAGTGCTGCCAGAATTTTAGAGTTTTCCTTACTATGAGGGAATGAGGATACCAAATAGAAAAAACAAGTATAAACGGCCGTAAGTTCAGCCAGGCCGAATCTTATGTATCCTCCACCATGGATTGCGTAGAAACTTCTACGAAAGACTGTCATCCACAATCGAATTTCTTGGGTTGTGGTATCGTAAATCGTTTTCTAAATTGTGAGTTAGTCCATACGTGGTATATATTAGACAAAAAATGTATGTGTAAAGGGTGATACGGTCAAAATTTGGTCAAGGGAAAACGCGTGTAAATCGGTGAAATCGTTTATTTAAAAAATCAAATTAAATATCTTTTTCAAGTTCAATTAGTATAAAATTCAGGATAAATATTCAGTTAGGCTTTCGCTTTTCCAAATCCGAATTGCCGGCCCTCACGCTTGACACCTGCCATGAGATTTTGTACAGCCACCTTGTCCAACTTCTTCGCCGCAGAAAGCCAGTTTGCCTTGAACTGCTGCTAGTCCTTAGCAGTTTTTTTGGTCTTCTTTAGGTTCCGCTTGACAATAGCCCAGTATTTCTCAATTGGACGGAGCTCTGGCGTATTGGGAGGGTTCTTGTCCTTGGGAACCACCTGCACGTTGTTGGCGGCGTACCACTCCATGGCCTTTTTACCGTAATGGCAAGATGCCAAATCCGGCCAAAACAGTACGGAACAACCGTGTTTCTTCAGGAAAGGCAGCAGACATTTATTCAAACACTCGTTCACGTAAATTTCTTGGTTGAGAGTCCCGGAAGCTATGAAAATGCTGCTTTTCAAGCCACAGGTACAGATGGCTTAACAAACCAGATATTTCTTTGCGAACTTTGACAGTTTTATGTGCTTGAAAATATCTGCTACCTTTCCCCTTCCTTTTGCCGTATAAAACTCCTGTCCCGGAAGCTGCTTGTAGTTGGCTTTGACGTAGGTTTCGTCGTCCATTTCCACGCAGTCAAACTTCGTCAGCATCGTCGTGTACAGCCTCCGGGATCACGCTTTGGCCGTCGTATTTTGTTTATCATCGCGATTTGGAGTCACTACCTTCTTGTAAGTCGATAGTCCGGCTCGTTTTTTGGTTCGATGCACGGTTGTAGACGATACACCCAGCTTATTTGCGGCATCTCTGAGAGAGAGGTTAGGGTTTCGCTTGAAACTTCCGGCAACTCTCTTTGTCGTCTCAGCGGCTTCCGGTTTTCGATTTCCCCCCGATCCAGACTTCCTGGCTGTCGACAAACGTTCCCCAAACACTTTAATTACATTTGTAACGGTTGATTTGGCAACTTTTAGCGATTTTGCCAGCTTTGCGTGCGAGTAGCTCGGATTTTCGCGATGCGCGAGCAAAATTTTGATATGCTGCTCTTCTTGCTTGGACGGCATTTTGACAACTGAAGAGTGAATTCCAAAATCAAAATAGGAGCAGCATTCTACACACACAAACCTTCAAAATGAGGGGTGTTCAGGTTTTTTAAATGCAAAATTGAAAGAAATACGTCAAGTTTATATTGACCAAATTTTGACCGTATCACCCCTTAGGTAAGTCTACAAATAATTACGAATTGATATGGACTTTTGCACGGTACGTAGGGAGCCAGAATTGAAGTATGGGGGTCGCATATATGGGGGCTATATAGAATTATGAACTTTATATGGACTAATTTTTCTGTGATTGGGGATCGATTTATCTGAGGGCTATATATAATTATAGACTGATATGGACCTAGTTAGGCATGGTTGTTAACGGACATATATTAGCACAATGTACCAAATTTCAACTCGGATGAAATTTGCTCCTCCAAGATGCTTCAAAACCAAATCTCGCGATCGGTTTATATGGGGGCTATATATGATTAAGGACTGATATGGACCACTTTTGGCATGGTTGTTAAATATCATATACTACCACCACGTACCAAATTTCAAGCAGATCGGATGAATTTTGCTTCTCCAAAAGGCACCGGAGGTCAAATCTGGCGATCGGTTTATATGGGGGCTATATATCATTATGGTCCGATATGGACCAATTCTTGCATGGTTGTTAGAGACCATATACTAACACCATGTACCAAATTTCAGCCGGATTGGATGAAATTTGGTTCTTTGGAGCAATCGCAAGCCAAATTTGGGAGTCCGTTTATATGGGGGCTATACGTAAAAGTGGACCGATATGGACCAATTTTTGCACGGTCATTAGAGACCATATACTAACACCATGTACCAAATTTCAGCCGGATCGAATGAAATTTGCTTCTCTTAGAGGGTCTGCAAGCCAAATTTGGAGGTCCGTTTATATGGGGGCTATACGTAAAAGTGGACCGATATGGGCCATTTGCAATACCATCCGACCTACATCAATAACAACTACTTGTGCCAAGTTTCAAGTCGATAGCTTGTTTCGTTCTGAAGTTAGCGTGATTTCAACAGACGGACGGACGGACGGACATGCTCAGATCGACTCAGAATTTCACCACGACCCAGAATATATATACTTTATGGGGTCTTAGAGCAATATTTCGATGTGTTACAAACGGAATGACAAAGTTAATATACCCCCATACTATGGTGGAGGGTAAAAAAAAATGGCAAACACGGTTAAAAAAATAAAATTGTGGCACAAATTTCTACCCAGCAAAAAAAAATTGGAAGTTGTTCCACAAATATTTCTTTTAAAGTCCATCCCGGAATCCCCCATCGAGTTTTTCCAACTTCCAATGCAGTCCTTTTGGACAAGTCCACAAACATTTCTTCTAAAGTGCATCTTGGGATCCCCCAATGATTTTTTCTGCTTCCAATGCAGTCTTTGTGGACAAGTATTAGAAAAAACGCAATCAGGCTATTTTAAGTGCAAATTTTGGACAATTAAAGTTTACAAAAACTAGAAAACTAATAAGAAATAAAAAAGAACAGAAAATTAGTAAAAAAGTAAAAAAAAAAATAATAAAAATAATAAATTTCATACCCGCTGGGATTTTAACCTGTGCCGTTTGACTTTTTCGCTTCCATGGTAGTTCTTTTGAGAAGGTTTTGCAAATTATGAGAATTTTTAATTTTTTTTTTTTGTTGTTTTTTAATGGAAAAAATATATTTATACGAAAATATATGCCGAAAATAAAAAAAAAACGATATTTGATAAAAAAAATTGCCGCTGGTGAGATTTGAACCTGCGTTTCTTATTTTTTCGTTCATACTAATAAAGAACATTTTGAGAAGCAATTATAATGTTATTCCATGGTGTCGTCTTACGTTCATATCACAAACATTTGAAATGACCTTTCGACGCTTTATGTTCAATGGCGTTTGTGGCTGAGTGTGCTAAGGCGTTCTGTTATGGTGACTGCAAACCCAGGTTCAACCCCTGCTCGGAGCGAAAAAGTTTTTCAAATTGTAAAAATTAGATAATAGGAAAATAATTGTGTAAATTAGAATAAAACTCTGGCTTCTGGGGCCTTATAAGTCCATATCGGGCGAAATATATATGGGAGCTATATCTATATCTGAACCGATTTCTTCCAAAATCAATAGGGATCTATTCTGAGCCAAAACACATACTTGTGCCAAATTTGAAGTCGATTGGACTAAAACTGCGACCTAGACTTTGATTACAAAAATGTGTTCACGGACAGACGGACATCGCTATATCGACTCAGGAGCCCACCCTGACCATTTTTGCCAAAGACACCATGTATCTATCTCGTCTCCTTCTGGGTGTTGCAAACATATGCACTAACTTATAATAGGGAGCCACCGTGGTGCAATGGTTAGCATGCCCGCCTTGCATACACAAGGTCGTGGGTTCGATTCCTGCTACGACCGAACGCCAAAAAGATTTTCAGCGGTGGATTATCCCACCTCAGTAATGCTGGTGACATTTCTGAGGGTTTCAAAGCTTCTCTAAGTGGTTTCACTGCAATGTGGAACGCCGTTCGGACTCGGCTATAAAAGGGAGGTCCCTTATCATTGAGCTTAACATGGAATCGGGCAGCACTCAGTGATAAGAGAGAAGTTCACCAATGTGGTATCACAATGGACTGAATAGTCTAAGTGAGCCTGATACATCGGGCTGCCACATAACCTAACCTAACCTAACCTAACTTATAATACCCTGTTCCACAGTGTGGCGCAGGGTATAAAAATATTACAAATGTGTTTGTTATATCTTATAAACTTTATTTTACGTTAATAGCACTTACAATAAGCTTTAAAGCGATATCAAATTTGTTCAGATCGAACCATAATTGACTAAGAAATTGAAAAATGTTTATTAAAGTTATTGAGATTATTTCTCAAGATCCGAATATTTCGGGCCAAAAGTGTCAATTTGTTACAATCATACAGCAAACCATATCATATACCACAAATTTAAGCAACAGAAAAAAATTCACTACTTTTGGATGAATATGGCAACCCTAGTTGGGACCCCATTTCACAGTTGATCTCAAAGAAAATCCCTGACATGGTGAGTGGATGGAGTATGAATGGAAGTCAGTTAGTTTACCATTGTATTGGTATGAGTCTCCACTATTTTCGCAGTACTGTCATTTCTCATTACCCTTCTCTCTGTCTCTCTCTCTCTCCCACATTTCCTTGAGTATTTCTACTTGAGCCCACGAATGTATACAACAAGGTTTGTTTGTTTTGTTTATTTTTAACGTTACGTTTTACGTGCTTTGCCGCAATGGGCCTACCTAACGGCACCGTCAATGGTCTTAACGTGGAACATGGCGGGAAAGGCGCAAATTGTATGGTGGCAGTTGTATTCGGCAATGTTTACGTTTCAAAAGTGTATTTGGGTGGATTTTGCTGTATATGTGTGTGTGCGTGTAAGTTATGCAGACGACTTGAAATACGATGCGCACGAGTAATGTGCGATTTTGCATTAGACGATGACGACAATAACGTTGCCCTCGACGCCTATACTACTCGCAGCAGAGGATATATATGTATGTTGTACTAGAATCTGCATAGGTTGTTGGTTAATTTATTAGCGCTCTGGTTTGTTGTTATTGTTTTTGTTATTACTCTTGTCCCCATTAATATTATCTATGGGAATTTTGCATTTATGTACATGTGTTAGAAAGAAGATGGAAAGGAAAACTAAAGCCAAATTAAAATGAGCAAAGTCGGCGAGTTATATATACACTTCTACACACCTCTTGTGAGGGGGCGAAGGAGTTTATAACACTCTATATATTACGATCAAAATGTTGAACTCGGGCCACAAAATGTATTTTGGGAGATATAAGTTTAATGACTTCTAGCCACGGTAGTCACAGTTTGTAGAATTCTAACAAAAATGGTAGATTTTTTTACTGTTTGGTAGAATTCTTGATATTTTGGTAGATTTTGCAAGTTTTCTAAAATAAAATAAAATTTTTACAAGGTTTTCCATAGAAATAAAATTTTGAAAAATTTTCTATAGAAATTAAATTTTTTTGGATCTGAGCTTAAAAACCATTGCGTTGACTAACCTACAAGATTAGCTTAACATCAAGAGGAAAAGAAGCTACTCTTATAGTTTAGTCAACGCAATGGTTTTTAAGCTGAGATCAAAACAACAAATATGATTGAAGTACAAACCAACAATAACAAAACACAACGAAATAAAATTTGGAAAAAAATTTCAATAGAAATAAAATTTTTGACAAAATTTCCTATAGAAATTAAATTTTGACAAAAAATTCCATAGAAATTAAATTTTGACAAAATTTTCTATAGAAATAAAATTTTGAGCAAATTTTCTATAGAAATAAAATTTTTGACAAAATTTTCTATAGAAATAAAATTTTGACAAAATTTTCTATCGAAAAAAATTTTGAAAAAAAATCTATAAAAAATAAAATTTTGACAAAATTTTCTATAGAAAAAAATTGACAAAATTTTCTATAGAATGAAATTTTGACAAAATTTCCTACAGAAATAAAATTTTTGACAAAATTTCCTATAGAAATAAAATTTTTGACAAAATTTTCTTTAGAAATAGAATTTTGACAAAATTTTCTTTAGAAATAGAATTTGACAAAAAAAAAATTTTGACAAAATTTCCTATAGAAATTAAATTTTGACAAAATTTTCTATCGAAATAAAATTTTGAAAAAAAAATCTATAAAAAATAAAATTTTGACAAAATTTTCTATAGAAAAAAATTGACAAAATTTTCTATAGAATGAAATTTTGGCAAAATTTCCTATAGAAATAAAATTTTTGACAAAATTTCCTATAGAAATACAATTTTTGACAAAATTTTCTTTAGAAATAGAAATTTGACAAAATTTTCTTTAGAAATAGAATTTGACAAAATTTTCTATATAAAAAAAATTTGACAAAATTTTCTATAGAAAGTAAATTTTGACAAAAAATTCTAAAGAAATAAAATGTTGACAAAATTTTCTATAGAAATAAAATTTTGACAAAATTTTCTACAGAAAAAAATTTTTGACAAAATTTTCGATAGAAATAAAATTTTGACAAAATTTTCTATCGAAATAAAATTTTCACAAATTTTTCTATAGAAATAAAATTTTGAAAAAAAATCTATAGAAATAAAATTAAAAAAAAATCTATAGAAATAAAAATTTGACAAAATTTTCTAAAAACAAGTATATACAGCAGTAAATTCGGCCGGGCCGAATCTTAAATACCCACCACCATAAACCAAATATTAGGGTTTCCTTTGAAATTTCAGGAGGACTTGAGGACACTTCCCGAAGATAAATTTAAAGATTTCACCTATGAGGACTATATCAGATTCTGGATTTATAATGTTAGAGGGCTTGAGAACACTTCCCGAAGATAAATTTAAAGATTTCACCTATGAGGACTATATCAGATTCTGGATTTATAATGTTAGAGGAATCATTAACATCTCTTGTAAGTGTGCAAGAAAATTATAAAATAACGTCTTGATTTGAAATCTTAAATCTGTAGAAGTAAAATCGGGAAATTTTACATTGAGTTTCAAGCAATTTTCATGATCTGTGCGCCTTCTACACCCTCAAGAAGTGAAGTCGATACACGTTTTTGTGAGCCCAAAATACGAGAATAGTTACAATTTCAGGCAAATCAGATAAGAACTATGGTTTCTAGAAACCCAAGGAATAAAATCGGGAGATCGTTCCTATGGGGGCTACACTAAAATATGGACCGATAATCACCGTTTTCGGCACACCTCTTTATGACACGAAAATACCTCTAGATTTCCAATTTCAGGCAAATAGGATAAAAACTTCGGATTCTAGAAGCCCAAGAAGTAAAATCGGGAAATCGGTCTACATGGGGGCTATACCAAAATATGGACCGATACTCACCATTTTTGGTACACCTCTTTATGTTCCTAAAATACCTCTAGATTTCCAATTTCAGACAAATTGGATGAAAACTACGGTTTCTATAAGCCCAAGACCCCAAACCGGGAGGCCGTTTTATATGGGGACCAAACCAAAACATGGACCGATACTCACAATTTTTGGCACACGTATTTGTGGTTCTGCAATACCTCTAGATTTCCAATTTCAGGTAAATTGAATAAAAACTGCGGTTTCTATAAGCCCAAGAAGTAAAATCGGGAGATCGGTCTATATGGGGGCTATACCAAAAGATGGACCGATACTCACAATTTTTGGCACACGTATTTGTGGTCCTACAATACCTCTAGATTTCCAATTTCAGGTAAATTGAATAAAAACTGCGGTTTCTATAAGCCCAAGAAGTAAAATCGGGAGATCGGTCTATATGGGGGCTATACCAAAACATGGACCGATACTCACCGTTTTTGGGACACCTCTTTATGGTCATAAAATACCTTTAGATTTCAAATTTCAGGCAAATTGGATAAAAACTACGATTTCTATAAGCCCAAGACCCCAAATCGGGAGGTCGTTTTATATGGGGACCATTCCAAAACATGGACCGATACTCACAATTTTTGGCACACGTATTTGTGATCCTGTAATACCTCTAGATTTCCAATTTCAGGTAAATTGAATAAAAACTGCGGTTTCTATAAGCCCAAGAAATAAAATCGGGAGATCGGTCTATATGGGGGCTATACCAAAACATGGACCGATACTCACCATTTTTGGCACACCTCTTTCTGGTCATAAAATACCTCTGGATTTCAAATTTCAGGCAAATTGGATAAAAACTACGATTTCTATAAACCCAAGACCCCAAATCGGGAGGTCGGTTTATATGGGGACTATATCAAAACCTTGACCGATATAGCCCATCTTCGAACTTGACCTGCCTGCAGACAAAAGACGAGTTTGTGCAAAATTTCAGCACGATTGCTTCATTATTGAAGACTGTAGCGTGATTACAACAGACAGACAGACAGACGGACAGACGGACATCGTTATATCGTCTTAAAATTTCTCCCTGATCAAGAATATATATACTTTATATAGTCGGAAATCGATATTTCGATGTGTTACAAACGGAATGACAAACTTATTATACCCCCGTCACCATTCTATGGTGGTGGGTATAAAAAATTTGACAAAATTTTCTATAGAAATAAAATTTTGACAAAATTTTCTATATAAAAAAAAAAACAAGTATACACGGCCGTAAGTTCGGCCAGGCCGAATCTTATGTACCCTCCACCACGGATTGCGTAGAAACTTCTACGAAATACTGTCATCCACAATCGAATTACTTGGGTTGTGGTATTTTAAAACTTCTTAACATCGTTTTCTAAATTTGTTGTTAGTCCATACGTGGTACATATTAGACACAAAAGTTATGTATAGGTAAGTCTACAAATAATTACGAATCGACATGGACGTAGAGAGCCAGAATTGAAATATGGGGGTCGCGTATATGGGGGCTATATACAATTATGAACTTGATATGGACAAATTTTTGTGTGATTGGAAATCGATTTATCTGAGGGATATATATAACTATAGACCGATATGGACCTAGTTAGGCATGGTTGTTAATGACCATATAGTAGCACAATGTACCAAATTTAAACTCACTCGGATGAAATTTGCTCCTCCAAGAGGCTCCAAACCCAAATCTCGGGATCGGTTTATATGGGGCTATATATGATTATGGACTGATATGGACCACTTTTGGCATGGTTGTTAAATATCATATACTATCACCACATACAAAATTTCAAGTAGATCGAATGAAGTTTGCTTCTCCAAAAGGCACCGGATGTCAAATCTGGGGATCGGTTTATATGGGAGCTATATATAATTATGGGCTGATAGGAACCAATTCCTGCATGGTTGTTGGATACCATATACTAACATCACGTACCAAATTTCAACCGAATGGGAAGAATTTTGCTCTTCCAAGGGGCTCTGGAGGTCAAATCTGGGGATCGGTTTATATGGGGCCTATATATAATTATGGACCGATACCGACCAATTTTTGCATGGGAGTATGAGGCCATATATTAACACGACGTACCAAATTTTAACTGAATCAAATGAATTTTGGTCTTCCAAGAGTCTCAGGAGGTCAAATCTGGTGATCGGATTATATGGGGGCTATATATAATTATGGACCGATGTGGACCAATTTTTGCATGGTTGTTAGAGACCATATACTAACACCATGTACCAAATTTCAGCCGGATCGGATGAAATTTGCCTCTCTTAGAGGCCTCGCAAGCCAAATCGGGGGATCGGTTTATATGGGGGCTATATATAATTATGGACCGATGTGGACCAATTTTTGCACGGTTGTTAGAGACCATATACTTATACCATGTACCAAATTTCAGCCGGATCAGATGAAATTTGCTTCTCTTAGATGCCTCGCATGCCAAATTTGGGGGTCCGTTTGTATGGGGGCTATACGTAAAAGTGGACCGATATGGCCCATTTGCAATACCACCGACCTACATCAATAACAACTACTTGTGCCAAGTTTCAAGTCGATAGCGTGTTTCGTTCGGAAGTTAGCGTGATTTCAACAGACGGGCGGACGGACGGACATGCTCAGATCGACTCAGAATTTCACCACGACCCAGAATATATATACTTTATATATATTAGAGCAATATTTCGATGTGTTACAAACGGAATGACAAAGTTGATATATCCCCCATCCTATGGTGGAGGGTATACAAATTGACAAAATTTTCTATAGAAAGTAAATTTTGACAAAAAAAATTCTTTAGAAATAAAATTTTGACAAAATTTTCTATAGAAATAAAATTTTGACAAATTTTTCTATAGAAATAAAATTTTGACAAATTTTTCTATAGAAATAAAATTTTAACAAAATTTTCTATGGAAATAAAATTTTGACAAAATATTCTATAGAAATAAAATTTAGACAAAATTTTTTATGGAAATAAAATTTTGACAAAATATTCTATAGAAATAAAATTTTGAGAAATTGTTCTATAGAAATAAAATTTTGAAAAAAAAAATCTATAGAAATAAAATTTAAAAAAAAAATTGTCAAAATTTTCTATAGAAAAAAAATTCACAAAATTTTCTATTGAAATAAAATGTTGACAAAATTTTCTATAGAAATAAAATTTTGACAAAATTTTCTATAGAAATAAAATTTTGACAAAATTTTCTATAGAAATAAAATTTTGACAAAATTTTCTATAACATTTTTCATTGTTGGGTTTAATGAACTGGCTGAATTTATTCTGTTAATTGGTTGATAGTTTTGCTGCAAGTAGAGGATGCTGATGAGGAATGTGGTAATTCCGAAACGTGCGTCCATCCAACCATCTTGACAAACATTTTTTTCCTCTGTTGGTTAAGCTACACTTGTAGTTTAGTTAATGCATGGGTTTAAGCTGAAATAAAATTTTGACAAAATTTTCTATAGAAATAAAATTTTGACATAATATTCGATAGAAATAAAATTTTGACAAAATTTTCTATAGTAATAAAATTTTGACAAAATTTTCTATAGAAATAAAATTTTGACAACATTTTCTAAAGAAATAAAATTTTGACAAAATTTTCTATAGAAATAAAATTTTGAGAAAAAAATCTATAGAAATAAAATTTTGAGAAAAAAAAATCTATAGAAATTAAATTTTGACAACATTTTCTATAGAAATAAAATTTTGACAAAATTTCCTATAGAAATAAAATTTTGATAAAATTTTCTATAGAAATTAAATATTGACAAAAGTTTCTATAGGAATAAAATTTTGACAAAATTTGTTATAAAAAAATTTTTGAAAAATTCTATAGAAAAAAATTTTTGAAAAAATTTTGATAAAATTTTCTATAGAAATAAAATTTTGATAAAATTTTCTATAGAAATAAAATTATGGAAAAAAAATTCTATAGAAATAAAATTTGGAAAAATGTTTTATAGAAATTTTGACAAAACTTCCTACAGAAATAAAATTTTAACAATATTTTCTATAGAAATAAAATTTTGGAAATAAAATTTTGGAAAAATTTTCTATAGAAATAAAATTTTGGAAAAATTTTCTATAGAAATAAAATTTTGGAAAAATTTTCTATAGAAATAAAATTTTGGAAAAATTTTCTATAGAAATAAAGTTGTGACCACATTTTCGATAGGAATAAAATTTTAATGAGATATGTTTGCAAATGTGTTTAGGCAGAAGCCTTTTTTTTTGGAGGTTGAAGTGTAAATTTGTGACAAAATTTTCTCTACACTGAAAAAAATATTTACGTGATATTAAAGATTACGCAACCTAAATTTTAGAATGCGAAATTTACAAAATATTAAGGACATATTTCTTTAAAATAATGAAATTTTAATTAAAATAAAGTTTATATTCTTTGCTTTAAATATTTTATTTCATTAAATTTGGGACATAAATTTTGTAAATTTGCGTCCCTCCGTTAAGGTCCCGTGTCTTTGAACTAAGGCTAATTTTTCTTAAATTAAAGAAACACATTTTTGATTTAAAGAAATTGTCCTTAAATTAACTGAAATATTGAAACTTTAGATTTAAGATAAAACGCTGCAAATATAGGCTAAGACTTATTTGGAGGATTTAGCGTCTTTGGTGTAAAGTTTTTGTTTTGGAATTGAGAAAACATTTTTTGCTTTGAAGTATCCGCTATAATTTGGATTTTTAAACTGGCATTTGTTTGTAGGTGAGTACCTTTATTAATAAACAGCGTAAAGAGAATGCAATTTTGATACATGAGATCTGTATCCTAATTTTAATTTTATTGGTCCTAGATTTAAAGCCAGATAGGTCGCTAAAAAATTTCTTTATTTTAAAGAAGCCGCATCTTTGGCTCGGAATCAATACCAAAATCTTTAAGGTTGAAAATCTTTGGATCCAAGTAAACTTTTTTTTGAGCGTAAGAATAAAATTTTGACAAAATTTTCTATAGAAATAAAATTTTGACAAAATTTGTTTTGGAATTGATGTGGAGTTTTTCACCATCCTAATAAAAGCTGCTTGAGTTAATTTTCCTATTCTAAATCAAGTTTTTTACTGTGTATATTTTACACCACTTTTTTCTTAAGCAAAATGTGAGTGATTTCCTTACACTGGATGACAATGAAAACAAGTTCGATGAAACGTAAGTTCTTCTAGTTTTTTTTTTGCCGCTAATCGGAAATGCCTAAAATTTCATTTGAAATATGTGCAAGTGCTGGGGTATATTTGACAAACTTCATTAGAATGTTTTGTGTTTTTTTGTTGGTAGCTTTTCATTTTCTTTCACCCCCTTACAGCAAAAAAAAATAGCAAAATGGAAAATGTGTGAGCCGAATAATAAAATGATTTATATTGACTTTTTCATTACAACAACGACAACAACAACCTACCGCTGCTGTGAAATTGTCACCCTCTCCTAATTTTGGGTGAGTGACACAAGATATGCGACCATTGTGGTGACATGGTGACACTGTGACCAGCAACACTGTAACAACAGTAGAAGCAGCTACATCTACAACATCAACGGAAACTCTGTCTGTGGTGGGACCTCTAGATATGGGTCTTATCGTTTGATGGATGGACCACAAATGTTGTAATGTGCAGTGACAACCCACGCCCCTCCTCCCCCCAGAAACCCACTTACAAAAGCACGCAGCAATGGATGGACCGACAGACAGACTGAGAAACGGACAAACATTGGGAAGGACGGACAAGCGGTCGTTCGATGATGGGTCATTTAGGGTGGTGACATATTTTTCTACTTTGAAGATTTTCCATTGTAAAGTGCCGCTGTCACCGAAGCTTTCAATTCATTTTTTTTTTTCAACAAAACAAAAACTTTTTTTTTGGGACGCTGGAAAACAAAGAAAATTTGGAGCAACAAAAACAAACTTTTAATACAATTTCGACTATGGCAATCCAAGATGAGAATACCAACAAGAGAAATATAGCAAAGGGACAAGGAAGAACAAGCAGTGAAAAAGGACCCTGTACTATACCCTACACTAGCGACGATCATGATTACTAAAACCCGGGTCGACGAGATGCCAGGTGAGCAGTCATAGGGCAAAGTCCCTAATACGTAACGTCGTGGAAAGTTAAAGCTTCTGCACTAACCTCCACCGTAGTAGAGAGTAACCAAAGTTTTTTATACCCTCCACCATAGGATGGGGGGTATATTAACTTTGTCATTCCGTTTGTAACACATCGAAATATTGATCTAAGACCCCATAAAGTAGATATATTCTGGGTCGTGGTGAAATTCTGAGTCGATTTGAGCATGTCTGTCCGTCCGTCCGTCCGTCTGTTGAAATCACGCTAACTTCCGAACGAAACAAGCTATCGACTTGAAACTTGGCACAAGTAGTTGTTATTGATGTAGCTCAGATGGTATTGCAAATGGGCCATATCGGTCCACTTTTACGTATAGCCCCCATATAAACGGACCCCCAAATTTGGCTTGTGATTGCTCTCAGAGAAGCAAATTTCATCCGATCCGGCTGAAATTTGGTACATGGTGTTTGTATATGGTCTCTAACAACCACGCAAAAATTGGTCCACATCGGTCCATAATTATATATAGCCCCCATATAAACCGATCCCCCAATTTGGCTTGCGGAGCCTCTAAGAGAAGCAAATTTCATCAGATCCGGCTGAAAATTGGTACATGGTGTTGGTATATGTTCTCTAATGACCATGCAAAAATAGGTCCCCATCGACGCATAATTATATATAGCCCCCATATAAGCCGATCCCCAGATTTGAACTCCGGAGCCTCTTAGAGGAGCAAAATTCATCCGATCCGGTTGAAATTTGGTACGTGGTGTTAGTATATGGTCTCTAACAACCATGCTAGAATTGGTCCATATCGGTCCATAATTATATATAGCCCCCATATATATCGATCCCCAGATTTGTCCTCCGGAGCCTATTGGAGGAGCAAAATTCATCCGATCCGGTTGAAATTTGGAACATGGTGTTAGAATGTGATCTCTAACAAACACGCAAGAATTGGTCCATATCGGTCCATAATTATATATAGCCCCCATATAAACCGATCCCCAGATTTGATCTCCGGAGCCTCTTGGAGGAGCAAATTTCATCCGATCCGGTTGAAATTTGGAACATCGTGGTAGTGTATGGTCTCTAACAAACATGCAAGAATTGGTCCATATCGGTCCATAATTATATATAGCTCCATATAAACCGATCTCCCGATTAGGCTGGCACACGCAAAGAAAAAAAACGTTTGGAAAACGTGTACCGAAAACGTTTTTCTTTTGTTAGAGTTTTTTGAATTGCTTCGAAAATTTTAAACTTTTATCACCAACAAAATTCGTTTGTTACAAAATTTTTATTTTTTCAATAAAAAAAGTTATTTTTGAAATAACAACACAGTCCATTTCGTTTATATCAAACACTGTTCTTTTCTGACTTTAGGTCTTTAATAAGACACATTTTACAGTTCAAAATTTAATATAGTACAATGTAATGTTGAACATTTTTTCGGAATCTTCCGAATATATCTGGAATATATGTATAAAAAAAAAAAAAAACAAAAAAAAAAAACTTTGGCCGAAGCAGGGATCGAACCCATGACCCTTGGCATGAGAGTCGGACGTAGCTACCACTGCTCCACGGTGCCAAACTAAATGTTTGTTTCTGTTAAATAAACTTTGTTTATTCGTTTCGTGGGCGCCGCAAGCTATGCTATATAAATATAACTTATATGGATATTTATCTATTGATGACCATAACAGGTACATAGCTCAGTGGTTAGTGTGTTGGCTTACAATTTGCATGGTCCGCGGTTCGATTCTCCGTCCAGGCGAAAGGTAAAAAAAAGTTTAAAAATTTATAAAATCGTATAATTTCTTCTACATTGTTGGTATTACAGGAAAAGGTGTTAAGAACTAAAAATCCTCGTGGATGTGAGAAAGATGTGAGGGACAATGCAATTAGCAAGAAAATAATGTTTTTTTTGAGCTAGTCTTTATGAAATTGTTTTTACATCCTGGAAAAGAATAAACGTTTATCACAAAAAGTATATACTTTTCTTCCAAAGACACTTCCTTACAGCGAAAAGCAAATGAGAAACGAACTTTGTTTGTCTAAAATTTCGTTTGGGAGGAAAGAATTATTTTTTTGCGTGCAGAGCCTCTAAGAGAAACAAATTTCATCCGTTCCGGCTGAAATTTGGTACATGATGTTAGTATATGGTCTCTAATGACCATGCAAAAATTGGTCCATATCGGTCCATAATTATATATAGCCCCCATATAAACCGACCACCAGATTTGACCTCCGGAGCCTCTTGAAAGACCAAAATTCATCTGATTCAGTTGAAATTGGATACGTGATGTTAGTATATGGCCTCAAATACCCATGCTCAAATTGGTCGATATCGGTCCATAATTATATATAGGACCCATATAAACCGATATCCAGATTTGACCTCCGGAGCATCTTGGAAGAGCAAAATTCTTCCCATTCGGTTGAAATTTGGTACGTGATGTTAGTATATGGTATCCAACAACCATGCAGGAATTGGTTCCAATCAGTCCATAATTATATATAGCTCCCATATAAACCGATCGCCAGATTTGACCTCCGATGCCTTTTGGAGAAGCAAAATTCATCCGATCTGGTTGAAATTTGGTACGTGGTGGTAGTATATGATATTTAACAACCATGGCAATAGTGGTCCATATCAGTCCATAATCATTTATAGCCCCCCTATAAACCGATCCCGAGATTTGGTTTTGGAGCCTCTTGGAGGAGCAAATTTCATCCGAGTGAGCTGAAATTTGTGGATGACAGTCTTTCGTAGAAGTTTCTACGCAATCCATGGTGGAGGGTACATAAGATTCGGCCTGGCCGAACTTACGGCCGTATAACTTGTTTTTTTTTTGGGTCAACTAAATTTTTCATTGATAATTTCATTTTTATTTATTCTTAACTTCCTTCATTCATAAACATTTTTTAGTTATCTTATCACAGGGTGTGCACACTTCTTGTTGTTATCTTTTAATGGAAATGCTAGTCGTTTATCATATCACACATATTGATTTCATTTCTTTATTCATTCATAAATTCATGACTATTTTACAATGGAGCAACAATTAATGTATGTGTCATTCCACGAAAATTATATTTCAATAGAAAATTTTGTCAACATTTATTTATAAAGAACATTTTATCAAAATTAAATTTCTATACAAAATTTTCTCAAAGTAACAACCATATCAAAACAAAACGAATGAAAAAACGAGGTAGCACGCTCAAACTAAACCAAGCCAACTGCATTCAAATCGATGATTTGACAGTGGCAAAGGAAAAGTGATATGTTTATACGAATTTATTTCGCCATAAGCCGGAAATCATGTAAAACCTTTTTTCGGAAGGTTCAAGTGTGGTTCATTGTTGGGTTTAATAAACTGCCTGAATTTATTCTGATAATTGGTTGATAGTTTTGCTGCAAGTAGAGAATGCTGATGAGGAATGCGGTAATTCCGAAATGTGCGTCCATCCAACCATCTTGCAGTCTATAGGGCTTTGCCCAAATAAATTTGACAAACATTCTTTTCCTCTGTTGGTTAAGCTACACTTGTAGTTTAGTCAATGCATGGTTTTAAGCTGATATCAGAAAAACAACAACAATGATTAAAGAACACAAGTAAGGAAAGTCTAAAGTCGGGCGGGGCCGGCTAAAAAAAGGAGGTCCCTTGTCATTGAGCTTAACATGGAATCAGGCAGCACTCAGTGATAAGAGAGAAGTTCACCACTGTGGTATCACAATGGACTGAATAGTCTAAGTGAGCCTGATACATCGGGCTACCACATAACCTAACCTAACCTAACCTAACCTTCGTGTTCTTGCTTCTAGGAAGCATATGTTAATTTTTCGTTTTTCAGCTTTTTTTTCTTCATATGCTACCAAAGTCCCTTAAAAACGAGTTGACGACAACTTTATTTTCTACATTAAGACTCGACTTTCAGTAGAAATTATGCTATGTTTCAAGTAAAAAACGTCTTTAAAATAAAGTGTTGAAAAACATGTCCTATATTTGAACGATTTTTTGCTTTGTAGTCAAGATGCAAAACGACACCAAATTTAAAGACAATTTCATTAAATTTAAAGAATTTTTCTGAATTGTTAAAGTCAAGTTGACCTTAGCCCAAACATTTTTTCTTTCATTTTATGATACCCATTTTTAAGTGAAATCACTTAATTATAAGGACAATACGACTTCATTGAAAAGTTTATCGACTTTAGGACAAGGAAAAAAACTTTATATTAGAGAAATGCGTCTTCTATGCTAAGAAAAATTTGCATTCGCATTTTAAAGACATGAAATTTTTGACCTCACTACAAAATTTTTTTCAGTGTAGGGAGCCAGAATTGAAATATGGCGGTCGCCTATATGGGGGCTATATACAATTATGAACTTGATATGGACCAATTTTTGTGTGATTGGGCACCGATTTATATGAGGGCTATATATAGCTATAGACCGATATGTACCCAGTTAGGCATGGTTGTTAACGGCCATATACTAGCACAATGTACCCAATTTCAGCCGGATCGGACGAAAATTTCTTCTCTTAGAGGCTCCGCAAACCAAATCGAGGGATCGGTTTAAATGGGGGCTATATATAATTATGGACCGATGTGGGCCAATTTTTACATAGTTGTTAGAGACCATATACTAACACCACGTACCAAATTTCAGCCGGATCGGACGAAAATTTCTTCTCTTAGAGGCTCCGCAAGCCAAATCTGGGGATCGGTTTATATGGGGGCTATATATAATTATGAACCGATGTGGACCAATTTTTACATAGTTGTTAGAGACCATATACTAACACCAATTTCAGCCGGATCGGATGAAATTGGCTTCTCTTAGAGGCTCCGAAAGCCAAATCGGGGGATCGGTTTATATGGGGGCTATATATAATTATGGACCGATTTCGCCCATTTTTTGCATGGCCATTAGAGACCGTATACTTACACCATGTACCAAATTTCAGCCGGATCGGACGAAAATTTCTTCTCTTAGAGGCTCCGCAAGCCAAATCGAGGGATCGGTTTATATGGGGGCTACATATAAATATGGACCGATGTCGACCAATTTTTGCATGGGTATTTGAGACCATATATTAACACCACGTACTAAATTTCAACCAGATCGGATGAATTTTGCTTCTCCAAAAGGCACCGGAGTTCAAATCTGGGGATCGGTATATACGGGAGCTATATATAATTATGGACTGATATGAACCAATTCCTGCATGGTTGTTGGATACCATATACTAATATCACATACCAAATTTGAACCGAATGGGAAGAATTTTGTTCTTCCAAGGGGCTCCGGCGGTCAAATCTGGTGATCGGTTTATATAGGGGCTATATATAATTATGGACCGATTTCGACCAATTTTTGCATGGGTATTTGAGACCATATATTAACACCACGTACTAAATTTCAACCAGATCGGATGCATTTTGCTTCTCCAAAAGGCACCGGAGTTCAAATCTGGGGATCGGTATATATGGGGGCTATATATAATTATGGACTGATATGAACCAATTCCTGCATGGTTGTTGGATACCATATACTAATATCACATACCAAATTTGAACCGAATCGGATGAATTTTGCTCTTCCAAGGGGCTTTGGCGGTCAAATCTGGTGATCGGTTTATATAGGGGCTATATATAATTATGGACCGATTTCGACCAATTTTTGCATGGGTATTTGAGGCCGTATATTAACACCACGTACCAAATTTCAGCCGGATCGAATGATATTTGCTTCTCTTAGAGGCTCTGCAAGCCAAATCGGGGGATCGGTTTATATGGGGGCTATATATAATTATGGACCGATGTCGACCCATTTTTACATGGTTGTTAGAGACCATATACCAATATCATGTACCAAATTTCAGCCGGATCGGATGAAATTGGCTTCTCTTTGAGGCTCCGCAAGCCAAATCTGGGGGGCCGTTTATATGGGGGGGCTATACGTAAAAGTGACCCGATATGGCCCATTTGCAATACCATCCGACCTACATCAATAACAACTACTTGTGCCAAGTTTCAAGTCGATAGCTTGCTTCGTTTGGAAGTTAGCGTGATTTCAACAGACGGACGGACGGACGGACGGACATGCTCAGATCGACTCAGAATTTCACCACGACCCAGAATATATATACTTTATGGGGTCTTAGAGCAATATTTCGATGTGTTACAAACGGAATGACAAAGTTAATATACCCCCATCCTATGGTGGAGGGTATAAAAAATGGGAAGTACTTCTAAAGGCACAACTTTAAAAGCACTTCCAAAAAACTCCTCCCAAAGACGTTCTTTATTTTAACAACTCAGGAAGTTCTTTTAATTCAATTTTTTGTAACTCGCTTTTTTCATATTTTTGAAAGGAAGTTTTAACTTTGTTTGTTTCAAATAAATTAAAAACAGAATAAGGATAAATAACAGGTTGGGTGTTAAGTCCCCGGTCTAACAAAGAAAAACACATTTTTTGTCAAAATTCGTTTTTATTATTCAACATAGTTCCCTTCAAGAGCGATACAACGATTATAACGACCTTCCAATTTTTTGATACCATTTTGGTAGTACTCCTTCGGTTTTGCCTCAATTTCGGCGATCACCTCCTACCTGCCAAATTTTTTCCCTGCGAGCATCCTTTTGAGGTCTGAGAACAAGAAAAAGTCGCTGGGGGCCAGATCTGGAGAATACTGTGGGTGGGGAAGCAATTCGAAGCCCAATTTATGAATTTTTGACATCGTTCTCAATGACTTGTGGCACGGTGCGTTGTCTTGGTGGGACAACACTTTTTTCTTCTTCATATGGGGCCGTTTTGCAGCGATTTCGACCTTCACACGCTCCAATAACGCCATATAATAGTCACTGTTGATGGTTTTTCCCTTCTCAAGATAATCGATAAAAATTATTCCATGCGCATCCCAAAAAACAGAGGCCATTACTTTGCCAGCGGACTTTTGAGTCTTTCCACGCTTCGGAGACGGTTCACCGGTCGCTGTCCACTCAGCCGACTGTCGATTGGACTCAGGAGTGTAGTGATGGAGCCATGTTTCATCCATTGTCACATATCGATGGAAAAACTCGGGTGTGTTACGAGTTAACAGCTGCAAACACCGCTCAGAATCATCAACACGTTGTTGTTTTTGGTCAAATGTGAGCTCGCCCGGCACCCATTTTGCACAGAGCTTCCGCATATGTTTTCGTCGGTAACCACCTATTTCGGGCGTCCACTGCGTTCACCGTCCTCCGTGCTATGCTTGCATTTTGCATATCAATCAATTATTGTTGATATCCCTGGGGCAGAGTCCGGAAACTCATTATCAAGCCAAGTTTTTGCTTCCACCGTATTTTTTTTCCCTTTAGAAAACAGTATTTTATCAAAACACGAAATTCCTTTTTTTCCATTTTTTCCACAATAACAAAAGCTGCTTCACAAAAGACGCTCTATCTCACAAACTAATTGACTTACAGACGTCAAATTTTGACACGAATCATTTGAAGGTTGGTACTATATAAAAATAATATGCATTTAATACTAGCGACGCCATCTAAGTGTCAGACCGGGGACTTATCAGCCAACCTGTTATTTTCGTCGCTCTTCCAACCATTGCTTTGGTGCACATCGCTTTATGTGGCTCTCGCGTCCATTCATCCTATTCGGCATGCGTTGCCTCTGTTGGCTTTACGTTCTCCAAGTTCACTTCCTCATTTGCTTTACGTTTCCCCTTATTCCGGTATGTCCCGGCACCCTTTCGTACTCTGAGTATTCGTTGATCATGCTTTTGCATTCCAATACGATTCGCGATTTAACCGTGAAAACCTGTGAAAATGTTCCCTTTTTGTGGCTTCGATTTATTTTCGAGCCATTAAACACATTCCGTTTGGCAAGCAATTCTGCCTGTGGGATTGTACTGTGGTCCGGCAATCGGAATAGGATTGCGATGTCGGAGTCCACCACATATACGCCCAGTCACGTCCTCTCACCCATCTTGGATCCATCGCTGTAGCAGTTATATTCCTCTGGTAGCTGTTTGGAGTCCCGTGCTCCCAGGCGTCAGAATATCACATTCGGCAGCTATGGTCACCTCAGGTATGAGATCTTGCATTGTTCCCTGCATCCTCCATTACACCCACCATACACCTATTATCCTGTGATGGTCCATCACAGTTTGTGTTTGCCTGCATTATCCCATCATTTTTAATTGCATCGCCCCCCCCCCCTAGCAAAAGTCACGATCCAAAACGATCCGTAAGTTAGGTTAGGTGACAGCCCGATGTATCAGGCTCACTTAAGACTATTCAGTCCATTCTGATAGCACATTGGTGAACTTCTCTCTTATCACTGAGTGCTGCCCGATTCCATGTTAAGCTCAATGATAAGGGACCTCCTTTTTATAGCCGAGTCCGAACGGCGTTCCACATTGCAGTGAAACCACTTAGAGAAGTTTTGAAACCCTCAGAAATGTCACCAGCATTACTGAGGTGGGATAATCCACCGCTGAAAAACTTTTTGGTGTTCGGTCGAATCAGGAATCGAACCCACGACCTTGTGTATGCAAGGCGGGCATGCTAACCATTGCACCACGGTGGCACGATCCATAATGTTTGCATCTTTATAAACAAAATTCCGCTACCGTGATTAGAACCTGGAGTGTCTGCTCCATACCCGTTAACTGTCGCTTTAGCACATTGCACCACCGACTGAGTTGCCATAAGAATATCAAACGATAGCCGTTCGTGAAACCGCATATACTCTCAGTCCCGTCCTCTCACCCATCTTCAATCTATCGGTGTAGTGGTTATTGCCCTATGGTATCTGTTCTGGAGTCCCAGAATGTCGCACTCGGCATCTATGGCCATCTCAGGTATGCAATCTTGGATTGTTGCGGCATCCACCATCTCCTCCATTATCCTTTGAAGATTTGTTATGTTTCCTTTATCCGTTCATTCTCCCAACATCTTCAATCTCATTGCAGACATGGCGGCTACGGTTTTGATCTGAATATCTATAGGTCTTAAGCCCACTATTGTCTCCAAAGCTCTGGTGGACGTGGTCTTGATTGCCCCTGTTATACTAGACTGTCCTCTCTTCGAATTCACTTTCCTTCCTAAGTATTTTATTTGATCAGACACTGTTATCGTTCTGCCAAAAAAAACCTCGCTTCGATATATTAGACAATTTTAGTCTTTCTAGTGAATAGGCATCCTTCTGCCTCAGGGACTGGACCGAGTCATATGCCATCATAGGGACACTTTCTGCACTCCTACAGATGCTGATAGGATCCATTCGCTGCAGAAGTATTATTACATCGTCTGGGTAACAGACTCCTTAGCTGGAATCCTTACCCACAGTGGTGATTGTGTCTCCCACAGGGAACTCCACTGGTTCCCTAATATATATTTTTTACTTATCATAAAAAGGAATAAGAAATCGATTTTTCTTATTTCTGGGCTGGTATGAAATTTTTTTTATTTTGATTTTGGAATTCACTCTTCAGTTGTCAAAATGCCGTCCAAGCAAGAAGAGCAGCGTATCAAAATTTTGCTCGCGCATCGCGAAAATCCGAGCTACTCGCACGCAAAGCTGGCAAAATCGCTAAAAGTTGCCAAATCAACCGTTACAAATGTAATTAAAGTGTTTGGGGAACGTTTGTCGACAGCCAGGAAGTCTGGATCGGGGGGACATCGAAAACCGGAAGCCGCTGAGACGACAAAGAGAGTTGCCGGTAGTTTCAAGCGAAACCCTAACCTCTCTCTCCGAGATGCCGCAAATAAGCTGGTGTATCGTCTACAACCGTGCATCGAGCCAAAAACGAGCCGGACTATCGACTTACAAGAAACAAGAAAGTAGTGACTCCAAATCGCGATGATAAACAAAATACGACGGCCAAAGCGCGATCCCGGAGGCTGTACACGACGATGCTGACGAAGTTTGACTGCGTGGTAATGGACGACGAAACCTACGTTAAAATCCGACTACAAGCAGCTTCCGGGACAGGAGTTTTATACGGCAAAAGGAAGGGGAAAGGTAGCAGATATTTTCAAGCACATAAAACTGTCAAAGTTCGCAAAGAAATATCTGGTTTGGCAAGGCATGGCTTGAAAAGCAGCATTTTCATAGCTTCCGGGACTGTCAACCAAGAAATTTACGTGAAAGAGTGTTTGAATAAACGTCTGCTGCCTTTCCTGAAGAAACACGGTTGTTCCGTACTGTTTTGGCCGGATTTGGCATCTTGCCATTACGGTAAAAAGGCAATGGAGTGGTACGCCGCCAACAACGTGCAGGTGGTTCCCAAGGACAAGAACCCTCCCAACACGCCAGAGCTCCGCCCAATTGAGAAATACTGGGCTATTGTCAAGCGGAATCTAAAGAAGACCAAAAAAACTGCTAAGGACGATCAGCAGTTCAAGGCAAACTTGAAAAATTAATTTAATTTGATTTTTTAAATAAACGATTTCACCGATTTACACGCGTTTTCCCTTAACCAAATTTTGACCGTATCACCCTTTATGCTGACCATGTAGAGGAATTTAAGCAGGAGAGGACTTTTCTCAGGCTCGTCTTGGAAACGAAATTAATTTTTATAATTTTGTTTTCTTTTTTATAAGGAAGAGTTTATGTCTCCTCTTCTGTTCTTATTTTCCCGAGAACATACACCAAGACAAATCTTAAAGCTTGAACACATTATCCAATGCATTTTAGACACCAACATTTTGTACGATTAAATGGGCAATGTGAAGGGCGCATTATTCAGAAGTAGTAGAAATGTTGTTTGTATTGGGAGAATGAAGGCAAACTTCAATTTATTGCAACATTTTTATACTTGCTCCCAACATCATTTAGACGTCTTTATGACTCTGTTGTAGTTGTTATTGATTTGTGGTTGTTGGTATTGTGTTTGTTGCTCTGCTAAAAAAGGGCGAGATGGTGATGTTGAAATAGCGATAACTACAACAACAATGAATTATACCATAATAATTGTCTAAGGGAAGAGCAACTGAGCACAGATACTCACTCTACTACAATGATTTCCTCTACTCATTCACTATCACTACCACTACCATCATACATACTATCTTTCATTTCTGTTGTTGTTGTGTTTTTTGCATTTAGTGTATGATTGTGTGTATGGCTCTGCCATGCTATATTGCTAACATTCCCTCTATTTGAATAGGTTCTCTTTTCATCGTAAATTTCTTCTCTTGGCATATAAATCAAATTCTGAAGATTTTCTCCATTGTGAGCTTTGCATATTGTCTCTCCACATTCTCTTGGGGGTTTTCTTCTGTCAGGACTTTGCGTATGCTAACCATAGTATTTGTAGTATTTTTTTGTTTTGTGATGTAAGAGAGGATGGGTTGGTGTGGCGAAGGGGTGGAGTGGAGTGTGTGGTTAGTGCGAATAGAGCCCCCCATTTCAAAAATTAGGCCGTAGTAGGAAATTGTATAGAATGTGCCATGATGTTGTCATTATTTGAAATGAGTTTGTGTTATTTATTACAAGAAATTTCAGGATATCAGTCATCAGATAAACAGTAAAACTGTAGTGGGTACGGAGAGAAATGAAAAGAATTAAATGGTATGGGAAATTGTAAGACAAAGTACAATGAAAAAGAAAACCACACAAGGTAGCTTTGGTCAGAAAAAAAGGATTCAAGGATATTCTCTTAAAGCCGTTGTCTAATTATTTATAAATTTAAATTAGAAGCCTATAGCAATATTGTTATGAATAATTTATAACATATGTATTTTTTAAGCAGCCGCATATCCAATAAACTATTGAAACTATAAAATTTAGTTAAAATGTTAACTACATTTTATTACAAAGTCCTATAAGTAAATATTTAAATAAGTAAATATTTTTCGACTAATTCAAGAAAATTTTACTCAAAATTAAGCTTTTGTTTACGAAAATTTCGCAGTTTCAAGAAAAAAATTTTGAATTATAAATTGCACAAATGTCTTAAGCGCCATACGAAGCGCAAGATGGGGGCAAATTTGGTCAAATTTTTAAATTTTTTAAATTTCTAAACTATTTTTTGCAAAATATGAATTTGGTAAATCTTTATGCTTCATTTGTGTATTAAAATTAAATTGGCTTTCGTGATGTGAAAGGGTTACATTTTTTTTTTAGTGAGTGTAGTGATTACAACACTTTCTCTCTCTCCCCCTCATATTCACTTCTTAAAACATATTCTCTTTTGAGTGTTGCCGATAATCCATAAAAAGTGGAGATTTTTCGTGCAAAGGGAAAAACTTTTCAAGTTTAGGATTTGAGGATCTTTTGAATAATTATTAAAAATGCGAATTATAAATATTTTTTATGACATTAGGGTATTACGTACGGGCAAACATTGTTTGATAGAATGGTAGAATTCTTCATATTCTCCAACTAATTTTGACAAAATTTTCTTTAGAAATAAAATTTTGACAAAATTTTCTATAGATATAAAATTAAAAAAACAAAAATCTATAGAAATAAAAATTTTAAAATATATTCTACAGAGGTAACATTTTTGACAAAATTTTCTATAACAATAGAATCCTGACAAAGTTTTCTTTAGAAAAAAATTTGGACAAAATTTTCTTTAGAAAAAATTTGGACAAAATTTTCTATTGAAATAAAATGTTGACAAAAATTTTTATAGAAAAAAAATTGAGAAAATTTTCTAAAGAAATAAAATGATAAAAAAATTATCTCTAGAAATAAAATTTTAACATAATTTTCAATAGAAATAAAATGTTGACAAAATTTTCTATAGAAATAAAATTTTGACAAAATTTTCTATAGAAATAAAATTTTGACAAAATTTTCTATAGAAATAAAATTTTGACAAAATTTTCAATAGAAATAAAATTTTGACAAAATTTTCTATAGAAATAAAATTTTGACAAAATTTTCTATAGAAATAAAATTTTGACAAAATTTGCTATAGAAATAAAATCTAGTCAAAATTTTCTATAGAAATAAAATTTTGACAAAAATTTTTATAGAAAAAAAATTTGAGAAAATTTTCTAAAGAAATAAAATGTTGACAAAATTTTCTTTAGACCTAAAATGTTAAAAAAATTATCTGTAGAAATAAAATTTTTACATAATTTTCTATAGAAATAAAATTTTGACAAAATGTTCTTTAGAAAAATATTCGGACAAAATTTTCTGTAGAAATAAAATTTTGAAAAAATTTTCTTTAGAAAAAAATTTGGACAAAATTTTCTATAGAAATAAAATTTAGATAAAAAATGCTATAGAAATAAAATCTAGTCAAAACTTTTCTATAGAAATAAAATCTAGTCAAAAATTTTCTAACGAAATAAAATTTTGACAAAATTTTCTTTAGACCTAAAATGTTAAAAAAAAGTATCTTTAGAAATAAAATTTTAACATAATTTTCAATAGAAATAAAATGTTGACAAAATTTTCTATAGAAATAAAATTTTCACAAAATTTTCTATAGAAATAAAATTTTGACAAAATTTTCTATAGAAATAAAATTTTGACAAAATTTTCTTTAGAAAAAAATTTGGACAAAATTTTCTATAGAAATAAAATTTTGACAAAATTTTTTTTAGAAAAAAATTTTGAGAAAATTTTCTTTAGACCTAAAATGTTAAAAAAATTATGTGTAGAAATAAAATTTTAACATAATTTTCTATAGAAATAAAATTTTGACAAAATTTTCTTTAGAAAAAAATTTGGACAAAATTTGCTATAGAAATAAAATCTAGTCAAAATTTTCTATAGAAATAAAATTTTGACAAAAATTGTTATAGAAAAAAAATTTTGAGAAAATTTTATAAAGAAATAAAATGTTGACAAAATTTTCTTTAGACCTAAAATGTTAAAAAAACTATCTGTAGAAATAAAATTTTAACATAATTTTCTAAAGAAATAAAATTTTGACAAAATGTTCTTTAGAAAAAAATTTGGACATAATTTTCTATAGAAATAAAATTTTGGCAAAATTGTCTTCAGAAAAAAATTTAGATAAAAAATTCTATAGAAATAAAATCTAGTCAAAAATTTTCTATAGAAATAAAATTTTGACAACATTTTTTATAGATAAAAATTTTGAGAAAATTGTCTAATGAAATAAAATTTTGACAAAATTTTTTTTTGAACTAAATTGTTAAAAAAAATTACTTGTAGAAATAAAATTTTAACATAGTTTTCTATAGAAATAAAATTTTGACAAAATTTTCTAGAGAAATAAAAAATTTGACAAAATTTTCTATAGAAATAAAATTTTGACAAAATTTTCTATGGAAATAAAATTTTGACAAAATTTTCTATAGAGATAAAATTTTGACAAAATTTTCTTTAGAAAAAATTTTGACAAAATTTTCTATTGAAATAAAATCTAGTCAAAAATTTTCTATAGAAATAAAATTTTGACAAAAATTTTTATAGAAAAAAAAATTTGAGAAAATTTTCTAAAGAAAAACAAAATTTGACAAAATTTTCTTTAGACCTAAAATGATAAAAAAAATTATCTGTAGAAATAAAATTTTAACATAATTTTCAATAGAAATAAAATTTCGATAAAATTTTCTATAGAAATAAAATTTCGATAAAATTTTTTATTGAAATAAAATTTTGACAAAATTGTCTTCAGAAAAAAATTTAGATAAAAAATTCTATAGAAATAAAATCTAGTCAAAATTTTTCTATAGAAATAAAATTTTGACAAATTTTTTTTAGAACTAAATTGTTAAAAAAGATTATTTGTAGAAATAAAATTTTGACAAAATTTTCTAGAGAAATAAAATTTTGACAACATTTTCTATAGAAATAAAATTTTGACAAAATTTTCTATAGAAATAAAATTTTGACAAAATTTTCTATAGAGATAAAATTTTGACAAAATTTTCTTTAGAAAAAATTTTGACAAAATTTTCTATTGAAATAAAATCTAGTCAAAAATTTTCTATAGAAATAAAATTTTGACAAAAATTTTTATAGAAAAAAAATTTGAGAAAATTTTCTAAAGAAAAACAAAATTTGACAAAATTTTCTTTAGACCTAAAATGATAAAAAAAATTATCTGTAGAAATAAAATTTTAACATAATTTTCAATAGAAATAAAATTTCGATAAAATTTTCTATAGAAAAGTTTCTATTGAAATAAAATTTTGACAAAATTTTCCAAAGGAATTTTCTATAAAATAAAATTTTATCAAAATTTTTTTATAGAAATCAAATGTAGACACAATTTTCTAAAGAAACAAAATAATGGCAGAGTTTTCTTTAGGCTTAAAATGTTGACAAAATTTTCTTAAGACCTAAAATTTTGACAAAATTTGCTATAGAAATAAAATTTTGGCAAACTTTCCTATATAAATGAAATTTTGACAAAATTGTCTATTGGGGCCTTTGGAACGTAAGATCGGCACTAAAAACTACTAAGTTGTCGATCATCTCAAGACGACGCTTCCCCGGGAATGGACTAAACTACTGCAGAGCCACTGTCGTGCAGCGTGTGATGACTTTGTAGGCCAAAAGCTATAAAATAATATAAATATAAAAAATTTTACAAACTTTTCTATAGAAATAAAAATTTGACAAAATTTTTGATAAAAATCAAATTTTGACAAAATTTTTGATAAAAATCGAATTTTGACAAAATTTTTGATAGAAATCAAATTTTGACAAATTTTTCTATAGAAATAAAATTTGGACAAAATTTCCTATAGATTTTTTCTAAGAAATTTTTACAAAATTGTCTATATATATATAAAATTTTGAAAAAGTTATCTATTGAAATAAAATGTTGAGAAAATTTTTTATAGAAATAAAATTTTGAGCAAATTTTCTATAGAAATAAAATGTTGACAAAATTGTCTATTGGGGCATTTGGGAGGGTAAGATCGGCACTAAAAAATACTAAGTTGTCGATCATCTCAAAACGGCGCTTCCCCGGGAATGTTGTCATGACATTGTAGGCCTAAAGTTATAAATAATTATTTCACACGGTCTAGCCCACTGTAAACGCACTTTGCTTCGATTACTATGCAGATAAGGACTCTCCAAAGTCCTCACACTAATAATGGACATTTATCATGTTTATAGACTTCAGTGGACGTTGTTCGAAACAAACTATTGTTTATCACTTCGTTATGACTTAAGTGGAATGAAATGAAGTGAAAAAAAAACGAACGAACGAACGAACAAATAAATAAATAAACAAAGATAATCTATGAAGGCAACTGACGAAAGGACTTTACAAGACAAGGATGAAGGCAAATTGATAACCACAACCAAAGGTTTGGTATTTTCCTACGTCACAAAACGAAGGAAATACCATGTCATAATGCACCCACACATACACACATAAAATATGCCGCCTTTTTCTGATACCAACAAAATGAACAACAACTTTCATGCCATCATCATCGGAAGGATAACATTAAATATAAAAATTCACCACATCAAATAGAATCGAATAACACATGTTCGATAGGGAAGAGAGAGAGAGAGAACCGATATACAACAAAGACAAGATTACAAACCAACTCGCCAATAATACAATACTCCCCCCTTTTCTGGACACACCATGTAAAATGTAAACAATACTCATACACAAACACACTCACACCTTCAAAAGAAAGCTGTAAATTCGACATGATATTTTTCACTTGCTAGTAAGGTAGGTACAGTGGTACAGACACATCTCGAAGAGCAAATGTGAAATGTTTTTGTAGAATTTGTTTTAGTCCAGAGCTTTGTTAAAAATATTAATTATTAAATTAGATATTCTTTTTTAAATTCAATTATCATTTTAATTGAAAAAATGTATTGAATTTTTTTGTCTTGCTTCATATTAATTTTGAGTAAAAGAGAGTTGTAAGTTTTTTGGGTCGACTTGCAAAATATCAGCCAAATCGGTTCAAATTTAGATATAGCTCCCATATATAGCTTTCGCCCGATTTACACTCATTTGCCCACAGAGGCCCCGATTTAGTTGAAATTTTGCATAGGGAGTAGAATTAGCATTGTAACTATGCGTGCCAAATTTGGTTGAAATCGGTTCAGATATATATATATATATATATATATATATATATATATATATATATATATATATATATATATATATATATATATATATATATATATATATATATATATATATATATATATATATATATATATATATATATATATATATATATATATATATATATATATATATATATATATATATATATATATATATATATATATATATAAAATTGCTTCAGATATAAATGTTTCCTATATTTATACCCTTCATCACTACTGTGGTATTATAAGTTAGTGCATATGTTTGTAACACCCAGAAGGAGACGAGATAGACACATGGTGTCTTTGGCAATAATGCTCAGGGTGGGTCCCTGAGTCGATATAACCATGTCCGTCTGTCCGTCCGTCCGTCTGTCTGTGAACACATTTTTGTGATCAAAGTCTAGGTCGCAATTTAAGTCCAATCGCCTTCAAATTTGGCATGTTCCTAGTTTGGGTCAGAATAGAACCCCATTAATTTTGGAAGAAATCGGTTCAGATTTAGTTATAGCTCCCATATATATCTTTCGCCCGATATGGACTTATATGGCCCCAGAAGCCAGATTTTTGGCCGAATTTGGTTGAAATTTTGCACTAGGAGTACAATTAGTAGTGCAGTTAAGTGTGCAAAATTTGATTGAAATCGGTTCAGATTTAGATATAGCTCCCATATATATCTTTCGCCCGATATGCACTAATATGGTCCTAAAAGCCAGAGTTTTGCTCCAATTTGGTTGAAATTTTGCACAGGGAGTAGATTTAGCATTGTAGCTATGCGTGCTAAATTTGGTTGAAATCGATTCAGATTTAGATATAGCTCCCATATATACCTTTCGACCGATATGGACTAATATGGTCCTAGAAGCCAGAGTTTTGGCCCAATTTGGTTGAAATTTTGCACTAGGTAGTGCAATTAGTAGTGTGGTCAAGTGTGCCAAATTTGATTGAAATCGGTTCAGATTTATATATAGCTCCCATATATAGCTTTCGCCCGATTTACACTCATATGACCACAGAGGCCAATTTTTAACTCCGATTTAGTTGAAATTTTGCACAGGGAGTAGATTTAGCATTGTAGCTATGCGTGCTCAATTTGTTTGAAATCGGTTCAGATTTAGATATAACTCCCATATATATGTTTTTCTGATTTCGGCAAAAATGGTCAAAATACTAACATTTTCCTTGTAAAATCGCCTCTGCTTTGTCGAAATGTTGTAAAACTGACTGTAATTTTCCTTAACTTCAAATGCATATATATATCGAGCGATAAATCATAAATAAACTTTTGTGAAGTTTCCTTAAAATTGCTTCAGATTTAAATATTTCCCATATTTTTTTACTAACATTGCGTTTCACCCTAGTGCATTAGCCGACTTAAATTTTGAGTCTATAGATTTTGTAGAAGTCTATCAAATTCTGTCCAGATCGAGTGATATTTAAATGTATGTATTTGGGACAAACCTTTATATATAGCCCCCAACACATTTGACGGATGTGATATGGTATAGAAAATTTAGATCTACAAAGTGGTGCAGGGTATAATATAGTCGGCCCCGTCCGACTTTAGACTTTCCTTACTTGTCATACCCACCACCATAGGATGGGGGGTATATTAACTTTGTCATTCCGTTTGTAACACATCGAAATATTGCTCTAAGACCCAATAAAGTATATATATTCTGGGTCGTGGTGAAATTCTGAGTCGATCTGAGCATGTCCGTCCGTCCGTCCGTCTGTTGAAATCACGCTAACTTCCGAACGAAACAAGCTATCGACTTGAAACTTGGCACAAGTAGTTGTTATTGATGTAGGTCGGATGGTATTGCAAATGGGCCATATCGGTCCACTTTTACGTATAGCCCCCATATAAACGGACCCCAAAATTTGGCTTGCGAGGCCTCTAAGAGAAGCAAATTTCATCCGTTCCGGCTGAAATTTGGTACATGGGGTTAACATATGGTCTCCAACAACCATGCAAAAATTGGTCCACATCGGTCCATAATTGTATATAGCCCCCATATAAACTGATCCCCCGATTTGGCTTGCGAGGCCTCTAAGAGAAGCAAATTTCATCCGATCCGGCTGAAATTTGGTACATGGTGTTGGTATATGGTCTCTAACAACCATGCACAAATTGGTCCACATCGGTCCATAATTATATATAGCCCCCATATTAAACGATCCCCCGATTTGGCTTGCGAGGCCCCTAAGAGAAGCAAATTTCATCCGATCCGGCTGAAATTTGGTACATGGTGTCAGTATATGGTCTCCAACAACCATGCAAAAATTGGTCCACATCGGTCCATAATTGTATATAGCCCCCATATAAACCGATCCCCCGATTTGGCTTGCGAGGCCTCTAAGAGAAGCAAATTTCATCCGATCCGGCTGAAATTTGGTACATGGGGTTAGTATATGGTCTTTAACAACCATGCAAAAATTGGTCGACATCGGTCCATAATTATATATAGCCCCCACATAAACCGATCCCCCGATTTGGCTTGCGAGGCCTCTAAGAGAAGCAAATTTCATCCGATCCGGCTGAGATTTGGTACGTGATGTTAGTATATGGTCTCTAACAACCATGCAAAAATTGGCCCACATCGGTTCATAATTATATATAGCCCCCATATAAACCGATCACCAGATTTGATCTCCGGAACCTCTTGGAAGACCAAAATTCATCTGATTCAGTCGAAATTTGGTACGTGGTGTTAATATATGGCCTCAAACTCCCATGCAAAAATTGGTCGATATCGGTCCATAATTATATATAGGCCCCATATAAACCGATCCCCAGATTTGACCTCCAGAGCCCCTTGGAAGAGCAAAATTCTTCCCATTCGGTTGGAATTTGGTACGTGATGTTAGTATATGGTTTCCACCAACCATGCAGGAATTGGTTCCTATCAGTCCATAATTATATATAGCTCCCATATAAACCGATCCCCAGATTTGACCTTCGGTGCCTTTTGGAGAAGCAAAATTCATCCGATCTGCTTGAAATTTGGTACGTGGTGGTAGTATATGATATTTAACAACCATGCCAAAAGTGGTCCATATCAGTCCATAATCGTACATAGCCCCATATAAACCGATCCCGAGATTTGGTTTTGGAACCTCTTGGAGGAGCAAATTTCATCCGAGTGAGTTGAAATTTGGTACATTGTGCTAATATATGGTCGTTAACAACCATGCCTAACTAGGTCCATATCGGTCTATAGTTATATATAGCCCTCAGATAAATCGATCCCCAATCACACAAAAATTGGTCCATATCAAGTTCATAATTGTATATAGCTCCCATATAAGCGACCCCCATATTTCAATTCTGGCTCTCTACGTACAAAAAGTCCATATCGATTCGTAATTATTTGTGGGCTTACCTATACATACCTTTTTTGTCTAACATATACCACGTATGGACTAACTCACAATTTAGAAAACGATGTTAAGAAGTTTTAAGATATCACAACCCAAGTAATTCGATTGTGGATGATAGTCTTTCGTAGAAGTTTCTACGCAATCCATGGTGATGGGTACATAAGATTCGGCCTGGCCGAACTTGCGGCCGTATATACTTGTTTTTTACTAACATTGTGTTTCATCCCAGGGTGTTAGCCGATTTAGATTTTAATTCTAGAGTTTTTGTAGTACAAAAATTTTTCTCCATTAAAAGTATTTGTATCTGGAAATGCAAACCTTTAACATATATAGCTCCAAGTAAATTTGAAGTAGTTGAGATGGTAACACAAATGTATGTCTACATAGTGGTGAAGGGTATAATATAGTCGGTTCTGCCCCGCTTTAGACTTTACTTACTTGCTTTTTTTTAAATTTAATCAAAATTTTGTTTCTATAGAAAATTTTGTCAGCATTTTGTTTCTATAGAAAATGTTGTCAAAATTTTATTTCTATAGAAAATTTTGTCAAAATTTTATTTTTATAGAAAATTTTGTCAAAATATTATTTCTATAGAAAATTTTGTCAACATTTTATTTCGGTAGAAAATTTTGTCAAAATTTTATTTCTATATAAAATGTTATTTTTATAGAAAATTTTGTCAACATTTTATTTCGGTAGAAAATTTTGTCAAAATTTTATTTCTATAGAAAATTTTGTCAAAATTTTATTTCTATATAAAATTTTGTAAAATTTTTATTTATCTACAGAAAATGTATGATGTATTATGAGTTCTACCAACCTACAGTAGAATTCTGCCAACTGTGGCAACGATGATTACAATACTATGGTAGTCTTTGTAAGCGGATATAAAACTAAAACATGGACATATATACAGTAGTAAGTTCGGCCGGGCCGAATCTTAAATACCCACCACCATGAATCAAATAAAGGGTGATTCTTTTGAGGTTAGGATTTTCATGCATTAGTATTTGACAGATCACGTGGGATTTCAGACATGGTGTCAAAGAGAAAGATGCTCAGTATGCTTTGACATTTCATCATGAATAGACTTACGATCTGTCACAACGTCGAATTTTCAGTGAATGGGCCCTAGAAAAGTTGGCAGAAAATCCGCTTTTTTATCGACAAATTTTGTTCAGCGATGAGGCTCATTTCTGGTTGAATGGCTACGTAAATAAGCAAAATTGCCGCATTTGGAGTGAAGAGCAACCAGAAGCCGTTCAAGAACTGCCCATGCATCCCGAAAAATGCACTGTTTGGTGTGGTTTGTACGCTGGTGGAATCATTGGACCGTATTTTTTCAAAGATGCTGTTGGACGCAACGTTACGGTGAATGGCGATCGCTATCGTTCGATGCTAACAAACTTTTTGTTGCCAAAAATGGAAGAACTGAACTTGGTTGACATGTGGTTTCAACAAGATGGCGCTACATGCCACACAGCTCGCGATTCTTTGGCCATTTTGAGGGAAAACTTCGGAGAACAATTCATCTCAAGAAATGGACCGGTAAGTTGGCCACCAAGATCATGCGATTTGACGCCTTTAGACTATTTTTTGTGGGGCTACGTCAAGTCTAAAGTCTACAGAAATAAGCCAGCAACTATTCCAGCTTTGGAAGACAACATTTCCGAAGAAATTCGGGCTATTCCGGCCGAAATGCTGGAAAAAGTTGCCCAAAATTGGACTTTCCTAAAGAACCGATGAGATTTTGCAAATTTTATGCGTTTTTTTAAAAAAAAGGTTATTAAGCTCTTAACAAATCACCCTTTATAATAGTTTACTTTGAAAACGCTTAGTCGTGGCGGGTTACTTGATAACATAGAGAATTTCAGGGGGTTTGATGACAGATATTCTCCCAAGCAGATAAGTCCAACAAGTACGCTTCCCGAAGATAAATTTAAAGATTCTACCTGTGAAGACTAGACCAAATTCTGGATTTATAAGAACCAATTTTGTTTGAGTTTTAGAGAAAACATAAACATATCGTATAACTGATGAATGAAAGCCTTGATTTAAAATCTTAAATATGTAGATTTTTAAAGTCATTATTTAAATGATTACGAGGAGTAAAATCTGGAACTTTTACTTTCAATTTCATGCAATTTTTATGATCAGTGCGCCTGCTATACCCTCAAGAAGTGAAATCGGTCTATATTGATGCCTTACCAAGTGGACCGGTAAAATAAATACGATACAGACTTTTGAGGGTCTAATCGAATGAAAACTACGGTTTCTAGAAGCCCGATGAGGTAAATCGGGGATATACCAAAACATGGCTCGATACACATAATATTCGGCTGAAATATTTGTGGTCCTAAAATACCTCTAGGTTTCCAGTTTCAGGCAAAGTGGATAAAAACTACATATTCTAGCAGCCAAAGAAATAAATTTGGGAGGTAGGTCTAGATGGAAGCTCTACCAAAACATGGACCACTACTCACCATTTTCGACACACCTCTTAATGGTCCTCAAATACCTCTAGAATTCAAATTTCAGACAAATTCAGTAAAAACTGCGAATTCTAGAAGCCCAAAATGTATAGTCGGGAGATCAGTCTATATGAGGGCTATACCCAAACATGGACCAATAAGTCCTAAAGTACCTCTAGAGTTCCAATTTAAGGCAAATTTGATAAAAACTACGGATTTTAGAAGCCCAAGAAGTAAAATCGGGAGACCGGTCTATATGGGGACTCCACCAAAACATCGACCGATACACCCCATTTGGGACACACCTATTTGTGGTCCCAAAATACCTCTATATTTTCAATTTCAAGCAAATGGGATAGTAAATACAGTTTCTAAACGCCCAAGAAGTAAAATCGGGAGATTGGTCTATATGGGGGCTATACCAAAACATGGAGCGATACACCCCATTTGGGACACACCTATTTGTGGTCATAAAATACCTCTAGATTTGCAATTTCAGGCAAATCGGATAGTAAATATAGTTTCTAGAAGCCCAAGAAGTAGAATCGGGAGATCGGTCTATATGGGGCCTATACCAAGACATGGAGCGAGACACCCCATTTTTGACACACCTATTTGTGGTCTAGTTTCTAGAAGCCCAAGAAATATAATCGGGAAATCGGTCTATATGGGACCTATACCAAGACATCGACCGATACACCCCATTTTTAACAACCCTTTTTGTGGCCATAAAATACCTATATGTTTTCAATTTCAGGCAAATCGGATAGTAAATACAGTTTCTAGAAGCCCAAGAAGTAAAATCGGGAGATCGGTCTACATGGGGCCTATACCAAAATATGGACCGATAGGCACCATTTTCGGCACACCTTTTTATGGTCCTAAAATACCTCTAGATTTCCAATTTCAAATGCAAATTGAATAAAAACTACGGTTTTTATAAGCCCTAGACCCCAAATCGGGAGGTCTGTTTATATGGGGACTATATGAAAACTTGGACCGATATAGCCCATCTTCGAACTTGACCTGCCAGCAAACAAAAAACGAATCTGTGCCAAATTTCAGAACGATATCGCCATTATTGAAGGCTGTAGCGTGATTGCAACAAACAGACAGACGGACATACTTATATCGTCTTAGAATTTCTCCCTGATCGAGAATATATATATACTTTATATAGTCGGAACTAGATATTTCGATGTGTTATAAACGGAATGACAAACTTATTATACCCCCGTCACCATTCTATGGTGGTGGGTGTAAAAAACACATATTTAAAATTGAGGAGTTGACAAACAAAATTTTATTTTCTTTAAAATCAAGTCTAAAGGAGCTATTGACAAAAATCTTCCAATGGAATTTTTATTGAAATTTAGTGGAAATTATTTTTTCGCTCAAAAAATGCCTTTTTTGTACTTTCTTAAAAATTGTATTTTCCATCCCTGGTCCACAATAGGATGCCTCTCAGCAAAACATTTCATTAGTCAAGCACAATTGTTTACTAGTCTTCTCGCCACAAATTACATTTGGGGTATCTCATGCTGTACTCCTGGTTGGATTAGAATCCTACTTAAAAATGTTTGCCAAAACAAATGTTCTATATGCACATCAACATCAAAACTCATACACACACACACACAATCACTCTTACTCACAGTAAACACTTACCTAACTCTATGTAACTCTCCCCAATATCTCTCAATGTGTAAACAAAATTCATAGGCCAGAGCAGTGTTGCCAGGTGAGTTTTGAATGTTCCCCCCAAATCTTAAGAAAAATGTAAGAATGTAACAAGTATATACGGGCGTAATTTCGGCCAGGCCGAATCTTATGTACCCTCCACCATGGATTGTGTAGAAACTTCTACGAAAGACTGTCATCCACAATCGAATTACTTGGGTTGTGGTATCTTAAAACTTCTTAACATCGTTTTCTAAATTGTGAGTTAGTCCATACGTGGTATATATTAGACTAAAAAGTTATGTATAGGTAAGTCTACAAATAATTACGAATCGATATGGACTTTTGCATGGTACGTAGGGAGCCAGAATTGAAATATGGGGGTCGCTTATATGGGGGCTATATACAATTATGAACATGATATGGACCAATTTTTGTGTGATTGGGGATCGATCTATATATATAACTATAGACCGATATGGACCTAATTAGGCATGGTTCTTAACGGCCATATACTAGCACAATGTAGCAAATTTCAACTGACTCGGATGAAATTTGCTCCTCCAAGTGGCTCCAAAACCAAATCTCGGGATCGGTTTATATGGGGGCTAAAGGGTGATACGATCAAAATTTGGTCAATATAAACTTGACGTATTTCTTTCAATTTTGCATTTAAAAAACCTGAACACCCCTCATTTTGAAGGTGTGTGTGTGTGTAGAATGTTAGGTTAGGTTAGGTTAGGTGGCAGCTCACTTAGACTATTCAGTCCATTGTGATACCACATTGGTGAACTTCTCTCTGTGTAGAATGTTGCTCCTATTTTGATTTTGGAATTCACTCTTTAGTTGTCTAAATGCCGTCCAAGCAAGAAGAGCAGCGTATCAAAATTTTGCTCGCGCATCTCGAAAATCCGAGCTACTCGCACGCAAAGCTGGCAAAATCGCTAAAAGTTGCCAAATCAACCGTTACAAATGTAATTAAAGTGTTTGGGGAACGTTTGTCGACAGCCAGGAAGTCTGGATCGGGGGGAAAACGAAAACCGGAAGCCGCTGAGACGACAAAGAGAGTTGCCGGTAGTTTCAAGCGAAACCCTAACCTCTCTCTCCGAGAGAGGTTAGGTCCGAGAGAGGTGTATGTTTCGTCTACAACCGTGCATCGAGCCAAAAAACGAGCCGGACTATCGACTTACAAGAAGGTAGTGACTCCAAATCGCGATGATAAACAAAATACGACGGCCAAAGCGCGATCCCGGAGGCTGTACACGACGATGCTGACGAAGTTTGACTGCGTTGTAATGAACGACGAAACCTACGTCAAAGCCGACTACAAGCAGCTTCCGGGACAGGAGTTTTATACGGCAAAAGGAAGGGGAAAGGTAGCAGATATTTTCAAGCACATAAAACTGTCAAAGTTCACAAAGAAATATCTGGTTTGGCAGGCCATCTGTACCTGTGGCTTGAAAAGCAGCATTTTCATAGCTTTCGGGACTGTCAACCAAGAAATTTACGTGAAAGAGTGTTTGAATAAACGTCTGCTGCCTTTCCTGAAGAAACACGGTTGTTCCGTACTGTTATGGCCAGATTTGGCATCTTGCCATTACGGTAAAAAGGCCATGGAGTTGTACGCCGCCAACAACGTGCAGGTGGTTCCCAAGGACAAGAACCCTCCCAACACGACAGAGCTCCACCCAATTGAGAAATACTGGGCTATTGTCAAGTGGAACCTAAAGAAGACCAAAAAAAATGCTAAGGACTAGCAGCAGTTCAAAGCAAACTGGCTTTCTGCGGCGAAGAAGTTGGACAAGGTGGCTGTACAAAATCTCATGGCAGGTGTCAAGCGTGAGGCCCGGCAATTCGGATTTGGAAAAGCGAAAGCCTAACTGAATATTTTTCCTGAATTTTATACTAATTGAACTTGACAAAGAAATTTAATTTGATTTTTTAAATAAACGATTTCACCGATTTACACGCGTTTTCCCTTGACCAAATTTTGACCGTATCACCCTTTATATATGTTTATGGACTGATATGGACCACTTTTGGCATGGTTGTTAAATATCATATACTACCACCACGTACCAAATTTCAACCAGATCGGATGAATTTTGTTTCTCCAAAAGGCACCGGAGGTCAAAACTGGGGATCGGTTTATATGGAGGCTATATATAATTATGGACTGATATTAACCAATTCATGCATGGTTGTTGGATACCATATACTAACATCACGTACCAAATTTCAACTGAATCAGATGAATTTTGGTCTTCCAAGAGGCTCCGGAGGTCAAATCTGGTGATCGGTTTATATGGGGGCTATATATAATTATTGACCGATGTGGACCAATTTGTGATGGTCATTAGAGACCATATACTAACACCATGTACCAAATTTCAGCCGGATCGGATGAAATTTGCTTCTCTTAGAGGCTTCGCACGCCAAATTGGGGGATCGGTTTATATGGGGGCTATATATAATTATGGACCGATGTGGACCAATTTTTGCATGGTTGTTAGAGACCATATACTAACACCATGTACCAAATTTCAGCCGGATCGGATGAAATTTGCTTATCTTAGAGGCCTCGCACGCCAAATCGAGGGATCGGTTTATATGGGGGCTATATATAATTATGGACCTATGTGGACCAATTTTTGCATGGTTGTTAGAGACCATATACTAACACCATGTACCAAATTTCAGCCGGATCGGGTGAAATTTGCTTCTCTTAGAGGCCTCGCACGCCAAATCGGGGGATCGGTTTATATGGGGTCTATATATAATTATGGACCAATGTGGACCACTTTTTGCATGGTTGTTAAAATCCATATACCAACATCATGTACCAAATTTCAGCCGGATCGGAAGAAATTTGCTTCTCTTAGAGGCCTCGCAAGCCAAATTTGGGGGTCCGTTTATATGGGGGCTATACGTAAAAGTGGACCGATATGGTCCATTTACAATACCATCCGACCTACATCAATAACAACTACTTGTGCCAAGTTTCACGTCGATAGCTTGTTTCGTTCGGAAGTTAGCGTGATTTCAACAGACGGTCGGACGGACGGACATGCTCAGATCGACTCAGAATTTCACCACGACCCAGAATATATATACTTTATGGGGTCTTAGAGCTATATTTCGATGTGTTACAAACGGAATGACAAAGTTAATATACCCCCCATCCTATGGTGGAGGGTATAAAAATGTCCTTTTAAAAGAAGCAATTGCAAAGGATAACGAAAGTAATGGTAATGCATACATGCTTATATTTAGGTACTTGGGTTGATTTCCTGCATCTTTTTTTTCTCCAATTTCATGCCAGAGCTGTTCCAAATTTGGTTGAAAATTCCTACACTTTATAAGGTCCAAGATATTTTTTACCCCCAAAAAACCCCCCGAAATAAATGATACCCCTAAATCCCCCTAAACGTGATAGAAACCCCTAAATTTGGGGGGGAAAACCCCTAACCTGGCAACACTAGGCCAGAGACATGCGTATTACAAAAAGGGTGCGGAATGTGCTTTGTATACAAGGACCATATTTGAAATGCCAAAACATTGTACATACCCAGAGATTAGAAGAATTTTGGCCAAAACATAAAGTGAAAATTTTTTGGAGGGAAATTTTATTTTGTCAGGCAGGGGGTTTAGACCCCCCAGTATTTGCATTGTGGTAGCTGTTGGCGATGACAATATATAATTTTATTTCTCAACGTCTGTCCGCGAACACATTTTTGTGATCAAAGTCTAGGTCGCAGTTTTAGTCCAATCGAATTCAAATTTGGCACAAGTATGTGTTTTGGGTCAGAATAGAACCCCATTGATTTTGGAAGAAATCGGTTCAGATTCAGATATAGCTCCCATATATACCTTTCGCCCGATATGCGCTTATATGGACCCAGAAGCCTGAGTTTTATCCTGATTTGCTTGAAATTTTGCACTAGGAGTACAATTCAGTAGTGTAGTCATGTGTGCCAATTTTGGTTGAACTCGGTTCAGATTTATATATAGCTCCCATATATATGTTTTTCTGATTTCTGATTGATGTTGGTCAAAATACCAAAATTTTCCTTGTAAAATCGCCACTGCTTAGTCGAAAAGTTGTAAAAATGACTCTAATTTTCCTGAACTTCTAATACATGTATATCGAGCGATAAATCATAAATAAACTTTTGCGAAGTTTCCTTAAAATTGCTTCAGATTTAAATGTTTCTCATATTGTTATACCCACCACCATAAAATGGTGACGGGGGTATAATAAGTTTGTCATTCCGTTTGTAACACATCGAAATATCGATTTCCGACTATATAAAGTATATATATTCTTGATCAGGGAGAAATTCTAAGACGATATAAGCATGTCCGTCTGTCTGTCTGTCTGTCTGTTGTAATCACGCTACAGCCTTCAATAATGGCGCTATCGTCCCCAAATTTGGCACAAATTAGTTTTTTGTTTGCAGGCAGGTCAAGTTCGAAGATGGGCTATATCGGTCCAAGTTTTGATATAGTCCCCATATAAACCGACCTCCCGATTTGGGGTCTTGGGTCTATAAAAACCGTAGTTTTTATCCAATTTGCCTGAAATTGGAAATATAGAGGTATTTGAGGACCATAAAAAGATGTGCCGAAAATGGTGCCCATCGATTTTGCTTCTAGGGCTTCTAGAAACTATATTTACAATACGCTTTGCCTGAAATTCGAAATCTAGAGGTATTTGAGGGCCCAAAAAAGGTGTGCCGAAAATGGTGCTCATCGGTCCATGTTTTGATATAGTCCCCATAGAGACTGATCTCCCGATTTTGCTTCTTGGGCGTCTAGAAACTATATTATACCCTCCATCATAGGATGGGGGTATATTAACTTTGTCATTCCGTTTGTAACACATCGAAATATTGCTCTAAGACCCCATAGAGTATATATATTTTGGGTCGTGGTGAAATTCTGAGTCGATCTAAGCATGTCCGTCCGTCCGTCCGTCTGTTGAAATCACGCTAACTTCCGAACGAAACAAGCTATCGACTTGAAACTTGGCACAAGTAGTTGCTATCGATGTAGGTCGGATGGTATTGAAAATGGGCCATATCGGTCCACTTTTATGTATAGCCCCCATATAAAGGGACCCTCAGATTTGGCTTGTGGAGCCTCTAAGAGAAGCATATTTCATCCGATCCGGCTGAAATTTGATACATGGTGTTGGTATATGGTCTCTAACAATCGTGCAAAAATTGATCCACATCGGTCCATAATTATATATAGCCCCCATATAAACCGATCCCCAGATTTGGCTTGCGGAGCCTCAAAGAGAAGAAAATTTCATCCGATCCGGCTGAAATTTGGTACATGATGTTGGTATATGGTCTCTAACAACCATGCAAAAATTGGTCCATATCGGTCCTTAATTATATATAGCCCCCATATAAACCGATCCCCAGATTTGACTTGTGGAGCCTCAAAGAGAAGAAAATTTCATCCGATCCGGCTGAAATTTGGTACATGACGTTGGTATATGGTCTCTAACAACCATGCAAAAATTGGTCCATATCGGTCCTTAATTATATATAGCCCCCATATAAACCGATCCCCAGATTTGGCTTGTGGAGCCTCTAAGAGAAGCATATTTCATCCGATGCGGCTGAAATTTGGTACATGGTGTTGGTATATGGTCTCTAACAATCGTGCACAAATTGATCCACATCGGCCCATAATTATATATAGCCCCCATATAAACCGATCCCCAGATTTGGCTTGCGGAGCCTCAAAGAGAAGAAAATTTCATCCGATCCGGCTGAAATTTGGTACGTGGTGTTGGTATATGGTCTCTAACAATCGTGCACAAATTGATCCACATCGGTCCATAATTATATATAGCCCCCATATAAACCGATCCCCAGATTTGGCTTGCGGAGCCTCAAAGAGAAGAAAATTTCATCCCATCTGGCTGAAATTTGGTACATGACGTTGGTATATGGTCTCTAACAACCATGCAAAAATTGGTCCATATCGGTCCTTAATTATATATAGCCCCCATATAAACCGATCCCCAGATTTGGCTTGTGGAGCCTCTAAGAGAAGCATATTTCATCCGATCCGGCTGGAATTTGGTACGTGGTGTTGGTATATGGTCTCTAACAATCGTGCACAAATTGATCCACATCGGTCCTTAATTACATATAGCCCCCATATAAACCGATCCCCAGATTTGGCTTTCGGAGCCTCTAAGAGAAGAAAATTTGATCCGATCCGGCTGAAATTTGGTACATGGTGTTAGTATATGGTATCTAACAACTGTGCAACAATTGGTCCACATCGGTCAATAATTATATATAGCCCCCATATAAACCGATCCCCAGATTTGGCTTTCGGAGCCTCTAAGAGAAGAAAATTTGATCCGATCCGGCTGAAATTTGGTACATGGTGTTAGTATATGGTCTCTAACAATCGTGCAAAAATTGATCCACATCGGTCCATAATTATATATAGCCCCCATATAAACCGATCCCCAGATTTGGCTTGCGGAGCCTCAAAGAGAAGAAAATTTCATCCGATCCGGCTGAAATTTGGTACATGATGTTGGTATATGGTCTCTAACAACCATGCAAAAATTGGTCCATATCGGTCCTTAATTATATATAGCCCCCATATAAACCGATCCCCAGATTTGACTTGTGGAGCCTCAAAGAGAAGAAAATTTCATCCGATCCGGCTGAAATTTGGTACATGACGTTGGTATATGGTCTCTAACAACCATGCAAAAATTGGTCCATATCGGTCCTTAATTATATATAGCCCCCATATAAACCGATCCCCAGATTTGGCTTGTGGAGCCTCTAAGAGAAGCATATTTCATCCGATGCGGCTGAAATTTGGTACATGGTGTTGGTATATGGTCTCTAACAATCGTGCACAAATTGATCCACATCGGCCCATAATTATATATAGCCCCCATATAAACCGATCCCCAGATTTGGCTTGCGGAGCCTCAAAGAGAAGAAAATTTCATCCGATCCGGCTGAAATTTGGTACGTGGTGTTGGTATATGGTCTCTAACAATCGTGCACAAATTGATCCACATCGGTCCATAATTATATATAGCCCCCATATAAACCGATCCCCAGATTTGGCTTGCGGAGCCTCAAAGAGAAGAAAATTTCATCCCATCTGGCTGAAATTTGGTACATGACGTTGGTATATGGTCTCTAACAACCATGCAAAAATTGGTCCATATCGGTCCTTAATTATATATAGCCCCCATATAAACCGATCCCCAGATTTGGCTTGTGGAGCCTCTAAGAGAAGCATATTTCATCCGATCCGGCTGGAATTTGGTACGTGGTGTTGGTATATGGTCTCTAACAATCGTGCACAAATTGATCCACATCGGTCCTTAATTACATATAGCCCCCATATAAACCGATCCCCAGATTTGGCTTGTGGAGCCTCAAAGGGAAGCAAATTGCATCCGATCCGGCTGAAATTTGGTATTGGTATATGTTCTCTAATGACTATGCAAAAATTGGTCCATATCGGTCCATAATTATATATAGCCCCCATATAAACCGTTCCCTAGATTTAATCTCCGGAGCCTCTTGGAGGAGCAAAATTCATCCGATCCGATTGAAATTTGCAACGTGGTGTTAGTATAAGGCCGCTAATATCCATGCCAAAATTGGTCCATATCGGTCTATAGTTATATATAGCCGATAACCAATCACACAGAAATTGGTCCGTATCGGTTCATATTCATGGTTGCCACTCGAGCCAAAAATAATCTACCAAAATTTTATTTTTATAGAAAACATTGTCAAAATGTTATTTCTATAGAAAATTTTGTCAAAATTTTATTTCTATAGAAAATTTTGTCAAAATTTTATTTCTAAAGAAAATTTTGTCAAAATTTTATTTCTATAGACAATTTTGTCAAATTTTTTTTCTATAGAAATTTTTTCCAAATTTTATTTCTATAGAGAATTTTTTCCAAATTTTACTTCTATAGAAAATGTTGTCAAAATTTTATTTCTACAGAAACTTTAAACTTAATTATATACGTATTTAATCGGCCTTTTTATACCCACCACCATAAATGGTGACGGGGGTATAATAAGTTTGTCATTCCGTTTGTAACACATCGAAATATCGATTTCCGACTATATAAAGTATATATATTCTTGATCAGGGAGAAATTCTAAGACGATATAAGCATGTCCGTCTGTACGTCTTGGGCCTATAAAAACCGTAGTTTTTATCAGATTTGCCTGAAATTGGACATCTAGAGGTATTGTGGGACCATGAAGAGGTGTGTCGAAAATGGTCCGTATCGGTCCATGTTTTAGTATAGCCCCCATATAGACCGATCTCCCGATTTTGCTTCTTAGGCGTCTAGAAACAGTATTTTCTATCCGATTTGTCTGAAATTGAAAATCTAGAGGTATTTTAGGACCATAAGGCCGGTACTATGTTCATTCTTGCGAAAAATTTTTATGGAAACCATTATTTCGCACATAGAAAGCGGCGTTGCTTGTTTTTACAAAATAACATTTTATTTTTCCTTGGGCAATTGATCTGCTATTCCTTTGATCTTTTGTATAGTTTCGGAACAAAAATATGGTCCGTGTTTGATTTATAAACCCGCACAAGTAGTTTTTAATAAATAAATAATTTCTTAATTCACATTGCAAATGGCGCCGTGCTATAAACGTCAGTTTTTCAACACGAAAAAACAAAGTATCACAAATGGAAAAAATTTCGCAAATTTTTCGCATTTTTTGGTTTTGTATGGAGTTTCAACGCGAAAACCGAACAGAGTACCGGCCTATAAGGAGTTGTGTCGAAAATCGTTCGTATCGGTCCATGTTTTGATATAGCCCCCTTATAGACCGATTTCTCGATTTTGCTTCTTGGGCGTCTAGAAACTATATTTACCCTCCGATTTGCCTGAAATTGGAAATCTGGAGGTATTGTGGGACTATAAAGAGGTGTGTCGAAAATGGTCAATAACGGTCCATATTTTGGTATAGCCCTCATATAGACCGATCTCTCGATTTTGCTTCTTGCGCGTCTAGAAACAGTATTTTCTATCCGATTTGTATGAAATTGAAAATCTAGAGGTATTTGGGACCATAAAGAGGTGAGTCAAAAATGGTCCGTATCGGTCCATGTTTTGATATAGCCCCCATATAAACCAACCTCCCGATTTGGAGTCTTGGGCCTGTAAAAACCGTAGTTTTTATCCAATTTGCCTGAAATTGGAAATCTAGAGGTATTTGAGGGCCAAAAAAAGGTGTGCCGAAAATGGTGCTCATCGGTCCATGTTTTGATATAGGCCCCATAGAGACTGATCTCCCGATTTTGCTTCTTGGGCGTCTAGAAACTATATTTTCTATTCGATTTTCCTGAAATTGAAAATCTAGAGTTATTTTGGGACCATAAAAAGGTGTGCCGAAAATGGTGCCTATCGGTCCATTTTTTGGTATAGCCCCCATATAGACCGATCTCCCGATTTTGCTTCTTGGGCTTCTAGAACTATATTTACCATCCGCTTTGCCTGAAATTCTTGACCTTCTATAAAGTGTATTTATTACCCGATTTGCCTGAAATTCGAAATCTAGAGGTATTTTTAGACCACAAATAAGTGTGCCGAAATTGAGGTATATCGGTCTATTTTTTGGTATAACCCCCATATAGACTGATCTCTCGATTTTTACTTATTGAGCGTCTAGAGACTATGTTTTCTAGCCGATTTGTTTGAAATTCTGGAGGTATTTTAAGATCACAAATATGTGAGTAGCAAATGATGCCTATCGGTCCATGTTTTGGTATAGCCCCCATACACAGCGATCTCCCGGCTTTATTTCTTGGGCTTCTAGAATCCGAAGTTTTTACCCGATTTGCTAGAAATTAGTAATCTATAATGAAATTTTAGACAAACGAAATTTCCTTTTCTTATAAAGTATTTTCGTTTATTCAACTCTAAAATTCTCTAAAATAGCAGGCGCACTGATCATGAAAATTGCTTCAAACTGAAAGTAAAATTTCCAGATTTTACTCATCGTATTTATTTAAATAATGACGGAAAAAATCTACAGATTTAAGATTTCAAATCAAGGCGTAATTTAATGTTTATAATTTCTCTAAAACTCAAACAAAATTGGTTCTCATAAATAAAGAAAAAGTTTGTCTTCGGGAGCTGACTGCCTTGGGAGAAGATTTGTCATTAAACCCCCTACAATTCTATATATTATCAAGTAACCCACTACGACGAAGAGTTTTCAAAGTAAACTATCATATTTCATTCATGGTGGTGGGTATTTAAAATTCGGCCCGGCCGAATTTACTGCTGTATATACTTCTTTTTACTAACATTGTGTTCCACCCTAGTGCATTAGCCGACTTAAATTTTAAGTCTATAGATTTTGTAGAAGTCTATCAAATTCTGTCCTGATGGAGTGATATTTAAATGTATGTATTTGGGACAAACCTTTATATATAGCCCCCAACACATTTGACGGATGTGATATGGTGTCGAAAATTTAGATCTACAAAGTGGTGCCCGACTTTAGACTTTCCTTACTTGTTTTTCTATAGAAAATTTTGCCAAAATTTTATTTCTATAGAAAATTTTGTAAATATTTTATTTCTATAGAAAGTTATTGCAAAATTTTATTTCTACAGAAAATTTAACCAACATTTTTTTTTCTATAGAATTTTTTGTCGAACATTTATTTCTATAGAAAGTTATCGCAAACTTTTATTTCTATACAAAATGTTTGCAAAGCTTTTGCATAATTTTGTATCTAAACAATTTTTTTTTTAAGTTTATTTCTGTACAAAATTATGGCAACATTTTATTTCAATAGAAAATTTTTTTAAAATTGTATTTCTATGGAAAATTTCATCAAAATTTTATTTCTATAGAAAATTTTGTCCAAATTTTATTTCTATAGAAAATTTTGTCAATTTTTTTTTTCATAGAAAATTTTGTCAATATTTTTTTTCATAGAAAATTTTTGTTTCTGGTTTGCTCTTTCCGAAATGCTCTTTCCGAAAATAATTTAACTTAAAGGGAAAATTCTATTGTCTAAAATGTTGTTCCGGAGAAAAGAATATTTTCTTTAGTTGTAGGTCTGAAGTTTCTTTTTGTCAAACATGCTAGAAACCATGAAACTAGCATCCTGTCTGTTGACCATTCATACCGCTTCTTATTAACTCAATACAATATATTTCAATTTGTATATATACCACCTATCTCCTCTCAGTGTTCTTGTTATTTGTATACCGGTATGCAATGTTATGTTCTAAAGTCGGCTGGAAAAAAAGCCCGCCAAAAATAATAACATGAACGACAATAACAACAACAATGACTACAAGACAAAAACAACGACAGCAATGTCGGCTTTAATTTTTTGATTTTGATTTTTGTATGCATTTCATTGGAAATTGGGTTCAATAAAATCAGTCCAGACTTTTGATACGGATCAGTGAGTGGTATGTGTGTGTGTGTGTTGTTGTTTTTGTTGCTATTGCTTGAGGGCATTTTCGTATTATAGTCAAAGTATCCAAAAGGCATGGTTTGAGGGGCCTTATGAAGGGCCTTTTAAAAATTTATCGTCAATTAATCTAAGAATTACGAACAGCAGTATACACTTGCAGAAAAAAGTTTCGTAACACCCAGAGAAGGAATTTGATAACCTCAAACATGTCTCAAGTAGAGGTGTGCACCTGACACGAAATTGTCGTGACTCACGGATGAGTCGTGAGTCACTCTCATGTCAACGGCGTGAGTTTGCGTGAGCGTGATTAACAAACCAAAATGTCGTGCGTGAGCGTGAGTCACGAAAACAATATCTTCGTAAGTGTGCGTGAGTAACGAATTACGCTCACGAAAATAATCTCGTTCTCCAACATAAAACGCTTAAAAGTTAAATTAATTTGCAATTTTAGTGGCACCTAGAATGTTAAGAGTTTAATAACGCTCTCGATTTTAATCATGCTCATGCTTTCAGACACGTCCCTCAGGTAAATTACTCATAAAATTATTCGTGAGTCACGATATATTTCGTGAGTCACGACATTTTCGTGCGTGAGCGTGAGACCTACCAAACAATATCGTGAGCGTGCATGAGTAAGATTTTTCCGTCGCGATTGTGGTGAGCTTGAGTAAAATATTACTCACTTGCACACCTCTAGTCACAGCCTAATATTATTATTTGGATAGGCAATATGTAATATTTCAGGTCCAAAATAATATTGTGGTCTCGAAACAAGTTTGAGATGAATATATTCTCCCTCTCTGCGTAAATGTTACTAGAAATTTGTTGTTGTAATTGAGCCAACGAAACAACTTCGTTAATATAATACGCTCACATTTTTGGGCTACCCATTGTGTTTCACCGACGCGTTTAAAGGAGTTAAATTTGGTATTGAGCTTATGGAAATTCTTTAAGAATGAGAAGAGCATTTTAAAATTTTTCTAAAAATTTTGACTTTGTTGAATTTATTGCTTTATTTTGATTGTCTGCTGTTTAGTTGTTATACCCTTCACCACTACTGTGGTACAGGGTATAATAAGTTTGTGCATTTGTATGTAACGCCAAGAAGGAGTAATCATAGACCAACCTTTTAGTATACGGATCGGCTTAGAATTAAATTCTGAGTCGATTTAGCGATGTCCGTCTGTCTGTCTGTCCGTCTGTCTGTCCGTCTGTCTGTCCGTCTGTCTGTCTGTCTGTCTGTCTGTTGATGTATTTTTGTGTGCAAAGTACAGCTCGCAGTTTTAGTCCGATTGTCCTAAAATTTGGTATTGGGTCCTGTTTCGGCTCAAAGACGATCCCTATTGATTTTGGAAAAAATCGGTTCAGATTTAGATATAGCTGCCATATATATTTTTCGCCGATCTGGTCATAATTGGCGTGTATATCAACCGATCTTCCTCAAATTCCGTACATCCGAATATTTTATGGGTCTCGAAAAACTTGCAAAATACCAGCTGAATCGGTTCAGATTTAGATATAGCTGTCATATATAGCTTTCGCCCGATTTACACTCATTTGCCCAAAGAGGCGAATTTTTAACTCCGATTTGGTTGAAATTTTGCACAGGGAGTAGAATTAGCATTGTAACTATGCGTGCCAAATTTGGTTGAAATCGGTTCAGATTTGGATATATCTCCCATATATAGCTTTCGCCCGATTTACACTCATATGACCACAGAGGCCAATTCTTTGCTCCGATTTAGTTGAAATTTTGCACAGGGAGTAGAATTAGCATTGTAGCTATGCGTGCCAAATTTGGTTGAAATCGGTTCAGATTTAGATATATCTCCCATATATAGCTTTCGCCCGATTTACACTCATATGACCACAGAGGCCAATTTTTAACTCCGATTTAGTTGAAATTTTGCACAGAGAGTAGAATAAGCATTGTTGCTATGCGTGCCAAATTTGGTTGAAATCGGTTCAGATTTAGATATAGCTCCCATATATATGTTTTTCTGATTTCGACAAAAATGGTCAAAATACCAACAATTTCCTGTAAAATCGCCATTGCTTAGTCGCAAAGTTGTAAAATGACTCTAATTTTCCTAAACTTCTAATACATATATATCGAGCGATAAATCATAAATAAACTTTTGCAAAGTTTCCTTAAAATTGCTTTAGATTTAAATGTTTCCCATATTTTTTTTTACTAAAGGCCGGTACTATGTTCATTCTTGCGAAAAATGTTTATGGAAACCATTATTTCGCACATAGAAAGCGGCGTTTTTTTAGGTAGCTTGGAGCGCTATTTTACAGGGAGCGATATTGGATTAAGTTGGTGATTGTTGCTTGTTTTTACAAAATAACATTTTATTTTTCCTTGGGCAATTGATCTGCTATTCCTTTGATCCTTTGTATAGTTTCGGAACAAAAATATGGACCGTGTTTGATTTATAAACCTGCACAAATAGTTTTTAATAAATAAATTATTTCTTAATTCACATTGCAAATGGCGCCGTGCTATAAACGTCAGTTTTTCAACACGAAAAAACAAAGTATCACAAATGTAAAAAATTTCGCAAATTTTTCGCATTTTTTGGTTTTGTATGGAGTTTCAACGCGAAAACCGAACAGAGTACCGGCCTTAACATTGTGTTCCACCCTAGTGCATTAGCCGACTTAAATTTTGAGTCTATAGATTTTGTAGAAGTCTATCAAATTCTTCCAGATCGAGTAATATGTAAATGTATGTATTTGGGACAAACCTTTATATATAGCCCCAAACACATTTGACGGATGTGATATGGTATCGAAAATTTAGATCTACAAAGTGGTGCAGGGTATAATATAGTCGGCCCCGCCCGACTTTAGACTTTCCTTACTGGTTATTTTATGTGTTTGGCTTTAGTTATGCAGGTATGGAATGATAGTTTCAAAGTCATTGGGAAAGCATTAATAGGGTGAAGAGAGTGAGTTAAAGCAATGACAATAATAGGACTGCATTTAAATGCATCCGAGATGGAGGAGAGTATGATGGAGTGTTGAATTTTTTTTGGGCTTAAAATTATCAAAGAGAGAAGAGAGAGAGAGAGTTACAGCAATTACAATAATGGAGCTGTATTTTACATGTGATTAAGGGGAGTATGGTTGAGTGTTGTATGTTTTAGGCTTTAAAATTCTCAAATATACGGATGCTTTTTCAAACACAAGGCCTCAAAAACTCAAACGCCTCTCATAGAAACCTGGATAACAAGCGAAATGTTATTAGTAGGCTACAGTATGGTGTTGCTTGTCTCAAATTGTGTGGTGTATTTTGTGTGTGAATAACACACGTTTTTTGTTGTCGTCGTCTTTGTTATTATAGTAGATTGTTGCTCTTGCTGGTGCTGTTCCTGCTGCTGCTGCTGCTGATGATGTTCTTTCGGCCATAGTACAATGGTGTGTTATTGTCGGTCGCAGTTCGGACAATCAGCCAACAGTCAATGCACTCTCGTCCTAAACAATCATCGTCCAATAACAACATCCGAACAAACTCGTGTACACAGAGAGCAATCTGTTTTGGTTTCGGCATACGGTGTTGTTGTTGTTGCTGTCTTTTTTGTATTGTATGTCCCTCGGTTTGTAGCGCCATTTTTGGCGATCAAAGTATTTTTGCAATTTGTTTTTTTTTTTTTTTTGGTTTCTTTAAATGTATGGATATTTTGCTGTTATTCTCATGGATATTTGGCTGTATTGAGCAAGTGTGTGTGCTTTGCTTTGAAATGTACTCATAAGTCATGGGTGATGTGATTTGTATTTAATGAGAACATTTTATTGTAATTGGGGCTTTTAATTTCTAAATTTGAATATCGGATATTTTGTTGTTTTGGGTTGTTAAAACTGTATTTTATTTAAATATCATCATTAATAGACAATTAGGATAAATAAAAAATTAAGTATTCAATAAGTCCGAATTCTTCATTAGGGATTGCATATTTAAAAATTTCCTAACAAAAGACTGTTGCTCGAGATGTAAGTAAAGGGAAAATGGTTTTTAGCAATATACGAGGGCGATTCGGAAACTTCTTGTGTTGTAATTGATCCAAAAGGTTGCAATAGTATTCTGAATTTATTGTTTTACCCTTTTGCAGATAGCCAATCAATAAAATACCTTTGAAGTCCCAAAAAACCGTTGCCATAACCTTATCAGCCGATTGAATTGTTTTTGCCTTCTTTGGGGGCATTTCCTGCAGCTTCAGTCCATTGTTTGGATTGTTCTTTTGTCTCTGCAGTATAGTGGTGGATCCATGTCTCATCAACAGTTATGAAACGACGCTTAAAATCCAATTTATTTCGCTTAAAACGATCCAAACAAGCTTGAAAAATGTTAATTCTTATGCGTTTTTGATCGACTGTTAACAAATGCGGCACCCATATTGCAGACTTTTTCATCTGTAGTTCTTCATGCAAAATTAAATGGACTCGACTCATTTGAGATGCCCATGATATTAGCAATTTCACGCAGTTTTATTCGTCGATCATTTAATACCATATCATGCACTTTGGCTACAATTTCTATAGTTGTTGCTGTTTTTGGACGTCCACTACGTGGTTCATCTTCAATGCTTGTACGACCACGTTTAAATTCAGCAACCCAATGTTTTACTGTTGCAAGGAGCACTTTCACCTAACACATTCACCCTATCATTATGAATTTCTTGTCCCGATAAACCTTTTTTATGTAAATATTTAATGACAGCACGTACTTTCTAATTTTTCCATTGTAAAAAAAATTGCGGATGCGTCTTTTTTGAAAACCTGTTTCTATATGAAGGAGTTGCCAGATCAAAACAAAATTTAACATGTGTTCATAACAGAGATGGCAGTTTCCAAAATACTTGACTTTTTTCTGTTTATACCGCGCTTTTTGTGCTAGGCTAAGAAGTTTCCAAACTTCTCTCGTATTTATGGCCATATGCAAAACAATTTATTGACAGTGTATCGAAGGAATTTCTATGGTAAATATTAGCTTAAAGTTTTCTGGATTTTTTTTTGGTATATGGAAATTATTGTTTTCTATCAAATGGATTTTTAAAAACTATTCATAAAAGATTTTGTCAAAGATAATTGAGTATAACAAGATTTAGCATTGTGCTCTTATAAAGAGAAAACAAATGAGAAAAAATTGTTTTATTTGTCAATTTTTTCCAAAGCAGCTCTGCCCAGGAATAAATTTAAACGGAAATATTCATATAAAACCATAATGAATATTTGCTTTAAAATACACATACGTTTTATTTTAATTTTCTACACTCGTTTTGGTATTGCTTTTGTGGATTTTTATTCAGAAATTTATGAAAAACACAAATGTTTTGATATTTTTCGACGCAAACGGCAGTACATTTGAGAGACACGTCGACGCAAACTTTATGATATTTTGTTGACAGAGTCCTCTGGTGCTTCAGTTTTGCTATGACAAGACTGCATCTTCTTCTCAATTATCTTTGATTTTGTGTAGTACCCAAGTTGCCACAGTTGATAGAATTCTATCAAAATTGGTAGATTTTTTACTTGGTAGATTGGTAGAATTCTTGATATTTTGGTAGATTTTGCAAAATATTCCTTTCCAAATCGTACAAGAGGTACGTCATAAATTTTCTATAGAAATAAAATTTTGTCAAAATTTTCTTTAGAATTAAAATTTTAACAAATTTTTCTATAGAGATAAAATTTTGAAAAAATTTTATATAGAAATGAAATTTTGGACAAAATTTTATATATAAACAAGTATATGGCCGTAAGTTTGGCCAGGCCGAATCTTATGTACCCTCCACCATGGATTGCGTAGAAACTTCTACGAAAGTCAGTCATCCACAATCGAATTACTTGGGTTGTAGTATCTTAAATCGTTTTCTAAATTATGAGTTGGTCCATACGTATATATATTAGACAAAAAAGGTATGTATAGGTAAGTCTACAAATAATTACGATTCGATATGGACTTTTGCACGGTACGTAGGGAGCCAGAATTGAAATATGGGGGTCGCTTATATGGAGGCTATATACAATTATGAACTCGATATGAACCAATTTTTGTGTAATTGGGATCGATTTATCTGAGGGCTATATATAACTATAGACCGATATGGACCTAGTTAGGCATGGTTGCTAACGGCCATATACTAGCACAATGTACCAAATTTCAACTGACTCGGATGAAATTTGCTCCTCCAAGTGGCTCCAAAACCAAATGTCGGGATCGGTTTATATGGGGGCTAAAGGGTGATAGGGTCAAAATTTGGTCAATATAAACTTGACGTATTTCTTTCAATTTTGCATTTAAAAAACCTGAACACCCCTCATTTTGAAGGTGTGTGTGTGTAGAATGTTGCTCCTATTTTGATTTTGGAATTCACTCTTCAGTTGTCAAAATGCCGTCCAAGCAAGAAGAGCAGCGTATCAAAATTTTGCTCGCGCATCGCGAAAATCCGAGCTACTCGCACGCAAAGCTGGCAAAATCGCTAAAAGTTGCAAAATCAACCGTTACAAATGTAATTAAAGTGTTTGGGGAACGTTTGTCCACAGCCAAGAAGTCTGGATCGGGGGGAAAATCGAAAACCGGAAGCCGCTGAGACGACAAAGAGAGTTGCCGGTAGTTTCAAGCGAAACCCTAACCTCTATCTCCGAGAGAGGTGTAGGTTTCGTCTACAACCGTGCATCGAGCCAAAAAACGAGCCGGACTATCGACTTACAAGAAGGTAGTGACTCCAAATCGCGTTGATAAACAAAATACGACTGCCAAAGCGCGATCCCGGAGGCTGTACACGACGATGCTGACGAAGTTTGACTGCGTGGTAATGGACGACGAAACCTAGGTCAAAGCCGACTACAAGCAGCTTCCGGGGCAGGAGTTTTATACGGCAAAAGGAAGGGGAAAGGTAGCAGATATTTTGAAGCACATAAAACGGTCAAAGTTCGCAAAGAAATATCTGGTTTGGCAAGCCTTCTGTACCTGTGGCTTGAAAAGCAGCATTTTCATAGCTTCCGGGACTGTCAACCAAGAAAGAGTATTTGAATAAACGTCTGCTGCCTTTCCTGAAGAAACACGGTTGTTCCGTACTGTTTTGGCCGGATTTGGCATCTTGCCATTACGGTAAAAAGGCCATGGAGTGGTACGCCGCCAACAACGTGCAGGTGGTTCCCAAGGACAAGAACCCTCCCAACACGCCAGAGCTCCGCCCAATTGAGAAATACTGGGCTATTATCAAGCGGAACCTAAAGAAGACCAAAAAACTGCTAAGGACGAGCAGCAGTTCAAGGCAAAGAAGGTGGACAAGGTGGCTGTACAAAATCTGATGGCAGGTGTCAAGCGTGAGGCTCGGCAATTCGGATTTGGAAAAGCGAAAGCCTAACTGAATATTTTTCCTGAATTTTATACTAATTGAACTTGAAAAAGAAATTTAATTTGATTTTTTAAATAAACGATTTCACCGATTTACACGCGTTTTCCCTTGACCAAATTTTGACCGTATCACCCTTTATGATTATGGACTGATATGGACCACTTTTGGAATGGTTGTTAAATATCATATAGGAAAACCACGTACAAAATGTTAATCAGATCGGACGAATTTTGTTTCTCCAAAAGGCACCGGAGGTCAAATCTGGGGATCGGTTTATATGAGGGCTATATATAATTATGGACTGATATGAACCAATTCATGCATGGTTGTTGGATACCATATACTAACATCACGTACCAAATTTCAACCGAATGGGAAGAATTTTGCTCTTCCAAGAGGCTCCGGAGGTCAAATCTGGTGATCGATTTATATGGGGGCTATATATAATTATGAACCGATGTGGGCCAATTTTTGCGTGGTCATTAGAGACCATAGACTAACACCATGTACCAAATTTCAGCCGGATCGGATGAAATTTGCTTCTCTTAGAGGCTCCGCAAGCCAAATCGGGGGATCGGTTTATATGGGGACTATATATAATTATGGACCGATGTGGACCAATTTTTGCATGGTCATTAGAGACCATATACTAACACCATGTACCAAATTTGAGCCGGATCGGATGAAATTTTCTTCTCTTAGAAGCTCCGCAAGCCAAATCTGGGGATCGGTTTATATGGGGGCTATATATAATTATTGATCGATGTAGACCAATTTTTGCACAGTTGTTAGAGACCATATACTAACACCATGTACCAAATTTCAGCCGGATCGGATGAAATTTTCTTCTCTTAGAGGCTCCGAAAGCCAAATCTGGGGATCGGTTTATATGGGGGCTATATATAATTATTGACCGATGTGGACCAATTGTTGCACAGTTGTTAGATACCATATACTAACACCATGTACCAAATTTCAGCCGGATAGGATGAAATTTTCTTCTCTTAGAGGCCCCGCAAGCCAAATCTGGTGATCGGTTTATATGGGAGCTATATATAATTATGGACCGATGTGGGCCAATTTTTGCATGGTTGTTAGAGACCATATACTAACACCATGTACCAAATTTCAGCCAGAGCGAATGAAATTTGCTTCTGTTAGAGGTTCCGAAAGCCAAATCGGGGGATCGGTTTATATGGGGGCTATGTATAATTATGGACCGATGTGGGCCAATTTTTGCATTGTTGTTAGAAACCATATACTAACACCATGTACCACATTTCAGCCGGATCGGATGAAATTTGCTTCTCTTAGAGGGTCTGCAAGCCATATTTGGGGGTCCGTTTATATGGGGGCTATACGTAAAAGTAGACCGATATGGCCCATTTGCAATACCATCCGACCTACATCAATAACAACTACTTCTGCCAAGTTTCAAGTCGATAGCTTGTTTCGTTCGGAAGTTAGCGTGATTTCAACAGACGGACGGACGGACATGCTCAGATCGACTCTGAATTTCACCACGACCCAGAATATATACTTTATGGGGTCTTAGAGCAATATTTCGATGTGTTACAAACGGTGGAGGGTATAATAAAATTTTGACAATTAATTTCTATATACATAAAATTTTGACAAAATTTTTCTATAGACATAAAATTTTGACAAAATTTCTTATTTAAAAAAAAATCTATAGACATACAATTTTGACAAAATTTTTCCGTAGAAATAAAATGTTAACAAAATTTGTTCAAGAAATAAAATTCTAACAAAATTTTCTTTAGAAAAAAAATGTTTAACAAAATTTTCTATAGAAATAACATTTTGACAAAATCTTCTATAGAAATAAAATTTTGACAACATTTTCTATAGAAATAAAATTTTGATAAAAATTTACTATAGAAATGAAATTTTTACAATATTTTCTATAGAAATGAAATTTTTACAATATTTTCTATAGAAATGAATCTTTACGATTTTTTTTTGTGGCAACCATGCTAGTACCTGTCGTACTTTATTATGGGTTCGCTGTTTCCAACTTTTGAAATCTCATCTTTTCTCTTTGAATTTTCTCTATGGCAACTAAATTCTTGTACAAGGTTTATTCCAGTCCTTAACATATGGATATAATGTTGAAAAAGTTTTCATCCGTCCTTGATGCAAATATTCCCCCTTTCTATTTTCAATTGAAATGAAATTGTCTGTAGTAGATATTTCGAATCGCTTTTATTTGATGTACTTTTAGGCGAAATTTTAGTATTAGCCGATTTTAAGTTAGAAATTTGCAAACTATCGACATTGTTTTAGTTACTGTCCTGGTTTGAGTGACTATTGTTTGGTTAGTTCTTGTTGTTGTCGTATGTATTTCACCTTGGTTATTTATGTTGGCATAGTGTTAACAGTTTGAGAGTCATTGGAAGAGCATTGATTGGGAGAAGATAATAACAGAGTCGTATTTGGTATAATTGTTCACAATATGCCCGAATGAAAATAACATTTTCCGATTAAAATTTATATCTTCTAAGAGAATATACCGAGAATACAGTTTCGATCAAACACCACAAAATTTTTCTGCGGCGAATTATCCTCTCTCAGTAATTCTGATGACATTTCTGAGTGTTTCAAAGATTCTTTAAGTGGTCACATCCCAATGTGGAAAGTCATTCGGACTCGGCTATAAAAAGGAGATGCCTTGTCGTTGAGCTAAACATAGAATCGGGAAGCATTCAATGATAACAGAGAATTTCACCACAATCGAGTCAATGGTCTAAGTGAGCCGGAAATATCAGGTTGCCACTATACCTTAGCTAAGGTTTTCATCTAAAATTTCAGATCTTTTTAAGGATTTTCATACAAATTTTGAGCGTGATCACTGATGTATCTTCTTGTCGCTTTAGGACGAATGTCCTATTTCCACAGCATGATCAATTTGTTTGGTGTTCAAAAGTTTCAGACAAGTGTGTTTGTTCAGCTTTGTTTTAGGGTTGACTTGGAAGATTTGGTTTGAGATCAAATATGAAGCATATTTTTATTGTTTCAGAATTTCTTCAAAATTGTCATCAATTGTCACTTCTCCAGTCGTTGGAGGATCTTCGTTTGTTCTCTTTATTCATAAGAAAACAAGAAACCTCATGAATGATATATTGAGTGTGGCTTTGGGGAGGACATAAAATCTTCCAAAGTTAAGCCATGACTTCATTCATCATTCTAAACATCACTCCTGCGAGCCATTATAATGTTGTGACTGAGGCGTGTGAGTGCCTATGTGTGTGTATGAATGCTGGTGAGCTTCTCTTATAATTCGCTTATGAGCATTTAAGGTTAATTTTAGACTTAATTTCACAATAACAACCACATAAAAGTGAAACCAAAGGCCATTTCAAGAAGAACAAAAAAAAAACAAACCACATTAAAAAAACACCAACAACAACACCATGCGTAAACATCAACAAAATTAAATAAATAAATATCACAATGCAAAAAAAAACTAAACAAAATTGAAAGCATAGCCACCAACATCAGCATAGCCACCGATTGCAAAAGCAATTCACCACCATAGCCCCATAGTAGACAATAACAACAACAACAACAAAATCAATGACTAAAGACTGAGAAAAAATAAATAAAAACAGCAACAACAACATAAAGTGAAACATTATGCGAAGCGCATATTGAAGAGACGTAAATGAACGATGTTGTCCTTGGGACTTAAGTCGAAATTTTTCGACAATTCATTGAACTCCTTGCACAAGACATTCTCTTCCCCCTCCTCCCCCTTGTCACCATAAAAACATAGCAAAACCAAATACTGAATGGATATCTAGGGATATTGTAGCAAACATTGCAGACTTAGAAGGGCGAGTGAGGTGAGAGTGAATTTATAACCTTTCTCCATATTTATTTGTTACGATTTGATTGTCTGGGTGACTAAACTTCTGAGAGGCTGTTCTACCTAAAAATCATATTCGAAGAAAAATGTCTGGTGTAGCCAGAGTAGTGGGATCTATTGCTCATTAAAAGTTCAATGAGAAACAAACAAAAAAAAAATGATTTTGCAAAATTCTAGTAAAACAAAGAATTTAGAAAAGTTTTAAATGATGTTCTATAGAAATAAACTTTTAACAAAATTTTCTATATGTTAGAAATAAAATTTTCTATAGAAATAAAATTTTGTCAAAAATTTCCATAGAAGTAAAATTTTGACAAAATATCCCATAGAAATAAAATTATTTATTTACTACAGATTAGCTGCCACAGCCCGATGTATCAGGCTCACTTAGACTATTCAGTCCATTGTGATATTTATTTACTGCAAGATTTACAATCATAATAAATTATGAAAATAAATATAACAAGTAAGGAAAGTCTAAAGTCGGGCGGGGCCGACTATATTATACCCTGCACCACTTTGTAGATCTAATTTTTCGATACCATATCACATCCGTCAAATGTGTTGGGTGCTATATATAAAGGTTTGTCCCAAATACATACATTTAAATATCTACAAAATCTATAGACTCAAAATTTAAGTTGGCTAATGCACTAGTTGGCTAGTTAAGTTGGCTAATGCACCGATTTCAATAAAATTTGGCACACATGACTATACTACCAATTGTACTCCTTGTGCAAAATTTCATGCTAATCGGGAGCCACCGTGGTACAATGGTTAGCATGCCCGCCTTGCATACACAAGGACGTGGGTTCGATTCCTGCTTCGACCGAACACCAAAAAGTTTTTCAGCGGTGGATTATCCTACCTCAGTAATGATGTTGACATTTCTGAGGGTTTCGAAGCTTCTCTAAGTGGTTTCACTGCAATGTAGAACGCCGTTAGGACTCGGCTATAAAAAGGAGGTCCATTGTCATTGAGCTTAACATGGAATCGGTAATCGGTAACCAATGTGGTATCACAATGGACTCAATAGTCTAAGTGAGCCTGATACATCGGCTTCTGGGTCCATATAAGTGCTCTGGCTTCTGGGTCCATATAAGTGCTCATCGGGCGAAAGATATATATGGGAGCTATATCTAAATCTGAATCGATTTCAACCAAATTTGGCACGCATAGCTACAATGCTAAATCTACTCCCTGTGCAAAATTTCAACCAAATTGGGCCAAAACTCTGGCTTTTAGGACCATATTAGTCCACATCTGGCGAAAGATATATATGGGTGCTATATCTAAAACTGAACCGATTTCAATCAAATTTTGCACACTTGACTATACTACTAATTGTACTCCCAGAGCAAAATTTCAACCAACTTCGGCCAAAAATCTGGCTTCTGGTGCCATATAAGTCCATATCGGGCGAAAGATATATATGGGAGCTATATCTAAATCTGAATCGATTTCTTCCAAAATCAATAGGGTTCTATTCTGACCCAAATTGGGAACATGTGCCAAATTTGAAGGCGATTGGACTTAAATTGCGACCTAGACTTTGATCACAAAAATGTGTTCACAGACAGACGGACGGATGGACGGACGGACATGGTTATATCGACTCAGGGACCCACCCTGAGCATTATTGCCAAAGACACCATGTGTCTATCTCGTCTTCTTCTGGGTGTTACAAACATATGCACTAACTTATAATACCCTGTTCCACAGTGTGGCGCAGGGTATAACAAGTACATACAGCACTAAGTTCGACCGGGCCGAATCTTAAATACCCACCACCATGAACCAAATATTAGGGTTTCCTTTGCAATTTCAGGAGGGCTTGATGACTTGAGGACACTTCCCGAAGATAAATTTAAAAGATTTCACCTATGAGGACTATGTCAGATTCTGCTAACAACAAAGGTGGAAATAAAAATTTGGCGAAGTTTTCTATAGAAATAAAATTTTGACACAATTTTCTATCGAAATAAAATTGTGACAAAATTTTCTATGAAAATTAAATTTTTACAAAAATGTCTAGGGACATACACTTTTGACGAAATTTTCCACAGAAATAACATTTTGACCAACTTTTCTAGAAAAATAAAAAATCGACAAAATTTTCTATAGAAATAAAATATTGGCAAAAATTTTTATAGAAATAAAATTTTTACAAAATTATTTATAGAAATAAAACTTTTACAAAATTTTCTATAGAAATAAAATTTTGACAAAATTTTCTATACAGAAATAAAACTTTTCTATATAAAAATAAAATTTTGACAAAATTTTCTATAGAAATAAAAATAATAAAATTTTGACATAATTTTCTATAGAAATAAAATTTTGACAAAATTTTCTATATAGAAATAAAATTTTGACAACATTTTCAATAGAAATAAAATGTTGACAAGATTTTCTATAGAAATAAAATGTTGACAAAATTTTCTATAGAAATAAAATGTTGAAATTGACAAAGTTTTCTATAGAAATAAAATTTTGACAAAATTTTCTATACAGAAATAAAACTTTTCTATATAGAAATTCAATTTTGACAAAATTTTCTATAGAAATAAAAATAATACAATTTTGACAAAATTTTCTATAGAAATAAAATTTTGACAAAAATTTCTATATAGAAATAAAATTTTGTCAAAATTTTTTATAGAAATAAAATTTTAACAAAATTTACTGTAGAAATAAAATTTTGACAAAATTTTCTATATAGAAATACAACTTTAACAAAATTTTCTATATAGAAATAAAATTTTGAAAACATTTTCAATAGAAATAAAATGTTGACAAGATTTTCTATGGAAATAAAATGTTGAAATTGACAAAGTTTTCTATAGAAATAAAATTTTGACAAAATTTTCTATACAGAAATAAAACTTTTCTATATAAAAATAAAATTTTGACAAAATTTTCTATAGAAATAAAAATAATAAAATTTTGACAAAATTTTCTATAGAAATAAAATTTTGACAAAATTTTCTATAGAAATAAAATTTTTGTTTTTTTTTGTTTTTTGATCTCAGCTTAAAGCCATGCATTGACTAAACTACAAGTGTAGCTTAACCAACAGAGGAAAAGTATGCTTGTCAAATTTATTTGGGCAAAGCCCTATAGACTGCAAGATGGTTGGATGTACAGCTGTTTCGGAATTACCACATTCCTCATCAGCATCCTCTACTTGCAGCAAAACTATCAACCAATTATCAGAATAAATTCGGGTAGTTCACTCAACCCAACGTGAACTACACTTGAACCTCCCGAAAAAGGGTTTGATAGTCGGCTACTGCCTAAACAAATTTGCCAGCATATCTCTTTTCCTTTGCCAAACTCAAATCATCGATTTGTATGTATTTGGCATACTTTTCCTCTGTTGGTTAAGCTACACTTGTAGTTTAGTCAATGCATGGCTTTAAGCTGAGATCAAAAAAACAAAAAAAACAACAACAACGATTGAAGAGAAGCCAACAATAACAAACAAAACGAAATAAAATTTTGACAAAATTTTCTATAGAAATAAAATTTTGTCAAAATTTACTAGAGAAATAAAATTTTGACAAAATTTTCTATAAAAATAAAATTTTGACAAAATTTTCTATATAGAAATAAAATTTTGACAAAATTTTCTATATAGAAATAAAATTTTGACAAAATTTTCTATAGAAATAAAATTTTTAACAAAATTTTCAATAGAAATAAAATGTTGACAAATTTTCTATAGAAATAAAATTTTGTCAAAATTTTCTATTGAAATAAAATGTTGACAAATTTTCTATAGAAATAAAATGTTGACAAATTTTCTATAGAAATAAAATGTTGACAAAATTTTCTATAGAAATAAAATTTTGGCAAAATTTTCTATAGAAATAAAATTTTGACAAAAATTTTCTATAGAAATAAATCTTTGACAAAGTTTTCTTTAAAATACATATTCAGACAGCGTAGCCTTCGGCTTTGCTCGTTGACCAAAATTTTCTATAGAAATAAAATTTTGACAAAATTTTCTATATAGAAATAAAATTTTGACAAAATTTTCTATAGAAATAAAATTTTGACAAAATTTTCAATAGAAATAAAATGTTGACAAATTTTCTATAGAAATAAAATTTTGAAAAAATTTTCTAAAGAAATAAAATTTTGACAAAATTTTCAATAGGAATAAAATGTTGACAAATTTTCTATAGAAATAAAATTTTGACAAAATTTTCTATAGAAATAAAATGTTGACAAATTTTCTATAGAAATAGAATTTTGACAAAAATTTTCTATAGAAATAAATCTTTGACAAAGTTTTCTTTAAAATACATATTCAGACAGCGTAGCCTTCGGCTTTGCTCTTTGACCAAAATTTTCTATAGAAATAAAATTTTGACAAAATTTTCTATATAGAAATAAAATTTTGACAAAATTTTCTATATAGAAATAAAATTTTGACAAAATTTTCTATAGAAATAAAATTTTGACAAAATTTTCAATAGAAATAAAATGTTGACAAATTTTCTATAGAAATAAAATTTTGTCAAAATTTTCTATAGAAATAAAATGTTGACAAATTTTCTATAGAAATAGAATTTTGACAAAATTTTCTACAGAAATAAAATGTTGACAAAAATTTCTATAGAAATAAAATTTTGACAAAATTTTCTATAGAAATAAAATTTTGACAAAAATTTTCTATAGAAATAAATCTTTGACAAAGTTTTCTTTAAAATACATATTCAGACAGCGTAGACTTCGGCTTTGCTCTTTGACCAAAATTTTCTATAGAAATAAAATTTTGACAAAATTTTCTATATAGAAATAAAATTTTGACAAAATTTTCTATATAGAAATAAAATTTTGACAAAATTTGCTATATAGAAATAAAATTTTGACAAAATTTTCTATAGAAATAAAATTTTGACAAAATTTTCAATAGAAATAAAATGTTGACAAATTTTCTATAGAAATAAAATTTTGACAAAATTTTCTATAGAAATAAAATGTTGACAAAATTTTCTATAGAAATAAAATTTTGACAAAAAGTTTCTATAGAAATAAATCTTTGACAAAGTTTTCTTTAAAATACATATTCAGACAGCGTAGCCTTCGGCTTTGCTCTTTGACCATTCCATCAGCATAGTGCAGTATCCCAAGGGCAAATATATGCATAGGCAACCACATCGAAATACGAAAGTCATTGGCCTTAAATTTTGGATATTTTTTTGTGAGAATACTGCGTCAAAGTGAACTTGTGAATAGCGCCAATGAAATGGAAAAAATGCAAATTCTTTGGCTTAATTTCGACAATTAAAGGAAGTTCTTTGTTGTCAGCGAGTGTGTTAAGTTTAAAATTTTGTTATTCAAAGCTCGAGACGCCAATTGGGGGAGGGAGACGCGAGGGAAACAAACAACGACTACGTTTTAAAATTTTGGGTAATGTGTGAGAACTTTGTCACTGCTGACTGTCCCATTTGTTTTTTTTTTTTGTTCCCATCAAAATGATATGGCATGAAGTTGAAATTTCATGCAACATGGGTTGGTCGATTGTCCGCTGAACTTTGTGAAATATACCATAAAAAAATAAGCGTAGCTAAAATCTGTCCGATTTACATTCATTTGTGATTATTTTTTTTTTCATGTTAGTTCAGTCAAGGAAGAGGTTAATAAACTTGTCAATTAATTGCATATCGAAGAGGAAGTTTTGCAATGGTGTTTAGCATTGCAAAAATGAACAACGGAATAATGAAATTTAATTAATTTAAACCAAATATTTTAAAATTTTCAATTCGCACTTTGGTTTTTTTGCTTATATAAATTTTGCATTTTAATATTGATTTAAATTTAAATAGTGAATATAATTTCAATTTTAATTGAATTTAAAATTGAATTTAAATTTAAATTTATTTTTAAATTTAATATGCATTTTAATTATCAAATTAATATTAAATTTACCTTTAATTATCAATTTAATTTTATAATTTTTTATTATATAATTTTGAATTTAAATTTAAAATTCAATATAATATCAATTTCAATAATTTTAGCTCAAGTTTTAATTTGAATTTTATTTATACATTAATGTTAATTTTAGCACTAGTTTTAATTTTAATTTTAGTTTTTTTTTTAATTAATATTCAATTTTATTTAAATTTAGTTTCAATTTTAATTATAAAATAATTTTGATTTAAAATTAAAATATCAGTTTAATTTTAGCATTAATTTGAATTATAATTTTGAATTTTAGCAAAATTTTTTAATGTGTATTTATACATTAATTTTAATTTTTATTTTAATAGTAACTTTTAGCATTGCAAAAAGGAACAACGGAATAATGAAATTTAAATTATTTAAACCGAATATTTTAAAAATTCGCATTTTGGTTTTTTTGCTTATTTTAATTTTGCATTTTAATATTGATTTAAATTTAAATATTGAATATAATTTCAATTTTAATTGAATTTAAAATTCAATATTAATTTAAATTTATTTTTAAATTTAATATACATTTTATTTATCAAATTAATATTAAATTTACCTTTAATTATCAATTTAATTTTATAATTTTGAATTTAAATTTAAAATTCAATAATTTTAGCTTAAGTTTTAATTTGAATTTTACTAACACATTAATGTTAATTTTAGCTCTAGTTTTATTTTTAATTTCATTTTAATTTTAGTTTTTTTTTTGTAATTAATATTCAATTTTTTTTAAATTTATTTTCAATTTTAGTTATAAAATAATTTTAATGTTAAATTAAAATATCAGTTTATTTTTAGCATTAATTTTAATTTTAATTATAATTTTGAATTTTAGTAAAATTTTTTAATGTGTATTTATACATTAATTTTAATATTTATTTTAATAGCAACTTTGATTTTTTGAATTTCAATAGTTATTGTAATTGAACATTTATTTCAATTTATTTTTTTATTTAAAATTGTTTAATTTGATTTTAAATTTATTTAACAGTTTTATTTTAGGGTAAATTTTAATTATAATTTTGGATTTTAGTCACAAATTGTAATATTCATTTATACATTGTATTAATTTTGTTTTTAATTTTAAAAATTATATTTAAATTTTAATTTAATTTTTTTTATTATATATAATATTTATTTACAATTTAATTTAATATTTTGATTTAATTTTGATTTGAATTTGAATTGTTATTGTATTTGTAAACGTAGGTTAATTTACTTATTTTTTTTATTTTAGAAAATTTCAAATTGTTATATAAATGTTGTTATATAAATGTTGTTACATAAATGTTAAAATTAATACTAAATAATTTTAATATTAACTATAATTTTTTAACTTTAACTTTTATTTAAATTTTAGTTAATATTAATGTTAATTATATTTTAATCCAAATACATTATTTACGAATACCCATTGCCCCCAAAATGCCTGAATGGCTTAATTGTATTTAAATTGTTATTTTACTTTTAAATGGAATTTTAAATTTAATATTAATTTTAAATTTGAATTTAATTTTGATTTTAATTTTAACTTTAATTGTTATTGTATTTTTTTTTTTAATTTAATATTAAATTTAAATTCAAATTTAATGTTTAATTACCAATTAATATTAGTGTTAATAATAATTATGATTTTTATTTTAATCCGAATTTTTAATATTAAATTTAAAATTAAATTTTATTCCCAAAACATTATTTGCATGTTTCCCATTACCCCCGGAATGCTTGAATGGCTTAATGGCAGAGCCTCACATCTGCTTGTGAAGTGCTTAGAGAGCATAAACATCTGTAGATTATGGACACTTTTCGTCGTTTTTTTTTTTTTTGACATTTGGAATATTAAAAAAAGGCGTAAAATATTTCAATCGTAAAGCGTGGTCGTAAACCTCTGTTCAAGACCAACCGAAGAGAGTCTTCGACCATTTTTATAATGAAACATATCCCAACGTATGCAACAATGTTGCTATAATTGCTATAAACACATTATCATCACAAATAATATTTATTTGTTAAACGTGCTCATTAAGACGGCTCACTTCAATCTAAAGAGGAAACAACGAATGGCGGCTACATTTTCGAAACAAAAGCAAACTGGAACGAGGAGAGTCGTGAAGACATAAATGACATGACTTTGTCATAAAATAAAACCTGTAAGATATCCTCTCGCCTCTTTAATCATCGCATGCCAATGCAAAAAACGCCTTCTTGGGGGCTTTGTTTTTAGGGCTTCATTTTGGCGCATTGGTGCATGCTTATGTCTGCAAAGAAATTATGTTTGATTTGTTTACGAGCCATTGCTGATGGTTGATTAATTTGGATGAGATAAATTTAGGGTTTGTGAGCAGAGTTGCTACAATGAATTTTTATTTTGGACCAACATTTTTCCAAAATTGGACCAAAATTCGTTTTTTATTTATTTCTATAGAAAATTTTGTCAAAATTTTATTTCTATAGAAAATTTTGTCAAAATTTTATTTCTATAGAAAATTTTGTAAAAAATTTTATTTCTATAAAAAATTTTGTCAAAATTTTATTTCTATAGAAAATTTCCTCAAAGTTTTATTTCTACAAAAATGTTTATCTTATTTTTATAGAAAATTTTTGTCAAAATTTTATTTCTATAGAAATTTTTTTCAAAAATTTACTTCTATAAACATTTTTTTCAAAATTTTATACCCCATCGAAATTTTTTTCAAAATTTTATTTCTATAGAAAATTTTGTCAAAATTTTATTTCTATAGAAAATTTTGTTAAAATTTTATTCCTATAGAAAATTTTTTCAAAATTTTATTTCTATAGATAATTTTATCAAAAATTTACTTCAATAAAAATTTTTGTCAAACTTTTATTTCTATAGAAAATTTTGTGAAAGTTTTATTTCTACCAAAAATTTTATCTTATTTTTTTAGAAAATTTTGTCAAAATTTTACTTCTATAGAAATTTTTTTCAAAAATTTACTTCTATAAAATTTTTTTTCAAAATTGTATTTCCATAGAAAATGTTGTCAAAATTGTATTTCTATAGAAAATTTTGAAAAATTTTATTTCTGTAGAAAATTTTTTTGAAAAATTTACTTCTATAAAAAATTTTATTAAAATTTTATTTCCATAGAAAATTTTGTCAAAATTTTATTTCTATAGAAAATTTTGTCAAAATTTTATTTCCATAGAAAATATAGAAAATTTTATCAAAATATATTTCTATAGACAATTTTGTCAAAATTTTATTTCTATAGAAAATTTTTTTCAAAAATTTACTTCTATAAAAATTTTTGTCAAAATTTTATTTCTATAGAAAATTTTGTCAAAATTCAATTTCTGTAGACAATTTTGTCAAAATTTTATTTCCATAGAAAATATAGAAAATTTTATCAAAATTATATTTCTATAGACAATTCTGTAAAAATTTTACTTCTTAGAAAATTGTTCCAAAAATTCACTTCTTTAGAAAATTTTGTCGAAATTTTATTTCTGTAGACAATTTTGTCAAAATTTTATTTCCATAGAAAATATAGAAAATTTTATCAAAATTATATTTCTATAGACAATTTTGTCAAAAATTCACTTCTATAGAAAATTTTGTCAAAATATTATTTCTATAGAAATTTTTTTTCAAAAATTTACTTCTATTAAAAATTTTGTCAAAATTTTATTTCTATAGAAATTTTTGTCAAAATTTTATTTATTTATTTTATCAAAAATTTACTTCTATACAAAATTTTTGTTAAAATGTTATTTCTATAAAAAATTTTGTCAAAGTTTTATTTCTACAAAAAATGTTTTCTTATTTTTATAGCAAATTTTGTCAAAATTTTATTTCTATAGAAAATTTTTTTCAAAAATTTACTTCTATTAAAAATTTTGTCAAAATTTTATTTCTATAGAAATTTTTGTCAAAATTTTATTTCTATAGAAAATTTTGTCAAAATTCTATTTCTGTAGAAAATTTAGTCAAAATTTTATTTCTATTGAAAATTTAGTCAAAATTTTATTTCTGTAGAAAATTTTGTCAAAATTTTATTTCTGTAGACAATTTTGTTAAAATTTTATTTCCATACAAAATATAGAAAATTTTATCAAAATTATATTTCTATAGACAATTTTGTCAAAAATTGACTTCTATAGAAAATTTTGTCAAAATATTATTTCTATAGAAAATTTTGTCGAAATTTTATTTATATAGATAATTTTATCAAAAATTTACTTCTATAAAAATTATAGTTAAAATGTTATTTCTATAAAAAAATTTTGTCAAAGTTTTATTTCTACAAAAAATTTTATCTTATTTTTATAGCAAATTTTGTCAAAATTTTATTTCTATAGAAAATTTTTTCAAAAATTTACTTCTATTAAAAATTTTGTCAAAATTTTATTTCTATATAAAATTTTGTCAAAAATTTACTCCAATAAAAATTGTTGTCAAAATATTATTTCTATAGAAAATTTTGTCAAAATTTTATTTCTATAGAAACTTTTGTCAAAATTTTATTTCTATAGAAAATTTTGTCAAAATTTTATTTCTATAGAAAATTTTGTCAAAATTTTATTTCTATAGAAAATTTTGTCAAAATTTTATTTCTATAGAAAATTTTTTCAAACTTTTATTTCTATAGATAATTTTATCAAAAATTTACTTCAATAAAAATTGTTGTCAAAATATTATTTCTATAGAAAATTTTGTGAAAGTTTTATTCTACAAAAAATTTTATCTAATTTTTTTAGAAAATTTTACTTCTATAGAAATTTTTTTCAAAAATTTACTTCTATAAAAAATTTTGTCAAAATTGTATTTCCATAGAAAATTTTGTCAAAATTTTATTTCTATAGAAAATTTTGAAAAATTTTATTTCTATAGAAAATTTTTTCAAAAATTTACTTCTATAAAAAACTTTATTAAAATTTTATTTCCATAGAAAATTTTGTCAAAATTTTATTTCTATAGAAAATTTTGTCAAAATTTTATTTCTATAGAAAATTTTGTCAAAATTTTATTTCTATAGAAAATTTTGTCAAAATTTTATTTCCATAGAAAATATAGAAAATTTTATCAAAATTATATTTCTATAGACAATTTTGTCAAAATTTTATTTCCATAGAAAATATAGAAAATATTATCAAAATTATATTTCTATAGACAATTTTGTCAAAATTTTACTTCTATAGAAAATTTTTTTCAAAAATTTACTTCTATAAAAATTTTTGTCAAAATTTTATTTCCATAGAAAATTTTGTCAAAATTTTATTTCTATAGAAAATTTTGTCAAAATTTTATTTCTATAGAAAATTTTGTCAAAATTCTATTTCTGTAGACAATTTTGTCAAAATTTTATTTCCATAGAAAATATAGAAAATTTTATCAAAATTATATTTCTATAGACAATTCTGTCAAAATTTTACTTCTTAGAGAATTGTTCCAAAAATTCACTTCTTTAGAAAATTTTGTCAAAATTTTATTTCTATAGATAATTTTATCAAAAATTTACTTCTATAAAAATTTTTGTCAAACTTTTATTTCTATAGAAATTTTGTCAAAATTTTATTTCTATAGAAATTTTGTCAAAATTTTATTTCTATAAATAATTTTATCAAAATTTTACTACGAAAAATGTTATCTTATTTTTATAGCAAATTTTGTCAAAATTTTATTTCTATAGAAAATTTTTTCAAAAATTTACTTCTATTAAAAATTTTGTCAAAATTTTATTTCTATAGAAATTTTTCTCAAAATTTTATTTCTATATAAAATTTTGTCAAAAGTTTATTTCTATAGAAAATGTTGTCAAAATTTTATTTCTATAGAAAATTTTGTCAAAATTTTATTTCTATAGAAAATTTTCTCAAAATTCTATTTCTGTAGACAATTTTGTCAAAATTTTATTTCCATAGAAAATATAGAAAATTTTATCAAAGCTATATTTCTATAGACAATTTGTCAAAAATTTACTTCTATAGAAAATTTTGTCAAAATTTTATTTCTATAGAAAATTTTGTTAAAATTTTATTTCTATAGAAAATTTTGTCAAAATTTTATTTCTATAGAAATTTTTTTCAAAATTCTATTTGTATAGATAATTTTGTCAAAAATTTACTTCTATAAAAATTGTTGTCTAAATTTTATTTCCATAGAAAATTTTGTCAAAGTTTTATTTCTATAAAAAATTTTATCTTATGTCTATAGAAAATTTTGTCAAAAGTTTATTTCTATAGGAAATGTTGTCAAAATTCTATTTCTGTAGACAATTTTGTCAAAATTTTATTTCCATAGAAAATTTTATCAAAATTATATTCAAAATTTTATTTCTATAGATGATTTTATCAAAAATTTACTTCTATAAAAATTTTTGTCAAAATTTTATTTCTATAGAAAATTTTGTCAAAATTTTATTTCTATAGAAAATTTTGTCAAAATTTTATTTCTATAGAAAATTTTGTCAAAATTTTATTTCTATAGAAAATTTTGTCAAAATTTTATTTCTATAGATAATTTTTTTCAAAATTTTATTTCTATAGATAATTTTATCAAAAATTGACTTCTATAAAAATTTTGGTCAAAATTTTATTTCTACAAAAAATTTTATCAAAATTTTATATCTATAGAAAATTTTGTCAAAATTTTATTTTTATAGAAAATTTTGTCAAAATTTTATTTCTGTAGAAAATTTTGTCAATGTTTTATTTCTATATAAAATTTTGTTAAAATTTTATTTCTATAGAAAATGTTGTTAAAATTTTATTTCTAAAGAAAATTTTGTCAAAATTTCACTTCTATAGAATATTGTGTTAAAAATTCACTTCTATAGAAAATTTTGTCAAAATTTTATTTCTATAGATTTTTTTTTTCAAAAATTTACCTCTATAAAAATTTTGTCAAGATTTTACTTCTATAAAAAATTTTGTCAGAGTTTTATTTCTACAAGAAATTTTATCAAAATTTTATTTTTATAGAAAATTTTGTCAAAATTTTATTTCTATAGAAAGTTTTGTCAAAATTTTATTTCTATAGAAAATTTTGTCAATATTTTATTTTATTTCTATTCGAAATGTTATCTAGAATTCTCATTAAATTGTCCCACTTTGTAAACATATTACACTACTAGACACCGGATGACTGTACCATCAATGATGCATTCTATTGTGAGCCAACAAAACTTAACAAAAAAAAAAACAGAACAATCACTTCCACTATTAGATGAGGCTTACAGATCACACATACACCGACCAACAATGGAAAGTACAAAAGGTCCATGCTATAGTCCCACGCTACCCAAAAAATACATCCATAAGGAATAAACTTTTGCCAAAGTGCAGCCAACAACTTTTCCTTATGGGGCGACACACCCATTTGGGTTTCAATTCTTTTGGCGAAAAATCCTCTTTCAGATTGAATTACAAAAGGGAAATGACAAAAAAAAACTGGCCCTTATCTAAGGGCCAGAAAACTGAAATACGAGGACAATGCAACGACGAAGAAAATATTCCCGCTTTTATTTCAGTTGCAAAATGAGAAAAAAATATCAAAAATACTAGCATAAAACATAAAAAAGCATCACTGAATAAAGTTTGCGCGCTTAAAATTTTGCGTTGTTGTTATTGTTTTTACTCTTACACTGCAGTTGTAAAGAAAGAATTCGCCTGTGTAAATAGGCGTTGTTTGGTTAAATGAGTGTGTATGTGTTTGTGTGATAAAGCTATAGGGAAAAGTGTGCACAATATCAACAAAACCTAGTGTAATATTGGCGCATTTACTCGTCTATATATATACAAAATATATACTATATTGCATACAGGCTATGCTTATATATGTTTGTGTAAATATGTCTACATTTCTATCTAGTATATAATACTATGCAATATATATCGTATATATACAACAAAAAGCTCACTCCATTCACAAATTTTCTTCAATAGTAGCGTAAGAATCACACAGACAAAATTCTGCCAACAATGCAGTAGCATCATCATCATCATCATCATCATCGTCAGCAGCAGCAGCAACAACAACACAGAATTCAGCTGCATTACCACAACGTCAGCATCACTGCTATAGTTAAAGGACTATATGTATGGATGCTGGACACGAGAACATACGATAATCGTACATATCGACAATTGAATGACAGCAACAACACAACTACGACAACGACGACATACTGCAGCAATTGACATCAGAGGTCATCGTACGATTCTTTACAATCACAGAGTACACTAAATTTTCCTCCGAGATAGAGAGAGAGAGAGAGACATCGTAAGAGAGAGTGCCAGTGAGAGCCAGTCTGGGATATATAGCTATAATCAGTTCACACTATGCACCATAACGTAACAGAGAAATAATGAGTAATGACCAAATTATATTGCTTGTCTATGGTGTGTGCACAAGTACTGAGTACTTTTCTATTGAAATGCATTCAGAGAGATGTTTTGACGCATTGGAGAAAAAGAGCATGAATTTTAATGTAAAACGGAACAAGTCAGTGACTCGCTTTCAATTTAAGTATATGCTTGAATGGGTTGCCATTACTGAGAAATATCTAATACAATATGTAAACTTAGAGTATATGGTGTAAAGGGATTACAAATTCAAGTTAAATTCTCCGATATGTTTGAAATTTTCAGACAAGATGGAGGATGATTCTGCCACTATATATAGGTACAGTAAGGGGTGTGATGTCCCCGTGGACTCCCTAATCACACAAGGGAAATATAGAATGGTATTGAAATGGAATCACGAATATGGACTTTGATTTGGAACTATGAAACGGAATAGAAGCACAGTTGTGGCATTCTGTTATCTAGGGGTGAAATCCCAGGGAAATGACTTTCAGTCTAATGTCACAACTGTCCCCGTTCCGTTAAACCCCTGGCAGGCCTTGGAGAACGCTCTGCGTCACAAGGCTATGCCACACTGAAAAAACTTTCACGAATTTTTTTTTTCCAATTAAAAATTTAATTGAGTTTTAAAAAAATATTCAATTAAAAATTTAATTGATTCAAAAAAAATTGTTTAATTGAAACAAAAATTAATCACAAAAATTAATGGTACCAATGAATTTTTTTATTGACCTTCAATTAACTTTTTAATTGGTACTGTCATTTCGGTGATTGAAGACATTTCAATTAAAACAAGTATATACGGCCGTAAGTTCGGCCAGGCCGAATCTTATGTACCCTCCACCATGGATTGCGTAGAAACTTCTACGAAAGACTGTCATCCACAATCGAATTACTTGGGTTGTGGTATCTTAAAAATTCTTAACGTCGTTTTCTAAATTATGAGTTAATCCATACGTGGTATGTATTAGACAAAAAAGGTATGTATAGGTAAGTCTACAAATAATTACGAATCGATATGGACTTTTGCACGGTACGTAGAGAGCCAGAATTGAAATATGGGGGTCGCTTATATGGATGGCAATTTTTGTGTGATAGGGGATCGATTTATCTGATGGCTATATATAACTATAGACCGATATGGACCTAGTTAGACATGGTTGTTAACGGCCATATACTAGCACAATGTACCAAATTTCAACTGACTAGTATGAAATTTGCTCCTCCAAGAGGCTCCAAAACCAAATCTCGGGATCGGTTTATATGGGGGCTATATATGATTATGGACTGATATGGACCACTTTTGGCATAGTTCATATACTGCTACCACGTACCAAATTTCAACCAGATCGGATGAAATTTGCTTCTCCAAAAGGCACCGGAGGTCAAATCTGGGGATCGGTTTATACGGGGGCTATATATAATTATGGACTTATGTGAACCAATTCCTGCATTGTTGTTGGATACCATATACTAACTTCAGGTACCAAATTTCAACCGAATAGGATGAATTTTGCTCTTCCAAGAGGCTCCGGAGGTCAAATCTGGTGTTCGGTTTATATCGGGGCTATATATAATTATGGACCGATGTGGACCAATTTTTGCATGGTCATTAGAGACAATATATTAACGCTCTAATGCCCCAATTTTTCGCCAGCTGATTAAATTTTCAATGTTAACGACAAAAAAGCAAGAGAACTAAGCAAGAAAAAATTATACCGTAAAATTCAGCATATACTGCAAAGCCTCTTTAATAGTTTCAAATAAGTTTTCTTTTTATTTCGCCCGTTTATATGGGGGCTATACGTGAAAGTGGACCGATATGGCCCATTTGCAATACCATCCGACCTACATCAATAACAACTACTTGTGCAAAGTTTTAAGTCGATAGCTTGTTTCGTTCGGAAGTTAGCGTGATTTCAACAGACGGACGGATATGCTCAGATCGACTCAGAATTTCACCACGACCCAGAATATATATACATTATGGGGTCTTATAGCAATATTTCGATGTGTTACAAACGGAATGACAAAGTTAATATACCCCCCATCCTATGGTGGAGGGTATAAAAATATTGGACCAAGTAGTTTTCAGAACAAAAATTTTGTGTGCAATAGAGAAGATCAACGCAAAGCCGGTTACTGGTGGAACACCACGATCGATGAAGGTAAGCGTAATTGTGTAAAGGCTAGGAGAAAATACATCAGGGCGAGATAAAGGAGCAGCGTAGACGCGGAACACAGCATAGGCAGGAGCAAAAAACATAAATGGGAACAGATCAGACTTGAAATTGACAAAAATCCCTGGGGCCAGTGGTGCCAACTCTGACGATTTTTCATCATTTTGATCCATTCACAGCGCTGTAGTTCGTCTGCACACCGTAGATGGCTTTTTTTTTCATCTGCAAATGAGTGATTTTGTAATTTGATGTATTTAATGTATTGTACAAATTGACTGATTTGTACGGTAATTCTGGTTTTTCAAAAAGAACTTGAGTCACTTGACGGCGCAATTGAGTGAAATGACTGCGCACTGCAAATAAGCAAAATCAAAAGACGTCTATACAATTTTTCGTCTATGACGGAAGATCGACACTAGGAACACTAAAGGATGTAATAGATACCGTACAATCATCGAGGCATATCATCCTACTGGGGACTCTGAAAAACGCATTCAAGAGCCTGTGATGGTCTGATGTTATACACACTCTGGAAAGTATATTCCGTATACCGAAATACCTAATGACAATCCTAAGAGATTACTTAAATCACCTCAGGTGCCGCACAGGGATCAATCATAGGACCAGACCTTTGGAACGCAACGTACGACGAGATCTTCAGGATAGATATGTTAGACGATACATTCCTAGTGGGATACGCAGATGATATAGCTGCGGTAATAAGAGCTAGAAACCCAGAAGAGTCCCAACGCAAACGATGATACGAACGAAAGCCTGGCTGGACTCACATGGACTACAGGTAACCATGACAAAAACAGGAATTATTACAAGGCGACATTCGCATCTTGATTGTTTGTCAACTCCTTGATTTTCAATACTTTTTTAGTTTTATTGACTACCGTAGTGTTGTTATAAATTTATAAATTCATAAATTTTCTGTAGATAATTAAAAATAATTTTTTGACAAAATTTTCTATAGAAATAAAATTTTCACAAAATTTTCTATGGAAATAAAATTTTGACAAAATTTTCTATAGAAATAAAATTTTGACAAAATTTTCTATGGAAACAACATTTTGACAAAAATTTCTATAGAAATAAAATTTTTACAAAATTTTCTATAGGAATAAAATTTTGACAAAATTTTCTCTAGAAATAAAATGTTGACAAAATTTTCTATAGAAATAAAATTTTGACAAAATTTTCTATGGAAATAAAATTTTGACAAAATTTTCTATTGAAATAAAATTTGGACAAAATTTTCTATTGAAATAAAATTTGGACAAAATTTTGCTATGGAAATAAATTTTTGACAAAATTTTCTACAGGAATAAAATTTTGACAAAATTTTCTATAGGAATAAAATTTTGACAAAATTATCTATAGAAATAAATTTTTGACAAAATTTTCTATTGAAATAAAATTTTCAAAACATTTTCTATAGAAATAAAATTTTGACAAAATTATCTATAGAAATAAAATTTTGTCAAAATTGTCTATAGAAATAAAATTTTGACAAAATTTTCTATAGAAATAAAATTTTGACAAAATTTTCTATAGGAATAAAATTTTGACAAAATTTTCTATAGGAATAAAATTTTGACAAATTGATTTAGATCAAAAATTTCCAGGTATCCTTTCTATTAATTAAGGCGAAACCATACAGCAAATAAAACATAGACTTGTTGAGGCCTTTTTATATAGATATTTTTTTGTTTTTGGCAATTGGGCAACCCTATGACCGTAATTCACAAGACGAAGGCGGTAACAAGGAAAGTTGGCCTAGTAGCGTACCATGGTGTGGTTTGCGGGAAGAGATAATAATAAAATGCGGTAATTTCGCATGCAATCTAATAGTATGCGTGTCTGTGGCTGTAGGTACATAACTGCTCATTTATGGGGGTACAGACTAAGAACAGGCAGCATCCAGCATTATTTCAATGTGATTGCAATGGAATTTGAAGAATGCGCGCGCTTGCAAAAAATGCTTCCATATTCTTGAGGTTTATGTAGCATGTACAGTACATGGAGTATGGCGGAGAGTACCATTATTGAGAACACACACACACACAGGCCTACAACTTGGAAACATTCCAAATAACAGACAATTATGCCATCGACTCTGTGGTAAATCCACAAGTTTTGTATGGTAGGCGACGACGCGTCATCCTCATCTCAGCATCAACTCACCATTTACATATGGGGGTGTGTGTGTGAGTGTCAATTAATGCAGTATGCAGGCGACCGTAGTCGAACATTCGTTTTTGAGGCTTCGTTAAAATGAGGCAAGATTTTCACTCCACATAAACAAGTACATACTCTCAAATTGACTCTCCTTTCCATTGACTCGTAATCGGGATTTTGTTTTTGCATTGCAGTTATGCAAACAAGAACACCGATGTCGTGTGTGTGTGTGTGTGTGTATGTTATTGTTTATCTTGTTAGATCCTCGCTCACCACCCCATTCCCTGTTGACCTCAGACAATTTGAAAAATTCCGAGGGTAACCTAAATTACGAAATGGAACAAGTGCTGGTGTAGTATTGAATTTTTGCACGCCAGACTCTCTTTGTTATCGACAATTTCCGCCTTCGCCGACGCCTTTATACACATTGCACCAAGAGAGAAACACCATGGAAATGAAATGAGAATACAAACAATAAAACAAACTTGGTTAAATGTAATCGAACCAGGGCTGCCAATAAAATTTCAAGAAAAATCGTCACTTTTTTCCGAAGAAGTCGTCATAATTGTCACTTCCATTTCAAAAATGGTCAAAAAATCTGCAATGTGAATTATATTAAAACCCAACTAATTTTTTTATACCCTCCATCATAGGATGGGGGTATATTAACTTTGTCATTACGTTTGTAACACATCGAAATATTGCTCTAAGACCCCATAAAGTATATATATTCTGGGTCGTGGTGAAATTCTGAGTCGATCTAAGCATGTCCGTCCGTCTGTTGAAATCACGCTAACTTCCGAACGAAACAAGCTATCGACTTGAAACTTGGCACAAGTAGTTGTTATCGATGTAGGTCGGATGGTATTGAAAATGGGCCATATCGGTCCACTTTTACGTATAGCCCCCATATAAAGGGACCCTCAGATTTGGCTTGTGGAGCCTCTAACAGAAGCATATTTCATCCGATCCGGCTGAAATTTGGTACATGGTGTTAGTATATGGTCTCTAACAACCATGCAAAAATTGGTCCACATCGGTCCATAATTATATATAGCCCCCATATAAACCGATCCCCAGATTTGGCTTGCGGAGCCTAAAACTGAAGCAAATTTCATCCGATCCGGCTGAATTTTGGTACATGGTGTTGGTATATGGTCTCTAACAACCATGCAAAAATTGGTCCACATCGGTCCATAATTATATATAGCCATCATATAAACCGATCCCCAGATTTGGCTTGCGGAGCCTAAAAGAGAAGCAAATTTCATCCGATCCGGCTGAAATTTGGTACATGGTGTTGGTATATGGTCTCTAACAACCATGCAAAAATTGGTCCACATCGGTCCATAATTATATATAGCCCCCATATAAACCGATCCCCAGATTTGGGTTCCGGAGCCTCAAAGAGAAGCAAATTTCATCCGATCCGGCTGAAATTTGGTACATGATGTTGGTATATGGTCTCTAACAACCATGCAAAAATTGGTCCACATCGGTTCATAATTATATATAGCCCCCATATAAACCGATCCCCAGATTTGGCTTGCGAAGTCTCCAAGAGAAGCAAATTTCATCCAAGCCGGTTGTAATTTGGAACATGGTGTTAGTATATGATCTTTAACAACCGTGCCAGAATTGGTCCATATCGGTCCATAATTATATATAGCCCCCATATAAAACGTTCTCCAGATTTGACCTCCGGAGCCTCTTGGAGGAGCAAAATTCATCCGATCCGGTTCAAATTAGGAACATGGTGTTAGTATATGGTCGCTAACAACCATACCAAAATTGGTCCAATCACACAAAAATTGGTCCATATTGGTTCATAATCATGGTTGCCACTAGAGCCAAAAATAATCTACCAAAATTTTATTTCTATAGAAAATTTTGTAAAAATTTTATTTCTAGAGAAAATTTTGTTAAAATTTTATTCGGTTCATAATAAAATTTTCACCATTGTGAAAATTTTATTTCTATAGAAAATTTTGTCAAAATTTTATTTCTATAGAAAATTTTGTTCAAATTTTATTCGGTTCATAATCATGGTTGCCACTCGAGCCACAAATAACCTACCAAGATTTTATTTCTATAGAAAATTTTGTTAAAAGTTTATTTCTATAGAAAATTTTGTTAAAATTTTATTTCTGTAGAAATTTTTGTCAAAATTTTCTTTTTATTGAATATTTTGTCAAAATTTTTATTTTTATAGAAAATTTTGTGAAAATTTTATTTCTATAGAAAATTTTGTTAAAATTTTATTTCTGTAGAAAATTTTGTCAAAATTTTATGTCTACTTTGTCAAACTGAATTATATACGTATTGGATCGATCTTTTTTGATACCTTGGTTTTAAGATACCTTGCCATCGGCAAGCGTTACGCAACTTGAGTAATTCGATTGTGGATGGCAGTGTTTAGAAGAAGTTTCTACGCAATCCATGATGGAGGGTACATAAGCTTCGGCCTGGCCGAACTTACGGCCGTATATACTTGTTTTTGGTTAAAAACAAAAGTATTTATTTCATATAAAAAAAAAAGAAAATTAACATACATACCCAGCAAAAAAAGCGTCGCCAAAAAAGTAATGAAAATGTTCCTTTTGGATCCGGAAGTGGTGCAAAATTGACGCAGAAGCGATGAATTTAACATGGGCTTGTCATAGGACGGAAGTCCTCCATTTCAACAGCCGTTGCACTGGATTTGCATCACTTCTTTAGGTGTGATCCCAATTCAATGTTTTGGATGTAAATTAAAAAATTCTGTGATATTTTGTCAAATAAATAATTTTTATAATTTTTTTATAATTTTTACTGGATTCTAACGCTTGTCGGAAACGTTTGACGTCAAATATTTTCAAAAATTCACAATTTTTCAGATTGGATTTAGCATTTTTGTCGACAAAATTTAAATGGTTTGTACCATTTTATGAATTCTTACTCTATTTTTAACCCATTTGAAACAAAACAAGTAAGTATAGTCTAAAGTCGGGCGGGGCCGACTATATTATACCCTTCACCACCATGTAGGCCAACATTTGTGTTACCATCTCAACTACTTCACATTTGCTGGAAGCTATATAAAGGAGACATTTTTTTACTTCTACAAAATCTCTTGACTTTAAATTTAAATCGGCTAACGCTATCTACACTGAAAAAAAATATTGTCGTGAAGTCAAAGATTTCATGTTTCAATGAATTGTGTCTTAAAAGTATCCTTACTTGTATTCTCCGCTTCTTTGGCTCGGAATCAATACCAACATTTTTAAAGTAAAGACAAAATCTGTGGAACTTGGCATGCTTTTTGTTCAGTGTAGTTAGAAACTTCCACTGAAAATGGGTCTAAAATGTGTAACAGTCTACCATATTTCCCCAACTCTGGTGTACGTATATATGGGAGCTATATATAATCGATTTCAAGCAAATTTGGCATAATTACCGATACTACTAAACGTACTCCTAGTGCGAAATTTGAAGCAAATCACGGCAAAACCCTGGATTTTAAGGCCATATAAGTTCAAATCGGACGAAAGAGATATATGGGAGCTATATCTAAATCAGAATCGATTTTGACCATATTTGGCACATACAATAGCATCGTTAAAGGTACCGCTTGTGCAAAATTTGAAGTAAGTCAGGGCAAAACTGTGGCTCTTGAGACCATATGAGTCCAAATCGGGCGAAAGATATATATGTGAGCTATATCTAAATCTGAACCGATTTTAACAAAATTTGACACACTTAATGATACTATTAAACGTACACCTTGTGAAAAATTTGAAGCTAATCACGGCAAAACTCTGGCTTTTGTGGTCATATCAGTCTAAATCGGACGAAAGATATAAATGGGAGCTATATCTAAATCTGAACAGATTTCGCTGATATTATGCAAGATTTTAGAGATGCATAAAATATTTGGATGTACGTTATTTCAAGAAAATCGGTTGATAAACACGCTAACTATGACCAAATCGGGGATAAATATATATGGCAGCTATATCTAAATCTGAACCGATTTTTTCCAAAACCAATAGCGATTGTCTCTGTAGCAAGAAACGGCCCTATGCCAAATTTGAAGACGATCGGACTTAAATTGCGAGCTGTACTTTGCACACAAAAATACATCAACAGACAGACAGACAGACAGACGGACAGACATACGGACATCGCTAAATCGACTCAGAACTTAAATCTAAGCCGATCGGTATACTAAAAGATGGATCTATGACCACTATTTCTTGGCGTTACATACAAATGCACAAACTTATTATACCCTGTACCACAGTAGTGGTGAAGGGTATAAATATGGGAAACATTTAAATCTGAAGCAATTTTAAGGAAACTTCGCAAAAGTTTATTTATGATTTATCGCTCGATATATATGTATTAGAAGTTTAGGAAAATTAGAGTCATTTTTACAACTTTTCGACTAAGCAGTGGCGATTTAACAAGGAAAATTTTGGTATTTTGACCATTTTTGTCGAAAACATATACATGGGAGCTATATCTAAATCTGAACCGATGTCAATCAAATTTGGCACACATGACTATATTACTAATTGTACTCCTAGTGCAAAATTTCAACCAAATTGGGCCAAAACTCTGGCTTTTAGGACCATATTAGTCCATATCGGGCGAAAGATATATATGGGAGCTATATCTAAATCTGAACCGACTTCAATCAAATTTGGCACACTTGACTATAGTACTAATTTTTCTTTTTGTGCAAAATTTTAAGCAAATTAGGGTAAAACTCTGGCTTCTGGGACCATATAAGTCCATATCGGGCGAAATATATATATATATGGGAGCTATATCTAAATCTGAATCGATTTCTTCCAAAATCAATAGGGTTCTATTCTGAGCCAAAACACATACTTGTGCCAAATTTGAAATCGATTGGAGTAAAACTGCGACCTATACTTTGATTACAAAAATGTGTTCACGGACAGACGGACATGGTTATATCGACTCAGGAGCCCACCCTGAGCATTTTTGCCAAAGACACCATGTTTCTATCTCGCCTCCTTCTGGGTGTTGCAAACATATGCACTAACTTATAATACCCTGTTCCACAGTGTGGCGCAGGGTATAAATATTTTGAAGTTGTTCAAAATATTGTTATACCCACCACCATAGTATGGTGACGGGGATATAATAAGTTTGTCATTCCGTTTATAACACATCGAAATATCGATTTCCGACTATATAAAGTATATATATTCTTGATCAGGGAGAATTTCTAACGATGTAAGTCTGTCCGTCTGTCTGTCTGTCTGTTGTAATCACGCTACAGTCTTCAATAATGAAGCAATCGTGTTGAAATTTTGCACAAACTCGTCTTTTGTCTGCAGGCAGGTCAAGTTCGAAGATGGGCTATATCGGTCCAGGTTTTGATATAGTCCCCATATAAATCGACCTCCCGATTTTATTTTTGGGCTTATAGAAACCGTAGTTTTTATCCAATTTGCCTGAAATTTGAAATCTAGAGGAATTTGATGACCATAAAGAGGTGTGCCAAAAATAGTGAGAATCGGTCTATGTTTTGGTATAGCCCCTATATAGACCGACCTTCCGATTTTATTTCTTGGGCTTATAGAAACCGCAGTTTTTATTAAATTTACCTGAAATTGGAAATCTAGAAGTATTGTAGGATCACAAATACGTGTGCCAAAAATTGTGAGTATCGGCCCATTTTTTGGTATAGCCCCATATAGACCGATTTCCCGATTTTACTTCTTGGGCTTATAGAAACCGCAGTTTTTATTCAATTCACCTGAAATTGGAAATCTAGAAGTATTGTAGGACCACAAATACGTGTGCCAAAAATTGTGAGTATCGGTCCATGTTTTGGTATGGTCCCCATATAAAACGACTTCCCGATTTGGGGTCTTGGGCTTATAGAAACCGTAGTTTTTATCCAATTTGCCTGAAATTGGAAATCTAGAGGTATTTTAGGATCATAAAGAGGTGTGCCAAAAATAGTGGTAATCGGTCCATGTTTTGGTATAGCCCCTATATAGACCGATCTCCCGATTTTACTTCTTGGGCTTATAGAAATGGTAGTTTTTATCCAATTTGCCTGAAATTGGAAATCTAGAGGTATTTTGGGACCATAAAGGGGTGTGCCGAAAATGTTGAGCATCGGTCCATGTTTTGGTATGATCCCCGTATAATTTGACCTCCCGATTTGGGGTCTTGGGCTTATAGAAAAAGTAGTTTTTATTCAATTTGCCTGAAATTGAAAATCTAGAGGTATTTTTGGGCCATAAAGAGGTGTGCCGAAAACGGTGAGTATGGGTCCATATTTTAGTATAGGCCCCATAAAAACGATCTCCCAACTTAACTCCTTAGATTTGTAGAAACCGTAGTTTTTTTCCTACACAGAGAATACGGATTGGTTGTGATAACCGAATTTATTGCCAACCTCCTTTTGGCAGTTGCAGCTACTATCAGTTGGCAGTTGTGTCACCCGAATGATTCGGTCGATACAACTAATATCACCTATGGTGTTGGTTGGGTCTGCCGACGACATTGGTTGTGATTACCTTCATAATTCGGTTGTGTTGCCCAACCTTGATAATAGTCATGACCGAATTAAAAAGCAATTCCTTTCCAGTTAAATATTTTATTATATTTAAATATGTTTATAGTGGTACAAACTGTTCTAACTACAAGATATATATATTTCATAACAAAAGATGAAAATTGAATTTTGTTTGCAATTAAGTTGGTTGTAAATCAGCTTATATATCCTTCGTTATAAATTGATCAAATCATCCAAACCGGCAAAAAATCTTTGCTAAAAAAAAAACAAAAAACCATCGTTTAATAAATTGATTTGTACAAATAAAAACGACTGAAAGATCGGCCTAGCCGAATTCTAAGTACCCTACACCATGCAGGACTTATAAAGGGGACTGATCCGTTCGAGTCGGTTACTGTCAGGAATTCCAACCAAACTGTTTTCTGTGTGTATAAATACTGACGGCAAACTTTTACTCCGGTTTATAGCTAGTTACGCTAAATTTGGTCGAAATTGGATCAGATTCAGATTTAATACATATCTTTCGCCCAATGACGACGGATGTCATAGTGTCGCTTCGGAAATTTTGTACATAGATGGTATCGAATATGTAAAGGGTGATTTGTTAAGAGCTTGATAACTTTTTAAAAAAAAAAACGCATAAAATTTGCAAAATCTCATCGGTTCTTTATTTGAAACGTTAGATTGGTCCATGACATTTACTTTTTGAAGATAATTTCATTTAAATGTTGACCGCGGCTGCGTCTTAGGTGGTCCATTCGGAAAGTCCAATTTTGGGCAACTTTTTCGAGCATTTCGGCCGGAATAGCCCGAATTTCTTCGGAAATGTTGTCTTCCAAAGCTGGAATAGTTGCTGGCTTATTTCTGTAGACTTTAGACTTGACGTAGCCCCACAAAAAATAGTCTAAAGGCGTCAAATCGCATGATCTTGGTGGCCAACTTACCGGTCCATTTCTTGAGATGAATTGTTCTCCGAAGTTTTCCCTCAAAATGGCCATAGAATCGCGAGCTGTGTGGCATGTAGCGCCATCTTGTTGAAACCACATGTCAACCAAGTTCAGTTCTTCCATTTTTGGCAACAAAAAGTTTGTTAGCATCGAACGATAGCGATCGCCATTCACCGTAACGTTGCGTCCAACAGCATCTTTGAAAAAATACGGTCCAATGATTCCACCAGCGTACAAACCACACCAAACAGTGCATTTTTCGGGATGCATGGGCAGTTCTTGAACGGCTTCTGGTTGCTCTTCACTCCAAATGCGGCAATTTTGCTTATTTACGTAGCCATTCAACCAGAAATGAGCCTCATCGCTGAACAAAATTTGTCGATAAAAAAGCGGATTTTCTGCCAACTTTTCTAGGGCCCATTCACTGAAAATTCGACGTTGTGGCTCGTTAGTAAGTCTATTCATGATGAAATGTCAAAGCATACTGAGCATCTTTCTCTTTGACACCATGTCTGAAATCCCACGTGATCTGTCAAATACTAATGCATGAAAATCCTAACCTCAAAAGAATCACCCTTTACATCTGCAGAATGGTGCAGGGTATAATATAACCCACCCGCCCGACTTTAGACTTGCCTTACTTGAATACTCACCATCATTCCATTGCAATAAATTTATCATTCCGCTTGTAACGCAAACGAAATATCGACCTATACCTATATTTGTTCTTGATCAGGGAGAAATTCTAAGACGATATCCTTCTTTATTTCGGGCTGTGTGTCTGTTGTAATGACGCTATAGCTTTCAATAATGAATTTACCGTGCTGAAATTTTACACAAACTCGTCTTTTGTCTGCATGCAGGTCAAATTTGAAGATGGTTTTAATATAGCACCATATAAAGTGAGGATCTGAGTTGGGTTCTTTAGCATCGAGACATCGCAATTTCTATTCGAGCAAATTGAATCTTAGATATTTTGGGTCCCGGGAATATGTGTATGGAATTTGGAGTGCATCGGTTCAGTTTTTGGTATAGCCCAATTTCCCGCTCTGACTTCTTGTGTTTCTCGAAACCGACATTTTTATCAGATTTTGTTGAAATTGGAAAACTAGAGTTAATTTGTTTTTTCCTAAAATTGGAAGAATTTGGTTTATATTGGTATAGGTTATTGTTCTCATATACACCGGTCTCTCGAATTATCTTCTTCAGGGACAAGAAGGAGCACTGATCACCCAAATTGCACGGGACTAGAAGTAAAACCGATCTGCTTGGAAGAGTAGATTTTACCTCTTACAAAGTTCTGGATCCAAGCTGAACCTCAACCTCCGAATTTATGTTTTATACATGCTAGAAGTGCGGCACAATGAGTTGAGTTCTGTAAAAAATATTTCCAATACAAACCATTGTTTTTAATTTCTTGCCCACATCCTCTTCACAGACCATTCTTGCTCTGTTACGATCACAAATAACAGAAAATATCGATATTTTTGCCATTTTTTGTTTGTTTTAAAGTTTCAAATAATACAAAAAATTCTTCAACTTATTTTCATTAATACAAATGATATTTAAAAAATTCGAAATGTTATTCGGTTGTGAATACTATATGAAAGTGGTAACTGCTGAATGATAGTTGAGAATTTTCCTTACGGTTGGTCGTATCAACCAATTTGAATCAAAATTAATCAAATGAGGTAGGTTCGGTTGCCACAACCAATTATCTTGTAGCACGACAGAAAATCTGTTAAAAATCTCAACTAATGGTTACAGGTATGACCAAATGCGTGTAAGTACAGAAAATTGGTATAATCAACTTTTATTTATTTCTAAATACAGAATATTCGTAAATTCAACCGAATTCCAACTAATCTATTCTCTGTGTGTATTTGCCTGAAATTGTAAATATTCTGGTATTTAAGGCTCACAAAAAATGTGTATCGGATTAAGTTTTTATCGGCCCATTTGGTAATGCCTCCATATAGACCGACTTCACTTCTTGATGGTACAGAAGGCGCACAGATCATGAAAATTGCTTGAAACTCAATGTAAAATTTCCAGATGTTACTTCTCGGGTGAAAATCTACAGATTTAAGATTTCACATCAAGACATTATTTTATAATTTTCTTGCTCACTAACAAGAGATGTTAATGATTCCTCTAAAAATCAAACAAAAAATGTTTCTTATAAATCCAGAATCTGATGTAGTCCTCATAGATGAAATCTTTAAATTTATCTTCGTGAAGTGTACTGGTTGAACTGCTCTGCTTGATCTGTCCTCAAACCCCCCTGACATTTCAAAGGAAATCCTAATATTTGATTCATGGTGATGGATATTTAAGATTCGGCCCGGCCGAACTTACTGCTGTATATACTTGTTTGAGTAAAAAATTTTCAAAATGCCGATAAATCGGCAAAATTGGCAGCCCTGAATCGAACAATAGCCATTGTGCTTTTGGGTCATATCTCTCTCACTCTCACTCCCTCTCTCTCTCTGTGTTTCGTGGTGGTGTGGGTGGCAAGCAAAAGAAGCCTCAATGGTTTTATTGATGTTTTATGAAAACTACAACTTGTCGACATCATCTTTATGTCGACATTTGCATTTGCGAATGACAGGAACTTTCACTCCCTCAACTCACACTTGCCTTATAGAGTTGGGGTGTGTCCGCCAATGGGTATGGTTGAAGATAGCGGGGTCTTCCCTTTCTTCTTTTTTTTGGTAGTATTGGAAAACCCCTCGAGTAGTATTTATTTTTCCTCCATTAAATGGTGCGAAACTATCGTTATAGTGGAATGCCGCATCATAGCCATTCCGAGAGTATTGATCAGAAACAGTGAATGAACTTTTAGTTAGTGCCTCAGTTATTCAAAAGGAATAACAGCAAAAAAAAACTGGAATGTTTTATTTTAATAAACTCATCTTGATGATGGGCATGTATCGATGCGTGTTTTTGAAGTCATTGAGTTATTTGTAGATTCCTTCTGATTGTGCAAATGCTAAGGCCTCATAGTGAATGGGTAGAAAGCCATGCATGCCTACAAGTTATTGCTTAAATTCTTAGTGAACATAAATAAAGAGAAGATATCATTCAATGGTACCATAAGACAAATATTTTACTTTAATTAAAACCACTCGAAGGTTATATATTTGGCGAATAGTTTCGCAAGCGTAATTTTTCCAAATCACCCAAAATGACAGGGAAGGGATCTCCCGTTTGTAGACTAGTCCGAATGGTGTCTGGAAGACTAAATAGGCATAGAACAAAGCCAACGAGAAGAATGAAGAAGTTCCAGGGCTAATAGAAGAAAGGACAGTCTGTAGGATCATCATCGACTCTCTATAAGCTACAACCGGGCTCTTCAAAAGAAATAACCACCGAAACTTGTATCATCAGCAATCTCCCCTGATATCTAAGAAAAACCGGATCAATATTGAAATCTATGGTATTTTCCCTATGCTAACAGTGGTATCTGGGGTACGTGTGAAAACCCTCAATTCATTTCTTTTTAAACCCTCCACCATAGGATGGGGGGTATATTAACTTTGTCATTCCGTTTGTAACACATCGAAATATTGTTCTACGACCCCACAAAGTATATATATATTCTGGGTCGTGGGAAAATTCTGAGTCGATCTAAGCATGTCCGTCCTTCCGCCCGTCTGTTGAAATCACGCTAACTTCCAAACGAAACAAGCTATCGACTTGAAACTTGGCACAAGTTGTTGTTATTGATGTAAAGGGTGATACGGTCAAAATTTGGTCAAGGAAAACGCTTGTAAATCGGTGAAATCGTTTATTTAAAAACTCAAATTAAATTTCTTTTTCAAGTTCAATTAGTATAAAATTCAGGAAAAATATTCAGTTAGGCTTTCGCTTTTCCAAATCCGAATTGCCGGGCCTCACGCTTGACACCTGCCATCAGCCACCTTGTCCACCTTCTTCGCCGTAGAAAGCCAGTTTGCCTTGAACTGCTGCTCGTCCTTAGCAGTTTTGTGGTCTTCTTTAGGTTCCGCTTGACAATAGCCCAGTATTACTCAATTGGGCGGAGCTCTGGCGTGTTGGGAGGGTTCTTGTCCTTGGGAACCACCTGCACGTTGTTGGCTGCGTACCACTCCATGGCCTTTTTACCGTAATGGCAAGATGCCAAATCCGGCCAAAACAGTACGGAACAACCGTGTTTCTTCAGGAAAGGCAGCAGACGTTTATTCAAACACTCTTTCACGTAAATTTCTTGGTTGATAGTCCCGGAAGCTATGAAAATGCTGGTTTTCAAGCCTTAGGTACAGATGGCTTGCCAAACCAGATATTTCTTTGCGAACTTTGACAGTTTTATGTGCTTGAAAATATCTGCTACCTTTCCCCTTCCTTTTGTCGTATAAAACTCCTGTCCCGGAAGCTGCTCTGACGTAGGTTTCGTCGGCTTTGACGTAGGTTTCGTCGTCCATTACCACGCACTCAAACTTCGTCAGCATCGTCGTGTACAGCCTCCGGGATCGCGCTTTGGCTGTCGTATTTTGTTTATCATCGCGATTTGGGGTCACTACCTTCTTGTAAGTCGATAGTCCGACTCGTTTTTTGGCTCGATGCACGGTTGTAGACGATACACCCAGCTTATTTGCGGCATCTCGGAGAGAGAGGTTAGGGTTTCGCTTGAAACTACCGGCAACTCTCTTTGTCGTCTCAGCGGCTTCCGGTTTTCGATTTCCCCCCGATCCAGACTTCCTGGCTGTCGACAAACGTTCCCCAAACACTTTAATTATATTTGTAACGGTTGATTTGGTAACTTTTAGCGATTTTGCCAGCTTTGCGTGCGAGTAGCTCGGATTTTCGCGATGCGCGAGCAAACTCTTGATACGCTGCTCTTCTTGCTTGGACGGCATTTTGACAACTGAAGAGTGAATTCCAAAATCAAAATAGGAGCAACATTCTACACACACACACCTTCAAAATGAGGGGTGTTCAGGTTTTTTAAATGCAAAATTGAAAGAAATACGTCAAGTTTATACTGACCAAATTTTGACCGTATCACCCTTTAGGTCGGATGGTATTGCAAATGGGCCATATCTGGTCACTTTTACGTATAGCCCCCCATATAAACGGACCCCCCAGATTTGGCTTGTGGAGCCTCAAAGAGAAGCAAATTTCATCCGATCCGGCTGAAATTTGGTACATGATGTTGGTATATGGTCTTTAACAATCATGCAAAAATGGGTCGACATCGGTCCATAATTATATATAGCCGCCATATAAACCGATCCCCCGATTTGGCTTGCTGAGCCTCTAAGAGAAGCAAATATCATCCGATCCGGCTGAAATTTGGTACATGGTGTTACTATATATGGTCTTTAACAACCATGCAAAAATTGGTCCACATCGGTCCATAATTATATATAGCTCCCATATAAACCGATCCCCAGATTTGACCTCCGGAGCCTCTTGGAAGACCAAAATTCATCTGATTCAATTGAAATTTGGTACATGGTGTTATTATATGGTCTCTAACAACCATGCAAAAATTGGTCCACATCGGTCCATAATTATATATAGCCCTCATATAAACCGATCACCAGATTTGACCGCCGAAGCCCCTTGGAAGAGCAAAATTCATCCGATTCGGTTGAAATTTGGTATGTGATGTTTGTATATGGTATCCAACAACCATGCAGGAATTGGTTCATATCAGTCCATAATTATATATAGCTCCCATATATACCGATCCCCAGATTTGTCCTCCGGTGCCTTTTGGAGAAGCAAAATTCATCCGATCTGGTTGAAATTTAGTACGTGGTGTTAATATATGGTCTCAAATACCCATGCAAAATTGGTCGACATCGGTCCATAAATATATATAGCCCCCATATAAACCGATCCCCCGATTTGGCTTGCGGAGCCTCTAAGAGAAGCAAATATCATCCGATCCGGCTGAAATTTGGTATATGGTGTTATTTTATGGTCTCGAACAACCATGCAAAAATTGAACCACATCGGTCCCTAATTATATATAGCCCCCATATAAACCGATCACCAGATTTGACCTCCGGAGCCTCTTGGAAGACCAAAATTCATCCGATTCGGTTGAAATTTGGTAGGTGGTGTTAATATATGGCCTCAAATACTCATGCAAAAATTGGTCGAAATCGGTCCATAATTATATATAGGCCCCGTATAAACCGATCCCCAGATTTGACCGCCGAAGCCCCTTGGAAGAGCAAAATTCATCCGATTCGGTTGAAATTTGGTATGTGATGTTAGTATATGGTATGCAACAACCATGCAGGAATTGGTTCATATCAGTCCATAATTATATATAGCTCCCATATATACCGATCCCCAGATTTGACCTCCGGTGCCTTTTGGAGAAGCAAAATTCATCCGATCTGGTTGAAATATAGTACGTGGTGTTAGTATATGATATTTAACAACCATGCCAAAAGTGGTCCATATCAGTCCATAATCATATATAGCCTCCATATAAACCGATCCCGAGATTCAGTTTTGGAGCTTCTTGGAGGAGCAATTTTCATCCGACTGAGTTGAAATTTGGTACATAGTTATATATAGCCCTCTGATAAATTGATCCCCAATCACACAAAAAATGGTCCATATCAAGTTCATAATTGTATATAGCCCCAATATAATCGACCCCCATATTTCAATTCTGGCTCTCTATGTATCGTGCAAAAAGTCCATTCGTAATTATTTGTAGACTTACCTATACATAACTTTTTTGTCTAATATATACCACATATGGACTAACTCAAAATTTAGAAAACGATGTTAAGAAGTTTTAAGATAACACCATCCAAGTAATTCGATTGTGGATGACAGTCTTTCGTAGAAGTTTCTACGCAATCCATGGTGGAGGGTACATAAGATTCGGCCTGGCCTAACTTACGGCCGTATATACTTGTTGTATTTTACTTTTCGTATTTCCAGACATATCTGGTCCATCCCGTCGTCTCACCAAGGAACGCCCTGAGGCGGAAGTAAACATCGTCCAACAGATGAATAAGGGTGGTGAGGGAAGTTGCTAAGTTTGTCTGCAGCTACATGTAATCCGCCTTTGCCCGCGTTTACGAGCTATGGACCCTCCGCAACGTCGCAAAGTCGCTATTGTTTGACTGAATCCCACAAAAGGAATGATTGCAGGAGTCGCGAAAGGTGTATGGAGTACTGTGGTGAGAACCACATGATGCTTCTCTTGAGGTTTGTTGCGAACCACTCAACACAGACACGAATATTCCCCAGTGCCAGAAAGGCCACTAGAACTGCGAAAACTAGCAAACAGCCGTCACCATCAAAGGCGATCCAGTGATGCTCGGCGCACTAATAATTCCTCCAGGAGGGTGTCACGAAATCTAGAGTCTAGAGAACCGCCAGTGGACGATGTACTTGTGGCCACAATCTGACCAGTACCTCCACTCTGGGTCACATTAAATCAATGATTCTGTTATTTGTATGTGCATGTCCTTTGAAATGTAATTTGAATTCTCGTCACGTGTCTCCTGTCTTCCACTTGTCTCTACAAGGGATGTTCAGGGTGGCATCCTATTAGTTTTAGGATATTAATTAATTGTAAAATACAGCCCTGTTTATAACGATATATGAAAAAATTACATTTAATTGAACGAAAAGCTCTCTCTCTCTATCTCTCTCTCAATTACACCCGAAACCAATTTTTATTTTATTTTATTCCCCGCCTTTTCATGTATGTCTAGTATATGTACAGTATGTCAAGAAAGTCTTTTGACATTGCCAACTATTTCAACTTCTAGAAATAATTGAAATATTAAATATTTTATTAAATTTTTAATTCTGTGTACGTATGTACATACATACAGTTTGTCAACAAAGTGTTTTGACAATGGGATAAAAATTATGTTTTGTTCCAAAATTAAATATAATGAAATTTAAAAAAATATTTTATTATGTATTTTGCAAAGTATACAGACGTACACAGAATTAAAAATTTAATAAAATATTTAATATTTCAATTATTTCTAGAATTTGAAATATTTGGCAATGTCAAAAGACTTTCTTGACATACTGTATATCTTGTTTTATAGGAAATTCGCATAAATAATTTAATTTAGGTATCTTATTTATCTGACATTTCATTACGATGGATTTGAATTTAATTTGTTTCTGTGTATTATGCTCTCACCACTGCTATTCCTAAGGACCGTTTACTAATTGCTACACTTTCGTATTGAATTTTCTGGATCTTTGCATCCCACAACTTTGTCATTCAGGATTGTCATTTTTGCTGGTCTACCAAAGATTGAGATTTTCTAATGAAAATGTTGTCCTAATTAGGACATGGCCCAAAGAGACACCATGTGCTTCTCAATCATATCGAATGTGGTTTATGCCAACTTCCACATCTACATTTACAAGATACATAGCGGCGACACTTGTAGGTCCAAACATATGATTTAGGGGGATATTTTTTTGAGAGCGTAAATGTGAGTGTATGACTACCATTTCTTCCCCCAGCTCTCTACACCACCTTCAATTAACTGAAAAACTATTCACTTTTTTATCATTGAAATGAAGTGCCAACTATTTTCAACTTTCATGCTGTGGAAGTTTTCTGGGACGACAATAGTCGTGATTTTTTTTAATCTGTCCTCGTTTAGCATCGTCTAAGTTGTCAGTATCGGGACTTTTGTAGTTGTTGTTGTATAATACATTATATAATGTCTCGCTAGCTCTCTTGCACCTTCTCTCTCTATATATACAATGAAATAAACATTGGAGTACATATTAGTTTTAATGGCTTTCTTTGGAAGCAGAAAGTTGGAGGTAAAACATCAACGTAGCAAAGGAACAAAAAAAAAAACCAAAAATCAATAAAACGTAGTAAAGCTGAAGCACTCATATAGATATATGATGACGATGATGCAGATGCCAGGATAACAATGTCTACATAAAAAAAGGGAATCCATTGCAACCAAAAAAAAAAAAACAAAGAAAAAAATTTTATAAAAATTTTATTTCTACAGAAAATTTTGTCAAAATTTTATTTCTATAGAAAAATTTTGTCAAAATTGTATTTCTATAGAAAAATTTTGTCAAAATTGTATTTTTATAGAAAATTTTGTCAACATTTTATTTTTATAGAAAATTTTGTGGAAATTTTATTTCTGTGGAAAATTTTGTCAAAATTTTATTTCTATAGAAAATTTTGTCAAAATTTTATTTCTATTGAAAATTTTGTCAAAATTTTATTTTTATGGAAAATTGTATCAACATTTTTTTTTTTGTAGAAAATTCTGTCTAAATTTTATTTATATAGAAAATTTTGTCAAAAATTTATTTCTATAGAAAAATTTATTTCTATAGAATATTTTGTAAAAATTTTATTTCTATAGAAAATTTTATTTGCGTAGAAAATTTTTGTCAAAAGTTTATTTTTATAGCAAATTTTGTCAAAATTTTATTTCTGAAGAAAATTTTATTTCTATAGAACATTTTGTCAACATTTTATTTCTATCGAAAATTTTGTCGAAAATTTCTATAGAAAATTTTGTTGAAATTTTATTTCTGTAGAAAATTTTGTCAAAATTGTATTTCTATAGAAAATGTTGTCAACATTTTATTTTTATAGAAAATTTTGTTTGAATTTAAAAAAAATTTTGTTAAAATTTAATTTCTATAGAAAATTTTGTCCCAAATTTCTATAGAAAATTTTGTCGAAATTTTATTTCGGTAGAAAATTTTGTCCCAAATTTCTATAGAAAATTTTGTCGAAATTTTATTTCTGTAGAAAATTTTGTCAAAATTTTCTTTCTAAAGAAAAGTTTTGTCAAAATTGTATTTCTATAGAAAATGTTGTCAACATTTTATTTTTATAGAAAGTTTTGTCGAAATTGTATTTCTGTGGAAAATTTTGTCAAAATTTTATTTCTATAGAAAATTTTGTCAAAAGTTTATTTTTATAGCAAATTTTGTCAAAATTTTATTTCTGTAGAAAATTTTGTCAAAATTTTATTTCTATAGAAAATTTTGTCAACATTTTATTTCTATAGAAAATTTTGTCAAAATTTTATTTCTATAGAAAATTTTGTCCAAAATTTCTATAGAAAATTTTGTCTAAAATTTCTATAAAAATTTTGTGGAAATTTTATGTCTGTAGAAAAATTTCTCAAAAGTTTCTATAGAAAATTTTGTCAAAATTTTATTTCTATAGAAAATTTTGTCAACATTTTATTTTCATAGAAAATTTTGTCAAAATTTTATTTTCATAGAAAATGTTGTCAAAAGTTTATTTTTATAGAAAATTTTGCCGTTATTTTATTTCTGTGGAAAAATTTGTCAAAACTTTATTTCTATCGAAAATTTTGTCAAAAATTTATTTCTATAGAAAATTTTGTCAAAAATTTATTTCTATAACAAATTTTGTAAAAATGTTATTTCTATAGAAAATTTTATCTGTAGAAAATTTTATTTCCATAGAAAAATTTTGTCAACAATATATTTTTATAGCAAATTTTGCCAACTCTAATTGAAAGAATAACAACAATAAGATGTTTTGTACGAATGATATAATTCCCTCGACGAAAAATATGGTACGATATCTTCGTGTATTGTCATCTCACACTACATACAACAATGACGACTACTCAATCTCATACTCTCCAATTACAAGTCGATGAAACACTATCATCCGTATTGTGGTGGGAGATGTGCGTATGTTTATTGTTTTTTTTTTTGTTGCAATCTGAAGCACAACTGTAATACTATCTGCAGCAGCATGTAAACCATGCAGAAAACATGCTCTATGTTTGTGCATTCGGATGCAATTACATATATGCCAGTAAACACACACATCCACACTCATTTATAAAAATGCTATGTGTTTTATACGATTGTGTGTGTGCTTGCTCTAAGCATAACGACGACGTCACTGACGGACTCACTGGAATTTTAGGCGAGGTAGGCCATGTTTGGCGCGTAACTTTACAAGTCATCATTGTGGTATGTTCTTTGTTGTTACTCCTGTACTCTCTTTCAGTTTTGTTTTTTTTTAGGTATTTCATATTCCCATATACAAGCACAATGCTTCTCTTGGCCTGCGAAATCGGCGGTGTATACATACTGTAGACTCAGTTGTATGAGGTTTTCATACCCTACACTACTAATACGGGTACAGGTTACAATGAAGCCTGAGAACAAATTCATTTTTGAATATATATGCATGACCCCATTCCTATAATTTATATATATATATATATATATATATATATATATATATATATATATATATATATATATATATATATATATATATATATATATATATATATATATATATATATATATATATATATATATATATATATATATATATATATATATATATATATATATATATATATATATATATATATATATATATATATATATATATATATATATATATATATATATATATATATATATATATATATATATATATATATCATTTGTAGTTTTTTTTTATTTTTGGAACGTGATATTTCATACTAGGGATTGTAATGTTGAGTTTTTTTTTTTTTAAAAATTTCAAAGGTGTCGACTCTCAGACCTTTTCCCAATTTAAAAACAAGTTTCAAACTATTCGAGTTTGGTCCATGATGTTAGAGTAAAGGGTGAGTTTTAGGAGCTATAGGAAAATTTGTCAAGAAAAACATAAAATTCCGAGAAATACATGAAATCTTTATTTGAAACGACACTTGTCCAAATAATTTAATGTTTGAACATTATTTCAATTAAATGTTGCATATTCCATCCAACATTTCGGTCGATATCTCACAAATAAATGCTTCAATGTTGTCTTCCAACAATTTCCTATGGTTCACAAAACCTGTTCAGATTTAGGTATATAGTCCATATGACAAAAATTTCTATAGAAATAAAATTTTGACAAAATTTTTATAGAAATAAAATTTTGACAAAATTTTCTATTGAAATAAAATTTTGAAAAAATTTTCTATAGAAATAAGATTTTGACAAAATCTTCTATGAAATAAGATGTTGACAAAATTTTCTACAGAAATAAGATTTTGACAAAGTTTTCTATAGAAATAAGATTTTGACAAAATTTTCGATAAGAATAAAATGTTGACAAAGTTTTCTATAAGAATAAAATTTTGATAAAATTTTCTATAGAAATAAAATTTTGACAAAATTTTCTATAGATATAAAATTTTGACAAAATTGTCTATAGAAATAAAATTTTGACAAAATTGCCTATAGAAATAAAATTTTGACAAAATTTTCTATACAAATAAAATTTGCACAAAATTTTTATGAAATAAAATTTTTAAAAAATTTTCTATTGAAATAAAAATTTGAAAAAAATTTCTATAGAAATAAGATTTTGACGCAATTTTCTATAGAAATAAGATTTTGACAAAATTTTCGATAAGAATAAAATGTTGACAAAGTTTTCTATAGGAATAGAATTTTGATAAAATTTTCTATAGAAATAAAATTTTGACAAAATTTTCTATAGATATAAAATTTTGACAAAATTTTCTATAGGAATAAAATTTTGATAAAATTTTCTATAGAAATAAAATCTTGTAAAATTTTCTATAGAAATAAAATCTTGTAAAATTTTCTATAGAAATAAAATTTTGACAAAATTTTCTATAGAAATAAAATTTGGACAAAATTTTCTATTGAAATAAAATTTGGAAAAAAATGGCTATAGAAATAAAATTTTGACAAATTTTTCTATAGAAATAAAATTTTGCCAAAATTTTCTATAGAAATAAAATGTCGACAAAATTTTCTATATAAATTAAATCTTGACAAAATTTTCTATAGAAACATAATTTTGACAAAATTTTCTATAGAAATAAAATTGTGACAAAATTGTCTATAGAAATAAAATTTTGACAAAATTGTCTATAGAAATAAAATTTTTACAAAATTGTCTATAGAAATAAAATTTGGACAAAATTGTCTATAGAAATAAGATTTTGACAAAAATTTCTATAGAAATAAAAAAAAATTTTTTATAGAAATAAAATTTTGACAAAATTTTCTATTGAAATAAAATTTTGAAAAAATTTTCTATAGAAATAAGATTTTGACAAAATCTTCTATGAAATAAGATGTTGACAAAATTTTCTACAGAAATAAGATTTTGACAAAGTTTTCTATAGAAATAAGATTTTGACAAAATTTTCGATAAGAATAAAATGTTGACAAAGTTTTCTATAAGAATAAAATTTTGATAAAATTTTCTATAGAAATAAAATTTTGACAAAATTTTCTATAGATATAAAATTTTGACAAAATTGTCTATAGAAATAAAATTTTGACAAAATTGCCTATAGAAATAAAATTTTGACAAAATTTTCTATACAAATAAAATTTGCACAAAATTTTTATGAAATAAAATTTTTAAAAAATTTTCTATTGAAATAAAAATTTGAAAAAAATTTCTATAGAAATAAGATTTTGACGCTATTTTCTATAGAAATAAGATTTTGACAAAATTTTCGATAAGAATAAAATGTTGACAAAGTTTTCTATAGGAATAGAATTTTGATAAAATTTTCTATAGAAATAAAATTTTGACAAAATTTTCTATAGATATAAAATTTTGACAAAATTTTCTATAGGAATAAAATTTTGATAAAATTTTCTATAGAAATAAAATCTTGTAAAATTTTCTATAGAAATAAAATCTTGTAAAATTTTCTATAGAAATAAAATTTTGACAAAATTTTCTATAGAAATAAAATTTGGACAAAATTTTCTATTGAAATAAAATTTGGAAAAAAATGGCTATAGAAATAAAATTTTGACAAATTTTTCTATAGAAATAAAATTTTGCCAAAATTTTCTATAGAAATAAAATGTCGACAAAATTTTCTATATAAATTAAATCTTGACAAAATTTTCTATAGAAACATAATTTTGACAAAATTTTCTATTGAAATAAAATTGTGACAAAATTGTCTATAGAAATAAAATTTTGACAAAATTGTCTATAGAAATAAAATTTTTACAAAATTGTCTATAGAAATAAAATTTGGACAAAATTGTCTATAGAAATAAGATTTTGACAAAAATTTCTATAGAAATAAGATTTTGACAAAATTTTCTATAGAAATAACACTTTGACAAAATTTTCTATGGAAATAAAATATTGACAAAACTTTCTATAGAAATAAAATTTTGACAAAATTTTCTATAGAAATAAAATGTCGACAAAATTTTCTAGAAAAATAAAATTTTGACAAAATTTTCTATAGAAAAAAAATTTGACAAAATAGTCTATAGAAATAAAATTTTGACAAAATTTTCTATAGAAATAAAATTTTGACAAAATTTTCTATGGAAATAAAATTTTGACAAAATTTTCTATAGAAACAACATTTTGACAAAATTTTCTATAGAAATAACATTTTGACAAAATTTTCTATAGAAATAAAATCTTGACAAAATTTTCTATAGAAATAAAATCTTGACAAAATTTTCTATAGGAATAAAATTTTGACAAAATTTTCTATAGATATAAAATTTGACAAATTTTTCTATAGAAATAAAATTGTGACAATTTTTTCAATAAAAATAAAATTTTGATAAAATTCTCTATAGAAATAAAATAATGAAAAAATTAAACATTTTCACAAAATTTTCTGTAGAAGTAAAATTTTGACAAAATTTTCTATAACAATAAAAAAAATCCTATAGAAATAAAATTTTGACAAAATTTTCTATATAAATAAAATTTTGACGGAATTTAGAAACAATTTTCTATAGAAATAATATTTTAACAAAATTTTCTGTAAAAAATAAAATTTTAACAAAATTTTCTATAGAGATAAAGTTTTGACAAAATTTTCCATAGAAATAACATTTAGACAATTTTGTATAGAAAAGAAATTTTGACAAGATTTTTTACAGAAATAAAAATTTTTACAATTTTTTGCAGAAATGAAATTTTGACATAATTTTCTATAGATATACAATTTTTTACGAAATTTAGAAAGAATTTTCTATAGAAATAATATTGTAACAAAATTTTCTATAAAAAAAAATACAATTTTGACAAAATTTTCTATAGATATAAAATTTTGACGAAATTTAGATAGAATTTTCTATAGAAATAATATTGTAACAAAATTTTCGAGAACAAATAAAATTTTGACAAAATTTCTATTGAAATAAAATTTTAACAAAATTTTCTATCGAAATAAAATTTAGACAATATGTATATAGAAATAAAATTTGTAGAAGTGAAAATTTTTCTAAAATATAATCGTTTGTATAAAGCACATAAAATGTATAAAGTGTAGCAGGCTACAATGAAGTCGGCCCCCTTCGACTTAGTTTTTTTATGTTTTATTTATGGGAATCATATATCCGGTTTGGTTCTCTTAAACTACAACTACTATCACTATATACACACACACACGTATAATTATATATAATAACTACAGCTCTTATATACAACGAGCGAAGAGGTATATAATCGTATGATTGCGACATACTGACTTCGCAGACAGACAAAATGACTTTTCTTCTTATGAGTAATTTGAATTTCTCTCATAATTTTTTATGTTTATGATCCTTATCCCTGTTGCTCCAATACCACCTCCGTCTTCTTACTATTGCTGCTATGTTGTTGTGGGCACTTGTTCGTATGGGTTAGTAAGTATGTATGTACGATGTATCCTCGTAGTACGAGTATCCTTATTTTGGTACTTAAATTTGAGCAAATATTTGTGTAGTACTATACTTCTGCACAAAGTTATGAGAACAATATTGCAAGAGTGTGGGTTATTCTCAAGCAATGGGTTGCATAAATGGTCGGTGGTAGTGGAAGGTTTGCATTAGCTTTTAAAGGTGAACTTTCTCATAAAATTAAGAAGCTACATTTTCCTTAGGAGTTTTCTATTAAATCAAACAAAAGTATTTCGAATAATGACCAATATTTGCTATCGAAGAATTTTTCAAAAGCCAATGTCAAAATTGATTTTGTGTAGGAGAAAGGACGGGGTAACCAGGATAATGAAATTGGTTTACCAAATGCAGTATTTGGTGTTTGCCAAAACAAAATCATTTAGATATTGTGGTAAGCAAACTAATTGTTGATCCGCATGACTACATTCTAAGAAGTCCTTTTTAATTGTATGCTTGTAGGACTATGTAAGTTGTGTCTATAAAATCTAAAGGCATGAGGGCATTTTCAGATTTTCCACGAAATATTCCCTACTATAATAGAGACAAGAAGAAAATTTGAAGTGGAATTCTAATTTCAACTCAATGGCACTCTATTTGTACCCAAGCCCGAATGGTGCACCACCAGATATTAGGCCATGGTTGCTACTCGCACTCAAAATAATCTTATTTTACAAAATTTTGTCAAAATTTTATTTCTATAGAAAATTTTGTCAACATTTTATTCCTATAGAAAATTTTGTCAAAATTTTATTTCTATAGAAAATTTTGTCAAAATTTTATTTCTATAGAAAATTTTGTCAAAATTTTATTTCTATAGAAAATATTGTTAAAATTTTATTTCTATAGAAAATTTTGTTAAAATTTTATTTCTATAGAAAATTTTGTCAAAATTTTATTTCTATGGAAAAATTTGTCAAAAATTTTAGTTCTATAGAAAATTTTGTCAAAAATTTAGATTTTTTATGGAAAATTTTGTCAAAATTTTATTTCTATAGAAAATTTTGTAAAAATTTTATTTCTATACACTGGCAGAAAAAGTTTCATTATATTAACGAAATGTGACATTAAAATTAAGCCAATGAAACAAATTCATTGATATAACTAAATTTATCCTTAATATAATGAATAAATTTTTAATCAACGAAACGTTTAGCAGTATTAACGAATATTTTCGTTGTCTTAATGAAAATGTTTCGTTGTACCAATTATAAATGTTCGTTGGCTCAATTTTAATAAAATTTCCTTTGTGTGTAGAAAATTTTGTCACTATTTTATTTCTATAGAAAATTTTGTCACTATTTTATTTCTATAGAAAATTTTGTCAAAATTTTATTTCTATAGAAAATTTTGTCAACATTTTATTTTTATAGAAAATTTTGTCAAAATTTTATTTCTATAGAAAATTTTGTAAAAATTTCATTTCTATATAAAATTTGGTCAAAATTTTATTTCTATAGAAAATGTTCTCAAAATTTTATTTCTATAGAAAATTTTGTCAACATTTTTTTTCTATAGAAAATTTCGTCCAAATTTTATTTCTATAGAAAATTTTGTCAAAATTGTATTTTTATAAAAAATTGTTCAAAAGTTTCTATAGAAAATTTTGTCAAAATTTTATTTTTACAGAAAATTTTATCGAAATTTTATTTCTATAGACAATTTTGTCAAAATTTTATTTCTATAGACAATTTTGTCAAAATTTTATTTCTATAAAAAAATTTTGTCAAAATTTTATTTTTATAAAAAATTGTTCAAAAGTTTCTATAGAAAATTTTGTCAACATTTTATTTTTACAGAAAATTTTATCGAAATTTTATTTCTATAGAAAATTTTGTCAAAATTTTATTTCTATAGAAAATTTTGTCAACATTTTTTTTCTATAGAAAATTTCGTCCAAATTTTATTTCTATAGAAAATTTTGTCAACATTTTATTTTTATAAAAAATTGTTCAAAAGTTTCTATAGAAAATTTTGTCAAAATTTTATTTTTACAGAAAATTTTATCGAAATTTTATTTCTATAGAAAATTTTGTCACAATTTTATTTCTATAGAAAATTTTGTTAAAATTTTATTTCTGTAGAAAATTTTGTCAAAAATTTATTTTTTATGGAAAAATTTGTCAAAATTTTATTTCTGTAGAAAATTTTGCCAAAAATTTATTTTTTATGGAAAAATTTGTCAAAATTTTATTTCTAGAGAAAATTAAGTTAAACTATTATTTCTATAGAAAATTTTGTCAAAATTTTATTTCTGAAGAAAATTTTGTCAACAGTTTGTTTCTATGGAAAATTTTGTTAAAATTGTATTTCTATCGAAAATTTTGTCAAAATTTTATTTGTATAGAAATAAACATTTTGTGGTTTTCCAGCCAAATATAAAGCAATCACATTGTCACGCTTGAATGCCATCACCTTTATGTCTGAATAAACAATAAAATGCACTGTAACTGGAATAAATCTGTCACCTGTCAGACAAGCAGTTTTGAAATGATACACTGAAAAAACAGTGAACCCACCAGGAAGATAACTTTCGGTTAATTTTAGAAAATTTTGAATATTTGTAGAAAATTTTAACTAAACAGTATTACAAACGTTGGCATCACGCCGATGTCATAACAATAAGTAAATATTTTTCGACAAATTCAAGAAAATTTATTAGACATAACTATGTTTTTTCACTTATTAAAGAAAATTTTGTAGTTTGAAGGAAAAACTTGGAGTTCAAAATTGCAAGAATGTCTTTAGTGACATACGAAGTTCATGATGGACGCATTTTTGGTAAAATGTACAAATTTAAAGAAATTCTGAACTATTTTGTAGAAGACACGAATTTAGTTAATCTTTATGCTTCATTTGAGTATATTTTTTTCCTCGGGTTTAGTTAATTTAACTAACGTACACAAAAAATTATCAGAGTAAAGAAAACTTTCTCCAAACATAATAATTCCATGAACTAAAATAAAGTTAAATTGGCTTTAGTGAAATAGAGAGTTCATTTTTTTTGAGTGTAGCACCTGCAATTGGTTCCAATACATATCATCCATACTGTATTAATGTTTTTGGGGATACCTTCATCCATTGGTTGGCTGTAATTTATAGCCTATAAATTAGAGGTGCGAGCATGAATGAAATTTCACTCACACTCACGTACATTCACGAAGTCAAATATTTATTCACGCACGCTCACGCACGATAACTGTCGTAGCCACTCACACCCACGCACATTTACGAAATGAAAAGAAGTACTCACGCACGGCCATGTACGAACTACTTTTACAGACTCACGCTCACGCACGATTCTCGACAATTCAGCTTACTCACGACATTTTCCAACCGGGAATGAGCAAAGGTAACAAAATTCATAAATAAAATTTTGTTCGACAGCTAAATCAATTTCATTTAACATACGAGTAAGAATTAAATCTTGATTTTTTTCGTGAGCGTGACTTTTCAGAAATTTTATTCACGCACATTCACGAATCGATTTTATTACTCAGGCACGACATATTTAGTTTAGTCCCATTCACGAGGGTTGTTTCAGATTTTATTCACGACTCACGTGATTGACGCGTGAAACACTCGCGTGACGACATTTTCGTGTCACGCGCACACCTCTACTATAAATTACAGCCAACCAATGGATGAAGGTATCCCCAGCCTGTAATATCAGAAACTTAACGAAAGCGTTTGGGTTTTTGGCATTGCTATTGTAGTTGTAATAGATTAACAGAGAGAATTTTGCTTTGTAATATATATGTGTTATCTTATAGGTAGAGAGTACTCATGCAAACAGGGTGATTCAAATTTTCCTATACATATAAAGCTGTGACACAAACCAAACAGCGCTGTGTTAATGTATAGGTGTGAAACGAGTTGAAATTCAAATTGAAAGCATGTTGACTTCTAGTCATTATGGGTGATTCCAAGATTTCCATACTCGTAAAGCTGCGACACAAACCAACAAAAAATGCTTTTGAAAAATTCGACAAAAACCGGAGGTATTTTATAGTTTTAGGATAAATTTTTGATGTAGACCCCGATCTGTACTAGTGCATAATATAGATTAATTAATATTTTTTGCATAAGAAATACAGTTTTCTATAGCGTTTTTATAAATATATTTTATTTTAAGTTGTATATACTAATTATATTTTAAAGTAATTTTAATTCTAATGAACTGTGTAGAGTTCCAGAAACTGATCTAGGAGTAAGTGGTCATTGGCATTGAAATTTCGGCGATGTCATCATTGTCTCTGAAAGGAAATTAATATAAAAAGTGAAATATATTAATACCTTATATTGTCTTTTAAATAATCCAGCTCGAGGTGAGAGTCAAATGTTATTTGGTTATTTTATTCCCTCGGAAATCATAGACTAGAATCTAAATTTTAGTAAAAACATATATGGTGACAGCAAAAAAGTAAGTCAGCAATCAAACTAACAGTCACTTGAAGTAGAAGCAAGACGACTAACATTCACCAGAACACTCTCTTCACATCCGTACAGCGGGAAAAAGCTTCTAACAGAGTTCTATAAAAAAACAAGTAAGGAAAGTCTAAAGTCGGGCGGGGCCGACTATATTATACCCTGCACCACTTTGTAGATCTAAATTTTCGATACCATATCACATCCGTCAAATGTGTTGGGGGCTATATATAAAGGTTTGTCCCAAATACATACATTTAAATACCACTCGATCTGGACAGAATTTGATAGACTTCTACAAAATTTATAGACTCAAAATTTAAGTCTGCTAATGCACTAGGATGGAACACAATGTTAGTAAAAAAAATATGAGAAACATTTAAATCTGAAAAAAAAAAATTATTTATGATTTATCACTCGATATATATGTATTAGAAGTTTAGGAAAATTAGAGTCATTTTTCGACTAAGAAGTGGCGATTTTACAAGGAAAATATTGGTATTTTGACCATTTTTGTCGAAATCAGAAAAACATATATATGGGAACTATATCTAAATCAGAACCGATTCCAACCAAATTTGGAAAGCATAGCAACAATGCTAATTCTACTCCCTGTGCAAAATTTCAACAAAATCGGAGTTAAAAATTGGCCTTTGTGGTCATATGAGTGTAAATCGGGCGAAAGCTATATATGGGAGCTATATCTAAATCTGAACCGATTTCAACCAAATTTAGCACGCATAGGAACAATGCTAATTCTACTCCCTGTGCAAAATTTCAACTAAATCGGAGTTAAAAATTGGCCTCTGTGGTCATATGAGCGTAAATCGGCCGAAAACTATATATGGGAGCTATATCTAAATCTGAACCGATTTCAACCAAATTTGGCACGCATAACTACAATGCTAATTCTACTCCCTGTGCAAAATTTCAACTAAATCGGAGGAAAGAATTGGCCTCTGTGGTCATATGAGTGTAAATCGGGCGAAAGCTATATATGGGAGCTATATCTAAATCTGAACCGATTTCAACCAAATTTAGCACGCATAGCAACAATGCTAATTCTACTCCCTGTGCAAAATTTCAACTAAATCGGAGTTAAAAATTGGCCTCTGTGGTCATATGAGCGTAAATCGGCCGAAAACTATATATGGGAGCTATATCTAAATCTGAACCGATTTCAATGAAATTATGCACATTTGACTATACTACCAATTGTACTCCTAGTGCAAAATTTCAACCAAATTTGGGTAATACTCAGGCTTCTAGGGCCGTATAAGTGCATATCGGGCGAAAGATATATATGGGAGCTATATCTAAATCTGAACCGATTTCTTCCAAAATCAATAGGGTTCTATTTTGACCCAAAACACATACTTGTGCTAAATTCGAAGTCGATTGGGATTAAATTACTACCTAATCCCTTGGTTACAAAAATGTGTTCACGGACAGACGGACAGACGGACATGGCTATATCGACTCAGGAGCCCACCCTAAGCATTTTTGTCAAAGACACCATATGTCTATCTCGTCTCCCTCAGGGTGTTGCAAACATATGCACTAACTTATAATACCCTGTTCCACAGTGTGGCGCAGGGTATAAAAAACTTTTCTTAGGTGAAGTTGTATTACAATCCGAACTAAGTGAATAAGACCAAGGAGATAATGCAGGAGAATCCACAGATGTAGAGCCCTCCCCTGGTCCGAGCTACGCGAATAAGCTCCAAGGTTGGTAGTAGGAAAGCCACTAGGACCCATTTTATATTCACCCAGGGGAATAATCTCCAAGGAGTTTTGTGAAGAAGGCTTCTAACATAATGAACATTTTTGGGAGGTACCGTAGTGCAATGGGTAGCATGCCCGCTATTGTGTTTTGAAATCTTCATTTTATTGCAACTTGCAAACTGGTATAAAAAAATTGCATATTTCTCTTACTTTTTATACCCTGCGCCACACTGTGGAACAGGGTATTATAAGTTAGTGCATATGTTTGCAACACCCAGAAGGAGACGAGATAGACACATGGTGCCTTTGGCAAAAATGATCAGGGTGGGTTCCTGAGTCGATATAGCCATGTCCGTCTGTCTGTGAACACATTTTTGTAATCAAAGTCTAGGTCGCAGTTTTCGTCCGATCGACTTCAAATTTGGCACAAATATGTGTTTTGGCTCAGAATAGAACCCTATTGATTTGGGAAGAAATGGGTTCAGAGTTAGATATAGCTCCCATATATATATATATATATTTCGCCCGATATGGTCTTATATGGCCCTAGAAGCCAGAGCCCTAATTTGCTTAAAATTTTCCACAATAAGAACAATTAGTACTATAGTCAAGTGTGCCAAATTTTATTGAAATCGGTTCAAATTTAGATATAGCTCCCATATATATATTTCGCCCGATATGGACTTATATGGCCCCAGAAGCCAGAGCCCTAATTTCCTTAAAATTTTCCACAAGAAGAACAATTAGTACTATAGTCAAGTGTGCCAAATTTTATTGAATCGGTTCAGATTTAGATATAGCTCTCATATATATCTTTCGCCCGATATGGACTATTCCGGTCCCAGAAGCCAGAGTTTTACCCCAATTTGGTTGAACTTTTGCACTAGGAGTACTATTAGTAGTGTAGTCAAGTGTGCCAAATTTTATTGAAATCGGTTCAGATTTAGATATAGCTCCCATATACATCGTTCGCCCGATTTACACTCATATGACCACAGTGGCCAATCTTTTACTCCGATTTAATTGAAATTTTGCATAGGGAGTAGAATTAGCATTGTAGCTATGCGTGCCAAATTTGGTTGATATCGGTTCAAATTTAGATATAGCTCCCATATATAGCTTTCGCCCGATTTACACTCATATGACCACAGAGGCCAATTTTTAACTCCGATTTAGTTGAAATTTTGCACAGGGAGTAGAATTAGCATTGTAGCTATGCGTGCCAAATTTGGTTGAAATCGGTTTAGATTTAGATATAGCTCCCATATATATGTTTTTCCGATTTCGACAAAAATGGTCAAAATACCAACATTTTCTTTGTAAAATCGCCACTGCTTAGTCGAAAAGTTGTAAAAATGACTCTAATTTTCCTAATCTTCTAATACATACAGTTTGTCAAGAAAGTGTTTTGACAATGGGATAAAAGTTATGTTTTGTTCCAAAATTAAATATAATGAAATTTTAAAAAAATATTTTATTATGTATTTTGCAAAGTATACATACGTACACAGAATTAAAAATTTAATAAAATATTTATTATTTCAATTATTTCTAGAAGTTGAAATAGTTGGCAATGTCAAAAGACTTTCTTGACATACTGTATATATCGAGCGATAAATCATAAATAAACTTTTGCGAAGTTTCCTTAAAATTCCTTCAGATTTAAATGTTTCCCATATTTTTATACCCTCCATCATAGGATGGGGGTATATTAACTTTGTCATTCCGTTTGTAACACATCGAAATATTGCTCTAAGACCCCATAAAGTATATATATTCTGGGTCGTGGTGAAATTCTGAGTCGATCTAAGCATGTCCGTCCGTCCGTCCGTCCGTCTGTTGAAATCACGCTAACTTCCGAACGAAACAAGCTATCGACTTGAAACTTGGCACAAGTAGTTGCTATCGATGTAGGTCGGATGGTATTGAAAATGGGCCATATCGGTCCACTTTTACGTATAGCCCCCATATAATGGGACCCTCAGATTTGGCTTGTGGAGCCTCTTACAGAACCATATTTCATCCGATCCGGCTGAAATTTGGTATATGGTGTTGGTATATGGTCTCTAACAATCACGCAAAAATTGGTCCACATCGGTCCATAATTATATATAGCCCCCATATAAACCGATCCCCAGATTTGGCTTGTGGAGTCTCTGAGAGAAGCATATTTCATCCGATCCGGCTGAAATTTGGTACATGGTGTTGGTATATGGTCTCTAACAATCATGCAAAAATTGGTCCACATCGGTCCATAATTATATATAGCCCCCATATAAACCGATCCCCAGATTTGGCTTGTGGAGCCTCTAAGAGAAGCAATTTTCATCCGATCCGGCTGAAATTTGGTACATGATGTTGGTATATGGTCTCTAACAACCATGCAAAAATTGGTCCATATCGGTCCTTAATTATATATAGCCCCCATATAAACCGATCCCCAGATTTGGCTTGTGGAGCCTCTAAGAGAAGCATATTTCATCCGATCCGGCTGAAAATTGGTACATGGTGTTGGTATATGGTCTCTAACAATCATTCAAAAATTGGTCCACATCGGTCCTAAATTATATATAGCCCCCATATAAACCGATCCCCAGATTTGGCTTGCGGAGCCTCAAAGAGAAGCAAATTGCACCCGATCCGGCTGAAATTTGGTACATGGTATTGGTATATGGTCTCTAACAACCCTGCAAAAATTGGTCCACATCGGTGCATAATTATATATAGCGCCCATATAAACCGATCCCCAGATTTGGGTTGCGGAGCTTCAAAGAGAAGCAAATTGCATCCGATCCGCCTGAAATTTGGTACATGATATTGTTATATGGTATCTAACAACCATGCAAAAATTGGTCCACATCGGTTCATAATTATATATAGCCCCATATAAGCCGATCCCCAGATTTGGCTTGCGAAGTCTCCAAGAGAAGCAAATTTCATCCAATCCGGTTGTAATTTTGAACATGGTGTTAGTATATGATCTTTAACAACCGTGCCAGAATTGGTCCATATCGGTCCATAATTATATATAGCCCCCATATAAAACGTTCTCCAGATTTGACCTCCGGAGCCTCTTGGAGGAGCAAAATTCATCCGATCCGGTTCAAATTAGGAACGTGGTGTTAGTATATGGTCGCTAATAACCATACCAAAATTGGTCCAATCACACAAAAATTGGTCCATATCGGTTCATAATCATGGTTGCCACTAGAGCCAAAAATAATCAACCAAAATTTTATTTCTATAGAAAATTTTGTCAAAATTTTGAGAAAGATTTTCAAAATTTTATATCTATAGAAAATTTTGTTCAAATTTTATTCGGTTCATAATCATGGTTGCCACTCGAGCCAAAAATAATCTACCAAGATTTTATTTCTATACAATATTTTTTTTCAAAAGTTTATTTCTATAGAAAATTTTGTCAAAATTTTTATTTCTGTAGAAAATTTTGTGAAAATTTTATTTCTATAGAAAATTTTGTTAAAATTTTATTTCTGTAGAAAATTTTGTCAAAATGTTATGTCTACTTTGTCAAACTGAATTTTATACGTATTGGATCGATCTTTTTTGATTTAATATATACCACGTATGGACTTACATACAATTTAGAAGGTGGTGTTAGGAGGTTTTAAGATACCTTGGCATCGGCAAGCGTTACCGCAACTTAAGTAATTCGATTGTGGATGACAGTGTTTAAAAGAAGTTTCTACGCAATCCATGATGGATGGTACATAAGCTTCGGCCTGGCCGAACTTACGGCCGTATATACTTGTTTTTTTACTAACATTGTGTTCCACCCTAGTGCATTAGCCACTTAAATTTTGAGTCTATAGATTTTGTAGAAGTCTATCAAATTCTGTCCAGATCGAGTGATATTTTAATGTATGTATTGTAACGACGGATTTTGCTACTATTGGCTGGGGTAAAGCTCGCGGTGGCCAGGGTACGTCAAAGAAAATATTTATATTTGGACAGGGGAAAGAAGAAGACGGGGTTTATGTTTCAGTGGAGTTATCTTTATTGTGCAGTTTAGAGAAGTTTAGCTTAATACTAGTTTGGTATGGTAGAAGCAGTGATGTATCGGCGGCGTGCGCCGAGACTCGTCGGTCCTCGGTGTTGGGTAGGCGGCTCGCAGAATGCTGGCTGAGAGGGTTTGGCTGGGAAAGGACTGTTGGTTGGGGAACCACGTGGTTGGCGGCGTTACGGGGTGTTAGTAGGTGAGGTACAGCGGGCTAGAGTGATCATACACACCTCTAGTCGGGAACTGGGTATAGGGAAAGCGTAGGAGAAGTATGAACACGTGACTAGAGTGATCGCACACCTCTAGCTTAATTATTTACTTTACCTTCGTTTCCCTCTCCAATATTCTACCATTCCAACTATTTACTACGATGATCACTTACCTAGATGTTGCTACCTCTTTGACTGCTGCCAACCGACTGACCCAGATCTCACACACTGCCTGCCTTTTATACTTTTCCCCAGCATGCGTAATAGGTGATGGTCACATGTTGAGTTGTTGGTTTATAACGGTTGTTTACTTCTTATTTATTATATGTTGTGGCTGGAAACGAGGGCACCGACTTCCAGCGTCACAGTATTTGGGACAAACCTTTATATATAGCCCCCAACACATTTGACGAATGTGATATGGTATCGAAAATTTAGATCTACAAAGTGGTGCAGGGTATAATATAGTCGGCTCCGCCCGCCAAATGTGGGGAATTTTAAATTAAAGTGCTGATTTTTGGGGATGAAAGCATCCTATTTTGGGTACAAGAGCCTGGATAATACTGGCAACACTGGTTCGGGCATGCCAAAACTGGACATAACTGTGAATTCACAGTACAAATTCCTATCTATTCTGGAAATAGGCCAGCCCAGTTATGACACTAAAGTTTCGCACACCTGATTGACTCGACAACACGGAGCCAGCAATGCTCGGACGGGTATGATATCCTGCAATAATCTCCTGACTTAGCAAGTAAGTGTACTACGGTGGTCATATTGGAACCCAGTGAGAATCGAACTGGAGATGCCTGAACCAACTCCTAGTCTCATAAGGTGGTCGAGCATTCAGCTGACGGGAACGTCCATGCAAAAGGATGTGATGAGGCCCCATAAAAATCTGACGACTTGGAACGCTTGGGTACGTCTATAACTAATTTGGAGCAATAGGACGGCCTTTGTCACTGATGGCAAAGGCGGTTCCAACAACTTTTCTTGCGCCATGTTAACCCGCTCACGCGCCAACGACAGGATGCCGAGTTCCATTTTCTCATCGGACAACATCGCATCATCATAGTCGGGCAATCCAACCATAGAAAAAATAGCCGATAATTAGGCAAACGAGAGTAGGCGACTTAGCGATAAATGCGGGGGTCAGATAAGACGACGAAAGAATGTACCGGATAGTGTGTGAAACTTCAGGAGAATACTGTATGGATACTGGTGAAATTCGGACTGATGATTCCTCAATCAATTCATAGTCTCAAAAGGTGACCGAGCATTGGCTTGACCGGAATGACCACGTACTAGGGTGTGGTAACGCTCCTTACATTTTTTACAATTTTGAACGCTTGGTAATGTCGATAACTAATGGTTCATACGTAGGAAATTGGAGCAATAGCCTTGTAAAATGACGGCCTTCATTCCCTTTAATGGCACATGCGTCCACATAACCGTGGGAGACAAAGATGATTCCACCGCTATTTCTTGCGACTTTTTAAGTCGCTCTGGTACCACCGGCAGGTCAGATCGGATGTCGATAGAACGGGCCGGACGCGGCGTGAAACCTGGTGAGAGTCTGACTGATGATGATTCCTGAACCAACTCGTTGGCTCAAAAGGTGACCGAGCATTGAGTTCCATTTCCTCATCAGACAACATCACATCATCATATTCGGGCAATTCAACGTCAGGGAAAATAGGACTGATGATTCCTGAACCAACGCATAGGCTCAATAGGTGATCGAGCATTGGACTCACCGGAACATCCGCGCAAAAGGGTGTGTGAGGCTCCTTACACATCTTTCAACTGCGAAAGCTTGGCCTTCAAGCGCTCGCTACCCGTGTGATATTGCCTTTAATGGCACATGCACCCTCGTAACCGTGGATGGCGAAGATGATTCCACCGACATTTCTTGCGACATCCTTCAAGCGCTGTGTACAGATGGCGAAGATGGGTTCTCCAACATTTCTTGCGACATCCTTCAAGCGCTGTGTTCAGATGGCGAAGATGGGTTCTCCAACATTTCTTGCGACATCCTTCAAGCGCTGTGTTCAGATGGCGAAGATGGGTTCTCCAACATTTCTTGCGACATCCTTCAAGCGCTGTGTACAGATGGCGAAGATGGTTTCTCCAAAATTTCCTGCGCTATGTTAACCCGCTATAGTACCATCGGCAGGCTGTCGAGTTCCCTTTCCTAATTAGACAACATCGGATCAGCATATTCGGCCAATTCAACCTCAATAATGGACAATAAATCAAGGTAGGCCTAGTGACACATCGGTAAGAGTACTACCGGGGTCAGCTAGAACGTCGAGAGAACGTGCCAGATGTGGCATGATACCTCACGAGCAGACTCTATACGGCTTAACTTCTGGTGCGAGTCGGACGGACAATTCCTGAATCAACTCGTAGGTTCAATAGGGGACCGAGCATTGGGATGACGGGAACGTCGATGTAAAAGGGCGTGATGACCCTCATTATAACTGCGAAAACTTGAGCACTCCGACAGTTAATGGTGCCAATGTAGGAAATTGAAGCAATAACCGAGCAAAATAACGGACCTCAAGTACTGCGCCCTTGAAGACGCCGCAGTTTTGAAGCCGATGATTTATGCTCACGCGACAATTACGAAAAGTTCACTAATGGTTCCTTGGATCGCGTTGCCCTTTTATCTGCGGATAGTGAAGATGCTTCAACCGTGATTTCTTGCGCTACTGAATATGCTTGCCACAAAAACGAGCCTAAAGGGTGATACGGTCAAAATTTGGTCAAGGGAAAATCGTTTATTTAAAAAATCAAATTAAATTTCTTTTTCAAGTTCAATTAGTATAAAATTCAGAAAAAATATTCAGTTAGGCTTTCGCTTTTCCAAATCCGAATTGCCGGGCCTCACGCTTGACACCTGCCATCAGAGTTTTTACAGCCACCTTGCCCACCTTCTTCGCCGCAGAAAGCCAGTTTGCCTTGAACTGATGCTCGTCCTTAGCAGTTTTTTTGGTCTTCTTTAGGTTCCGCTTGACAATGGCCCAGTATTTCTCAATTGGGCGGAGCTCTGGCGTGTTGGGAGGGTTCTTGTCCTTGGGAACCACCTGCACGTTGTTGGCGGCGTACCACTCCATGGCCTTTTTACCGTAATGGCAAGATGCCAAATCCGGCCAAAACAGTACGGAACAACCGTGTTTCTTCAAGAAAGGCGGTATGACGTTTATTCAAACACTCTTTCACGTAAATTTCTTGGTTGACAGTCCCGGAAGCTATGAAAATGCTGCTTTTCAAGCCACATGTACAGATGGCTTGCCAAACCAAATATTTCTTTGCGAACGTTGACAGTTTTATGTGCTTGAAAATATCTGCTACCTTTCCCCTTCCTTTTGCCGTATAAAACTCCTGTCCCGGAAGCTGCTTGTAGTCGCTTTGACGTAGGTTTCGTCGTCCATTACCACGCAGTCAAACTTCGTCAGCATCGTCGTGTACAACCTCCGGGATCGCGCTTTGGCCGTCGTATTTTGTTTATCATCGCGATTTGGAATCACTACCTTCTTGTAAGTTGATAGTCCGGCTCGTTTTTTGGCTCGATGCACGGTTGTAGACGATACACCCAGCTTATTTGCGGCATCTCGGAGAGAGAGGTTAGGGTTTCGCTTGAAACTACCGGCAATTTTGTTTATCATCGCGATTTGGAATCACTACCTTCTTGTAAGTCGATAGTCCGGCTCGTTTTTTGGCTCGATGCACGGTTGTAGACGATACACCCAGCTTATTGCTGGCATCTCGGAGAGAGAGGTTAGGGTTTCGCTTGAAACTACCGGCAACTCTCTTTGTCGTCTCAGCGGCTTCCGGTTTTCGATTTCCCCCCGATCCAGACTTGCTGGCTGTCGACAAACGTTCCCCAAACACTTCGATTACATTTGTAACGGTTGATTTGGCAACTTTTAGCGATTTTGCCAGCTTTTCGTGCGAGTAGCTCGGATTTTCGCGATGCGCGAGCAAAATTTTGATACGTTGCTCTTCTTGCTTGGACGGCATTTTGACAACTGAAAAGTGAATTCCAAAATCATAATAGGAGCAACATTCTACACACACACCTTCAAAATGAGGGGTGTTCAGGTTTTTTAAATGCAAAATTGAAAGAAATACGTCAAGTTTATATTGACCAAATTTTGACCGCATCACCCTTTAATGTCGATGTTCCCAATAAACTTTGAAAAATTCTCACCTAAATTAGTTAATACTTACACTTCTTCATCGATGCGTCGCAAAAATTGTTGAACCTGATGATTTTTCCCCAGTAAAGCATACATTGCACCAAAACCATGGAAGGCTATGAATACACAAACGCCATAGTTGATATGGGTATATTCGCCGCGATAATAGTTAATCACAAATGAGCAGATACAAACAATCCATGCAAATAGAGTGTAGCCAAAGAATATCCAAAATGATTTGAAACTGAAATGGAAAATTGGTATAGATTATTAGGCAAGTGATCATTTTTCATCAACCGTGGGGTCAAAATAAATGTCAAATATTATTGGGAAAATGTGACAGACAAAAAATTCGGCCTCAGACCATGGACATTCCAATAGGACTCAGCAAGCGTCAACCAAGAATGGCTAAAGATGGAAATTCCTCGCTTCATTCGGTCACCGAAATCTCCGAATCCCAATCCATTTGATTTTTACGCCTGGGACATTTGAGAGCCAGACTAATGCGCTTTACAGACTATCAGTTATTCCGGACGACAGTGCTCGTGTCGAACATATTCCATATATTGTGCACATTATAAGTTAAGTCCGAAGGCATAATCTATACTGCTGCATGTTTATGGGATCGATAACAAATTTATCGATTATTTAGTCATCGCCGACAAGTCGTATCGATCCGACACACTGTAAGATTCTTTACAAACGCCAACATTCCGTCCGGAATAACTGATAGTCTGTAAAACGCATAAGATTGGCACCAAATTGTAGATCATCTCTAGGTTTAGCTTCCTTGGGAATGGACCAAAATATCGCAGAGCCACTTTCGATCGTAGCCAAGCTTAAGCGGGAGTTCGACTTCCTGTTACGTTGCCCGTTCTTCCACCGCAATATTGATGATGAATTCAGATAGTTTTAAAATTTTATGATACACTCTGTTCATTTCATTGAGAGTTGTTGTGCAAAACAACCGCCAGACGTATGGACCCACCACTCGCCTTGGGATGTTATGTAAATCATTTTGTCCAGATGCTTTTTATGGATATTACATTGGTTGTATCGTATTAAATCAAGTGTTAACAAGTGCATAATAAACTTTATCAATTTTGTTTACGCAATTTTTCCCACATCTGTTTTATCTGCGCCACTAAAATACTCACCGATTACGAGAAACAAATATGGATAATTTTCCAGAATCCCTTTCGGCCATTTCGTTCATACGTAGCAGCGATAAAATGTAAAAGATGCCACTGAATATACATGCCACAATGATGGGTGTGTAAAAGTAAACAACAATCGAACAATTACGTGCTGAAATTACAAAAAAAACGCAAACACCAAATAATTATAAACGTTTCCATGTTATGCAGGCAAAAGTTTAAATATTGTGTAAAATATTTTGTTCTATGATATTTTCCAAATGACGTTAAACTGTTTAGGAAATTGCATGAGCATGAGTTTGATTTGCAAAAGGTTTCATTTGAAATTGGAAATGCTATAAATTTAAAGGGTGATACGGTCAAAATTTGGTCAAGGGAAAACGCGTGTAAATCGGTGAAATCGTTTATTTAAAAAATCTAATTAAATTTCTTTTTCAAGTTCAATTAGTATAAAATTCAGGAAAAATATTCAGTTAGTCTTTCGCTTTTCCAAATCCGAATTTCCGGGCCTCACGCTTGACACCTGCCATCAGATTTTGTACAGCCACATTGTCCACCTTCTTCGCCGCAGAAAGCCAGTTTGCCTTGAACTGCTGCTCGTCCTTAGCAGTCTTTATACCCTCCACCATAGGATGGGGGTATATTAACTTTGTCATTCCGTTTGTAACACATCGAAATATTGCTCTAAGACCCCATAAAGTATATATATTCTGGGTCGTGGCGAAATTCTGAGTCGATCTAAGCATGTCCGTCCGTCCGTCCGTCTGTCCGGCTGTCCGTCCGTCTGTGGAAATCACGCTAACTTCCGAACGAAACTAGCTATCGACTTGAAACTTGGCACAAGTAGTTGTTATTGATTTAGGTCGGATGGTATTGAAAATGGGCCATATCGGCCCACGTTTACGTATAGCCCCCATATAAACCGATCTCCAAATTTGGCTTGCGGAGCCTTCCGGAGCAGCAAAATTCATCCGATCCGGTTGAAATTTGGTACGTGGTCTAAGTATACGGTCTCTACCAACCATGCAAAAATTGGTCCATATCGGTCCATAATTATATATAGCCCCCATATAAACCGATCCCCAGATTTGACCTCCGGAGCCTCTTGGAGGAGCAAACTTCATCCTACCCGATTGAAATTTGGTACGTGGTGTTAGTATATGGTATCTAACAACCATGCAAAAACTGGTCCATATCGGTCCATAAATATATATAGCTCCCATATAAACCGATCCCCAGATTTGACCTCCGGAGCCTCTTGGAGGGGCAAAATTCATCCGATCCGTTTGAAATTGGGTACCTGATGTTAGTATACGGTCTCTAACAACCATGCAAAAATTGGTCCATATCGGTCCATAAATATATATAGCTCCCATATAAACCGATCCCCAGATTTGAACTCTGGAGCCTCTTGGATGAGCAAAATTCATCCGATCCAATTGAAATTTAGTACGTGGTGTTAGTATATGGTCTCTAATAACCATGCAAAAATTGGTCCATATCGGTCCATAATTATATATAGCCCCCATATAAACCGATCCCCAGATTTGACCTCCGGAGCCTCTTGGAAGACCAAAATTCATCTGATTCAGGTGAAATTTGGTACGTGATGTTAATATATGTCCTCAAACACCCATGCAAAAATTGGTCGAAATCGGTCCATAATTATATGTAGGCCCCATATAAACCGATCCCCATATTTGACCTCCGGAGCGTCTTGGGAGTGCAAAATTCTTCCCGTTCGGTTGAAATTTGGTACGTGATATTAGTATATGGTATCCAACAACCATGCAGGAATTGGTTCCTATCAGTCCATAATTATATATAGCTCCCATATAAACCGATCGCCAGATTTGACCTCCGGTGCCTTTTGGAGAAGCAAAATTCATCCGATCTGGTTGAAATTTGGTACGTGGTGGTAGTATATGATATTTAACAACCATGCCAAAAGTGGTCCATATCAGTCCATAATCGTTTATGGCCCCCATATAAAAGAATCCCGAGATTTGGTTTTGGAGTCTCTTGGAGGAGCAAATTTCATCCGAGTGAGTTGAAATTTGTGGATGACAGTCTTTCGTAGTTTCTACGCCATCCATGGTGGAGGGTACATAAGATTCGGCCTGGCCGAACTTACGGCCGTATATACTTGTTTGGTCTTCTTTAGGTTCCGTTTGACAATAGCCCAGTATTTCTCAATTGGGCGGAGCTCTGGCGTGTTGGGAGGGTTCTTGTCCTTGGGAACCACCTGCACGTTGTAGGCGGCGTACCACTCCATGGTCTATTTACCGTAATGGCAAGATGCCAAATCCGGCCAAAACAGTACGGAACAACCGTGTTTCTTCAGGAAAGGCAGCATACGTTTATTCAAACACTCTTTCACGTAAATTTCTTTGTTGACAGTCCCGGAAGCTATGAAAATGCTGCTTTTTAAGCCACAGGTACAGATGGCTTGCCAAACCAAATATTTCTTTGCGAACGTTGACAGTTTTATGTGCTTGAAAATATCTGCTACCTTTCCCCTTCCTTTTGCCGTATAAAACTCCTGTCCCGGAAGCTGCTTGTAGTCGGCTTTGACGTAGGTTTCGTCGTCCATTACCACGCAGTCAAACTTCGTCAGCATCGTCGTGTACAGCCTCCGGGATCGCGCTTTGGCCGTCGTATTTTGTTTATCGTCGCGATTTGGAGTCACTACCTTCTTGTAAGTCGATAGTCCGACTCGTTCTTTGGCTCGATGCACGGTTGTAGACGATACACCCAGCTTATTTGCGGCATCTCTGAGAGAGAGGTTAGGGTTTCGCTTGAAACTACCGGCAACTCTCTTTGTTGTCTCAACGGCTTCCGGTTTTCGATTTCCCCCCGATCCAGACTTCCTGGCTGTCGACAAACGTTCCCCAAACACTTTAATTACATTTGATTTGGCAACTTTTAGCGATTTTGACAGCTTTGCGTGCGAGTAGCTCGGATTTTCGCGATGCGCGAGTAAAAATTTTGATACGCTGCTCTTCTTGCTTGGACGACATTTTGACAACTGAACAGTGAATTCGAAAATCAAAATAGGAGCAACATTCTGCACACACACACACTTTCAAAATGAGGGGTGTTCAGGTTTTTAAATGCAAAATTGAAAGAAATACGTCAAGTTTATATTGACCAAATTTTGACCGTATCACCCTTTATGTCTTTATTCCATATCCTAGGGATTTTATGTCTCTTAATATTGAATCTCTCTGTGTTTTATCAGCGGATGAGGTTAGGTTATAGGGTAGAATAAAGCCAACCCTTAATTAAAACGAGTTGGTTCTCACTTAGACCATGTTGATCCATTGTGTTTCCTCATACTTGTTTTCTCTCCTCTTCATCAATCGTATTCGCGGTTTTAGACAAGTTCCAAAACAAAAGAGCTTTCTAGGTCTTCCACCCCAAGACCTTAATGAAGGCAAGTATATCCTTCAGATTGCAGTTACGTTCATCCATTATATCTTGTAGGAATAACGGGCCCAGTATCTCACTGAGTGCTGCCCGATTCCATGTTAAGCTCAATGACAAGGGACCTCCTTTTTATAGCCGAGTCCGAACGGCGTTCCACATTCCAGTGAAACCACTTAGAGAAGCTTTGAAACCCTCAGAAATGTCACCAGCATTACTGAGGTGGGATAATCCACCGCTGAAAAACTTTTTGGTGTTCGGTCGTAGCAGGAATCGAACCCACGACCTTGTGTATGCATGGCGGGCATGCTAACCATTGCACCACGGTGGTCAATCTTTACCATGTGTTTTCCAAGGGTATTATTTTCAGTTATGATGCCTATTAGTGGTCTCAAATCATCTTTATTTGTCGCCATCATAAAATCAGAGTTCTTACGGGAAGTCGGAGTTTTCTGATTTGCCATATCAGTTTGCTTTACTTGCAGTTCGCAGAGGAAGCTCAAAGTCCTATCCATAAACAATTGTATTTGCCATTGATTCCGGGGGGAAGACATCCGTAACGATGTGATTTGTCCCGAGTGCTCCTTCTTTGGCCACCACATTCGCCTCCTCATTACCCATTATTCCACAATGTCCAGGTACCCAACACAGAGCGATATTATGCTGTTCAGTTAGAAATCTAAGATTTCTACGTCAGCGGCTGACTACCTTCGACTTTATGTTCGCATTTCCTAAAGCCTTTATTGCTGCTTGACTGTCCATGAAGAAGCTGATATCGCTCCTCAATATCGGCCTCATCAACAGTAGTTTCCCAGCTTTCGCAATCGTAAATCTGAATAGCCTGAAAGATGCTGCATCCACCATCCATTTTGTATGAATCCCTAATCCCCAATTCTTCGCAGTACCACGGCCAGTGCCTTTCTCCATGTTCGAACCATCCGTATAAATATTCAAGTCTCAAAACTGTATGCGTCCCTCTTTCCAATCCTCTATACTCGGTACAATCAATTTCAACTGGCCCTCATATACAGGCTGAGTTGCCATAAAGTCTGTCCTAATATCTCGCCCAACTGAAGCAACGAGTTCCGTGTATCTGCATTTATCAGAGGATTAGACTATCAAATTTCATCATCAATGTCACCAGGGCCCATTCAAATTATGGGCCATAGTTTCAATTTTATGTTACAGAACTTATTTCGTCGGTCATCTGGCCTCCGCATAATTTACTGTGGCATAGCTTACGTACGTAATATTTGCGGTAAATGTGTTGGAATTTAATTTTCTGGTGCACTATTTATTGCGCCATCTACATTTAACTTGCTTCCATATTACTAGATTACCTCCGCACCTAGATGCTTCAACAATAAGATTGCTTCCGCACTAGTTGTGTTGGGCTTACTTTGCTTCCGCACTATTGGCTTATCCCTTTAAATTCTTTCCGTAGTGTCTTCGTCATTTGTATTGCTTCCTCGCTAAGGTTACATGTGCAGTCTTGTTTCCGTAGTAGTTACATAGGCATCTAGATTGCTTCCGCATTTGTGGCCTCAGCTCATAGATTGCTTCTACATGATGTGTGTCAAAATTTAGCTCACTTCCACACTTTTTGATTCGTCAACTAGCATGATTTCCCAATATTAGCATTTAGCCTAATTTCGCAATAATTGCTTCGACATTTGCGCTTTCACTCTAAGATCTTCGTCATCTAGATTGCTTCCGCACTAGTTTTTTCGGCCTTTAATTTGTTTCCGCACTTGTGGCTTCGTCCTATAGATTCTTTCCGCCGTAGTTTTCGGCACTTATATTACTTCCCTCCTGAGCTTACTTTTGCAGTAGTTGCCTGGACATGGAAATTGTGACTTCGACAAATAAATTACATCCACACCATTGCTTCGGAATTCAGCTCACTTCCGCACTAGCATGTTCGGCACTTAGGATGCGAGCTAAATACCAATAGCTATGAAATTCACCTTCCATTCGCATTAAGTGCTTCGGCATTTTCCTTGTTTCCGCTCAATTTACTTCGCCATCTACATTGCTTCCCCATTAATAAAGCCAGTATTGGTTTAGACACTTTACAGGTTGGCTGATAAGTCCCCGGTCTAACAACGAAAAACACATTTTTTTAGTCAAAATTCGTTTTTATTATTCAAGAGCGATACAACGATTATAACGACCTTCCAATTTCTTGATACCATTTCGGTAGTACTCCTTCGGTTTTGCCTCAAAATAGGCCTCAAAATAGGCCTCAGTTTTGGCGATCACCTCTTCATTGCAGCCAAATTTTTTTTCTGCGAGCATCCTTTTGAGGTATAGAACAAGAAAAAGTCGCTGGGGGCCAGATCTGGAGAATACGGTGGATGGGGAAGCGATTCCAAGCCCAATTCATGAATTTTTGCCATCGTTCTCAATGACTTGTGGCACGGTGCGTTGTCTTGGTGGAACAACACTTTTTATACCCTCCACCATAGGATGGGGGTATATTAACTTTGTCATTCCGTTTGTAACACATCGAAATATTGCTCTAAGACCCCATAAAGTATATATATTCTGGATCGTGGTGACATTCTGAGTCGATCTGAGCATGTCCGTCCGTCCGTCTGTTGAAATCACGCTAACTTCCGAACGAAACAAGCTATCGACTTGAAACTTGGCACAAGTAGTTGTTATTGATGTAGGTCGGATGGTATTGCAAATGGGCCATATCGGTCCACTTTTACGTATAGCCCCCATATAAACGGACCCCAAAATTTGGCTTGCGATTGCTCTAAGAGAAGCAAATTATATCCGATCCGGCATGGTGTTGGTATATGTTCTCTAATGACCATGCAAAAATTAGTCCACATCGATCCATAATTATATATAGCCCCCATATAAGCCGATTCCCAGATTTAACCTCCGGAGCCTCTTAGAGGAGCAAAATTCATCCGATACGGTTGAAATTTGGTACATGGTATTAGTATATGGTCTCTAACAACCATGCAAAAATTGGTCCACATCGGTCCATAATTATATATAGCCCCCATATAAACCGATCCCCCGATTTTGCTTGCGGAGCCTCTAAGAGAAGCAAATTTCATCCGATCTGGCTGAAATTTGGTACATGGTGTTGGTATATGTTCTCTAATGACCATGTAAAAATTGGTCCATATCGGTCCATAATTATTTATAGCCACCATATAAATCGATCCCCAGATTTGTCCTCCGGAGCCTCTTGGAGGAGCAAAATTCATCCAATCCGGTTGTAATTTGGAACATGGTGTTAGTATATGATCTTTAACAACCGTGCCAGAATTGGTCCATATCGGCCCATAATTGTCTATAGCCCCATATAAACCGTTCCCCAGATTTTATCTCCGGAACCTCTTGGAGGAGCAAAATTCATCCGATCCGGTTGAAATTTGCAACGTGGTGTTAGTATAAGGCCGCTAATAACCATGCCAAAATTGGTCCATATCGGTCTATAGTTATATATAGCCGATCCCCAATCACACAAAAATTGGTCCATAGCGGTTCATAATCATGGTTGCCACTCAAGCCAAAAATAATCTACCAAAATTTTATTTTTATAGAAAACATTGTCAGAATGTTATTTCTATAGCACATTTTGTCAAAATTTTTTTCTATAGAAAATTTTGTCAAAATTTTATTTCTATAGAAAATTTTGACAAAATTTTATTTCTATAGAAAATTTTGACAAAATTTTATTTGGTCAAAATTTTATTTCTATAGAAACTTTGAACTTAATTAGATACGTATTTAATCGGCCTTTTTTAGTTTAATATATACCACGTATGGACTATGTAGTATATATTACGTTGTTAGGAAGTTTTAAGATACCTTGCCATCGACTTCAGTAGAAGTTTCTACGCAATCCATGGTGGAGGGTACATAAGCTTCGGCTTGGCCGAACTTACGGCCGTATATACTTAGGTTAGGTTAGGTGGCAGCCCGATGTATCAGGCTCACTTACACGCTCATAAAAAGTCGCTTCTGTAACATATACTCCCAAACATATTTTGCTTCAAGCATATACATTTTTGGCTATTGCCCAAACATTTATATGTTTGATCTCTTCCAATATATGATATGTTTGAAAGCATATTAGTCTAAACAATATATGTTTGGGTAGTCTAAGTTCCAAACATTTTGTATTTTTGCATCCAAATTCAATAATGTTGTCTTCCAAAAAACAATATGTTATTATGTGAACATATAATATGTTTGGAAGCATTTTGCACCCAAAAATATTATATGCTTAAAAAAAAATTCTTCCAAACAATATTGTGCTCAAAATTTTATTTATTTATTTATTTACAATCATAGCGAATTATGAAAAAAAAAGTCATATAGGTGCTAACAACATAGGTTTTCGACCTGAATGCTCAAAATTTTGTTTCTGCTCAATTGTATATTCCCCCACATCTTTCTCACTTCCACGAGATTTTTTAGTTCTTAGCACCTTTTTCTGTAATACAAACATTGTAGAAGAAATTATTCAATTGTATGATTTTTTTTTTTATTTTAATTTTACCTTTTGCCGGACGGGGATTCGAACAGCGGACCACACAGTTTGTAAGGATCAAAGAAGTAGCTGATCAATTGCCCAAGGAAAAATAAAATGTTAATTTTGTAATAACAAGCAACAACCACCAACTTAATTCAATATCGCTCCCTGTTAAATAGCGCTCCAAGCTACTAAACACATATATGTTTATAGGCTATTTCTAAATTAATATATGTTTGCATCCAAGCATATTATATTTACAAACATTTTATGTCCCAAACATAATATGTTCTAACATATTAACATATATGTCCCAAACATGTTATGCTAGTTTATGAACATTATATGCTTGCACTCAAAAATATTGTGTTTAAAAATTTGTGTTCCAAACATATAATGTTTATAGCCAAACATATGAAAAACAGCCTTTTTCATCCGTGTAGACTATTCAGTCCATTGTGATACCACATTGGTGAACTTCTCTCTTATCACTGAGTGCTGCCCGATTCCATGTTAAGCTCAATGACAAGGGACCTCCTTTTAATAGCCGAGTCCGAACGGCGTTCCACATTGCAGTGAAACCACTTAGAGAAGTTTTGAAACCCTCAGAAATGTCACCAGCACTACTGAGGTGGGATAATCCACCGCTGAAAAACTTTTTGGTGTTCGGTCGAAGCAGGAATCGAACCTACGACCTTGTGTATGCAAGGCGGGCATGCTAACCATTGCACCACGGTGGCCGTATATACTTGTTCTTGTTCTCAGACCTCAAAAGGATGCTCGCAGGGAAAAAATTTGGCTGCAATGAAGAGGTGATCGCCGAAACTGAGGCCTATTTTGAGGCAAAACCGAAGGAGGACTACCAAAATGGTATCAAAAAATTGGAAGGTCGGTATAATCGTTGTATCGCTCTTGAAGGGAACTATGTTGAATAATAAAAACGAATTTTGACAAAAAAATGTGTTTTTCTTTGTTAGACCGGCGACTTATCAGCCAACCTGTTAGCTTTCTGATGCACCAGTTGTTTTTGCTCCTAGTTGAGTTTCATATTATTTGTCGTCATCTACCTTGCTTCCGCACTGATGGATCCGGCACGTAATTTTCTGACGCACTAATGACTTCGGCACTTACACACAAAAAATTTTTTTTCTGATTCAATCACGAAATTAATTGATCCAATTAATTTTTTATTGAAATGTCTTCAATCACAGAAATGATAGTATCAATTAAAAAATTGATTGAAGGTCAATTAAAAAGTTAATTGACCCAATTAAAACAAGTATATACGGCCGTAAGTTCGGCCAGGCCGAATCTTATGTACCCTCCACCATGGATTGCGTAGGAACTTCTACTAAAGGCTGTCATCCACAATCGAATTACTTGGGTTGCGATAACACTTGCCGATGGCAAGGTATCGTAAAACTTTTTAACACTGTCTTCTAAATTGTAAGTTAGTCCATAAGGGGTATATATTAAACAAAAAAAAGGCCGATTAAATACGTATATAATTCAGTTTGACAAAATTTTCTATAGAAATAAAATTTTGACAAAATTTTCTATAGAAATAAAATGTTGACAAAATTTTCTATGGAAGTAAAATGTTGACAAAATTTTCTATAGCAATAAAATTTTGACAAAATTTTCTATAGAAATAAAATGTTCACAAAATTTTCTATAGAAATAAAATGTTGACAAAATGTTCTATAGAAATAAAATGTTGACAAAATTTTCTACAGAAATAAATTTTGTACAAAATTTTGACAAAATTTTCTATGGAAATAAAATGTTGGCAAACATTGCTATAGAAATAAACTTTTTACAAAACTTTCTATAGAACTGAAATTTTGACAAAACTTTCTATAGTAATAAAATTTGACAATTTTTACATGGCTGTTAGAGGCCATAAACTAACGAAATGTACCAAATTTCAACCGCATCGGATGACTTTTGCTCCTCCAAGAGGCTCCGGAGGTCAAATCTGGGGATCGATTTATATGGGAGCTATATATAATTATGGACCGATATGGACCAATTTTTGCATGCTTGTTAGAGACCGTATACTAACATCAGGTACCCAATTTCAAACGGATCGGATGAATTTTGCCCCTCCAAGAGGCTCCGGAGGTCAAATCTGGGGATCGGTTTATATGGGAGCTATATATAATTATGGACCGATATGGACCAATTTTTGCATGGTTGTTAGAGACCATATACTAACACCACGTACTAAATTTCAATTGGATCGGATGAATTTTGCTCATCCAAGAGGCTCCAGAGTTCAAATCTGGGGATCGGTTTATATGGGAGCTATATATAATTATTGACCGATATGGACCAATTTTTGCATGCTTGTTAGAGACCGTATACTTACATCAGGTACCCAATTTCAAACGGATCGGATGAATTTTGCCCCTCCAAGAGGCTCCGGAGGTCAAATCTGGGGATCGGTTTATATGGGAGCTATATATAATTATGGACCGATATGGACCAGTTTTTGCATGGTTGTTAGAGACCATATACTAACACCACGTACCAAATTTCAATCGGGTAGGATGAATTTTGCCCCTCCAAGAGGCTCCGGAGGTCAAATCTGGGGATCGGTTTATATGGGGGCTATATATAATTATGGACCGATATGGACCAATTTTTGCATGGTTTTTAGAGACCGTATACTTAGACCACGTACCAAATTTCAACCGGATCGGATGAATTTTGCTGCTCCGGAAGGCTCCGCAAGCCAAATTTGGGGATCGGTTTATATGGGGGCTATACGTAAACGTGGGCCGATATGGCCCATTTTCAGTACCATCCGACCTACATCAATAACAACTACTTGTGCCAAGTTTCATGTCGATAGCTAGTTTCGTTCGGAAGTTAGCGTGATTTCCACAGACGGACGGACAGCCGGACAGACGGACGGACGGACGGACATGCTTAGATCGACTCAGAATTTCACCACGACCCAGAATATATATACTTTATGGGGTCTTAGAGCAATATTTCGATGTGTTACAAACGGAATGACAAAGTTAATATACCCCCATCCTATGGTGGAGGGTATAAAAATAATTGATACTATTATTTTTGTGATTGATTTTTGTTTCAATTAAAAAATGTGTTGAATCAATTAAATTTTTAATTGAATATTTTTTAAAACTCAATTAAAATTTTAATTGGAAAAATTTTCGTGAAATTTTTTTGTGTGTAGATTGCTTCCGTAGTATTTGTCATTATCTACCTTGCTTTCGCTCTGATTACTTCAGCATCTAGCTTTCTAACATACCAATATCTTCGGAAGCTACCACATTTCAGTTCTATTTGCCGTCACATGCCTTGTTGGCTTCAGCATTTCACTGATGTCTGAACTATTCTAGATTGAAACGTCTATATTTACTAAGGTTGTTAGCTTGCTTACGTAAATGAAACAAAATCAACAAACCGACTCCCGGGGCCGTTACCATGGCATCGTAGAACCTCACCTGAGACGGTCATCGCAGAACTAATTCGTAACGGATACGTTTCGTGGCACCAGGATGCAATCGAAAGTATTGCTCGATCGGATCAAGTTTAGACATTTCGCAAGATTAGCCCATGTACGTATGGTCATACCGCTCAAACGATTTCTTTAAAAATCGATACCATGCTACCATCCTTAAAACTGCAACCAAGCTACTTTGGTTCAGACTTAGATCTAGTTCCTATTTTCAATGATATCACACAATTTTCATATGTAACAATGGACACTTCAACTGCACACCTTTGGCTTAGACTAAAATACTTACGATCGAACCAGCAAATGTCATTACCAAACACCGGTCTATTGTTGTAGTTGGTAAAACTGACAAAGAAAGACCAACACGCTGCAATCACAACGGTGGGAAAGAACATAAACCAAAACATCAGTTTACTTAGAATAATTCCAAAAAAGCTCAAATAAAAGTACAAACTGATGAATGTTAAAATATAAAAGGACAATAATAAATAGAGCAGGACAAAGAGAGCTGTAAAGAAAGAAAAAAAACGAAAATTCACATTAATCTCCTAAAGCCAAGGGAGGCATATGGGAAGATATGCGTCTTACGTATTTTGGAACAGGCATATTTCGACATGTCTGCGGGATTTGTTAATGTCAGATGAGCCAATAGTGAATATCCAATGATGATGCATAAACAATAGGTTTTAATGGCCACCCCATAGAAGGTATTCCTTAACTCACAGCACAAAAGATAAATAAACAGAATGATTATCATACAAATCACGGTAATAATGAGACCTACAATGGAGAGAAGAAAAACACAATACAATACAAGACAATTAAATTAAATCAACATTTAATAATTTATGCAAATACACCGATAGAAAAATTGTATATAGAATGAAAATGTTTAAAAATTTTTTTCTATGTTTATTTCATGCATTTTCAGAGTACCACTACGGAGAAAAACTTTTCTATGCTGTTATCAACAAAATAGTGCAACTGAATGACAAGAAACAAATCCTGGCCAACAGGACGACCAACTGTGGATATCAGAAGCTATGACTTTCAAAGGGACTTCTCATTCTGGGACTTGCACCAGAGACCTTCGTCAAGACTCACCATTTGTGACAGAAACTATTGGGGATAAGGGAACAGGATGGCGAAGTCACGTCAAAACGCATACTGAAGGATGTGGATCGTCTAAAAATAGAGGACTGGAAGTGATGAAATATCAGATCGTTCACAACAAGGAGGAAGAGGATTAAGGCAATTTTTCTATTCAACTTGGACGAGGTATAGGGAGCCACCTTGGTGCAATGGTTAGCATGCCCGTCTTGTATACACAGCGTCGTGGCCAACCACCAAAAAGTTTTTCAGTGATAGATTTTTCCACCTCAGTAATGCTGGTGACATTTCTGAGTGCTTCCAAACTTCTCTAAGTGGTTTTACTGCAATGTGAAACGCCTTTCGGACTCGGCTATAAAATGAAGGTCCCTTGTCATTCAACTTAACATAGATAAGAGAGTGATAAGAGAGAAATTCTTCACTGTTGTATCACAATGGACTGAATAGTCTAAGTGAGCCTGAAATATCAGGCTGCCACTATACCTATCCTGTCTTATATAGGATCAACAGAAGATTGTGGTAGTAGCCCGTTCTTTCTGGCTGACTTAGCGCATTTCTCTACGAGTGCTGTTCAATTCAAGATACCTACTTTTTATACCCTGCGCCACACTGTGGAACAGGGTATTATAAGTTAGTGCATATGTTTGTAACACCCAGAAGGAGACGAGATAGACACATGGTTTCTTTGGCAATAATGCTCAGGGTGGGTCCCTGAGTCGACATAACCATGTCCGTCAGTCTGTGAACACATTTTTGTGATCAAAGTCTAGGTCGCAATTTAAGTCCAATCATCTTCAAATTTGGCACATGTTCCTAATTTGGGTCAGAATAGAACCCTATTGATTTTGGAAGAAATCGGTTCAGATTTAGATATAGCTCCCATATATATCTTTCGCCCGATATGGACTAATATGGTCCTAAAAGCCTGAGTTTTGGCCCAATTTCGTTGAAATTTTGCACATTGTAGCTATGCGTGCCAAATTTGGTTGACATCGAATCAGATTTAGATATAGCTCCCATATATATGTTTTTCTCTGATTTCGACAAAATACCAACATTTTTCTTGTTAAATCGCCACTGCTTAGTCGAAAAGTTGTAAAAATGTCTCTAATGTTCCTAAACTTCTAATACATATATATAGAGCGATAAATCATAAATAAACTTGTGCGAAGTTTCCTTAAAATTGCTTCAGATTTAAATGTTTCCCATATTTATACCCTGCGCCACACTGTGGAACAGGGTATTATAAGTTAGTGCATATGTTTGTAAAACCCAGAAGGAGACGAGATAGACACATGGTGTCTTTGGCAATAATGCTCAGGGTGGGTCCCTGAGTCGATATAACCATGTCCGTCTGTCCGTCTGTCCGTCCATCCGTCCCTCCGTCTGTCTGTGAACACATTTTTGTGATCAAAGTCTAGGTCGCAATTTAAGTCCAATCGTCTTCAAATTAGGCACATGCTCCTAATTTGGGTCAGAATAGAACCCTATTGATTTTGGAAGAAATCGGTTCAAATTTAGATATAGCTCCCATATATATCTTTCGCCCGATATGCACTAATATGGACCCAGCAGCCAGAGTTTTATACCGATTTGCTTGAAAATTTGTACAAACATAACACTTAGTCGTATAGTCAAGTGTGCAAAACTTGATTGAAATCGGTTCAGATTTAGATATAGCTCCCATATATATCTTTCACCGGATATGGACTTATATGGCCCCAGAAGCCAGATTTTTGACCGAATTTGATTGAAATTTTGCACTAGGAGTACAATTAGTAGTATAGTCAAGTGTGCAAAATTTGATTGAAATCGGTTCAGATTTAGATATAGCTCCCATATATATCATTCGCCCGATATGGACTTATATGGCCGCAGGAGCCAGATTTTTGGCCGAATTTGTTTGAAATTTTGCACTAGGAGTACAATTAGTAGTATAGTCAAGAGTGCTAAATTTGATTGAAATCGGTTCAGATTTAGATATAGCTCCCATATATATGTTTTTCTGATTTCGAAAAAAAAAAAATGGTCAAAATACCAATATTTTCCTTGTTAAATCACCACTGCTTAGTCGAAAAGTTGTAAAAATGACTCTAATTTTCCTAAACTTCTTTGATTGAAATCGGTTCAGATTTAGATATAGCGCTCATATATATCTTTCGCCCGATATGGACTAATATGGTCCTACAAGCCAGAGTTTTGGCCCAATTTGTTTTGCACAGGGAGTAGATTTAGCATTGTAGCTATGCGTGCCAATTTTGGTTGAAATCGAATCAGATTTAGATATAGCTCCCATATATATCTTTCGCCCGATATGCACTTATATGGACCCAGAAGCCAGAGTTTTATCCCGATCAGCTTGAAATTTTGCACAAGGAGTACAATTGGTAGTATAGTCATGTGTGCCAAATTTGATTGAAATCGGTTCAGATTTAGATATAGTTTTTATATATATTTTTCGACCGATATGGACTTATATGGCCCCAGAAGCCAGAGTTTTGGCCCAATTTGGTTGAATTAGTAATATAGTCATGTGTGCCAAATTTGATTGAAATCGGTTCAGATTTAGATATAGCTCCCATATAAACGGTGATACGGTCAAAATTTGGTCAAGGGAAAACGCGTGTAAATCGGTGAAATCGTTTATTTAAAAAATCAAATTAAATTTCTTTTTCAAGTTCAATTAGTATAAAATTCAGGAAAAATATTCAGTTAGGCTTTCGCTTTTCCAAATCCAAATTGCCGGGCCTCACGCTTGACACCTGCCATCATTTTGTACAGCCACCTTGTCCACCTTCTTCGCCGCAGAAAGCCAGTTTGCCTTGAACTGCTGCTCGTCCTTAGCAGTTTTTTTGGTCTTCTTTAGGTTCCGCTCGACAATAGCCCAGTATTTCTCAATTGGGCGGAGCTCTGGCGTGTTGAGAGGGTTCTTGTCCTTGGGAACCACCTGCACGTTGTTGGCGGCGTACCACTCCATGGCCTTTTTACCGTAATGGCAAGACGCCAAATCCGGCCAAAACAGTACGAAACAACCGTGTTTCTTCAGGAAAGGCAGCAGATGTTTATTCAAACTCTTTCACGTAAATTTCTTGGTTGACAGTCCCGGAAGCTATGAAAATGCTGCTTTTCAAGTCACAGGTACAGATGGCTTGCCAAACCAGATATTTCTTTGCGAACGTTGACAGTTTTATGTGCTTGAAAATATCTGCTACCTTTCCCCTTCCTTTTGCCGTATAAAACTCCTGTCCCGGAAGCTGCTTGTAGTCGGCCTTGACGTAGGTTTCGTCGTCCATTACCACGCAGTCAAACTTCGTCAGCATCGTCGTGCACAGCCTCCGGGATCGCGCTTTGGCCGTCGTATTTTGTTTATCATCGCGATTTGGAGTCACTACCTTCTTGTAAGTCGATAGTCCGGCTCGTTTTTTGGCTCGATACACGGTTGTAGACGATACACCCAGCTTATTTGCGGCATCTCGGAGAGAGAGGTTAGGGTTTCGCTTGAAACTACCGGCAACTCTCTTTGTCGTCTCAGCGGCTTCCGGTTTTCGATTTCCCCCCGATCCAGACTTCCTGGCTGTCGACAAACGTTCCCCAAACACTTTAATTACATTTGTAACGGTTGATTTGGCAACTTTTAGCGATTTTGCCGGCTTTGCGTGCGACGCACACACACACACACCTTCAAAATGAGGGGTGTTCAGGTTTTTTAAATGCAAAATTGAAAGAAATACGTCATGTTTATATTGACCAAATTTTGACCGTATCACCCTTTATATGTTTTTCTGATTTCGACAAAAATGGTCAAAATACCAACATTTTCCTTGTTAAATCGCCACTGCTTAGTCGAAAAGTTGTAAAAATGACTCTAATTTTCTTAAACTTCTAATACATATATATCGAGAGATAAATCATAAAACTTTTGCGAAGTTTCCTTAAAATAGCTTCAGATTTAAATGTTTCCCATAAATTTTGCATTAGCCAACTTAAATTTTGAGTCTATAGATTTTGTAGAAGTCTATCAAATTCTGTCCACATCGAGTGATATTTAAATGTATGTATTTGGGACAAACCTTTATATATAGCCCCCAAGACATTTGACGGATGTGGTATGGTATCGAAAATTTAGATCTACAAAGTGGTGCAGGGTATAATATAGTCAGCCCCGCCCGGCTTTAGACTTTCCTTACTTGTTTTATTTATACAGCAGAGTCTGGAAAAAAACATTTTATAGTTCTTCTCTCCCCGACATTTCAAGCTCACGTAGACTTTTAGTCCACTGTGGTGAACTTCCCTCTAATCACTGAGTGCTGACCGATTCCATGTTTAGATGAAGGACAAGGAACCTCGTTTTTATAGCCGAGTCTGAACAGCGTTCCACATTGCGATGAAACCACTTAGAGAATTCGATAAAACCACAGAAATTTCACCAGCATTATTGAGATAGGGAAATTCACCGCTGAAAAATATTGTTCGTGTTTGGTCGAAACTGGGATTGATTCCATGATCCTTTGTTTGCAAGACATGCTAACCATTGCACCACGGTGGTTCCCCTACCCAACGGTGAATTGAAGCCCAGTCTTCCGCATGACAGGAGGGGGTACAACCACTATACTATCGAGGAGAAAAAGAGAAAATCGACGGTGTATGCTATCAACGAAGTGATGAAACCCGCAAAGCCATTTATTTATGCAATCATTTATGGGTTTAACTCGTCTGTAATCCGCAAGACCCAGGTTTCCCGCGTTAACGGCGGGAATACTAACCACTATACCATCGAGGATGCAGTTCATGTTTGTAACCAAATAAAATTTCTTTAAAAATCCGTATTGAAATTTTATTTCTATAGAAAATTTTGTCAATATTTTATTTCTATAGAAGATTTTTCAAAATTTTATTTATATAGAAAATTTTGTCAAAATTTTATTTCTATAGAAAATGTTGTCAAAATTTTAGTTCCTTGGGAAGTTTTGTCAAAATTTTATGTCTATAGAAAATTTTGTCAAAAATTTATTCCTATCAAAAAATTTTATAAAATTTTATTTTGTCAAAATTTTATTTCTATAGAAAATTTTATTTCTATAGAAAATTTTATTTCTATAGAAAATTTTATTTCTATAGAAAATTTTGTCAAAATTTTATTTCTATAGAAAATTTTGCCAAAATTTTATTTCTATAGAAAATTTTGTCAAAATTTTATTTCTATAGAAAATTTTGTCAACATTTTATTTCTATAGAAAATTTTATCAAAAATTTTTTTTTATAGAAAATTTTGTCAAAATCTTATTTCTATAGAAAATTTTATCAAAAAATTTTTTATAGAAAATTCTGTCAAAATCTTATTTCTATAGAAAATTTTGTTAAAATCCTATTTCTATAGAAAATTTTGTCAAAATTTTATTTCTATAGAAAATTTTTTTAAAATTTTATTTCTATAGAAAATTTTGTCAAAATTTTGTTTCTATAGAAAATTTTGTCAAAATCTTATTTCTATAGAAAATTTTGTCAAAATCTAATTTCTTTAGAAAATTTTGCCAAAATGTTATTTCTATAGAAAAATTTTCATTTCATTTCTATAGAAAATTTTGTCAAAATTTTATTTCTATAGAAAATTTTGTCAAAATTTTATTTCTATAGAAAATTTTGTCAACATTTTATTTCTTTAGAAATTTTTATCAAAATTTTATTTTTATAGGAAATTTGGTCAAAATTTTATTCCTACAAAAAATTTTTAATTTCATTTTCCAAAATTTTATTTCTATAGAAAATTTTGTCAAAAATGTATTCCTATAGAAAACTATTTCCAAAATTTTATTCCTATGGAGCATTTTTTCACAATTTTAATTCTATAGAAAATTTTGTAAATTTAATTCTATAGAAAATTTTGTCAAAATCCTCTACTTGCAGCAAAACTATCAACCAATTATCAGAATAAATTCAGGCAGTTCATTAAACCCAACAATGAACCACACCTGAACCTTCCGAAAAAAGGTTTTGTATGATAGCCCGCTTATGCCGAAATAAATTCGAAACAAACATATCTCTTTTCCTATGCCACTGTCAAATCATCGATTTGAGTTCAGTTGGCTGGGTTTATTTTGAGCGTGCTTCTTCTTCTTTTTCCATTCGTTTTGTTTTGTTATTGTTGGTTTTGTTCTTTAAGCATTGTTGTTGTTTGTTTTTGTCAACATTTTATTCCTATCGAAAATGTTGTCAAAATTTTAATCCTATCGAAAATTTTGTCAAAATTTTATTTCTATGGAAAAATTTCTCAAAATTTTATTTCTTTACAAAATTTTGTCAAAATTTTATTTCTATAGAAAATTTTGTCAAAATTTTATTTCTTTAGAAAATTTTATCTCTAAAGAAAATGTTCTCAAAATTTTATTTCTATAGAAAATTTTGTCAAAATTTTATTTTTTTAGAAAATTTTGTCAAAATTGTATCTCTATAGAAAATTTTGTCAAAATTTTATTTCTATAGAAAATTTTATCAAAATTGTATTTCTATAGAAAATTTTGTCAAAATTTTATTCCTATCGAACATTTTCTAAAAATTTTATTTCCATAGAAAATTTTGTCAAAATTCTATTTCTATAGAAAATTTTGACAAAATTTTATTTCTATAGAAAATTTTGTCAAAATTTTATTTATATAGAAAATTTTGACAAAATTTTATTTCCATAGAAAATTTTGTCAAAATCTTTTTTCTGTAGAAAATTTTGTCAACATTATATTTCTATAGAAAATTTTTCCAAAATTTTTTTCTAAAGAAAATTTTTTCAAAATTTTATTCTTATAGAAAATTTTGTAAAAATTTTATTTCTATAGCAAATTTTTTCAAGACTTTATTTATATAGATTTTTTTTCAACATTTTATTTATATAGAAAATTTTGTTAAAATTTTATTTCTATAGAACATTTTGTCCAAATTGTATTCCTATAGAAATAAAATTTTGTCAGAATTTTATTTGTATGGAAAATTTTCTCAAAATATTATTTCTTTAGAAAATTTTGTCAAAATTTTATTTCTATAAACATTTTGTAAACATTTTATTTCGCATTGTTGTTGTTTTTATTGCAGCTTAAAATCATACATTGACTAAACTACAAGTGTAGCTTAACCAACAAAGAAAAAGAATGTTTGTCAAATTTATTTGGGCAAAGCCGTATAGACTGCAAGGTGGTTGGATGGACGCACGTTTCAGCATCCTCTACTTGCAGCAAAACTATCAACCAATTATCAGAATAAATTCAGGCAGTTCATTAAACCCAACAATGAACCACACTTGAACTTTCTATAGAAAATTTTGTCAAAATTTTATTTTTATAGAAAATTTTCTAAAAATTTGTCAAAATTTTATTTCTTTAGAAAATTTTGTCAAAATTTTATTTCTATAGAATATTTTGTAAAAATTTTATTTCTATAGAAAATTTTTTCAAAATTTTATTTCTATAGAAAATTTTCTTAAAATTTTATTTCTATGGAAAACTTTGTCAAAATCTTTTTTCTTTAGAAATTTTGTCAAAATTTTATTTCTATAGAAAATTTTGTCAAAATTATATTTCTATAGAAAATTTTGTCAAAATTTTATTTTTATAGGAAATTTTTTCAAAATTTTATTTCTTTAGAAAATTTTGTCAAATTTTTGTCAAAATTTTGTCAAAATTTTATTTCTATAGAAAATTTTCTCAAATTTTTATTTCTATAGAAAATGTTGTCAAAATTTAATTTTTATAGGTAATTTGGTCAAAATTTTATTCCTATATAAAAATTTTTCATTTCTATAGAAAATTTTGTCAAAATTTTATTTCTATAGAAAATTTTATTTCTATGGAAAGTTGTGTCAAAATTTTATTTCTATGCGGATAGGGTGCCATGTGTTTTATATTAAATCCCCAACAAATGATATACAAAATAAAATAAAAAAAAAATTATTTGATCATTATAAAATATATACTCACATATGGCATACGTCCATTCGCGTACTCCAAGTATGAAAGGCAGTCTGGTGGCAACACATGTCAGTGGTTCCCAATGCCACATGGAATTTTCCTCGTCCTTTTCTTTATCCTTACGCCATGACAATGGGGTGTAGCAATAGTGACGTGGAAAGCTATGTTGTTTATGCATTATGGAACCATTATCATACAAAAGCCATTCCACTTGACGATTATCCTTGAGGACAACACGCATTGTGTCACAGGGGACTCCAATGTTCACAATAAAATGCGATGATGCATTGACCTGTAACACTGAACCATTACGAAAATGTACGGGCATATCGTCTGGATCTATGAGAGTCGTATCATTATTCGAGGGCAATCCCACGCAGGAATTATTTGGAAGATTGTAATAGAATCCAGCTGGACAACAGAAACGAATGCACGGCTTCAGTTTACAAACACAGGCCCTTAGATGTTTGGGACTGGGTACACGTTGTCCATTGACCACAACAAAATCATAAATGGCTACCAAATCGGGAGGCACCACCATCCATTTATAGATATAGCTGTGATTTGTAATCGGCTCATTATCTGTATTCACTGCAATTTGAACCTCATGTGGATAGCTTCCGGTTATATTGACCGTGTCAATGAAAGGGCATGGATATTGGCCCATTGCTAGCATCGTCGTAGGCTCGACGATTTGCTTTACGAGAGCGTATATTATCAAGGTATTGATGGAGATGCCTTTGATTTTGATTTGTATTGATTTTCGTGGGGAAAACATTGTAAATTTGGATTTTCTTCGGCCTCTTTTCGCCCACCCAATAATTTGTTTGGTTTATTTAATTTTTGTTTTTAAATGCGTGCTGTGCCTACAATGAAATATCGAAATGTTCGACATGAAATAAAATTCGAATGTTTTTATTTGCTTGGTGTTTATTTTGTTTGGGGTTTGATTTACTATTGGCTAGCCGCAGGTCTCAACTTTTGCAATTTTTCAATTATTTTCTACGATTGTTTACACTGGTAGAAAAAGTTTGGTAATAATAAAGAAATTGAGCCAACAAAGCAATGCCGTAAATGCAATGCAATTTTCAGTAATGTAAAGAATTTTAGATTTAATTACGATTCATACTATTAATGAACATTTTCATATTTCTAAGGAAAGCAAATTCATTGAGTCCAATTTTAATGAAATGTTCTTTGTGTATACATACAGCAGTGTTACCGTTGTTTTAATTTAGTGGCGCATTTGACAGTTTTTTGAAAGTTTTGACACTTTTGTGTCGCCGTTTTATCATATTGTGCTAATCCCCTGTCTACCTTTCAAAAAATTTCAGTGTATACATGAACCGCCTAAAAGTATGCTGCGAATATTTTCTATAGCAGGTTAAAATTAACTTTCGTGGTATGCTTTTCAATTAAATGGATATACCATATATTGATAGTTAGGTTAGGTTAAATTGATTGTTATCTAGAGGGTGGCTGATATGTAATCCAACAAAGTAAAATGCTTTAGTTTTTGTTTTTAATTTAATTGTTCAAATGCAAAAATGTCAGTAATAACATCAAATTTGGATTTCTTCGAATTGTCTACCTGTGGCACAGATTATGGCATTAAAACGGCGAAAAAAAGCGATAACACGCTGCACGAAATTGGCTCTCTGGTATTTTGTCCCATTCCTGGTGTTTGTTAGAGCCAACTTTGACAAATTTTCAATAGCAATAAAATTTTGACTAAACTTCCTATAAAAAATAAAATTTTGGTAAAGTATTCTAAAGAAATAAAATTTTCTATAGAAAAAGAATTAAAAAAATCTATAAAAATAACATTTTTACACAATTGTCTAAAGTAATAAAATTTTGACAAGATTTTTCATAGAAGTAAAATTTGGCAAAATTTTCTATATAAATACAATATTTACAAAAATTTCTATAGAAATAAAATTTTGTGAAAATTTTCCATAGAAATAAAATTTTGAAAAATTTTTGTATAGAAATAAAATTTTGAACAAATTTTCTATAGAAATACATTTTTTACAAAAATTTCTATAGAAATAAAATTTTGACAAAATTTTCTATAGAAATAAAATTTTGATAAAATTTTCTATAGAAATAAAATTTTGACAAAATTTTCTATAGAAATTGACAAAATTTTCTATAGAAATAAAATTTTGACAAAATTTTCTATAGAAGTACAATTTTAAAAAAATTTTCTATTGAAACAAAATCTTGATTTCCTATAGAAAACAAATTTTTAATAGAAATTAAATTTTGATAAATTTTTCTATAAAAAATATCAAGTCAATTCCTTTAATTTTTTATCGTTTAAGATCATACTATATAAGACCATTGTAGAAGTAGTAATTTTCCTTTCTATAGAGATAAAATTTTGTAAAAACTTTCCTAAAAAAATTCTACAGCAATAAATTTTTTTTATAGAGAGAAAATTTTGGCAAAATTTTCTATAGAAATAAAATTTTTAAAAAATTTTTTATAGAAAGAAAATTTTGGCAAAAATTTCTACAGAAATAAAATTTTGACAAAAATTTCTATAGGAATAAAATTTGACAAAATTTTCTATAGAACTAAAATATTGACAAACATTTCTATAGAAATAAGATTTTGACAAATTTTCTATAGAAATAAAATATTGACAAAATCTCCTACAGAACTAAAATTTTGACAAATTTTCTACAGAACTAAAAGTTAGACAAAATTTTCCAAAAAAAAAAAAAAATTGACAAAATTTTCTATAAAACTAAAATTGTGACAAAATTTTCAATAGAAATAAAATTTTGACAAAATTAGCTATAGAAATAAAATTTTGTCAAAATTTTCTATAGAACTAAAATTTTGACAAAATTAGCTATAGAAATAAAATTTTGACAAATTTTCTATAGAAATAAACTATTGACAAAATCTTCTACAGAACTAAAATTTAGACAAAATTTTTTACAGACGTAAAAGTTAGACAAACCTTTCCAAAAAAAATTGTTAAAATTTTTGTATAGAACTAAAATTTTGACAAAATTTTCTATAGAACTAAAAGTTAGACAAAATTTTCCAAAAAAAATTTACAAAATTTTCTATAGAACTAAAATTTTGACAAAATTAGCTATAGAAATAAAATTTTGACAAAATATTCTATATAACTAAAATTTTGACAAAATTTTCTATAGAACTAACATTTTGACAACATTTTCTATAGAAATAAAATTTTGACAAATTTTCTATAGAAATAAAATATTGACAAAATCTTCTACAGAACTAAAATTTTGACAAAATTTTCTATAGAACTAAAATTTTGACAAAATTTTCTATAGAACTAACATTTTGACAAAATTTTCTATAGAACTAAAATTTTGACAAAATTAGCTATAGAACTAAAAGTTAGATAAATTTTTCAAAAAAAAATGACAAAATTTTCTATAGAAATAAAATTTTGACAAAATTTTCAATAGAACTAAAATTTTGACAAAATATTCTATAGAACAAAAATTTTGACAAAATTTTCTATAGAACTAACATTTTGACAAAATTTTCTATAGAACTAAAATTTTAACAAAATTTTCTATAGAACTAAAATTTTGATAAAAATTTCTATAGAACTAAAATTTTGACAAAATTTGCTATAGAAATAAAATTTTGACAAAATTTGCTATGAAAATAAAATTTTGACAAATTTTCTCTAGAAATAAAATATTGACAAAATCTTCTACAGAACTAAAATTTAGACAACATTTTCTACAGAACTAAAAGTTAGACAAAAATTTCCAAAAAAAACAATTTTGACTAAATTTTCTATAAATCTAACATTTTGACAAAATTTTCGATAGAACTAAAATTTTGATAAAAATTTCTATAGAACTAAAATTTTGACAAAATTTACTATAGAAATAAAATTTTGACAAAATGTTCTATAGAAATTGACAAAATTTTCTATAGAAATAAAATTTTGACAAAATTTTCTATAGAAGTAAAATTTTAAAAAAATTTTCTATTGAAACAAAATCTTGATTTCCTATAGAAAACAAATTTTTAATAGAAATTAAATTTTGATATAAAAAATATCAAGTCAATTCCTTTAATTTTTTATCGTTTAAGATCATACTATATAAGACCATTGTAGAAGTAGTAATTTTCCTTTCTATAGAGATAAAATTTTGTAAAAACTTTCCTAAAAAAATTCTACAGCAATAAATTTTTTTTATAGAGAGAAAATTTTGGCAAAATTTTCTATAGAAATAAAATTTTTAAAAAATTTTTTATAGAAAGAAAATTTTGGCAAAAATTTCTACAGAAATAAAATTTTGACAAAAATTTCTATAGGAATAAAATTTGACAAAATTTTCTATAGAACTAAAATATTGACAAACATTTCTATAGAAATAAGATTTTGACAAATTTTCTATAGAAATAAAATATTGACAAAATCTCCTACAGAACTAAAATTTTGACAAATTTTCTACAGAACTAAAAGTTAGACAAAATTTTCCAAAAAAAAAAAAAATTGACAAAATTTTCTATAAAACTAAAATTGTGACAAAATTTTCAATAGAAATAAAATTTTGACAAAATTAGCTATAGAAATAAAATTTTGTCAAAATTTTCTATAGAACTAAAATTTTGACAAAATTAGCTATAGAAATAAAATTTTGACAAATTTTCTATAGAAATAAACTATTGACAAAATCTTCTACAGAACTAAAATTTAGACAAAATTTTTTACAGACGTAAAAGTTAGACAAACCTTTCCAAAAAAAATTGTTAAAATTTTTGTATAGAACTAAAATTTTGACAAAATTTTCTATAGAACTAAAAGTTAGACAAAATTTTCCAAAAAAAATTTACAAAATTTTCTATAGAACTAAAATTTTGACAAAATTAGCTATAGAAATAAAATTTTGACAAAATATTCTATATAACTAAAATTTTGACAAAATTTTCTATAGAACTAACATTTTGACAACATTTTCTATAGAAATAAAATTTTGACAAATTTTCTATAGAAATAAAATATTGACAAAATCTTCTACAGAACTAAAATTTTGACAAAATTTTCTATAGAACTAAAATTTTGACAAAATTTTCTATAGAACTAACATTTTGACAAAATTTTCTATAGAACTAAAATTTTGACAAAATTAGCTATAGAACTAAAAGTTAGATAAATTTTTCAAAAAAAAAATGACAAAATTTTCTATAGAAATAAAATTTTGACAAAATTTTCAATAGAACTAAAATTTTGACAAAATATTCTATAGAACAAAAATTTTGACAAAATTTTCTATAGAACTAACATTTTGACAAAATTTTCTATAGAACTAAAATGTTAACAAAATTTTCTATAGAACTAAAATTTTGACAAAATTTGCTATAGAAATAAAATTTTGACAAATTTTCTATAGAAATAAAATATTTACAAAATCTTCTACAGAACTAAAAGTTAGACAAACTTTTCCAAAAAGAAATTGACAAAATTTTCTATTGAACTAAAATTTTGACAAAATATTCTATAGAACTAAAATTTTGACAAAATTTTCTATAGAACTAAAATTTTGACAAAATTTTCTATAGAACTAATATTTTGACAAAATTTTCTATAGAACTAAAATTTTGACAAAATTTTCTGTAGAACTAATATTTTCACAAATTTTCTATAGAAATAAAATATTGACAAAATCTTCTACAGAACTAAAATTTAGACAAAATTTTCTACAGAACTAAAAGTAAGACAAAATTTTCTACAGAACTAAAAGTAAGACAAAATTTGCTATAGAAATAAAATTTTGACAAAATTTGCTATACAAATAAAATTTTGCCAAATTTTCTATAGAAATAAAATATTGACAAAATCTCCTACAGAACTAAAATTTAGACAAAATTTCCTACAGAACCAAAAAAAAAAATTCTATAGATCTAACATTTTGACAAAATTTTCTATAGAACTAAAATTTTGACCAAATTTTCTATAGAACTAAAATTTTGACAAAATTTTGTGTAGAACTAATATTTTGACAAATTTTCTATAGAAATAAAATATTGACAAAATCTTCTACAGAACTAAAATTTAGACAAAATTTTCGACAGAACTAAAAGTTAGACAAAATTTTCCAAAAAACAAAAAATTGACAAAATTTGCTATAGAAATAAAATTTTGACAAAATTTGCTATGAAAATAAAATTTTGACAAATTTTCTCTAGAAATAAAATATTGACAAAATCTTCTACAGAACTAAAATTTAGACAAAATTTTCTACAGAACTAAAAGATAGACAAAAATTTCCAAAAAAAAAAATATTGACAAAATTTTCTATAGATCTAACATTATGACAAAATTTTCTATAGATCTAACATTTTGACAAAATTTTCTATAGAACTAAAATTTTGAAAAAATTTTCTATAGAACTAAAATTTTGACAAAATTTTCTATAGAACAAAAAATTTGACAAAATTTTCTATCGAACTAAAATTTTGACAAAATTTTCTATAAAACTAAAATTTTGACAAAATTTGCTATAGAAATAAAATTTTGACAAATTTTCTATAGAACTAATATTTTGACAAATTTTCTATAGAAATAAAATATTGACAAAATCTTCTACAGAACTAAAATTTAGACAAAATTTTCGACAGAACTAAAAGTTAGACAAAATTTTCCAAAAAACAAAAAATTGACAAAATTTGCTATAGAAATAAAATTTTGACAAAATTTGCTATGAAAATAAAATTTTGACAAATTTTCTCTAGAAATAAAATATTGACAAAATCTTCTACAGAACTAAAATTTAGACAACATTTTCTACAGAACTAAAAGTTAGACAAAAATTTCCAAAAAAAAACAATTTTCACTAAATTTTCTATAAATCTAACATTTTGACAAAATTTTCGATAGAACTAAAATTTTGATAAAAATTTCTATAGAACTAAAATTTTGACAAAATTTACTATAGAAATAAAATTTTGACAAAATTTGCTATGAAAATAAAATTTTGACAAATTTTCTATAGAAATAAAATATTGACAAAATCTTCTACAGAACTAAAATTTAGACAAAATTTTCTACAGAACTAAAAGATAGACAAAAATTTCCAAAAAAAAAAATATTGACAAAATTTTCTATAGATCTAACATTATGACAAAATTTTCTATAGATCTAACATTTTGACAAAATTTTCTATAGAACTAAAATTTTGAAAAAATTTTCTATAGAACTAAAATTTTGACATAATTTTCTATAGAACAAAAAATTTGACAAAATTTTCTATCGAACTAAAATTTTGACAAAATTTTCTATAAAACTAAAATTTTGACAAAATTTGCTATAGAAATAAAATTTTGACAAATTTTCTATAGAACTAATATTTTGGCAAATTTTCTATAGAAATAAAATATTGACAAAATCTTCTACAGAACTAAAATTTAGACAAAATTTTCTACATAACTAAAAGTTAGACAAAATTTTCCAAAAAACAAAAAATTGACAAAATTTGCTACAGAAACAAAATTTTGACAAAATTTGCTATAGAAATAAAATTTTGACAAATTTTCTTTAGAAATAAAATATTGACAAAATCTTCTACAGAACTAAAATTTAGACAAAATTTTCTACAGAATTAAAAGTTAGACAAAAATTTCCAAAAAAAAATTAGACAAAATTTTCTATAGAACTAAAATTTTGACAAAATTTTCTATAGAAGTAAAATTTTGACAAAATTTTCTACAGAACTAAAAGTTAGACAAAATTTTCTATAGAACTAATATCTTGGCAAAATTTTCTATAGAACTAAAATTTTGACAAAATTTTGTATAGAACTAAAATTTTCACAAAATTTTCTATAGAAATAAAATTGTGACAAAATTTTATGTAGAAATTTTGTTATTTGAGTGCTGGCGAATCTAAGGCGAAAATGGGTCTTCCCTTTCGAACTTATTTTGTGCATCGGTGAATTCCTGCACTTTTGGCAACTTCAATGGCCTTTTACCAAGCTAATTTGTTTATATGTGTTGCATCCGTTCTGGCGATATGTTCAGAATGTTTTCTACTGGTCTTCGCTTTACGGATTAGTTCTGGTGTTTTTATCAATTTTTTGTTCACCTTTTGAACGCGATGCAAAACTGCCAGTATCACTCACGGTAACGATGCTACAAGAAACAAAAAAAATTGTTTCCATTCAAATGGTTAAGGTATAATAACCACTTGTGGTTTTCTAGTGAATTATAAAGCCAACACACTATCACGCTTGAATTCCATCACGAATAAGATTGTTTCTGGTTGCCATGTAATAGATCAAAATGCTTTTGTAAGCTTGTTAAGAATAAAATGAACTGTCACTGGAATAAATCTTTCGGCTTTCAGACGAGCTCTGTGGAAATTATAACAACCTGAAGTTGATTGAATTATATATCAGCCACTCTGTAAATTGCACCCAGAGAAGGAATATGAATATCACCCCAAACATGTTTTAAAGGCAAAATGTTATTTTTGGACGGTGAACTTGGAATATGTTTGTCGCAACCATGTTATTTTCTCAGAAATTATTATCCGATTTCGGCAACCATGTATATGTTTGCCGAGAAAGTTACATTTTGGTGTCAAAAATGTTCCATTTCCACCGTCCCGAAATAACATTTTGCTATTTGAATATATGTTTGAGGTGGTCATATTCATTCTCTGTGTGTGATGGGTAAATTTACCAGTTTTTTTTATATAATTATGCCATTTTTATTGCGAGTGACACCTTTCGTACCACTTTTTAGAACATCTCAACGGTAACACTGTTCGCCATCTTCAATCAATTGATTTTGCTGAAAAACTCGAAGCACGCGATGCTCTTTGACAAAAAATTCTATGAGCGATCCAATTTTTCCAATTTTTGTGTACTTTGAAATTTTTTTTTGCGAGTCAGTATATAAATGTTTTTATATTTAAATTCACTCGGAGAATTGCACTAAGGCTACCTTTAAGACGAAATTCTCTTTTAACTTTCATTAATTTAAAATTTTGTTTAATTTTTAGAAATGCTTAAATAGTTGAACAATTTGGTTTTACTTAAAAACTTGGAGCAAAAAAAAACTATGAATCATTCAATATTGATTCAATTTTTTGTTTATGTTTAAATGTATATTTATTTATTTTTTTGCGTATTCAATTTTCCCACATGTTTTGAAATTGAAATTCATTATATATATATTTTTTATTTTCTAATTTTTTATCAATTTAAAATTTTTTAAATTTTTTTGAAATGTTTGCTTGAATAATTTGATTTTACTTAAAAACTCTAAGCAAAAAAATCTATGAACTGCTCAATATTAATTCATTTTTTTGTAAATTTTTAAATGTATTTTTAAATTTTTTTCTGTGTAGTCAATTTTCCGACATGCTTTGAAATTGAAATTCATTATTATTTTTTTTTTTGTAATTTTTAAACATTTTATATAAACATTTTTTTGTATTGAATTTCACTCGCCACCGCATACACACACACTCACACAGTGATATTTGCACTAAAGGGAAAACTGCGTTAATCCTTCACTTTCCTTTAGCCTTTATGGCATTCGCCATTTCGTCTATTCAACCGTTGGTGAAATTCTCATAAAATATCGCACACCCTTTTAATGACGTTATTGTATGGAACTACCTTCGAAATTCTTTCACTTGGGCTTGGGGATTAATTATGGCCACTTTGTATTGTTTATTTTAAAGGATGGGATAATGATGGCAATGTCGATAGTTGACATAGTTTGCTATGTAAAATTTTGTTTATGGTCGTAGTAAGGTAATCGCGAAAGGAGATAGCAAATTCATTTTTTTTTGTAAATTCCTTTTTATTTTGTTAGTTTTCCGATTTTTTCGTGAAACAACCGTACCTGACGCGTATCCACCTACAACTGATTCATGGAGATCTTTGTGTTCATGGTTTAACCAAAACACCACTCGGTTGGTAGCCAATTCGACCATTTGTTTTGCACTATATTTTTGCCCGTTGAAGGCAATTGTTTTTTAATTGTTTTCTAAACATGGCAATGGGATATATTAGAGGATAAGGTGAGGTGTAAAGGGGGGCGATTGGGAAATGTCCAGGAAATACAAATAAGTCCATCTATAGAAATTTAGTCAAATTTTTATTTCTATAGAAAATTTTCTCAAACTTTTATAGTTACAGAAAATTTTGTCAAAATTTTATTTCTATAGAAAATTTTATCAAATTTTATTTATAAAGAAAATTTTGTGAAAATTTTATTTCTATCGAAAATTTTGTAGAAATTTTATTTCTAAAGAAAATTTTGTAAACTTTTTTTATTTCTTAAAAAATTTTGACAAAAATTTATTTCTATAGAAAATTCTGTAAAATTTTTATTTCTATAGCAAATTTGTCACAATTTTATTTCAATAGAAAATTTTGTCAAAATTTTATGCCTATAGAAAACTTTTTCAAAATTTTAGTTCTGTAGCAAATGTTGTCAAAATTTTATATCTATAGAAAATTTTGTCAAAATTTTATTTCTATAGAAAATTTTGTAAAATTCTGTAAAAAAATTATTTCCAAAAAAAAATTTGTCAAATTTTGTAAAAATTTTATTTCTATAGAAAATTTTGTAAAAATTTTATTTCTATAGAAAATGTTGTCAAAATTTTATTTCTATAGAAAATTTCGACAAAATTGTATTTCTATAGAAAATTTGCCAAAATTTTATTTCTATAAAAAATGTTGTCAAAATTTTATTTCTATAAAAAATGTTGTCAAAATTTTATTTATATAGGAAATTGTGTCAAAATTTTATTTCTATAGAAATTTTCTTCAAAACTTTATTTCTACAGAAAATTTCGACAAAATTTTATTTCTATAAAAAATGTTGTCAAAATTTTATTTCTATAGAAAATTTTGTCAAAATTTTATTTATATAGGAAATTGTGTCAAAATGTTATTTCTATAGAAATTTTCTTCAAAACTTTATTTCTGCAGAAAATTTCGACAAAATTTTAATTCTATATAAATTTTGTCAAAATTTTGTTTCTATAGAAAATTTTGTCAAAATGTTATTTCTTAAGGAAATTGTGTCATAATTTTATTCCTATAGAAAATTTCTTCTAAGTTTTATTTCTACAGAAACTTTCTAAAAAATTTTATTTCTATAGAAAATTTTCTCAAAATTTTATTTCTATAGGAAAGTGTGTCAAAATTTTATTTCTATAGAAATTTTCTTCAAAACTTTATTTCTACAGAAACCTTCTTCAAAATTTTGTTTCTATAGGAAATTGTGTCAAAATGTTATTTCTATAGAAATTTTCTTCAAAACTTTATTTCTACAGAAAATTTCGGCAAAATTTTAATTCTATATAAATTTTGTCAACATTTTATTTCATAGAAAATTTTGTCAAATTTTTTTCCATAGAAAATTCGGTCAAAATTCGGTCAAAAAGTTTTATTTCTACAGAAACTTTCTTCAAAATTTTGTTTCTATAGGAAATTAATTCAAAATTTTATTTCTATAGAAATTTTTTTCAAAACTTTATTTCTACAGATAATTTCGACAAAATTTTAATTCTATATAAATTTTGTGAACATTTTATTTCTATAGAAAATTTTGTAATTTTTTTTCCATAGAAAATTTGGTCAAAATTTTATTTCTATAGAAAATGTTGTCAAAATTTTATTTCTATAGAAAATTTGGTCAAAATATTAAAATTAAAAACTGCTATTTCGTTATGATCAACAAGACAATTTACTATGGACTTTCCAATATTGCATTTAGCCAACAACTTGTTCTTCCACCATTCCAAAATTTTATTTCTATAGAAAATGTTGTTCAATTTTTATTTTTATAGAAAATTTTGTCAAAATTTTATTTCTTAAAAAAGTTTATCAAAATTTTATTTCTATACAAAATTTCGACAAAATTGTATTTCTATAGAAAAATTGGACAAAATTGTAATTCTGTATAAAATTTTGTCAAAATTTTATTTCTATAAAGAATTTTGTCAAAATTTTTTCTATAGAAAATTTCGGCAAAATGTTGCCAAAATTTCTATAAAGAATTTGGTCCAAATTTTATTTTTATAGAAAGTGTTGTAAAATTTTTATTTTTTTTTTTTAAACTGTCAAAATTTTATTTCTTAAAAAAGTTGGTCAAAATTTTATTTCTTTTAAAAATTTTGTCAAAATTTTATTTCTTTTAAAAAGTTTGTCTTAGCTGATGTCCTCTGTAGCCAATGCTACTATTGTAATATTATTCTTATATTATACTATAAGTCTAATTTTGTAAATAAATAACTAAAAATTTTGTCAAAATTTTATTTCTATAGAAAATTTCGACAAAATTTTATTTGTATAGAAAAATTGGCCAAAATTGTAATTCTGTATACAATTTTGTCAAAATTTTATTTCCAAAAAAAAAAATGTCAAATTCGGTAAAAAATTTTATTTCTATAGAATGTATTGTCAAAATTTTATTTCTATAGAGAATTTTGTCACAATTTTTTCTATAGAAAATTTCGGGAAAATTTAATTTCTATAGAGAATGTTGCCAAAATTTCTATAAAGAATTTTGTCAAAATTTTATTTCTTAAAAAAGTTGGTCAAAAGTTTATTTCTTTTAAAAATTTGGTCAAAATTTTATTTCTATAGAAAATTGCGACAAAATTGTATTTCTATAGAAAAATTGGACAAAATTGTAATGCTGTATAAAATTTTGTCAAATTCTGAAAAATTTTGTTTCCAAAAAAAAAAATTTGTCAAATTCTGTAAAAATTTTATTTCTATAGAGAATTTTGTCACAATTTTTTCTATAGAAAATTTCGGCAAAATTTAATTTCTATTGAAAATGTTGCCAAAATTTCTATAAAGAATTTTGTCAACATTTTATTTTTATAGAAAATGTTGTTCAATTTTTATTTTCTAAAAAAATTTTGTCAAAATTTTATTTCTTAAAAAAGTTTGTCAAAATTTTATTTCTTTTAAAAATTTTATTAAAATTTTATTTCTTTTAAACATTTTGTCAAAATTTTATTTCTATAGAAAATTCCGACAAAATTTTATTTCTATAGAAAGTATTGTCAAAGTATTGTCTTTCTATAGAGAATTTTGTCAAATTGTTTTTATAGAAAATTTCGACAAAATTTTATTTCTATAGAAAATGTTGCCAAAATTTCTATAAAGAATTTTGTCAAAATTTTATTTTTATAGAAAATGTTGTTCAATTTTTATTTTCTAAAAAAAATTTTGTCAAAATTTTATTTCTGAAAAAAGTTTGTCAAAATTTTATTTCTTTTGAAAATTTTGTCAAAATTTTATTTCTTTTAAAAATTTTGTAAAAATTTTATTTCTTTTAAAAATTTTGTCAAAATTTTATTTCTATAGGAAATTGTGTCAAAATTTAATTTCTATAGAAAATTTCTTCAATGTTTCTACAGAAGTTTTTTTTCAAAACTTTATTTCTATAGAAAATTTCGACAAAATTTTAATTCTATAGAAAATTTCGACAAAATTTTAATTCTATAGAAAATTTCGAGAAAATTTTAATTCTATACAAAATTTCGACAAAATTTTAATTCTATATAAATTTTGTCAAAATTTTATTTCTACAGAAAATTTTGTCAAAATTTTATTTCTGAAAAAATTTTGTCAAAATTTTATTTCTTTTAAAAATTTTGTCAAAATTTTATTTCTTTTAAAAATTTTTTCAAAAATTTATTTCTTTTAAAAATGTTGTCAAAATTTTATTTCCATAGAAAAATTGGCCAAAATTGCAATTCTGTATAAAATTTTGTCAAAATTTTATGTCTATAGAAAATTTTGTCAAACTCTGTAAAAATTTTATTTCCAAAAAAAAAAACTTGTCAAATTCTGTAAAAATTTTAGTTCTATAGAAAGTATTGTCAAAATTTTCTTTCTAAAGAGACTTTTGTCAAAATTTTTTCTATAGAAAATTTCGGCAAAATTTAATTTCTATAGAAAATGTTGCCAAAATTTCTATAAAGAATTTTGTCAAAATTTTATTTTTATAGAAAATGTTGTTCAATTTTTATAAAAAAAAATTTTGTCAAAATTTTATTTCTTTTAAAAATTTTGTCAAAATTTTATTTCTTTTAAAAATGTTGTCAAAATTTTATTTCTATAGAAAATTTCGACAAAATTTTATTTCTATAGAAAAATTGGGCAAAATTGCAATTCTGTAAAATTTTGTCAAAATTTTATGTCTATAGAAAATTTTGTCAAATTCTGTAAAAATTTTATTTCCAAAAAAAAAAAAATGTCAAATTCTGTAAAAATGTATTTCTATAGAAAGTATTGTCAAAATTTTCTTTCAAAAGAGAATTTTGTCAAAATTTTTTTCTGTAGAAAATTTCGGCAAATTTTAATTTCTATAGAAAATGTTGCCAAAATTTCTATAAAGAATTTTGTCAAAATTTTATTGTTATAGAAAGTGTTGTTCAATTTTTATTTTCTAAAAAAAATTTTGTCAAAATTGTATTTCTTAAAAAAGTTTGTTGAAATTTTATTTGCAATTCTGTATAAAATTTTGTCAAAATTTTATGTCTATAGAAAATTTTGTCAAATTCTCTAAAAATTTTATTTCCAAAAAAATTTGTCGAATTCTGTAAAAATGTTTTTCGATAGAAAATTTCGACAAAATTTTATTTCTATAGAAAATGTGCCAAAATTTTATTTCTATAAAAAATGTTGTCAAAATTTTATTTCTATAGAAAAATTTGCCAAAATTTTATTTCTATAGAAAATTTCTTCAATGTTTCTACAGAAGTTTTTTTTTGAAAACATTATTTCTATAGAAAATTTCGACAAAAATTTAATTCTATAGAAAGTTTCGACAAAATTTTAATTCTATAGAAAGTTTCGAGAAAATTTTAATTATATAGAAAATTTCGACAAAATTTTATTTCTATATAAATTTTGTCAAAATTTTATTTCTACAGAAAATGTTGTCAAAATTTTATTTCTATAGAAAATTTGGTCAAAATTTTATTTCCATAGAAAATTTTTGAAACCCTCTCTTAAATATGTCAAAATCCATCTCCATATTCTTTTTCTACCTCATTTGTTTTCTTTATTTGTAATACTCCACCCTAATACACATTGACTTTCACAAAGCTCTCAGAACAAAACTCGTAAAAACTGTCATTTCGTTATGACCAACAAGTCAATTTACCATGAACTTAATACAATTGCATTTAGCCAACAACTTGTTGTTTCACCATTTCATTCGTAATGCTTTGCTCTCCTCATACCATTACACAAGACTTCTTGTATGTATGTCACCTTTGACCCGTTTTGTCTCAAAGGACTCCGGAGTACCTTAATTATTAATTTCCGCAACTAAAGTGCCATAATTCTTGCAAGTGTCCATCATTCCATGGGACGATAGCGTGAGGGTGGGTGATAATTGTTAAGTGTTTCAAACTAAATTGAATCGAAAATAATAGGTGTGTTTTGTGTTAAAGGCTATGAAGTTTGCTGAAGTGTGAGAACATTATTGTACTGGGGTTCAATAAAAATATACTATTAAGGCAAATTTTGATGGATATATTATAATAATCTTTAAATCACAATAGGAATTTCATTGTGAATGAAAAAATATTTATTGTCTTCAATCACAGAAATGATAATCAATCACGAAAATCAATTAAAAAATTAATTGATACAACTAATTTATATGATTGATTTTTGTTTTAATTAATTGTTGAATCAATTAAACATTTAAATGAATATTTTTATACCCTCCATCATAGGATGGGGGTATATTAACTTTGTCATTCCGTTTGTAACACATCGAAATATTGCTCTAAGACCCCATAAAGTATATATATATTCTGGGCCGTGGTGAAATTCTGAGTCGATCTAAGCATGTCCGTCCGTCCGTCCGTCCGTCCGTCTGTTGAAATCACGCTAACTTCCGAACAAAACAAGCTATCGACTTGAAACTTGGCACAAGTAGTTGTTATCGATGTAGGTCGGATGGTATTGAAAATGGGCCATATCGGTCGACTTTTACGTATAGCCCCCATATAAAGGGACCCTCAGCTTTGGCTTGTGGAGCCTCTAACAGAAGCATATTTCATCCGATCCGGCTGAAATTTGGTATATGGTGTTGGTATATGGTCGCTAACAACCATGCAAAAATTGGTCCATATCGGTCAATAATTATATATAGCCCTCATATAAACCGATCCCCCGATTTGGCTTGCGGAGCCTCAAAGAGAAGCAAATTTCATCCGATCTAGATGAAATTTAGCACATGGTGTTGGTATATGGTCCTTAACAACCTTGCAAAATTTGGTCCACATCGGTCCATAATTTTATATAGCCCCCATATAAACCGATCCCCAGATTTGGCTTGCGGAGCCTAAAAGAGAAGCAAATTTCATCCGATCCGGCTGAAATTTGGTACATGATGTTGGTATATGGTCTCTAACAACCTTGCAAAAATTGGTCCATATCGGTCCTTAATTATATATAGCCCCCATATAAACCGATCCCCAGATTTGGCTTGCGGAGCCTCAAAGAGAAGCAAATTTCATCCGATCTGGCTGAAATTTGGTACATGATGTTGGTATATGGTCTCTAACAACCGTGCAAAAATTGGTTCACATCGGTCCATAATTATATATAGCCCCCATATAAACCGATCCCCAGATTTGGCTTGCGGAGCCTCAAAGAGAAGCAAATTTCATCCGATCCGGGTAAAAGTTGGTACATGATGTTGCTATATGGTCTCTAACAACCATGCAAAAATTGGTCCATATCGGTCCTTAATTATATATAGCCCCCATATAAACCGATCCCCAGATTTGGCTTGTGGAGCCTCTAAGAGAAGCATATTTCATCCGATCCGGCTGAAATTTGGTACATGGTGTTGGTATATGGTCTCTAACAATCATGCAAAAATTGGTCCACATCGGTCCATAATTATATATAGCCCCCATATAAACCGATCCCGAGATTTGGCTTGCGGAGCCTCAAAGAGAAGCAAATTTCATCCGATCCGTCTGAAATTTGGTACATGATGTTGGTATATGGTCTCTAACAACCATGCAAAAATTGGTCCACATCGGTCCATAATTATATATAGACCCCATATAAACCGATCTCCAGATTTGGCTTGCGAAGCCTCAAAGAGAAGCAAATTGCATCCGATCCGGCTGAAATTTGGTACATGGTATTGGTATATGGTCTCTAACAACCGTGCAAAAATTGACCCACATCGGTCCATAATTATATATAGCCCCCATATAAACCGATCCCCAGATTTGGGTTGCGGAGCCTCAAAGAAAAGCAAATTTCATCCAATCCGGTTGTAATTTGGAACATGGTGTTAGTATATGATCTTTAACAACCGTGGCAGAATTGGTCCATATTGGTCCATAATTATATATAGCCCCCATATAAAACATTCTCCAGATTTGACCTCCGGAGCCTCTTGGAGGAGCAAAATTCATCCGATCCGGTTCAAATTAGGAACGTGGTGTTAGTATATGGTCGCTAACAACCATACCAAAATTGGTCCAATCACACAAAAATTGGTCCATATCGGTTCATAATCATGGTTGCCACTAGAGCCAAAAATAATCTACCAAAATTTTATTTCTAGAGAAAATTTTGTTAAAATTTTATTCGGTTCATAATAAAATTTTCATCATTGTCAAAATTTTATTTCTATAGAAAATTTTGTCAAAATTTTATTTCTATAGAAAATTTTGTTCAAATTTTATTCGGTTCATAATCATGGTTGCCACTCGAGCCAAAAATAATCTACCCAGATTTTATTTCTATAGAAAATTTTGTCAAAAGCTTTTTTCTATAGAAAATTTTGTTAAAATTTTATTTCTGTAGAATTTTTTGTCAAAATTTTCTTTCTATAGAAAATTTTGTCAAAATTTTTAGTTCTATAGAAAATTTTGTGAAAATTTTATTTCTATAGAAAATTTTTTTTTAAATTTTATTTCTGTTGAAAATTTTGTAAAAATTTTATGTCTACTTTGTCAAACTGAATTATATACGTATTGGATCGATCTTTTTTGATTTAATATATTCCACGTATGGACTTACATACAATTTAGAAGATGGTGTTAGGAGGTTTTAAGATACCTTGCCATCGGCAAGCGTTACCGCAACTTAAGTAATTCGATTCTGGATGGCAGTGTTTAGAAGAAGTTTCTACGCAATCCATGATGGAGGGTACATAAGCTTCGGCCTGGCCGAACTTTCGGCCGTATATACTTGTTTAAAACTCAATTAAAATTTTAATTGGAAAAATGTCCATGTTTTTTTTTTTCTGTGTAGCGTTTTAGATTTGTAAGATTGGGAAATTCTTCTAGAGGCACAACTTCAAAAGGAGTCATGACGACTGCTTTGCTACTTAGTGCCATAAGAAAACAGACCTAATGTAAAATGTGCCTGGAAAAGCTAAGACAGATGATGACTTGCCGCCTGTAAGATAGACATAAAAATTAATAATTTAAATTAAAATAACATGTTCATTGTATAAATGGAAATATGTCATTAAAATGTCTTACTTGAAAACAAGTGTATACGGCCGTAAGTTCGGTCAGGCCGAATCTTATATACCTCCACCATGGATTACATAGAAACTTCTACGAAAGACTGTCATAATCGAATTACTTGGGTTGTGGTAATACTTACCGATGGCAAGGTATCCTAAAACTTCTTAACATCGTTTTCTAAATTGTGAGTTAGTCCATACGTGGTATACGAGTATATTAGACAAAAAAGGTATATGGACGATATGGACTTTTGCACGGTACGTAGAGAGTCAGAATTGAAATATGGGGGTCCTCACAACACTCAGTGATAAGAGAGAAGTTCACCAATGTGGTATCACAATGGACTGAATAGTCTAAGTGAGCCTGATACATCGGGCTGCCACCTATTCTAACCTAACCTAAATATGGGGGTCGCTTATATGGGGGCTATATACAATTAAGAACTTGATATGGACCAATTTTTGTGTGATTGGGGATCGATTTATCTGAGGTTGTTAACGGCCATATACTAGCACAATGTACCGAATTTCAACTGACTCGGATGAAATTTGCTCCTCAAAGAGGCTCCAAAACCAAATCTCGGGATCGGTTTATATGGGGGCTATATATGATTATGGACTGATATGGACCACTTTTGGCATGGTTGTTAAATATCATATAAAAGGTTGGCTGATAAGTCCCCAGTCTAACAAAGAAAAACACATTTTTTTTTGTCAAAATTAGTTTTTATTATTCAACATAGTTCCCTTCAAAAGCGCTACAACGATTATAACGACCTTCCAATTTTTTGATACCATTTTGGTAGTACTCCTTCGGTTTTGCCTCAAAATAGGCCTCAGTTTCGGCGATCACCTCTTCATTGCAGCCAAATTTTTTCCTTGCGAGCATCCTTTTGAGGTCTGTGAACAAGAAAAAGTCACTGGGGGCCAGATCTGGGGAATACGGTGGGTGGGGAAGCAATTCGAAGCCCAATTCATGAATTTTTGCCATCGTTGTCTTGGTGGAACAACACTTTTTTCTTCTTCATATGGGGCCATTTTGCCGCGATTTCGACCTTCAAACGCTCCAATAACGCCATATAATAGTCACTGTTGATGGTTTTTCCCTTCTCAAGATAATCAATAAAAATTATTCCATGTGCATCCCAAAAAAAAACAGAGGCCATTACTTTGCCAGCGGATTTTTGAGTCTTTCCACGCTTCGGAGACGGTTCACCGGTCGCTGTCCACTCAGCCGACTGTCGATTGGACTCAGGAGTGTAGTGATGGAGCCATGTTTCATCCATTGTCGCATATCGACGGAAAAACTCGGGTGTATTACGAGTTAACAGCTTCAAACACCGCTCAGAATCATCAACACGTTGTTTTTGGTCAAATGTGAGCTCGCACGGCACCCATTTTGCACAGAGCTTCCGCATATCCAAATATTGATGAATGATATGACCAACACGTTCCTTTGATATCTTTAAGGCCTCTGCTATCTCGATCAACTTCATTTTACGGTCATTCAAAATTATTTTGTGGATTTTTTTGATGTTTTCGTCGGTAACCACCTCTTTCGGGCGTCCACTGCGTTCATCGTCCTCCGTGCTCATTTCACTACGCTTGAATTTTGCATACCAATCAATTATTGTTGATTTCCCTGGGGCAGAGTCCGGAAACTCATTATCAAGCCAAGTGTTTGCTTCCACCGTATTTTTTCCCTTCAGAAAACAGTCTTTTATCAAAACACGAAATTCACAATAACAAAAGTTGCTTCACAAAAGACGCTCTATCTGACGAACTAATTCACTTACAGACGTCAAATTTTGGCACGAATCATTTGAAGGTTGGTACTATATAAGAATAATATGCATTTAATACTAGCGACGCCATCTATGTGTCAGACCGGGGACTTATCAGCCAACCTGTTAAACACATATGGCAAAATAGAATACTTAAAGGGTGATACGGTCACAATTTGATCAATATAAACTTGACGTATTTCTTTCAAATTTCCATTTAAAAAACCTGAACACCCCTCATTTTGAAGGTGTGTGTGTGTAGAATGTTGCTCCTATTTTGATTTTGGAATTCACTCTTCACTTGTCAAAATGCCGTCCAAGCAAGAAGAGCAGCGTATCAAAATTTTGCTCGCGTATCGCGAAAATCCGAGCTACTCGCACGAAAAGCTGGCAAAATCGCTAAAAGTTGCCAAATCAACCGTTACAAATGTAATCGAAGTGTTTGGGGAACGTTTGTCGACAGCCAGGAAGTCTGGATCGGGGGGAAATCGAAAACCGGAAGCCGCTGAGACGACAAAGAGAGTTGCCGGTAGTTTCAAGCGAAACCCTAACCTCTCTCTCCGAGATGCCGCAAATAAGCTGGGTGTATCGTCTACAACCGTGCATCGAGCCAAAAAACGAGCCGGACTATCGACTTACAAGAAGGTAGTGACTCCAAATCGCGATGATAAACAAAATACGACGGCCAAAGCGCGATCCCGGAGGCTGTACACGACGATGCTGACGAAGTTTGACTGCGTGGTAATGGACGACGAAACCTACGTCAAAGCCGACTACAAGCAGCTTCCGGGACAGGAGTTTTATACGGCAAAAGGAAGGGAAAAGGTAGCAGATATGTTCAAGCACATAAAACTGTCAAAGTTCGTAAAGAAATATCTGGTTTGGCAAGCCATCTGTACCTGTGGCTTGAAAATCAGCATTTTCATAGCTTCCGGGACTGTCAACCAAGAAATTTACGTGAAAGAGTATTTGAATAAACGTCTGCTGCCTTTCCTGAAGAAACACGGTTGTTCCGTACTGTTTTGGCCGGATGTGGCATCTTGCCATTACGGTAAAAAGGCCATGGAGTGGTATGCCGCCAACAACGTGCAGGTGGTTCCCAAGGACAAGAACCCTCCCAACACTCCAGAGCTCCGCCCAATTGAGAAATACTGGGCTATTGTCAAGCGGAACCTAAAGAAGACCAAAAAAACTGCTAAGGGCGAGCAGCAGTTCAAGGCAAACTGGCTTTCTGCGGCGATGAAGGTGGACAAGGTGGCTGTACAAAATCTGATAGCAGGTGTCAAGCGTGAGGCCCGGCAATTCGGATTTGGAAAAGCGAAAGCCTAACTGAATATTTTTCCTGAATGTTATACTAATTGAACTTGAAATAGAAATTTAATTTGATTTTTTAAATAAGCGATTTCACCGATTTACACGCGTTTTCCCTAGACCAAATTTTGACCGTATCACCCTTTATATCGGTCTATTTTTGGTACACTAAACCCTAAAACTACAGTTGAAATACTGTTAAAATGAGATTTACGTACACCACCTGGAGTCGACTCCGGAGTCGATTTCACAGCCCTGGTTAATATTACGAGGTTTATTGTTTTTACTAGTGGAAAGGAACCAAATACGAATATAAAGTCAATCGAGTGTAAAATTTTCCAGCATAGGGTATCATATAATCGGTGCATAAACGTTGAAAGGCTTCTGAGAGGTAGGTTTAGACCCCTCCAGAGTATATTTAGCCCCCCCCCCCCCCCGAAATTGAAAACTTATATTGTAACAGTAGTATCGATAGAGGGACTGTAGCCCCCCCCTGGCTAAAGTTGTCTACACACAAAAAAAATTTTTTTGATTTCAATCACGAAAATCGCGGATTCAATCATTTTTTTAATTGAAATGTCTTCAATCACGAAAATGATAGTATCAATCACCCATTTTGATTGAAAACCAACACGATTTTTAATTAAAAATTTAATTGACTTTTGTCACGGAATCAATTAATTGTGTGATTGAATCAATTAAAAACGTGATTGATTTTTAGCATAAAATTCAATCACAGTTTTAATTGAATCAATTAAAATTTTAATTAATTTCGCGACAAAAATCAATCAACTATTTGATTCATTCAATTAAATAATTAATTGAAATTGGCTATAAATTTCGATCAAAAAATTTATATATTGCGAACCCAAAATCGTATTTAGTTTTTTTCTTTTGAAATAAAAGAAAATATGTGTTTCTTATAAAACATATTTAATATTTTATTATTTTTTGAATTATGCAATAGGCAAATAAATTTGGTTCTTGTCATTTGTGTTTTGTTCTAACATAACTTACAAATACAACTACTATCAATAACAACTATAGGGTGAAAAAATAAATTATATAAATCATTATCTTCCTTATAATAATAACCATGTTAGCATGTTCCTTCTAATATGTAGATGCTCCTAGATTTCCAATAATTCAGCAGCCTGTAAGCTAAATTAGTTTTTCTGAAAGTAAACAGAATAATTCGAATTTAATTTTGTTCAATTAAAAGTTAATTTTGTAAAACATTACCTGCATAGAATATCAAGTTCAATTCTTAGTTCCAGGTTGCAGATTTATAATCTTCTTTTGCAGTTGTAGTCTTTTAGCATAAAAAGGTGTATTAAGGAGCTCGGTAATTTAATTTTAGTAACAATTCCTTTCCAAAATTTCCACACATTAAAATCGTCTATTAAAATTTGAACCAATCAAAGACAAAAATAATTGGAAAGCAATGTAATATTTGGTATTATATTGATGATACTTTGCAAATTCTGGAAATAGAAAAAATATAAATGGAAAATACATATTTTTATTATTATCGGATATTTTTCATATTTTTAAATCCAAAAGAAAGAACTTTTTTACCATTACATAATTCAGCTCATTAGTTTATATACCAGATATACTGCTCTCTACTTGAGTTCAAACTGAAAAAGGCAGGTAAAACAAAAATGCAATTTAATGCCAACGCTACTTCGCAACTTTAAGGTGAATCTTCCAACAAAGCCATACCGCTCTTGGTTTTAAGAAAACTAGAAGTGAAAAAAATTTATAATTTTAAAAGATCAATACGGTACCCACTTTTTTATTGCAAACATATTATTCTATATTTGATAAAAAGATGGAGTTGATGGGATTGATTGGTCAATTTCACGAAATAAAATTGGTAACTAAAAGAAATGAATAAAAAATATATTATTTTAGTCCGTTTAATGTAAACAGGCTTCAATGGAAAACGGTATTCACATTTTACAATTTCTTACCTTCAATAAACGTAGATAGTTTTCCATTTTTACAATACCACAAAACACAAACACAGGTAATTTCAAATGCGTTCTGTCATATATTTTGTTCAAACCTTTACCACGTGTCCGTTTGTTGTTGCACACTTTATTTATTTCAACCCTTTGCTATGATTTGTTGTTGCGTTCAAAATATTTATGCACACATTTTGAATGCAGCAGACAGAATGTCGCCAATCATGTTTTTCAATTTACGCGAAAAACAAAAACCCAACCGTTCGTTACGAGTTACTTCCACAGACTGATCTCTCCATCATAAATTGTTGAATGAATACCCATTCTCTTGTTCTCTTTCCATTGCTCAAAATTATTCAGTTTCAATCACAAAGGTGATTGGATCAATCACATATGTAATTGGAAACGGAAAAAAATTCAATCACGTTTGTAATTGAAAATTATTTCCGAATTGATTAACAAATTTATTGAATCAATTAATATTTTAATTGGAAACGTAACAAATATCAATCATTTTTTTAATTGGATTTTATTCGGATTTGATTAAATAATTAATTGAATCAATTAACATATTAATTGAATCCGTTTCCAAATTCAATTAAGTGTTTAATTGAAAAAATTTTGGTGATAATTTTTTGTGTGTAGATATGGCAATGACTAGGTCTCAATCAGCTATACACTTAATTTTATTTTTGTTCATGAATTTCAATTAACATAAGTACATTGTTTCATAACACATAAATGTGAAAAGGGATAACATTGTTTCTTTTTATAGCGCCTTAAGGCGATGTATTGACAAGGTGGAAGCTCAAAGGTGCAGCATTAAGATGGAACACTATTTTATTTCAGTTCTTTTTGATTGTTTTATGTTCTATGGTCACTATACCACTTCGATGACAAGCTCTATTTTGGGATATTTTCGGAGGCTTCATCTGTTTCTGTAAAGAAGAGAATGGAAAAACGAAGTTGATTAGTTTATTATTTTAGGAAATTTGCTATGGAAAAATCAATTGAACTTATCTCGTTTTTATATAAGCCAAAAGGAGAAACTACAAATTGCAGGCTCACTGAGCCATTCAAAGTAATGTTTGTCTTAAAAAAGAAAAATTAAGAACGCAAAGTTTGGGATCTGTAAAGATCCTCCTAAACCCTTGTCGTAGAGTCAACAAGACTCTAATACTCAAACTATTCCTCTATTCCTTCATTGCAATAGACTTCGATCGAAGATAAGAAGATTGTGGTGCACTCTAAAGGACCTCTCATAAGGAGACAGGACTTCAATCACCAAGCTATGCTATTCTTCTACGTCCATCATTGCCGCAGACTTCGAGAAAAGATAAGCGAAATTGTGGAACACTCTATATGACTTCCATAGGTTGGTGTCTGTTAAGAACCTCCTAAACTCTTGCAGAAGGGTCGACAAGACTTCAAACCTCAAGCTATGCTCTTCTTTACTTTCATCGCAACGGACGTCGATCGAAGATTACCAAAATTGCTGATTTTGTGAGCAGCTATAGGTAAATTGTACAGCACTCGAAAGGAGCACCCGAAACACCGGCCTGGCAGGACTTCTGTCCTCAAGCTATGCATACCTCTACGTTTATCATGGCAACGGACTTCGACGAAAGATAAGCGAAATGAATGATTTTATGTAAATTGTGTAGCATTGTAAAAGACCTCCCAAACCCCAGAGATCCAGTCCTCCAGCTATGATATTCTTCTACGACTTTCATTGCACCGGTATTTGAGGGAATTTGAGGAAAATTTTAGGTTTTATTCGTATTTCATCCCAAATAACTTCGAGGAAAGATGAGGAAAGTTGCAGAGTGTATGAATACCTATAGATAGAATGTGGAGCACCCTAAAGAACCTTCTAAAATACCAGCGGAATGCATCACGACTTAGGTCCTAAAGCGATGCTATTTCTCTACGGCTAGTATCGCAACGGACTTCGAGGAAGCTTAAGCAATATTGCAGATTTTCGAACAGATATAGGTAAATTGTGGATCAATGTTAAGGACCTCCTGTAAAGAACCTCCTAAACTCTTGCAGAAGGGTCGACAAGACTTCAAACCTCAAGCTATGCTCTTCTTTACTTTCATCGCAATGGACGTCGATCGAAGATTACCAAAATTGGTGATTTTGTGAACAGCTATAGGTAAATTGTACAGCACTCGAAAGGAGCACCCGAAACACCGGCCTGGCAGGACTTCTGTCCTCAAGCTATGCATACCTCTACGTTTATCATGGCAACGAAGGAGAAAGATAAGCAGAATAAATGATTTTATGATTGTAAAAGACCTCACAAACCCCAGAGATCCAGTCCTCTTGCTATGATATTCTTCTACGACTTTCATTGCACCGGTCTTTGAAGGAATTTGAGGAAAATTGCAGGTTTTATGAACAGCTATAGGTAAATTGTGGAAAACTCTAAAGGACCTCCCCGAACACCAGCAGAAGGCGTGACAGTACTTTGGTCCAAGCTATGGACCTAAGTCGTGATGCATTCCGCTGGTATTCTAGAAGGTTCTTTAGGGTGCTCCACATTCTATTTATAGGTGTTCATACACTCTGCAACTTCCCTCATCTTTCCTCGAAGTCATTTGGGATGAAATACGAAGAGGATCACGACTTAGGTCCTAAATCGATGCTATTTCTCTACGGCTAGCATCGCAACGGACTTCGAGGAAGCTTAAGCAAAATTGCAGATTTTCGAACAGATATAGATAAATTGTGGCGCAATGTTAAGGACCTCACAAACCTCATAGATTAAATCATCCAGTTATGATATTCTTCTACCACTTTTAATGCAACGGACTTCGAGAGAACATGAGGAGAATTGCAGATTTTATGAACAGGTACTGGTAAGTTGTGGACCACTCTGCAGGACCTCCCAAACGCCGGCAGAATGCGTGACGGAATTTTACCCTAAGCTATGTTATTCCTCTACGGCAATCATGGCAACAGACTTCAAGGGAAGATAGGCGAAATTGCCTATTTTATGAACAGCTATAGGTAGATTGTGGAGCACTGTAAAGGCCCTCCCAAACCAACGAAGATCCAGTCATCCACTTACGATATTCTTCTACGACTTTCATTGCACCGGTCTTTGAGGGAATTTGAGGAAAATTTCAGGTTTCATGAACATCTATAGATAAATTGTAGAGAACTCTACAGGATCTCCCCGAACACCAGCAGATGGCGTGACACTACATTGGTCCAAGCTATGCTATTCCTCCTCGTATTTCATCCCAAATAACTTCGAGGAAAGTTGCAGAGTGTATGAATACCTATAGATAGAATGTGGAGCATCCTAAAGAACCTTCTAAAATACCAGCGGAATGCATCACGACTTAGGTCCTAAAGCGATGCTATTTCTCTACGGCTAGAATCGCAAGGGACTTCGAGGAAGCGTAAGCAAAATTGCAGATTTTCGAACAGATATAGGTAAATTGTGGAGCAATGTTAAGGACCTCACAAACCTCATAGATTAAGTCATCCAGTTATGATATTCTTCTACCACTTTTATTGCACCGGACTTCGAGAGAACATGAGGAGAATTGCAGATTTTATGAACAGGTACTGGTAAGTTGTGGACCACTCTGCAGGACCTCCCAAACGCCGGCAGAATGCGTGACGGAATTTTGCCCTAAGCTATGTTATTCCTCTACGGCAATCATTGCAACGGACTTCAAGTGAAGATAAGCGAAATTGCCTATTTTATGAACAGCTATAGGTGAATTGTGGAGCACTGTATAGGCCCTCCCAAACCAACGAAGATCCAGTCATCCACTTACGATGTTCTTCTACGACTTTTATTGCATCGGTCTTCGAGGAACTGTGAGGAGAATTGCAGATTTTATGAACAGCTACACGTAAATTGTGGAGCACTCTGTAGGACCTCCCAAACGGCTGCAGAAGGCGTGACACGACTTTGCCAAAAGCTATGCTTTTTCTCCACATTTTTCATTCCAAATGACTTCAAGGAAAGATGAGGAAAAATACAGATTTTATGTTATGAATTTTGGAGCAACCAGTGGAAGGCATGATGGACTTTGGTCCTCAAACTACGCTATTTCACTACGGCCATCATGGCAACGAACTTCGAGGAAAGATGAGAACAATTGCAGCTATTGGTAAATGGTGGATCACTGTAATGGACCTACCAAATCCCAGAGATTCAGCCCTCCTGCTACGATATTTTTCTACGCCTTTCATTGCACAGGACTTCGAGGGAATATGAAGAGAATTGCAAACTTTATGAATAGCTACAGGTAAAGTTTGGAGCAGTTTTAAGGACCTCTCAAACCCAGCAGAATAGACAAAACACCAGTCCTCTAGCTATGATATTCTTCTATGCCTTTCATTACAATGGACTCCGAGGAAAGACGAGGAAAATGGCAGAACTATTAAACAGCTATAGATAAAATGTCGAGCACTCTAAGGGGTCTCCCAAAACAGCGCCAGAAGACATGACAGTACTTTAGTAAAAGCTATACCATTCGTCCCAAATAACTTTGAGGAAAGATGATGAAAATTGGAGAGTATGAACTGCTATAGGTAAATTGTGGAGTTCTGTAAATCCCTGTAGGAGAGATGGAGGTAGAACTTCAATTCTCTCGCTACACAGAAAAAAATTTCGCGGAAATTTTTCCAATTAAAATTTTAATTGAGTTTTACAAAATATTCAATTAAAAATTTAATTGATTCAACAAATTTTTTAATTGAAACAAAAATCAATCACAAAAATTAATAGTGTCAATTAATTTTTTAATTGGATCAATTAATTTTTTAATTGACCTTCAATTAATTTTTTAATTGATACTATCATTTCTGTGATTGAAGACATTTCAATTAAAAAATTAATTGGATCAATTAATTTCGTGATTGAACCAGAAATTTTTTTTTTGTGTGTATGCTCTTCCTCTACCGCTAGCATGGCAACAGACTTCGAGAGAAGATAAGCCAAATTGCAGATTTTATGAACAGCTATAGGTAACTTGTGAAGCAATGCGAAGGACTCAAACCCCAAAGATTCCGTGCTCAGGCTATAATATTTTTCTTCGACATGGGGCTTCGAGGCAATGAGGAGAATTGCAGATGTTATGAACAGCAACAGGTAAATTGTTGAAGGACCTGCCGAAAAACCGGCAGAAGGCGTGACAGGACATTGGTCCTATTTCTCTAAGTCTTTCCTCCCAAATGACTTCGAGGAAAGATGGTCCTCAAGCTAGACAACGGACTTCGACGGAAGATAAGCGACATTGCAGATTTTATGAACACCTCTAGGTAAATTGTGGAGCACTGTAAAGGCCCTTCCAAATCCCTGCAGAAGGGATTACAGTACTTCAGTGCTCCGCATATCATGCTAATCTTCTACGTCTATTGCAGAGTTTATAAACAGTTATAAGGAAATTGTGGAGTACTATGAAATTGCTATGCAATTTCTCTAAGTCATTTATTGCAACGGGCGTCAAGGGAAGATGATGACAATTGCTGATTTAATGAATGCCTAAAGGAAACGAAAGATCTTCCCAAAACCTGACAAAATAGATGGCAGCAGTCCTGGACTTGCAATGGACTTCGCAGGAATGTGAGGAAAATTGCATATTCTATGAACAGCTATGGGTAAATTGTTAAGCACTGTAAAATACCTCCAACAACCTTGCAAAAGTGACTGACCTTCAGACCTCGAGTTTCACCAATCCTCTACGTCTTTTATTGCAACATATTCAAGGGAGATTGGGACAATTCCAGCTTTTATCAGCGGGAACAATATGACATTGGTCTTAAAGCTATGGTATTCCTATTCGCCTTTCATTGAATGCTCTTCGTGGGAAGATGGATAAATTCCAGATTTTATGAAAAAGGTTTAGGTAAATTGTAGAACTCCCAAATACCCGCAGATGGGATGGCAGGACTTATGTCCTTAAGATATGCTATTCCCCTATGTAAACAACGAGGGTCTGCGGTGATCCAAGCTAACTCCCACATGCAGGTTGTAAAAGTAAAAATATCATTTCGTATTAAGAGCACGAGAAAAAGATCGTTTCTTCGAATTTTCCATAGAGTTATGAATAATAGAAAAATAAGAAAATACCTGATTTTTTAACATTTTGTACACGTAGAAATGAATAATCCGGAGTAGCATCATATTGTGTAGCCTTGGTATTACCAGATCTGAAAAATACATACCCATGAAAATTTCAAATCAAATTCCAAATGAACATACCAAAATCTCTACTTACACATTTTCATCCCACCATAATTGTACGAATTTATTTCGATACAGCAAATAAACGAAACCCACAATAGCCAAACTTAAAACGCATATACCACTCCAATAGTCAATGATAAAGAAATGTTCTCTTATACGGGCGGTTATGTAGACAATGATTTCACGCATCCATATGGAGAAAAGAACCAACATATAAATGCAGTACGAATTGAAACTGAAAGAAATTGTTCAAATTTAATCAAATGGCAGAACTCTGTACAATTAGTAAAAAAATTACTGCTTTCTGGTGATAACAAAATCCTTGCCAGCCACTGTCTGTGTATCACTGGGTAAATCAAAAATGCAGAAATAAGCTCGTGCGGCACAAAAGATGCTTACACCCAGTGATACTAATAAGGGTATGTAAAAGTACAATAATATACCCCATAGGCGAGCTGAAATGTAGAAAGAAATATTAATAAGTTGTATGAAATAATTGGCATGTATTGTTATAAAATAATTTTTGTATTTTTTACAGTTTCCCCATCTAAATCTAAAGATGCACAACTGATTTGTTAGGATCTATAGTTGTAACACTACAGTCTTGGGATCTGCAGTTTCCCATCGAGGTCTTCGGTTATACAATTCCACCACCGAGTTCTTGGGACCTGCAATTCCACCATTGATTCTTGGGATCTGCAAATCCACCATGGTATCCCATCTGGTGTTTTCGGAAACAAGGTTCCATCCATTTGTTCTACTGATCTACAGTTTTCCATCGAGTTCTTCCACCACTAAGTGCTTGGGATCTGCAATTCCACGATTAATGTTTTCATATCTATAGTTCCATGGATCTATAGGTTCCTCTCTGATGTTTTCGGATGCACAGTTTCAGCAATTTGTTCATCTGATCTACAGTTTCCCATTGTGTTCTTCCGATCTACAGTTCCATCACTGAGGTCTTGGGATCTGCAATTCCACCACTGATTTTATCAGCTCTAGAGTTCCACCATTGAAGTCTTGGCAGCTACAGATTCCCCTTAGAGTTCTTCGGACCTACACTTTCATCACTGTGGTGTTTTTATCGTCAATTTCTTCAGTTCTTCTGGTAGTACCAAAACTGAGTTCCTCGGATCTACAGCTTTTTTACTCCTGAGTTTTTCGGACTGACTTCTAGGGATTTAAAGCTTCTCCGTCGAGTTCTTGCATCTGGATGCAAGGCAGGCACGCGAACCATTGCCCCAATGTGGCTCCCTATGCACCACGGATCTTTGGTTTCACCTCTGAAGTTTTTGGCAACACGGTTCCACCAATTTCTTCTTCTGATCTAGCACTGAATTCCTCGGATCTACAGTTTCCCACCGTGTTCTTCCGTTCTACAGTTACTCCCTTGAATTCTTGACATCTGCATTTCTACCACTTATTCTTGGGATCTACAGTTCCTCCTCCGAGTTCTTGAGATCTGCAATTCCACCACTGATTTTATAAGACCTAAAGTTCCACACACATAGAAGTCTTGGCATTCCCCATCGTACTATTCGATCCTATAGCTCCATCACTTTGGATTTTAGGTCGACAGTTTCCTCATCGAGGTCTTCTGATTTGTAATTCCAAAACTGAGTTCCTTGGACCTACAGTTTCACCACTGAGTTTTTGGGATGCACCATTTCACAACTAAGTCCTGTGGGATCTAAAGCTTCTCCAACGAGTTCTTTGGATCTAGAGTTCGATCACTGACTTCTTCGGATTACAACTGAGTTTTTCGGATCTGCAGATTAAACTCTAATTTCTTCGGATCTACTATTCCACCATTGGGGTTTTAGAATCTTATGTTAGGTGGCAGCCCGATGTATCAAGCTCCCTTAGACAATTCAGTCCATTGCGATACCACATTGGTGAACTTCTCTCTTATCATTGAGTGCTGCCCGATTCCATGTTAAGCTCGATAACAAGGGACCTCCTTTTTATAGACAAGTCCGAAGGACGTTCCACATAGCAGTGAAACCACTTAGAGAAGCTTTGAAACCCTCAGAAATGTCACCAGCATTACTGAGGTGGGATAATCCACAGCTGAAAAACTTTTTGGTATTCGGTCGAAGCAGGAATCGCAGCCACAACCTTGTGTATGCAAGGTGGGATTGCTAACTATTGCACCACGGTGCCTCCCTTTTGGAATCTTCATTTCCACTATTGAGATCTTAAGATCTTCAATTGCTCCATCAAGTTTATAGAATTGGAAGTTCTATCTTTAAGATCTACAGTTCTACTACTGAGATTTTCTGAACTACAGTCTCCCCGTTGAGTTCATCAGATCTACGTTTCCAGCATTGAGTTCTTCCGATCTTCAGTCCCATCAAATAGCAGATTTGGTTCAGGTTTAGAGTTGAATAACTAGAAAAGTAGTATGCATGAGTAGTATAGGTGTGCGCGTGACACGAAATTCTCGTGAAACGCGTGAGTCGTGAACAAAATCTAAAGAAACTCTCGTGAATGTGCGTGAATGGGACTAAAACAAATATGTCGTGCGTTAGCGTGCGTGAGAACTAAAATCGGTTCGTGAATGTGCGTGAATAAAATTTCTGCAAAATCACGCTCACGAAAATAATTAAGGTTTAATTCACACTTGTATGTTAACTGAAATTTAGCTCTCGAATTGTATTCTATATTCACCTTTGCTGATATCCGTTTGGAAAATATCGTGAGTCTCCTGAATTTGTCGTGAATCACGTGAATTGTGTGCGAACGTGAGTCTTTAAAAGTAGTTTGTGCGTGAGTACTGAGTTTCATTTCGTGAATGTGCGTGAGTGGGATTGGCTACCACACGTATCGTATATGAGCGTGCGTGAATAAATATTTTGCTTCGTGAATGTGCGTGAGTGTGAGAGAAATTTCAGTCGGGCGCACACCTCTAATGTAAAAGTAATAGACTAATTTTGTCCATTGTGGTACCACAGATGCCGAGTTTCTCTCTGCTGTCTGGATCTATGTTTAACTGAAAGAGGACGTCCTTTATTGCGGAGGCCGAACCATCTTTGACAGAAACTTGGAAATTACATCACCGTTATGGACCGATAAAAAGCTATTGTGGTACCACAGATGCCGAGTTTCTCTCTGCTGTCCGGATCTGTGTTTAACTGAAAGAGGACGTCCTTTATAGCGGAGGCCGAACCACCTTTGACAGAAACTTGGAAATTACATCACCGTTATGGACCGATAAAAAGCTATTTGTGGTGATTGTTCTAAACTGGGATTGAATTCATGATACATGGTGGTCATGCTAACCATAGTTTGTAATCCTTGTAAACCGGTCCCCAACTATTACCGAGTTCGAATGTTTTATTGGCCAAAAATATGCTCCCCAACCGATGCTGCGATTGTTTGCTACGTAAAACTAGGGAAACTGAAATTTTTTTCAGAGCAGAATTTTAAACTGCTCCAGAGCAATCATGTCAACGAAACATGGATCCAAGAAGCAGTTGAAAAATCTAACTATTTCAACGCTCGGAAATTATACAGCACTGTGCCGAGAGACTGTAACAGGTAAGATAAAGTTGAGCACTATATTTGAGGAAGAACGGGTTCTCATATTCAAAAGAAAAACGGTGCGCGTTTCGATCTGGAAACTCCCAATGTAACAAGTAAACTGGTTTCTTAATAATCCTAGATCCTTCTTCCACATTGTAGGGTTGGTCGTCAAATAATTAAATGGCGCCCAACGTGGGGCCGAATACTTTTATCCAAGAAAAACAACCCCCCAAGGCTGAGCACGGCTGGTAAAGGGTGACACGGTCAAAATTTGGTCAAGGGAAAACGCGTGTAAATCGGTGAAATCGTTTATTTAAAAAATCAAATTAAATTTCTTTTTCAAGTTCAATTAGTATAAAATTCAGGAAAAATATTCAGTTAGGCTTTCGCTTTTCCAAATCCGAATTGCCGGGCCTCACGCTTGACACCTGCCATCAGATTTTGTACAGCCACCTTGTCCATCTTCTTCGCCGCAGAAAGCCAGTTGGCCTTGAACTGCTGCTCGTCCTCAGCAGTTTTTTTGGTCTTCTTTAGGTTCCGCTTGACAATAGCCCAGTATTTCTCAATTGGGCGGAGCTCTGGCGTGTTGGGAGGGTTCTTGTCCTTGGGAACCACATGCACGTTGTTGGCGGCGTACCACTCCATGGCCTTTTTACCGTAATGGCAAGATGCCAAATCTGGCCAAAACATTACGGAACAACCGTGTTTCTTCAGGAAAGGCAGCAGACGTTTATTCAAACACTCTTTCATTCATTTCATTTCTTGGTTGACAGTCCCGGAAGCTATGAAAATGCTGCTTTTCAAGCCACAGGTACAGATGGCTTGCCAAACCAGATATTTCTCTTGCGCTTTGGCCGTCGTATTTTGTTTATCATCGCGATTTGGAGTCACTACCTTCCTGTAAGTCGATAGTCCGCCTCGTTTTTTGGCTCGATGCACGGTTGTAGACGATACACCCAGCTTAGTTGCGGCATCTCGGAGAGAGAGGTTAGGGTTTCGCTTGAAACTACCGGCAACTCTCTTTGTCGTCTCAGCGGCTTCCGGTTTTCGATTTCCCCTCGATCCAGACTTCCTGGCTGTCGACAAACGTTCCCCAAACACTTTAATTACATTTGTAACGGTTGATTTGGCAACTTTTAGCGATTCTGCCAGCTTTGCGTGCGAGTAGCTCGGATTTTCGCGATGCGCGAGCAAAATTTTGATACGCTGCTCTTCTTGCTTGGACGGCATTTTGACAACTGAAGAGTTAATTCCAAAATCAAAATAGGAGCAACATTTTACACACACACACCTTCAAAATGAGGGATGTTCAGGTTTTTTAAATGCAAAATTGAAAGAAATACGTCAAGTTTATATTGACCAAATTTTGACCGTATCACTCTTTAACTATTTCAACGCTCGGAAATTATACAGCACTGTGCCGAGAGACTGTAACAGGTCAGATAAAGTTTAGCACTATATTTGAGGAAGAACGGGTTCTCATATACAAAAGAAAAACGGAGGGCGTTTTGATCTGGAAACTCGCAATGCAACAAGTAAACTGGTTTCTTAATAATCCTAGATCCTTCTTCCACATTGTAGGGTTGGCGCCCAACGTGGGGCCGAAAACTATTATCCAGCTGAGCACGGCTGGTACAAGAAGGTAGCCAATGCCTCCGGATATAGGACCATGTAGGGTGGGTCGTCACAACCCTTTAAAATATTAGGAAACATACAGGTTTTCTTCAAAATAAATATGGTCACAAGGTCGAATTCATCTAGCCGATAGCTAACTCCCCACGAATACATGTCTTATGATATAGAATTTTTTGCAAACTTACTATCAAACCAACAAACATCTTCACCAATTCCCGATTTCAAATGACGTCCCACATTTGAATCTTGTACTGCTTTCACCACATATTTCATTGCTAAGCCCAAAACAAAGGCAAGGCCATAGAAAACTTTGAGATACCATTTCCTGAATGGTTTCAAAGCAAAGGTGGCCCAAAAACTACCACTGATTATATTCAATATCAGAAACGATACTATTATGAAGAAATATGCCAAGAATCCTGCAAAATAAAATAAGAATTTACAAGATTAGTATTGTTTTTGTTGTACCAATCACAAAAATTCCTACCTATATTTCTGCATGCGGTATGCGTTAAATTCAAAGGATTTTTCAAATGTAAATACACCAAGAAACATAAGCCAATAGTCAATGAGAAGAGATGAAATATAAGACCTTCACCATAGATGCTATTACGGACATCTTTTATAGCCACATACATGATAATGATGCCAATATTTATCAATATTGCCAAACTGGTACCTAAAATCAGATGCGTTAAAACCTCTTAAAATTGCAATAATAACGAAATACTTACATATGGCATATATCCATACTCGAAAACCTCTTACATATCTTTCACATGTCAATGGCGTAAGACTCCAGGTCTTTTTGTTTTCCAAAGGGGTGAAGCAATATTGATCGTTGGAGAAGTAAATGTTATCGCGTTTCAACGTTCCATTCTGTAAGTGAGAAAAATTCGCAATAAACTAGTGGTACAGATTTAAGCAAAAATTCAAAAATTTGGATCCTTGAACACATGCCTCAATTGCATGTTGAGAAAAAGCAAGGAAGGGCTACCATCAAGCTGACACCAGACTTTGAATTGTGACCACAGAATGGCAAGATGAACTTCCCTTTCTCCAAACTCGATTCAAAACGATAAGACCTCTAAAGAGCTAAATGGAATTGGAGATACCGGCTCATAAAGGGTGATACGGTCAAAATTTGGTCAATATAAACTTGACGTATTTCTTTCAATTTTGCATTTAAAAACCTGAACACCCCTTATTTTGAAGGTGTGTGTGTGTAGAATGTTGCTCCTACTTTGATTTTGGAATTCACTCTTCAGTTGTCGAAATGCCGTCCAAGCAAGAAGAGTAGCGTATCAAAATTTTGCTCGCGCATCGCGAAAATCCGAGCTACTCGCACGCAAAGCTGGCAAAATCGCTAAATATTGGCAAAATCGCTAAAATCAACCGTTACAAATGTAATTACAGTGTTTGGGGAACGTTTGTCGACAGCCAGGAAGTCTGGATCGGGGGGAAATCGAAAACCGGTAGCCGCTGAGACGACAAAGAGAGTTGCCGGTAGTTTCAAGCGAAACCCTAACCTCTATCTCCGAGATGCCGCAAATAAGCTGGGTGTATCGTCTACAACCGTGCATCGAGCCAAAAAACGAGCCGGACTATCGACTTACAAGAAGGTAGTGACTCCAAATCGCGATGATAAACAAAATACGACGGCCAAAGCGCGATCCCGGAGGCTGTACACGACGATGCTGACGAAGTTTGACTGCGTGGTAATGGACGACGAAACCTACGTCAAAGCCGACTACAAGCAGCTTCCGCGACAGGAGTTTTATACGGCAAAAGGAAGGGGAAAGGTAGCAGATATTTTCAAGCACATAAAACTGTCAATGTTCGCAAAGAAATATCTGGTTTGGCAAGCCATATGTACCTGTGACTTGAAAAGCAGCATTTTCATAGCTTCCGGGACTGTCAACCAAGAAATTTACGTGAAAGAGTGTTTCAATAAACGTCTGCTGCCTTTCCTGAAGAAACACGGTTGTTCCGTACTGTTTTGGCCGGATTTGGCATCTTGTCATTACGGTAAAAAGGCCATGGAGTGGTACGCCGCCAACAACGTGCAGGTGGTTCCCAAGGATAAGAACCCTCCCAACACGCCAGAGCTCCGCCCAATTGAGAAATACTGGGCTATTGTCAAGCGGAACCTTAAGAAGACCAAAAAAACTGCTAAGGACGAGCAGCAGTTCAAGGCAAACTGGCTTTCTGCGGCGAAGAAGGTGGACAAGGTGGCTGTACAAAATCTGATGGCAGGTGTCAAGCGTGAGGCCCGGCAATTCGGATTTGGAAAAGCGAAAGCCTAACTGAATATTTTTCCTGAATTTTATACTAATTGAACTTGAAAAAGAAATTTAATTTGATTTTTTAAATAAACGATTTCACCGATTTACACGCGTTTTCCCTTGACCAAATTTTGACCGTATCACCCTTTATCTATAATGTTTGCCATATGGAAAGAAGGGAATAGTGTCTCGATATTAAAAACTGAGAAACCGAGAGAGTGCGATTCGTGATCAGGATGATCACATTGTTTTCTTCTGTTACAAAAACTCTTGAACAAATTTAAATGCCACATCCCATTGGATGGAAACTCGAAATGGATTTTATTCGCATTGTAGCACCAATGGCTGTTACAACTCCCAAACGAGACAAATTGTGTAAGACTTTGGAAAAATCCGATCTCAGAATGGCCTTTCTTCGGACTGGATAACACGGGAAATTTAAGAGGCTCCTATGGGGTGATTACTTTTTTCCTACACCTACGAAAATTCTGGAAAAATTGGCAAATATCTCATAAATCCTAGCGTTGGACTGGAACCCAAAACGATGTTTGCTTGAGCTGTAGCACCAACGTTGCTCTACGTGAATGAGAGTCCACGATCCCAAGTCTTTCAAAAGAGATCTAATGGTTTCTTACCACACCTAAACGAGACAACTGGTGTAAGAATCTGGTAAGGTTTGATCTATGCACTAAAATCCTGTGATACACGATTCGGGTTTTGAACAATTCAGACTTTTTGGGGTAGCCAAAATGTCAATTGGATCTTCTCTTTCTTCAGATAGTAGAACGCCACCGGAGAAGGTTCCTCGAATCGCAAGATTCCTAAAGAGCTCCATAGAATTTTGTCCAAATGGGCTATTTACGGAAATGTTGAAGCCAATTGGAAACAATGCAAGATCCCTGTTTCATCTTTCAAGGTTGTCCCTGTATTGAAAACTGAAAAACCGAAACTCTTGAGGGGTTCGTACAGGGGTTTACTTTTTTCTTCTTTTATGAAAATGCTGGAAAAAATTCTGAAAGACAACATAGGAGGGCAAACAAGGCAAGCACCTATCAGTAAATCTGTCCCCCTCCTTTTTAACGTCTACATGGCTACTATAACTGAGCTTGAGCTAAGGGTTAAGGGTTACATAATCCCGATGGGAGCCACCATGGTGCAGTGGTTAGCATGTCCGTCTTGCATACACAAGGTCGTGGGTTAGATTCCTGCTTCGATCGAACACCAAAAAGTTTTTCAGCGGTGGATGCCACCATGGGATGCCACCGATGGGAGCCACCATGGTGCAGTGGTTAGCATGTCCGTCTTGCATACACAAGGTCGTGGGTTAGATTCCTGCTTCGATCGAACACCAAAAAGTCTTTCAGCGGTGGATGCCAACGATGGGAGCCACCATGGTGCAGTGGTTAGCATGTCCGTCTTGCATACACAAGGTCGTGGGTTAGATTCCTGCTTCGATCAAACACCAAAAAGTTTTTCAGCGGTGGATGCCACCATGGGATGCCACCGATGGGAGCCACCATGGTGCAGTGGTTAGCATCCATAATCCCGATGGGAGCCCGATGGGAGCCACCATGGTGCAGTGGTTAGCATGTCCGTCTTGCATACACAAGGTCGTGGGTTAGATTCCTGCTTCGATCGAACACCATAAAGTTTTTCAGCGGTGGATGCCAACGATGGGAGCCACCTTGGTGCAGTGGTTAGCATGTCCGTCTTGCATACACAAGGTCGTGGGTTAGATTCCTGCTTCGATCGAACACCATAAAGTTTTTCAGCGGTGGATGCCACCATGGGATGCCACCGATGGGAGCCACCATGGTGCAGTGGTTAGCATCCATAATCCCGATGGGAGCCACCATGGTGCAGTGGTTAGCATGTCCGTCTTGCATACACAAGGTCGTGGGTTAGATTCCTGCTTCGATCGAACACCAAAAAGTTTTTCAGCGGTGGATGCCACCATGGGATGCCACCGATGGGAGCCACCATGGTGCAATGTTTAGCATGTCCGTCTTGCATAGACAAGGTCGTGGGTTAGATTCCTGCTACGACCGAACACCAAAAAGTTTTTCAGCGGTGGATTATCCCACCACAGCCATCGTGGTTCAATGGTTAGCACGCCCGTCTTTCATACACAAGGTTGTGGCTGCGATTCCTGCTTCGACCGAACACCAAAAAGTTTTTCAGCGGTTGATTATCCCACCCCAGTAATGCTGGTGACATTTCTGAGTGTTTCAAAGTTTCTCTAAGTGGTTCCATTGCAATGTGAAATGCCGTTCGGACTCGGCTATAAAAAGGAGGTCCTTTGTGATTGAGCTTAACATGGAATAGGGCAGCACTCAGTGATAAGAGAGAAGTTCACCACTGTGGTATCACAATGGACTAAATAGTCTAAGTAAGCCTGATACATCGGGCACCCACCTAACCTAACTTACATAATCCCGATCCAAATTTTATGTACCCGATTTTTATTTCAGATTTTTCCTCCATATCCCCGAATCATTTCAAGTAAATTGGTTTCTGAAAAGACTCAAAACAAAGATTTCGGAATGATTCCTTGTGTATAACAGTTACATAGAGTATAACAGTTTTTCGTGCAAAATCGTGATCTTAAGCCTAGTACTAAGATCACGTTGTCATATAAAAAAAGTTAGCACGGAATAAATGCGAAATCATTGTTTTGATCATTTTAAAGAACATATTTATACAACCCTGGATTTTTCGCACGAAAAAATAGCCAGGTATATTATTTCGCATAAATAAGTTAAAATATCTGGTTTTGAGACCCTATTTACGGAGATATATGAAGATATTCGTGTTTCGCATAAACGAACTTAGTACTAAGCATTAGGAGAGGATCCCATCCCTATTTTGATATCAAAAGTTGAGGTATCCCATTTTCTGTTTAGGTCCTCACTCAGTTACTTGGACTCCTCAAAATATACAAACTTCCAAAACTTACCTCGAATAAATCCCATTTCCAAAAGTTGGCCTTAGTTCGTTCGACAATCTTATGCTTGCAACCAAACTCATAGCGGACAATGAACTTCTCCTTAATGCTAACCGCATTGACACTGCCATTGGGGTAGGTGACCTCGATGTGGGTATGTTGTGAATGAGCCTCATTCAAATTTGTTGAACAATTTCCATGTTTCTCATCGAAATGCATCTTCTGGGGACAACAAAATGTTACACAAGGTTTGAGTAGGCAGGCGCATCCCCTCCAATGTTTGGGCGCCGAATATTCAATGCCATCGATCACCTTAATTTTATATTCTGCTGTAAGATTTGCCGGTATAACAAGACCTTCAAAAGAATACGATCCATCTTTCAAACGTTGACCATCGGTTATATTAACGGTCTGTGAGTAGGGGCAAGGAAATTCTTTGGCGCAGGTTGTATGGAGGAGTAATGTAAACAAAACAATGGGGGAGAATGACAACAAACATTTACCGCGCATACGCTGGTGATGATGATGACGAAGGTGTCGTTGTGTTGGTGAGTGAGAGTGCTGGTGGATTTGCATAGTTCTCTTTATATGGTTAAACAGAAAGAGAGAGAGAGAAAAAAAAAAACAAAACAAAAATAATGTTAAAGCAGAGATGAACACAAAACTTGTTTTCCAAAATGCTCATTTGGGTGGACAGAGATTTTAGGGTTACCAGATATCAAATATTTTCCATAATATTACAAAAATTTTAGAGGAGCAAAAATCTCAGAAATATTTGAGAAAAAATTTTGTTTTAAGTTATAAAATATTTTCATAAAAAAATTGTTTGAAAAAGTGTCGACTTCCTCCAGAGAATGAAGACGACCTATTTTTGTTGGCGGCGGCCAGCACTAAATTTTTGACTCCGTCGGTGTAGGCTTGATGGCTAAGCCTATATTAATCAGTCTATTCGGAGGCGGGCAATTATCCATTATAAAATCAATTTACCCGAATGGCAATCAGATTAGTTGTACAACCTATCTTTAAATCAACTATACATTTCATTAAACTTTTCTGTACTAAATTTTTGCAAAATTATTATAGCACCACGATACTGATTGATTGTGGGTGGTGGAATTTTAGCCAAAAATACAACAGTTATTAATAAATTTTCCCGATTTAAATCAATATTTTTGATTAATTGGCGAGATGAGTCGACATATTCGGCGGAGTCGTCGACTGGCAAAAAATGGTCGGCGGCGGCTAAAATCAGCGGCGCGACTCGGCGGCTTCATTCTCTGAATCCCACATTTGACCTCTGGAGCCTCCTGAGGCCACAGTTTTCATCCGATTTGGTTTGATTTTGACATGTAACGTCTGTATAGCTTATATTGTATACAAAGGGTGATTTTTTTAGCAATTATCTTTTTGGCAACAATAGTAAAAGCTCGTTTTGTGGTTTGTATCACTATTAAATATCTTCGGTTTGGTTATAAATGCACAACGCTTGCAAATAATTGAATTTTATTATCAATAATTGAATTTTATCAACGAAACTCATTTTTGGCTCAATGGGAATCTTAACAATCGGAATTATCGATTTAGGAGTGAAGATCAGCAACCAATGCAGAAAAAATCGTGAGGAAAGAAAATTTGGTGAGGTTTATGGGCTGATGGCATTATTATTGGACGAAACTTCTTCAAAGGTAATGCGAATCGTACCGAAACTATGGCGAAGGCTACCGTGAGATTATTTTTGTTGTGGGGCTATGCTAAAGCTCATGCCTATACAATCACACCAGCTTCTATTAATACATTGGAAGATAAAATTGAAGAATTTATTGGTTAGACACCGGCGGTAGTGCGGATGGACCATTTGGTGGTCGACATTTGTATCTTCAAACATTAAATTATATTTCTATAGAAAATTTTGCCAAAATTTTATTTCTATAGAAAATTTTATTTCTATTGAAACTGTTTACAAACTTTTATTTCTGTATAATTTTTTTTTTTTCAAAATTTTATTTCTATAGAAAATGGTTGCAAAATTTTCTTTCTATAGACAAATTTTGCAAATTTTATTTCTATGTTATAGAAAATTTTTGCAATATATTATTTCTATAGATCATTTTTCCAAATTTTTATTTCTATAGAAAATCTTGTCAAAATTTTATTTTTATAGAAAATTTTGTCAATATTTTTATTTCTATAGAAAATTTTGTCAAATTTTATTTCTATACAAAATTTTGTCAAAATTTTTATTTCTATAGAAAATTATTGTAAAATTTTATTTCTATAGAAAATTTTGTCAAAATTTTATTTCTATAGAAAATTTGTCAAAATATTATTTCTATAGAAATAATATAGAAATAATAATAGAAATTTCTATAGAAATAATAATAAGAAAGACATATGATGTCTTTGGCAATAATGCTCAGGGTGGTTCCCTGAGTCGATATAACCATGTCCGTCTGTCCGTCCGTCCGTCTGTCTGTGAACACATTTTTGTGATCAAAGTCTAGGTCGCAATATAAGTCCAATCGCCATCAAATTTGGCACGTGTTCCTTTTTTGGGTCAGAATAGAACCCTATTGATTTTGGAAGAAATCGGTTCAGATTTAGATATAGCTCCCATATATATATTTCGCCCGATATGGACTTATTTGGACCCAGAAGCCAGAGTTTTATCCCGATTAGCTTGAAATTTTGCACAAGGAGTACAATTAGTAGTATAGTCATGTGTGCCAAATTTGATTGAAATCGGTTCAGATTTAGAGATAGCTCCCATATATATCTTTCGCCCGATATGGACTAATATGGTCCTAAAAGCCAGAGTTTTGTCCCAATTTGGTTGAAATTATGCACTAGGAGTACAATTAGCAGTATAGTCAAGTGTGCCAAATTTGGTTGAAATCGGTTCACATTTAGATATAGCTCCCATATATAGCTTTCGCCCGATTTACACTCATATTACCACAGAGGTCAATTTTTAACTCCGATTTAGGTGAAATTTTGCACTGGGAGTAGAATTAGCATTGTAGCTATGCGTGCCAAATTTGGTTGAAATCGGTTCAGTTTAGAAATACCTCCCATATATATGTTTTTCTGATTTCGACAAAAATGGTCAAAATACCAACATTTTCCTTGTAAAATCGCCACTGCTTAGTCGAAAAGTTATAAAAATCACTCTAATTTTCCTTAAACTTCTAATACATATTTATCGAGCGATAAATCATAAATAAACTTTTGCGAAGTTTCCTTAAAATTGCTTCAGATTTAAATGTTTCCCATATTTTTTACTAACATTGTGTTCCATCCTAGTGCATTAGCCGAATTATATTTTGAAACTATAGATTTTGTAGAAGTCTATCAAATTCTGTCCAGATCGAGTGATATTTAAATGTATGTATTTGGGACAAACCTTTATATAGCCCCCCCACACATTTGACGGATGTGGTATGGTATCGAAAATTTAGATCTACAAAGTGGTGCAGGGTATAATATAGTCGGCCCCGCCCGACTTTAGACTTTCCTTACTTGTTTTACTACTATTTTAGGCCGTATAAAGTTGCGTTTGTTTGATCAATCCATACATCCAACGAAAAAATACGAAATCATAGACAAACGAAATTTGCCTTTGTTAAAGTAATATAGTATTTGTTATTAAAAAAAAAAATAAAATAATATATTTTCTTTAGGAGCAAATAAACCGGCATTTTTTAAAAGAGTTGCCACGATTGTGGTTTGTTTTTAAAGAAAATTGATTAGCATCCAAAGTCTTAAATTTCGTTCCTATGTACAATAGGGTTCTTATTGCCCAATTATATTTCAATCTGGTTACCCTAGATAATATAGAACTGAGTATGCAACAGTGCTGCCACAATTAACTTTTATTTTGGCCCAACATTTTTCAAAAATTAGACCAAAATTCGTACCAGAGGACCGTTTTGTCAAAATTGTATTTCTTTATAAAATTTTGTTAAAATTTTATTTCTATAGATTTTTTTAAATTTTATTTCTATAGAAAACAAGTATATACGGCCGTAAATTCGGCCAGGCCGAAGCTTATGTACCCTCCACCATGGATTGTGTAGAAACTTCTACTGAAGACTGTCATCCACAATCGAATTACTTGGGTTGCGGAAACTTTTGCCGATGACAAGGTATCTTAAAACATCCTAATACCGTAATATATACCACGTAGTCCATACGTGGTATATATTAAACTTAAAATGGCCGATTAAATACGTATATAACTAAGTTTGACAAAATTTTCTATAGAAATAAAATTTTGGCAAAATAAAATTTTGACAACATTTTCTATAGAAGTACAATTTGAACAAAATTTTCTATAGAAATACGATTTTAACAAAATTTTCTATAGAACTAACATTTTTACAAAATTTTCAAGAGATTTAAAATTTTGACAACATTCTCTATAGAATTAAGATTTTGACAACATTTTCTATAGAAATAAAATTTGAAAAAATTTTCTATAGGAATAAAATTTCGACAAAATTTTCTATAGAAATAAAATTTTAACAAAATTGTCTATAGAAATAATATTTTGCTAGATTATTTTTGCTCGAGTGGCAAGCATAATTATGAACCGATATGGACCTATTTTTGTGTGATTGGGGATCGGCTATATATAACTATAGACCGATATGGACCAATTTTTGCATAGTTGTTAGAGACCATATACTAACACCACGTACCAAATTTCAACCGGATCGGATGAATTTTGCTCCTCTAAGAGGCTCCGGAGTTCAAATCTGGGGATCGGTTTATATGGGGGCTATATATAATTATGGACCGATATGGACCAATTTTTGAATGGTTCTTAGAGACCATATACTAATACCATGTACCAAATTTTAGCCGTATCGGATGAAATTTGCTTCTCTTTGAGGCTCCGCAAGCCAAATCTGGGGATCGGTTTATATGGGGGCTATATGTAATTATGGACCAATGTGGACTAATTTTGGCATGGTTGTTAGAGACAATATACTAACACCATGTACCAAATTTCAGCCGGATTGGATGAAATTTGCTTCTCTTAGAGCAATTGTAAGCCAAATTTGGGGCTCCGTTTATATGGGGGCTATACGTAAAATTGAACCGATATAGACCAATTTTCGCATGGTTGTTAGAGACCATATATTAACACCATGTACCAAATTTCAGCCGGATCGGATGAAATCTGCTTCTCTTAGAGCAATCGCAAGCCGAATTTGGGGGTCCGTTTATATGGGGGCTATACTTAAAAGTGGACCGATATAGACCAATTTTCGCATGGTTGTTAGAGACCATATATTAACACCATGTACCAAATTTCAGCCGGATCTGAGGAAATTAGCTTCTCTTAGAGCAATCGCAAGCCAAATTTGGGGTCCTTTTATATGGGGGCTATACGTAAAAGTGGACCGATATGGACGAATTTTTGCATGGTTGTTAAAAACCATATACTAACACCATGTACCAAATTTCAGCCGCATCGAATAAAATTTGCTTCTCTTAGAGCAATCGCAAGCCAAATTTTGGGGTCCGTTTATATGGGGGCTATACGTAAAAGTGGACCGATATGGCCCATTTGCAATACCATCCGACCTACATCAATAACAACTACTTGTGCCAAGTTTCAAGTCGATAGCTTGTTTCGTTCGGAAGATAGCGTGATTTCAACAGACGGACGGACGGACGGACGGACATGCTCAGATCGACTCTGAATTTCACCACGACCCAGAATATATATACTTTATGGGGTCTTAGAGCAATATTTCGATGTGTTACAAATGGAATGACAAAGTTAATATACCCCCATCCTATGGTAGAGGGTATAAAAATGTCAACATTTTATTTCTATAGAAAATTTCGTTAATTTTTTTTTTCTATAGAAAATTTTGTTAATGTTGTTAAGTATCATTCAAATCGGTTCAGAGTTAGATAAACTTTTAAATATATATTTCCCTCGATTTTCCAGAAATATCGCTAGACTACTCCAACTTATAATAATTCGATTGTGGATGAACTTTGTACAGAATCCAATTAGAATTCAATCTGGTCACCCTAGATGATATGAGACTGAGTATGCAATGCAGATAATTGAGAGCATTTACTGCATAGTGTGTGTGGGAGAGAGAGAGTGAAGGAGAAAGTGTGATCTCATGGATGCGTGTGTGCGTATGTATGTCCATCAGAATGATTAAACTACCTCAAGATATCTTACCTTGCTTAGCCTAAGGCAGCCTCGTCTATCAATCAAAATTTTGTTTTGGAATTGTTTATGGCCGGCGGTTCACAGCAACTTTGTTGTTGCTTTCACTTTAACAAAATTTTCACACTCAATTTTGATAAAAAAAATAAACGAAATAAACAAAACGAATACTATTTTACCGTTGTTGTCGTTGTTGGTGTTGTTATAACACCACCAGAACGTGGATCTTGACCATTTCTCTGTGGGGATTTATGAATGTTTAAATGATTTCTTTTACTAATATTCTGGTTAATATAATTTCACTTCACTCTATAATAAATCTGATGATGTAGATTTTCATTATTTTTATGAAGATGGTTTTCTTCTTTCTCTGTATATGTTTGTTTGTTTTTGCACTAAATGACGGTTTTGATTTATCGCTTATTTTTTGTTTTTTGGTTTTTGCAATGCGAGTTCCTAACACTGACCACTCATTTGCGTTTAGACTATGTCTGGTGGTTGTTTCAATTATTATTTTGTTTTTTTTGTTTAAATTTAGATATTTTTACTTAATGATCTGATGATATGTTTTCTTTTTTCCTCTCCATTGCCTGTGGAGTACAGCGAAATGAACCAACCGTAATGCCGATCGCAACCGTTCCGTTCGTGCTATGTCGTTGAATTGTGAATAGAAACTGTTTGGTCGATTACCTACCGTTGTCTCTCATACCTTGATGGCAACAAACATGATTTGTTTGCATGTGTGTGTGTTTGTTCACAGCTTTAAGCTTTAGTCTCTCCGTTAGCACAGTCATAAACCATTGGTGGTTTTTTATGCAAAGTCCATGAGATGGACTTAGCACGTATCCCTACCTTATGGTACTTATTTTAAACGAGCTGATAGATGGCGCTGCCTTCGAGATTAGCAAATTTTATCCCAATTTTGACAAAATTTTCTATAGAAATCAAATTTTGACAAAATTTTCTATAGAAATAAAATTTTTAAAAAATTTTCTATAAATATAAAATTTTGGCAAAATTTTCTATAGAAATAAAATTTTGACACAATTTTCTATAAATATAAAATTTTGGCAAAATTTTCTATAGAAATAAAATTTTGACAAAATTTTCTATAGAAATAAAATTTTGACAAATTTTCTGTAGAAATAAAATTTTGACAAAATTTCCTATAGAAATAAAATTTTGACAAAATTTTCTATAGAAATAAAATTTTGACAAAATTTCCTATAAAATATTGTTGAAATTTTCTTTAGATATAAAATTTTGACAATATTTTTTATAGAAATAAAATTTTGACAAAATTTTCTATAGAAATAAAATTTTGACAAAACTTTCTATAGACATAAAATTTTGACAAAATTGTCTATAGAAATGAAATTTTGACAAAATTTTCTATAGAAATAAAATTTTGACAACATTTTCTATATAAATAAAAATTTTTTAGCAATAAAATTTCGACAAAATTTTCTATGGAAATAAAATTTTGACAAAATTTTCTATAGAAATAAAATTTTGACAAAATTTTCTATAGAAATAAAATGTTGGCAAAATTTTCTATAGAAACAAGTATATACAGCAGTAAGTTCGGCCGGGCCGAATCTTAAATACCCACCACCATGAACCAAATATTAGGGTTTCCTTTGAAATTTCAGGAGGGCTTGAGGACTTGAGGACACTTCTCGAAGATAAATAAAGATTTCTCTTATGAGGACTATATCAGATTCTGGATATATAAGAACCATTTTTGTTCGAGTTTTAAAGGAATCATTAACTTAAATCTTGTAAGTGTGCAAGAAAATTATAAAATAACGTCTTGATTTGAAATCTTAAATCTGTAGAAGTAAAATCTGGAAATTTTACATTGAGTTTCAAGCAATTTTCATGATCAGTGCGCCTTCTATACCCTCAAGAAGTGAAGTCGGTCTATATGGAGGCATTACCAAATGGACCGATAAAAACTTAATCCGATATACGTTTTTGTGAGCCTAAAATACCAGAATATTTAAAATTTCAGGCAAATCGGATAAAAACTACGGTTTCCAGAAACCCCAGGAGTTACATCGGAAGATCGTTCTTATGGGGGCTATACTAAAATATGGACCGATACTCACCGTTTTCGGCACACCTCATTATGATCCCAAAATACCTCTAGATTTTCAATTTCAGGCAAATAGGATAAAAACTTCGGATTCTAGAAGCCTAAGATGTAAAATCGGGAGATCGGTCTATATGGGGGCTATACCAAAACATGGACCGATACTCACCATTTTGGGCACACCTCTTTATGGTCCTAAAATACCTCTATATTTCCAATTTCAGGTAAATTGGATAAAAACTGCGGTTTCTATACGCCCAAGAGGTAAAATCGGGTGATCGGTCTATATGGGGGCTATACCAAAACATGGACCGATACTCACCATTTTTGGCACACCTCTTTATGGTCATAAAATACCTCTAGATTTCAAATTTCAGGCAAATTGGATAAAAACTACGATTTCTATAAGCCCAAGACCCCAAATCGGGAGGTCGGTTTATATGGGGACTATATCAAACCCTGGACCCTGCCTGCAGGCAAAAGACGAGTTTGTGCAAAATTTCAGCACGATTGCTTCATTATTGAAGACTGTAGCGTGATTACAACAGCCAGACAGCCGGACAGACGGACATCGTTATATCGTCTTAGAATTTCTCCCTGATCAACACTATATATACTTTATATAGTCGGAAATCGATATTTCGATGTGCTACAAACGAAATGACAAACTTATTATACCCCCGTCACCATTCTATGGTGGTGGGTATAAAAAATTTTGACAAAATTTTCTATAGAAATAAAATTTTGACAAAATTTTCTATAGAAATAAAATATGAAGAAAATTTTCTATAGAAATATTTTTTTTTAATTTTCGTTAGATATAAAATTTTGACAAAATTTTCCATAGAAATAAAATTGTGAGAAAATTTTCTATAGAAATAAAATTTTGACAAAACTTTCAATAGACATAAAATTTTGACAAAATTTTCCATAAAAATAAAATTTTGACAAAATTTTCAATAGAAATAAAATTTTGATAAAATTTTCTATAGAAATAAAATTTTGACAAAATTTTCTATATTTATAAAATATTGTTGAAATCTTCTTTAGATATAAAATTTTGACAAAATTTTCCATAGAAATAAAATTTTGACAATATTTTGTATAGAAATTAAATTTTGACAAAATTTTCCGTAGAAATAAAATTTTGACAAAATTTTCTATAGAATTAAAATTTTGATAAAATTTTCTATAGAAATAAAGTTTTGACAAAATTTTCTATAGAAATAAAATTTTGACAAAATTTTCTATAGAAATAAAATTTTGACAACATTTTCTATAAAAGTAAAATTTTGAAAAAATTTTCTATAGACATAAAATTTTCCATAAAAATAAAATTTTAGCAAAATTTTCTATAGAACTAAAATTTTGACAATATTTTTTATAGAAATAACATTTTGACAATATTTTCCGTAGAAATAAAATTTTGACAAAATTTTCTATAGAAATAAAATTTTGACAAAATTTTCTATAGAAATACAAATTTTGACAAAATTTTCTATAGAAATAAAATTTTGACTGAATTTTTTATAAAAATAAAATTTGAAGAAAATTTTCTATAGAAATAAAATTTTGAGAAATTTTTCTGTAGGTAAAAAATTTTGTTGAAATTTTCTTTAGATATAAAATTTTGACAATAATTTTTATAGAAATAAAATTTTGACAAAACTTTCTGTAGAAATAAAGTTTTGACAAAATTTTCTATAGAAATAAAATGTTGACAACATTTTCTATGGAAAAAAATTTTGACAAAATTTTCTATGGAAAAAAATTTTGTTGAAATTTTCCTTAAATATAAAATTTTGACAATATTTTTTAAAGAAATAAAATTTTGACAAAATTTTCTATAGACATAAAATTTTCACAAAATATTCTATAGAAATAAAATGTTGACAAAATTTTTTATAGAAATAAAATTTTGACAAAATATTCTATAGAAATAAAATTTTAACAAAATTTTCTATAGAAATACAATTTTCACAAAATATTCTATAGAAATAAAATGTTGACAAAATTTTTTATAGAAATAAAATTTTGACAAAATTTTTTATAGAAATAAAATGTTGACAAAATTTTCTATAGAAATAAAATGTTGGCAAAATTTTCTTTATAAATAAAATTTTAACATTTTCTATGAAAATGAAGTTTTCACAAAATTTTTTTAAGGAAATAAAATTTTGACAAAATTTTCTAAAGAACTAAATTTTGCCAAAATTTTCTATAGAAATAAAATGTTGTTGAAATTTTCTTTAGAGAAAAAATGTTGACAAAATTTTCCATTGAAATAAAATATTGACAAAATTCTCTTCTTCTAGTTCAATTCGGATGTGAAAAGAGAATTCTAATGAAAATCAGCCATTTGGCTTCTATATTGACTAGCTTTTAGTTGACCATTTAATTACATTAGTGTTTTTTTTTTTGGTTTTTTTTATTTAGTTTGAATAAAATTGCAACATCAATTTTAAAATTTTATGATTTTCATTTTTTTCTGTAGTATTTGGTAAATATAGTTTTTTGTTCTCTTAAAATATTTTTTTTTAATTTACATACATACATGAAGACTTAAAGTACACTTAAATTAAATTTAAAAAAAGTTTATATTATTTGAGTAGATATCAATTAATTGAGTAACAATTTATATAAAAATAATAATTTTATGTGAATGGGATGGCAATTATAATAAAAAGTGAAAAGAAATACGAAACAAAGCAAAATAATTAAAACATTTTGCCCAAGGTTTATCACGAAAAGCTTATAGAATATTGTGAATTTAAGCCTGAGGGAATGCTTATTAATGGGGGAAAGAAATCTTAAATATTTACTATAATAAAATTAACAAAATTTATAAACTGATGATTTAAGATATTTTTGTTGAAACCAAGCTTCAACTCATAGATAAGGAATATAAATCAATGAAAATATATTTTTGAGAATTATGATGGTAACTTGTCATTTAATTTTTTTATGGCTATATTGTTTTTAAAGTAAAATATATTTGTACCTGAAATATAGATAAATTGAATTCGATATTAGAATTTTAAAAACTCTAATTTGATCCCACTTTATGCAACCCCAAAAATTTCTGGGAAATTCATTCGGCTATATTGTTTAGAAAATTCCAGAAAATGCTACATTATTATGGTCAAATGTGAGATATCCCATTTTCACCTAAGAAACTCCGTCTTTGTTTTCTTGTAAATTAGATTCATTTAGGTAATCGCAGTCAAGGAATGTGATCACCGCAAACATGTTTAAAGAGAAAAAAAATTATTTATGGATGGTGAACATGGAACATTTTAGCCACAAAAATAATGTGTTCTCGGCAAACATAAAATGTTTGCCGAAATCAAATACATAATTTCCCTGAAAATAACATGGCTGCGACAAACATTCAATTTTGTTTAATTTTTGATTAATAAATAAATAAAGACGGACGGACAGATGGGCAACAAGAAATAGCTCCAGACTCCAAAGTCGATCAGTATGTTATATAGCGCTTAGGACCATGATTTATGATTTTCCCACAAAAAAATAATTCATTTCTCCGAAACGAAATTTCAGACCAACGAAGAAAAATAATTATTCCTGCTACCCATTGCCATATTTGTCCCCAAGAAACTTTGATTGGCCAGAATGAAATAATTTTAAGAATAAAAGAAAATTTCATTGCGACCAAAGAAATCAAATTTTCCGTGTAACTTTTCATACAAGTCAACATCATTTAATTATAGCTCCTAAGAGTCCATGTTAAATTTTTTTAACGTTCTTGTCTCAATTATGAAAAATATTTCTATTTGCAACACAAATAAATTTTAATATTTAAAAGAAAAAAAAAAAAAACATTAGCGTATGAAAAGTATTGACTATTATGCTTTCAAGAAAATTAATCATTTTTAATATTTATTTCTTCCTAGGCAATAATATAATTATTGCAATTATCTCTTATGCAAAAATATATCTAGTTGCTATACAAATATATTTTAGTAGTTAAAAAAACAAATTGGGTTTTACAAAAATTTGAAAAAAATAGTTTTCCAGCAAATTACAACTTTGTCACCATCACGTAATAATACAATCCCACGGCGGCGGGTTCTACGCACCGGATTGACCCGATGGATACCAGCCATCGGCCAGCGGCTGCCACCTCAGTGTACGTGTTGTCTCGTCCATTTTTTCGTGTTGGAGAAGGTGCATCCCGGGGAGCCTTCTCCGCCTGCTTTTGGTCCGAGCCGGGATAGAGGAAAACCCCGGACCATGGTACTGTGCCGTCTGCCGAAATCGAATTCACCATCGCTCGGTTTCGGTGAGGTGTAACCGGTGCATGGAATGGGTGCACTTCCGGAATTGCTCCGGCCTAACATCGCTGCGGGAGTATAGTCAAACTGACTTCGTGGCAGGATGCTGTGCCAATGACAGCAGCAGTGGGTCATCTGATTATGTGACCCCACCGACTTCTCCCGCACAACAATATTCTCCGCCGCAGCATCTTACACCGAATATTGTTGTACCAGTTCCGGAGAGTGCATCATTTTTGCAATTTAATTGCAACGGGCTCCGTGGTAAGATTAGTGAGATCGTAGACTTTATGAATCGGAAAAGGATAAGGGTCGCGGCGATCCAGGAAACAAAGCTGAATCCCACCTGCAGCCTACGACATTGTGATGGGTACAATGTCCTACGGAAGGATCGCACAAGAAATGGAGGTGGTGGCCTGGCTTTCATATTACACCGTTCCGTGCAGTATAGACCTATCACGCTTGTGCTAGACACTAATGACCCGTACATGGAATGTATGGGGGTAGCAGTTAAGTGTGGGGCTGCCGAGATAGAGCTATACAATGTGTACATACCGCCGGTTGGTAGCTGTGCTCCTGGTTATAGCCCAAACATTGAGTGGTTGTTGAGCGGGCATAACCGATTGGTTCTAGGAGATTTTAATGCCCACCATGAACTCTGGCATTCTCTCCTGGGTAATGACCAGAGGGGCATAGCTTTGGCAGAGCAGATAGACGACTCCACATTTTGCACGGTGAACGAAGAGGCCCCCACGAGAATTATGGGTGACTGCAGCAGTTCGCCAGACTTATCGTTAGCATCGCCTGGTCTGATAAATGACGTCTCCTGGCAACCCGTCATTTCATTGGGTTCGGACCACCTCCCCATAATTCTCACCATCAACCGACCCTCCGATTTCATAACCTCTGAACGCCGGACGTTTATTAATCAAAAGAAAGCCAACTGGGAAGGCTTCAGAGAATACACCGATCGCCGCTTCAGTGAGCTCCCGTCCCCCTCACATGTTCATGTTGCCCAGAGGGAGTTCCGGGACATCATCAACGCAGCAGCCGCTCGCTTCATACCCGCTGGTCGAATTGCCCAGGTGAGGCCCAACTTCCCAGCCGAAGCGGCGGGACTCGCAGACGAGCGTGATGAACGCCGTCGTGCTAACCCTGCTGATCCTAGAATCAGAGAACTAAATCTAGAGATTAGTAAGATAGTCGACGAGCACAAGCGGAACACTTGGTTAGAGCACCTGAAGCAATGTAACTTAGGAACAGGAACTGGTAAATTGTGGTCAACAGTTAGAGCCCTCTCGAACCCCTCCACAAGGGATGATGGGATTTCAGTCACATTTGGCGACGTGACTGTGACTGATCCGAAGAGGTGCGCCAAATACTTCAACCGACAGTTTGTCGAGCATCCCGAGAGTGATAGAGCGAAAAGGAGAGCCACCCGTCGTGTACGTGGTCTCCGAGCCGATGACACACCACAATTTACTGCAGTCGAAGTTACCAATGTCATCAACAGCGCGAAACCATCTAAGGCGCTGGGCCCTGACGGAATTTCAATGCTAATGCTGAAGCATCTGGGAATACTGGGAGTTGAGTACCTGACCAGACTCGTCAATTTGTCTTTGGAATCACACATTATACCCGATGTCTGGAAAATGGGAAGGGTGATTCCACTACTGAAACCGGGCAAAGATTCGAGCAAAGGTGAATCGTACAGACCGATATCCCTTCTGTCGCCAGTAGCCAAGACACTTGAGGCATTACTCCTCCCCAGCCTTGTGGAGAATTTTCCAGCTGCCCACCATCAACATGGATTCCGTAAGGTACATAGTACGACAACAGCCTTACATGCCATTTCGACACATATTAATAAGGGACTTAACCAGCCCAGGCCGTGTCACAGGACGGTCCTCGTGGCGCTTGACCTATCGAAAGCATTCGATACGGTCAACCATGCCACATTATTTGAGGACATCGAGAATACGTCCCTACCGGCAGGAGCGAAGCGTTGGGTGCTGAATTATATGTGTGGACGCCAGTCGTACGTGGAATTCAGGGACAGAAAGTCAAGACCGCGTAGAGTTAAACAGGGAGTTCCCCAAGGTGGGGTGATATCTCCGGCACTGTTTAACCTCTACATGTCCTCGATTCCACCCCCTCCTGACGGCGTCGAGATTGTATCATATGCGGATGACTGTACAATCTTGGCATCTGGGCCCAATGTTGATGACATTTGCGATCGGTTGAACGTCTACATAGCTAATCTTACCAGTTATTTCACTGCGAGAAACTTGAGGATATCCCCCACCAAATCCTCAGCCACACTATTTACTACATGGACGGCAGAAGTGCGCAGGCAGTTGAATATCAGAGTCGATGGAGTAATAATTCCGACCTCAAATTACCCCAAGATTCTTGGGGTCACATTCGACAGCCTTTTTAGGTCATCTGCCCATGCCACTGCAATTTGTAATAAGCTCCGTGGTAGAAACAAGGTCCTCAAGTCACTAGCCGGCAGTACTTGGGGTGCGGACAAAGAAACCTTGCTAACTACTTATAAGGCAATTGGCCGGTCAGTGGTAAACTATGCAGCGCCAGTGTGGACACCGCAGACCAGTGATACGCAGTGGAATAACATACAAACCTGCCAGAACGCTGCTCTTAGAACTGCGACTGGGTGTCTCCGCAGCACACCCCTGGATCACCTTTATGTGGAGACAAAGATCATCCCTGTGCGAAGACACAACTACATGTTGTCAAAGCAGTATCTCCTGGGTTGTTATCGCAGTAATCATCCAAACCACCATCTTATGGATATACAACCACCACCCAGGAACGTAAGGGTTGATATACATAATCTAGAGCGCGAGATCCAGTGCTATAAAAGAGAGCCTCTAGATCAAGCAGCGTACCAGGCAGGTTTGAACAGGATTCATGAGGATACTGTAGCTGAAGCGGTGAGAAGCTACAAGGTTAATCCTGTTCTTGGAGTCCGACCACCGCCCATAGCACCGGAGGAAAGAGACCTCCCACGGCAGACTAGGGTAGTTTTGGCCCAATTAAGATCAGGCAAGTGCAGCCGCCTCAATTCCTACTTATCGGTGATTGATAGCAGCGTAGCTGACGTTTGTCCAATTTGCAACTAAGGGCCACACGACACGCGTCATCTTTTCTCCTGCCCAGCCAAACCAACCCGACTTACCACCAGATCACTCTGGACACACCCCATCTTAGTCGCAGAGTTCCTTGATCTGCCAACAAGCTGATGTACCAAGCGTATAACATGAAATGGATGAGATCACAATAAACTGTTACAACAACAACAACATTATGGTCATTATGATTTGTTCCTATGAAAACATGTATATACTTGCAATGCAAATATAATTAAAAGGTTGCAAAACTAGTATGTGTTACAAAAGATATTTTTTTAGATATAAAATGTTGAAAAAATTTTCTAAAGAAATACAAATTTTCACAAAATTTTCTATATAAATAAAATCTTGACCAAATTTTCTATAGAAATACAATTTTGACAAAATTTTTAATAGAAATAAAATTTTGACAAAATTTTCTATAAAAATAAAATTTTGACCAAATTTTCTATAGAAGTTAAATTTTAACAAAATTTTCTATAGAAATAAAATTTTGGCAAAATTTTCGGTAGAAATAAAATGTTGCCAAAATTTTTTATAGAAATAAAATTTTGACAAAATTTTCTATGAAAACAAAATTTTGACAATACTTTTTCAAGAAATAAAATTTTGCCAAAATTTTCTATAGAAATAAAAATTGTGCAAAATTTTTCTATAGAAATAATATTTGATAAAATTTTATATAGGAATAAAATTTAGCCAAAATTTTTTATAGAAACAAAATTTTGCCATAAAAAAAATAAAATAACGAAAAAATTGTCTATAGAAATAAAATATTGACAAAATTTTCTATGGAAATAAAATTATGACAAAATTTTCTATGGATATAAAATTAAAAAAAAAAAATTCTTTAGCAATAAAATTTTAGTAAAATTTTCTTTAGCAATAACATTTTTACAAAATTTTCTATTGAAATAAAATTTTGACAAAATTTTCTATAGAAATAAAATTTTGACAAAAATTTCTATAGAAATAAAATTTTGACAAAATTTCCTATAGAAATAAAATTTTGACAAAATTTCCTATAGAAATAAAATTTTGAAAAAAAAATCGATAAATATAAAATTTTGACAAAATTTTCTATAGAAATAAAACTTTGAAAAAAAATCGATAGGTATAAAATTTTGACAAAGTTTTCTATAGAAATACAATTTTGAAAAAAAATCGATAAATATAAAATTTTGACAAAATTTTCGATAAACATAAAATTTTGCCAAAATTTTCTATAGAAATAAAATTTTGCCAACATTTCCTATAGTTATACAATTTTGCCAAATCATCTATAAAAAGCAAATTTTGCAAAAATTTTCTGTAGAAATAATATGTTAGCAAAATTTTCTATAGAAATAATATGTTAACAAAATTTTCTATAGAAATAAAATTTTGCCCAAATTTTCTATAGATATAAAATTTTGCCAAAATTATCTATAGAAATAAAATTTTGACATGAATGTCTATAGAAATACAAATATTGACAAAATTTTCAATAGAAATAAAATTTTGACAAAATTTTCTATATATATATATAATTTTGACAAAATTTAGAAAAAAAAATTCTTTAGCAATAAAATTTTGACAAAATTTTCTATGGAAATAAAATTTTATCAAAATTTTCTATAGAAATAAAAATTTGACAAAATTTTCGATAGAAATAAGAATTTGACAAAATTTTCTATTGAAATAAAATTTTCACAAAGTTTTCTATAGAAATAAAATTTTTAAAAATATTTCGATAGACATAAAATTTTGCCAAAATTTTCTATAGAAATAAAATTTTCCCAAATTTTCTATAGATATAAAATTTTGCCAAAATTATCTATAGAAATAAAATTTTGACATGAATGTCTATAGAAATAAAAATATTGACAAAATTTTCAATAGAAATAAAATTTTGACAAAATTTTCTATAGAAATAAAATTTCGTCAAAATTTTCTATAGAAATAAAAATTTTACAAAATTTTCTATAGAAATAAAGATTTGACAAAATTTTCTATTGAAATAAAATTTTCTATAGAAATAAAATTTTGAAAAAAAAAAAAATCGATAGATATAAAATTTTGACAAAATTTTCTAAAGAAATAAAATTTTGAAAAAAATTTCGATAGACATAAAATTTTGAAATAATATTTTGACAAAATTTTATAAAGAAATAATTTTTTTCCAAAATTTTCTATAGAAATAAAGTTTTGACAAAATTTTCTATAGATATAAAATGTTCGCAAAATTTTCTATAGAAATAAAATTTTGACAAAATTTTCTGTAGAAATAATATGTTGACAAAATTTTCTATAGAAATGACACTTTGACAAAAATTTCTGTAGGAATAATATGTTGACAAAATTTTCAATAGAAATAAAATTTTGACAAAATTTTCTATAAAAATAAAATTTTGACAAAATTTTCTATGGAAATAAAATTTTGACAAAACTTTTTAAAGAAATAAAATTTGGCAAAATTTTTCTATAGAAATTTTGCAAAAATTTTTTGTAGAAATAATATTTGACAAAATTTTATATAGAAATAAAATTTAGCCAAAATTTTCTATATTAATAAAATTTTGCCATAAAAAATAAAATAACGAAAAAATTTTATATATAAATAAAATTTTGATAAAATTTTCTATATAAATAAAATTTTGATAAAATTTTCTATAGAAATAAAATTTTGCCAAAATTTTCTATAGAAATAAAATTTTGCCAAAATTTTCTATAGAAATAAAATTTTGACAAAATTTTCTATAGAAAAAAAATTTTGACAAAATTTTCTCTAGAAATAAAATTTTCTACAAAACTAAAATTTTTACAATATTTTCTATAGAAATAAAATTGTGCCAAAATTTTCTATAGAAATAAAATTGTGCCAAAATTTTCAAAGAAATAAAATTGTGAAAAAAAATCGATAGATATAAAAATTTGACAAAATTTCTCTAGAAATTAAATTTTAAAAAATTTTCGATAGACATAAAATTTTGGCAAAATTTTCTATAGAAATAAAATTTTGCCAAAATTTTCTATAGATATAAAAGTTTGCCAAAATTTTCTATCGAAATAAAATTTTGCCAAAATTTTCTATAAAAATAAAATTTTGCCAAAATTTTCTATAGAAATAAAATTTTGCCTAAATTTTCTATAGATATAAAATTTTGCCAAAATTATCTATAGAAATAAAATTTTGCCAAAATTTTCTGTAGAAATAATATTTTGACAAAATTTTCTATAGAAATAAAATTTTGCCACAATTTCCTATAGAAATAAAATTTTGAAAAAAAATTCCGATAGACATAAAATGTTGACAAAATTTTCTATAGAAATAAAATTTTGCCAAAATTAAATATAGAAAGAAAATTTTGCAAAAAATTTCTGTAGAAATAATAAGTTAACAAAATTTTCTATAGAAATAAAATTTTGCCAAAATTTTCTATAGAAATAAAATTTTGCCAAAATCTTCTATAGATATAAAATTTTGCCAAAATTATCTATGGAAATAAGATTTTGCCAAAATTTTCTGTAGAAATAATATTTTGACAAAATTTTCTATAGATATAAATTATTGCCAATATTTCCTTTGGAAATAAAATTTTGACAAAATTTTCTGTATAAATTACATTTTCACAAAATATCATTTTGACAAAATTTTCTATAAAAATAAAATTTTGACCAAATTGTCTATGGATATTTTTGCAAAAAATGGTTTTTCTATAGAAAATTTTGTCCATTTGCTAACAAAAAATATATATTCCTGGTGACAAGCAATTTCTTGTCTATTCTATTAAAAAAAAATATTTGCCTTGATTATATTCCTTATCTACTTGCCGCTTCCCGCATTTCTATATACAAAAACTATTTTTTTTTTTTTCTATAAAAAATTTTAACAAAATTTGATTGCTAAAGAAAAATATTTTGTCAAAAATTTATTTCTATAGAAAATGTTGTCAAAATTTTATTTCTATAGAAAATTTTGACATAAGTTTATTTCTATAGAAAATTTTAGAAAAATTTTATTTTATAGAAAATTTTGTCAACGCCTTATAGAAAATTTTCTGATAATTTTATTTCTATAGAAAGCTTAGTCAAAATTTTTTTTTAGAACATTTTTATTTCTATAAAAAAATTTTAACAAAATTTGATTTCTATAAAAAAATTTTGTCAAAATTTTATTTCTATAGAAAAGTTTTGTCAAAATTTTATTTCTATAAAAAAGATTTGTCAAAATTTTAGTTCTATAGAAAATTTTCCCAAAATTTTATTTCTACAGAAAATTTCGTCATAATTTTATTTTTATAGAAAATTTTAGAAAAATGTTATTTTATAGAAAATTCTGTCAACACCTTATAGAAAATTCTCTGACCATTTTAGTTTTATAGAAAGCTTAGTCAAAATTTTTTTCTATAGAAAATTTTGGCAAAATTCTATTGCTATAGAAAATTTTGCTAAAGTTTATTTATACAGGACATTTTGTCAAAAATGTCTATAGCAAATGTTATTAATAGTTTATTTATATAGAACATTTTGTCAAGATTTTATTTCTATAGAAAAAGATTGGTAAAATGTTATTTCTACATAAAATTTTGCCAAAATCTTCTATAGATATAAAATTTTTCCAAAATTATCTATGGAAATAAAATTTTGCCAAAATTTTCTGTAGAAATAATATTTTGACAAAATTTTCTATAGATATAAATTATTGCCAATATTTCCTTTGGAAATAAAATTTTGACAAAATTTTCTGTAGAAATAATATTTTGACAAAATTTTCTATAGATATAAATTATTGCCAATTTTGCCAAAATCTTCTGTTGACAAAATTTTCTATAAAAATAAAATTTTGACCAAATTGTCTATGGAAATTTTTGCAAAAATGGTTTTTCTATAGAAAATTTTGTCCATTTGCTAACAAAAAATATATATTCCTGGTGACAAGCAATTTCTTGTCTATTCTATTAAAAAAAATATATTTGCCTTGATTATATTCCTTATCTACTTGCCGCTTCCCGCATTTCTATATACAAAAACTATAGGTTTCTACAATTTTTTAGCAACAACACTAAACATTAGCAACACATTTTAGGGCTTTTTTTTCACATAATGTCTTTTTGATTTAGATAATATAGGAATTATTCTTCGATGATATATAGCTTAAAACTTAAGGCTAGAGTAAAAATTTTAAGGACTTAGTTACTATTCGATTGATGTACGGTTTTTGGACCAACACTGAAAAGTTTTGACAACAGGCACTCGAAAGCATTTTGTCACTTAACCAAAACTCGTGATACGTTCAGCTGGTTTGATCAAAGGTTTCTCAGAATGCACAGTGGGACTGATAGTGGAGGATAAGTTACCCATGCTACTCGAGGTGGTACGGGTGGAGTATTGACTCTGACGCTGGTGGGTGGAGCCTTCACGGACAGATGAATATCTAAAGCAAAATAATAAAAACAAATGGGATTATTACGATTTAAGACGAAAAAATAGAATATTACACACAAAAATACATATAACAGAGACCCAAGCATATAAGAAAAAATATATTAATAAAAAAAAAATAATAATAATAAATAAATAAATCGTTTACGAGTCAATATTAGTTTTTTTTTTCTTAAATTACTAGGTTATTTATTTTAAATTAGAGGGTTATCAACAAAGCTTTTATTTTTTGTATATTATTTTATTTACTATAAATTAAAGGGTTATCCACAAAGTTTTAATTTCTTATATATGTTTGTGTAGTTTATTGACTATAAAGGGTTATCTACACAGTTGTGTGTGTTTGTTTTAACCATATCCACTTTATTTTTAGTTTATCCCTGTTTACCAATACCGTGATTATTTTTTCTTTTAGTTATTTACTAACAAAATGTTTTTGTTGTTTTTGGTTTTTGGTTTTTGTTTTATTTTTACCTTTACTTTAATTTAAGATGTTTGTCTATTTTCAAAATTTTAATGGATTTGGTGTTGTCATTGGCATAGTAAAGATTTTCGATTTTTGAGTTGTTACCGAATTCAAGGAATTTGTGGAATTCGTAGAATTAGACTTCGGTGTTCCAGGACTCTTACAATATCTTTCGAGAGAGAATATACACAAATATGTTTATATAATATAAACTTCTGAATATTAATATTAATGATACATTTTGTGGCCCAATAAATAAGAAAGAGGTTAATAGAGTGAAATACATTTTGGCTTATTATAAAATAGAATATGACCTCAAAGAAAAAATATTTTTCCCTGGAATGAAATTTCATACAAAGGAAATTGTTCTTTGCCCAGAAAAAAAATATCACCAACATTTATTCAATTAAAATTAAATTGAATTTTAAAAATTATTCGATTAACATATTAATTTATTCAGTTACTTTTTAATTAAAATAAAAATTAATCACAAAAAATTAATTGTATTAATTAATGTTTTAATTGGATCAAATTGATTAAAAAAAATCCTATGATTTTCCATAACTGAAGGCAAAAATTATTATTTATTTCTATAGAAAACTTGGTGAAATGTTATTTCTATAGAAACTTTTGTCAATAGTTTATTTCTATAGCAAATGTTGTTTTTTATTATAGAAAATTTTGTCAAAATTTTATTTCTATAGAAAAAAAAATGGTAAAATTTTATTTCTATATAAAATTTTCTCATAATTTTGTTTTTATAAAAAAAATTTAACAAAATTTGATTTCTATTGAAAATTTTGTCAAAATTTTATTTTGTATAGAAATTTTATCAAAATTTTATTTCTGTAGAAAATTTTCTCATAATTTTGTTTCTATAAAAAATTTTAACAAAATTTGATTTCTATAGAAAATTTTGTCAACATTTTAATTTGTATAGAAATTTTAACAAATTTTTATTTCTATAAAAAATTTAAACAAAATTTGATTGCTAAAGAAAAATTTTGTCAAAATTTTATTTCTATAGAAAAGTTTTATCAAAATTTTATTTCTATAGAAAATTTTGGCAAAATTTTATTTCTATAGAAAATTTTGACATAAGTTTATTTCTATAGAAAATTTTAGAAACTTTTTATTTTATAAAAAATTTTGTCAACACCTTATAGAAAATTTTCTGATAATTTTATTTCTATAGAAAGCTTAGTCAAAAAAAATTTTTTAGAAAATTTGCCAAAGTTTATTTATATAGACAACTTGCCAAAAATTTCTATAGCAAATGTTATTTATCAAATTTTATCAAATTTTTATTTCTATAAAAAATTTTTAACAAAATTTGATTTCTATAGAAAAATTTTGTCAAAATTTTATTTCTATAGAAAAGTTTAGTCAAAATTTTATTTCTATAGAAAAGATTTGTCAAAATTTTAGCTATATAGAAGATTTTCTCAAAATTTTATTTCTATAGAAAATTTCGTCATAATTTTATTTCCATAGAAAATTTTAGAAAAATTTTATTTTATAGAACATTTTGTCAACACTTTATAGAAAATTTTCTGACCATTTTAGTTTTATAGAAAGCTTAGTCAAAATTTTTTTCTATAGAAAATTTTGGCAAAATTCTATTGCTATAGAAAATTTTGGCAAAATTCTATTGCTATAGAAAATTTTGCTAAAGTTTATTTATACAGGACATTTTGTCAAAAATGTCTATAGCAAATGTTATTAATAGTTTATTTATATAGAAAATTTTGTCAAGATTTTATTTCTATAGAAAAAAATTGGTAAAATGTTATTTCTACATAAAATTGTCTCATAATCTTGTTTATATAAAAAAATTTTAACAAAATTTGATTTCTATTCAAAATTTTGTCAAAATTTTATTTTGTATAGAAATTTTATCAAAATTTTATTTCTGCAGAAAATTTTCTCATAATTTTGTTTCTATAAAAAAATTTTAACAAAATTTGATTTCTATAGAAAATTTTGTCAAAATTGTATTTTGTGTAGAAATTTTATCAAATTCTTATTTCTTTAAAAAAATTTTAACAAAAAATTTTGTCAAAATTTTATTTCTACAAAAAATTTTAACCAAATTTTATTTCTATAGAAAATTTTTGTCAAAATTTTATTTCTATAGAAAATTTTGTCGAAATTTTATATCTAAAGAAAATTTTGTCATAATTTTATTTCGATAGAAAATTTTAGCAAAATTTTATTTTATAGAAAATTTTGTCAACACTTTATAGAAAATTTTCTGACAATTTTAGTTTTATAGAAAGCTTAGTCAACATTTTTCTGAAGAAAATTTTGGCAAAATTCTATTGCTATAGAAAATTTTGCCAAAGTTTATTTATACAGAACATTTTGTCAAAAATTTCCATAGCAAATGTTATTAATAGTTTATTTTTATAAAAAATTTTGTCAAAATTTTATTTCTATAGAAAAAAAAAATTGGTAAAATTTTATTTCTATATAAAATTTTGTCATAATTTTGTTTTTATAAAAAACAAACTAACTAAAAAAAATTGTATAGCAATTTTATCAAAATTTTATTTCTGTAGAAAATTTTCTCATAATTTTGTTTCTATAAAAAATTTTAACAAAATTTGATTTTGTATAGAAATTTTATCAAATTCTTAGTTCTTTAAAAAAATTTTAACAAAATTTGATTCCTATAGCAAAATTTTGTCAAAATTTTTTTTCTATAGAAAAGTTTTGTCAAAATTTTTTTCTATAGAAAAGTTTTGTCAAAATTTTATTTCTATAGAAAATGTTGTCAAAATTTTATTTCTATAGAAAATTTTGTCAACACCTCATAGAAAATTTTCTGATTTTTTTATAGAAAGCTTAGTCAAAATTTTTTTCTATAGAAAATTTTGGCAAAATTCTATTGCTATAGAAAATTTTGCCAAAGTGTATTTATACAGGACATTTCGTCAAAAATGTTTATAGCAAATGTTATTAATAGTTTATTTCTATATAAAATTTTGTCAAAATTTTATTTCTATAAAAAAAATTGGTAAAATGTTATTTCTATATAAAGTTTTCTAATAATCTTGTTTTTATAAAAAAAAAAATTAACAAAATTTGATTTCTATTGAAAATTTTGTCAAAATTTTATTTTGTATAGAAATTTTATCAAAATTTTATTTCTATAAAAATTTTTCTCATAATTTTGTTTCTATAAAAAATTTTCTCATAATTTTGTTTCTATAAAAAATTTTAACAAAATTTGATTTTTTAGTGTAATTTGATGATTTTAGTGTAAATTCAAACGTAGTGGCGAGCAAGTCACAACAGAACCACCAGTTTCAAAATGTAAATTTCATATTAGTTTTTGTAATATTTTAATATACAATTGTCTTTTTGTTTGGTTAATTTGTGTAAATTTTTCCTTCTTTTGTTAAAGTGAATTTCCCTGAAGACGGACAACGATGGTGTTCGAAATATTGGAAAGAAAATAAAAATAAAACACTATAAAAAAACTAAGATTTTATTTTGTTTTATTAGTACATGACCTCAAGCCTTACAAACTCTACAAAAAATTTGATTTCTATAGAAAATTTTGTCAAAATTTTATTTTGTATAGAAATTTTATCAAATTTTTATTTCTACAAAAAATTTAAAAAAAAAATTGATTTCTATAAAAAAATTTTGTCAAAATTTTATTTCTATAGAAAAGTTTTGTCAAAATTTTATTTCTATAGAAAAATTTTGTCAAAATTTTATTTCTATAGAACATTTTAGAAAAATTTTATTTTATAGAAAATTTTGTCAACACCTTAGAAAATTTTCTGATAATTTTATTTCTATAAAAAGCTTAGTCAAAATTTTTTTTTAGAAAATTTTGGCAAAATTCTATTGCTATTGTTATTTATCAAATTTTTATTTCTTTAAAAAATTTTAACAAAATTTGATTTCTATAGAAAAATTTTGTCAAAATTTTATTTCTATAGAAAATGTTGTCAAAATTTTATTTCTATAGAAAATGTTGTCAAAATTTTGTTTCTATAGAAAATTTTCTCACAATTTTATTTCTATAGAAAATTTTGTCATAATTTTATTTCTATAGAAAATTTTAACAAAATTTGATTTTATAGAAAATTTTGTCAGCACCTTATAGAAATTTTTCTGACAATTTTATTTCAATAGAAACTTAGTCAAATTTTTTTTTTAGAAAATTTTTGAAAAATTCTATTGCTATAAAAAATTTTGCCAAAGTTTATTTATGTAGAAAATTTTGTCAAAAATTTCTTATTAATAGTTATTTATAGTTTATTTGTATAGAAAATTTTGTCAGAATTTTATATCTATAAAAAAATTGGTAAAATTTTATTTCTATATAAAATATTCTCATAGTTTTGTTTTAATAAAAAATTTTAACAAAATTTGATTTCTATAGAAAATTTTCTCATAATTTTGTTTCTATAAAAAAGGTTTAATAAAATGTGATTTCTATAGAAATTTTTGTTAAAATTTTAGTTCTATAGCAAATTTTGGCAAAATTTTATTTCTACAGAAAATTTTGTCAAGATTTTATTTCTATAGAAAATTTTGTCAAAATTTTATTTCTGTAGAAAATTTTGTCAAAATTTTTATTTCTGTAGAAAATTGTGTCAACATTTTATTTCTATAGAAAATTTTGTTAAAATTTTATTTCTGTAGAAAAATTTAAAGAATGGGCTGGAAGTTTCAAAAAGTGCGGAATTGCATACCGATGCCCAAACAAAGTTCAAATGGAATAAGCTTATGGCCCGTTACCGAATTTGGGTTTCTCCGCTGAGAAGCCATTCCAAATTGAGCAGTTTGTGACCCAACAAAATGACATGCTAAGGAGGTCAGCTGCAAATGTACACCTTCGATTGGTCGCCAGAACTCAATCACCGCCGATGGTAATGGTGTATGCTGCCTTAGCAGCCTATCCGTGGATCCAATATAATATGCCGAATATTGTAGGGAAATTTTCCTAAAGAAAGTTTTCAAGCCCTGGGCATACAAAAATTTCGGTCGCAGATCATGGACATTTCAACAGGACACACCATGCGTCAAGGCCAGAGGAGGTTCCTGGCTTCATTTATAACGCATAATGACTTCCAAAATCTTCGGATTTCAATCCGTTGGACTTTTGAGCTTGGGGCAGTTTTAAGAGTAAGATTGGTAACAAAAATACCAAAGAGTCGATTATCTCGAGACGACGGCAAATTTTCAATCTAATTTCTGGTTTAGGATACGAGCTTCAAATACCAAAATACAATTTTGCTATAATTGACAAGAACTAATTTTAAAAAATGTTTGAATGTTAAGTTTGTTTTTTTTTTGTCTAAAATGGTCCGACTTAAGCAAAGTTAAATATTTTGTGTAGGTATTAGTGGTGGTTTATGAACTAAAAGAAAAAGAAACAAAAATTGAGCAAATTCCAATTAAAATGGGATGGGACAAAAACAGGATAATTTACAAAGGACACAAAAAAATATATCCCTCAATTTTGTGCTCAAGGTATATTTTTAATGAAAAAATAAAACTCTGCTATTTTGATTAGAAATATTTTTACTTTTGGTAAAAAATAAAAAAATATTTTATTTTCACCTGTTTTACAAACTATTGCAAATATGATGTTTCTTTTTAAAATTAACTTTTTTATGAAAAACTAGCAACAGATATTGAGCAAAATCTAAGACAGGAATGGAATTCTGTGATATATTTTTTGTTTAAAAGTCCTCAAAATACCACCAAGATGGCCAAAAAGTAAAATATGTGAAAATTTTACATGTAGAGACCTGTCAGTAGGGTTCCGACCCACCCATGGTCTCAAAAATTTGGATCACTACTTGGTCAATATCTCGACTCTAACCATACAAAATTTCAAAGAGTAATCTATAACCGTTCCCAATTGACGGCATCAATTTGTATGAGAGGTACGTGAAGGAGTGGTTCGATCGAAACCAAACTTCGCATTTGTCTTAGTTTTGACCATCAAAGTTTCGCATTTCTATGGTATTTGAGAGAAGCGGCGACAAAAACTGCATGATATTAGAGACATTTTCGTCATGACTGCCACCTACTGTCGCAGTTTCGCTTGACAGTTTCGTTCTCTTGTTTTCTTAATACTCTCTAGAGAGCCAATTTGAATAAATTTAAACTGATTCTAAAAGTTGTATTTCCGGTATTTCTGAGAAAAAAAAACATTATACCACTTTACATATCATCCACCCTGTATGTTGTCTTTTCGTTACAATCCCTTTGAGGTTAAGTTTAATTTTAGTGAGAGTGAGAAATTGTACAACAAATTTACAATACAACATCAAATCGAACACTGCCAGTCTTACAAGATAAATTGTCACAACCTCCATATCACAACGAACATCTTCGAAATGAAAATTTAGAAAAAAAAACTTCGTAACGAACTAATCTCCAAAGGATTTGGTCAAACTTCATGAGAATGATAGTTGGAGGCATTGGAGGAGAGTGCCCGTCTTATCATAATCATTTGTTTGATTTGTATGGAAACTTCGAGGAAACGTCGACGAACCATAGACTGGGCAAGTGTTGTACTATTGGTGTTACGAGAATGACGTTCCCGGCATGTACTAAATAATAATACAGGAAACAGAAAAATTAAAGAAAATAAAATTTTTAAATAAAAATCTAAGAAAAAACAAGTATATACGGCCGTAAGTTCGGCCAGGCCGAAGCTTATGTACCCTCCACCATGGATTGCGTAGAAACTTCTACTGAAGACTATCATCCGCAATCGAATTACTTGGGTTGCGGTAACACTTGCCGATGGCAAGGTATCTAAAAACTTCCTGACACCGTAATATATACCACATAATCCATACGTGGTATATATTAAACTAAAAAAGGTCGATTAAATACGTATATAATTAAGTTTAAAGTTTCTATAGAAATAAAATTTTCACAAAATAAAATTTTGACAACATTTTCTATAGAAGTAAAATTTGGAAAAGATTTTCTATAGAAATAAAATTTTAACAAAATTTTCTATAGAAATAAAATTTTGACAAAATTTTCTATAGAAATAACATTTAGACAAAATTTTCTATAGAAATAACATTTTGACAAAATTTTCTATAAAAATAAAATTTTGCTAGATTATTTTTGGCTCGAGTGGCAACCATGATTATGAACCGATATGGACCAATTTTTGTGTGATTGGGGATCGGCTATATATAAATATAGACCGATATGGACCAATTTTGACATGGCTATTAGCGGCCTTATACTAACACAACTTTGCAAATTTCAACCGGATCGGGTGAATTTTGCTCCTCCAAGAGGCTCCGGAGATCAAATCTGAGGAACGGTTTATATGGGGGCTATATATAATTATGGACTGATATGGACCAATTCTTGCGTGTTTGTTAGAGACCACATTCTAACACCACGTTCCAAATTTCGACCGGTTCGGATGAATTTTGCTCCTCCAAGTGGCTCCGGAGGACAAATCTGGAGAACGGTTTATATGGGGACTATATATAATTCAGGACCGATATGGACCAATACTTGCATGGTTATTAGAGACTATATACTAACACCACGTTCCAAATTTCAACCGGATCGGATGAATTTTGCTCCTCTAAGAGGCTCCGGAGGTCAAATCTGGGGTTCGATTTATATGGGGGCTATATGTAATTATGGACCGATATGGACCAATTTTTCCACGGTTGTTAGAGACCATAAACTAATACCATGTACCAAATTTCAACCGGATCGGATGAATTTTGCTTCTCTTAGAGGATCCGCAAACCAAATCTGGGGATCGGTTTATATGGGGGCTATATATAATTAGGGACCGATATGGACCAATTTTGGCATGGTTGTTAGAGACCATATACTGATACCATGTACCAAATTTCAACCGGATCGGATGAATTTTGCTTCTCTTAGAGGATGCGCAAACCAAATCTGGGGATCGGTTTATATGGGGGCTATATATAATTAGGGACCGATATGGACCAATTTTGGCATGGTTGTAAGAGAACATATACTAACAGCACGTACTAACTTTTATCGGATGAATTTTGCTCCTCTAAGAGGCTCCGGAGGTCAAATCGGACAGGTTTATTTGGGGGCTATATATAATTATGGACCAATATGGACCAATTTTGGCATGTTTGTTAGAGACCATATACTAACAACACGTACCAAATTTCAACCGGATCGGATGAATTTTGCTACTCTAAGAGGCTCCGGAGGTCAAATCTGGTGATCGGTTTATATGGGGACTATATATAATTCAGGACCGATATGGACCAATACTTGCATGGTTATTAGAGACTATATACTAACACCACGTACCAAATTTCAACCGGTTCGGATGAATTTTGCTCCTCCTAGTGGCTCCGTAGGACAAATCTGGAGAACGGTTTATATGGGGACTATATATAATTCTCGACCGATATGGACCAATTCTTGCACGGTTGTTAGAGGCCATATACTGATACCATGTACCAAATTTCAACCGGATCGGATGAATTTTGCTTCTCTTAGAGGATCCGCAAACCAAATCTGGGGATCGGTTTATATGGGGACTATATATATTTAAGGACCGATATGGACCCATTTTGGCATGGTTGTTAGAGACCACATTCTAACACCACGTTCCAAATTTCAACCGGATCGGATGAATTTTGCTCCACTAAGAGGCTCCGGAGGTCAAATCTGGGGATCGGTTTATATGGGGGCTATATATAATTATGGTCCGATATGGACCAATTTTGGCACGGTTATTAGAGACCATATACTAACACTACGTACCAAATTTCCACCGGATCGGATGAATTTTGCTTCTCTTAGAGGATCCGGAGGACAAACCTGGGGATCGGTTTATATGGCGGCTATATATAATTATGGACCGATATGGACCAATTTTTTCATGGTTGTTAGAGACTATATGCTTACACCATGTACCAAATTTCAACCGGATCCGATCAATTTTGCTCCTCTAAGAGGCTCCGGAGGTCAAATCTGGGGGTCCGTTTATATGGAGGCTATACGTAAAAGTGGACTGATGTGGCCCATTTGCAATACCATCCGACCTACATCAATAGCAACTACTTTTGCCAAGTTTGAAGTCGATAGCTTGTTACGTTCGGAAGTTAGCGTGATTTCAACAGACGGACGGACATGCTTAGATCGACTCAGAATTTCACCACGACCCAGAATATATATACTTTAAGGGGTCTTAGAGCAATATTTCGATGTTTTATCCTATGGTGGAGGGTATAAAAATTCAAAAGGACGCCACATTGGTGTTTCTATTTCCATTAGAGGGAGAGAGAAAAGGAAGGAGATTTTGTTAACCTGACACTTACCTATTGGTGATCAATTGCTTAACCTTGCGTTTCATCACGAATAGCATGAATATCAGAAATCCTTGGACAGCATTACAGATATCAGCGGCATAGAAGATTTTAGCCCAGCTACTATTGGCCCCCACAAAATAGGAAATAATCTCCAGAGACCAGGTGACACCCATAACCAAAAATAAACGCAGGAAGAGACCAAACCTAGGAAAGAGGGAGAGAAAGAGCATACGCATTTTTCTTATTCCTCTATTTCAGTTTACAAAGGTGAGAGTTTCATGTCCTACTTATCCTTTTCCTTTTTTAAATTTCTGGTACTATCCTCTCTGGCCATGATACGGGCCATTTCCCTTTGAACTTTGTGTATTTTCATGGCGGTCATCACGAACATTATCACATTGGCCACTATGATAAACATGATGGGAATAAAGAAATAGATAAACCCAGCCCAGGTATTCACTATATTCCAGAATACAAAAAGCCACCATTAAATTATCTACTCCATGCCGTGGATTCATTAGCCATTCCACTTACTATTTATCCAACAATGTTCCACTCCTATTCCTGGTTTTAGTTCTTCTGCTATATCGGTATACTCCTGCATATACCATGTGACCATCAGGAATACGACCGGGATACCCCATGAATACAACGAATACATGATGAAACGTTTCTTCTCCAAGGACCTATTGATGCCACGTGTGCCACGGAAATTGTGCCATAAATCAAAGCTGATAACATTTAACCAGAAAAAGGCAGCCATGAAGAAATAATAGCAAGTATAACCTGTTGAATAAAATAGAAACGAAACGAATTGACTCATTATCCTTGACCTTTGGATCTGGGGGTTAGTTTGCCAATAACCCTTTCGCTAGGTTACTTACCTATAACCTTACATTCCACACTTGTCACATCCAAATTCACATGCAATGCAGCCAGGCTCATCAGTGAATAGCCCACAATGAGTCCCAGTAAATAGCACACAAGAGATTTGCCATGTTGATTACGCAGCTCTGGTATGGCCAAATATACAACGATTGTTAGAACCATAAACGGAATTGAGAACAACATGGCGTAGGCGTTGATAATTTTTACAGTGCCTCGAGCGGAGCTAATTTCACAATTGGCCGGGTTTAAATAATGCTTATTTGTGTCATTCACATCCACTGTGGTTAGCATGCAAAAGTCCTGTCGTGTTAGATAGAGATTGGTATCTTCCACATAGAGTGTACCATTCTGGAATGTGAAAAGGAAATGAGGAATAAATTGTGACGTTAACAAGTATTCGTCAAACGACAATCGTTCTGATTGTGTTTACATCCATTGAGAATACCAGCGAAAATTCTCATTGTCATAATAATCTTGGAGGTCACGTAGTTCAAAATAGTTTCGCAAGGTGATGTCCTATGAGGAAGGGAGCCACCGTGGTACAATGGTTAGAATGCCCGCTATGCAAACACAAGGTCGTGGGTTCGATTCCTGTTTCGACCGAACACCAAAAAGTTTTTCAGCGGTGGATTATCCCACCTCAGTAATGATGGTGACATTTCTGAGAGTTTCAAAGCTTCTCTAAGTGGTTTCACTGCAATGTGAAACGCCGTTAGGACTCGGCTATAAAAAGGAGGTCCCTTGTTATTGAGCTTAACATGGAGTCGGGCAGCACTCAGTGATAAGAGAGAAGTTCACTAATGTGGTATCACAATGGACTGAATAGTCTAAGTGAGCCTGATACATCGGGCTGCCACCTAATCTAACCTAACCTAACCATGAGGAAGGTATTTACTTCTCTGCCGCATTGCCAAGAGCTGAATTGTAAGCGCAGAAGAATTAAGAGCAATAAAAAATCCGAACCGAATTTTCAACGATCATCAAGGAACTGACTTTCTCATTAACGAACTACATTTCTCATCAACTAATCGCCGAACAGAAGTTCTCATAACCTATTGGATACCTGCGAAGCGAATTGATCATCAAGGAATTATCTTCTTTGAGTTCCCATCATCTGTGAACCAATCAATATCCTCCTTCCGCCCATTATATACCTATCAATCAATTTTGACTATCAACTACCTACACTATCATTTTTGCAATGTTCCCGAACGTATAGAAATCTACGCCCTGCCGAATATCTGCTTCCATCAAATCTTGATCTTCTTATCATCTACCGTTAATCATCACCTACTGATAATCGTCGAGTGAAATTTTTCTGAACTACCGGTTATCAATGAAACGACGTTCCCATCAACGAATCGAACTTCTCATCAACTAAGAATTACCGTCATCAAATTCCAATCATCCGCAAACCATTCAATGTGAGGCCATGAATCTCCAAACATTTGTTAACCAACCAAGATCTTATCATATCCCGAACCGAATTTTTATCAACTATCGATAGCAACCGAGGTACTCATTAACGGACGAATTCCTACAAATGGAATTTCTGATCAACGAATTATCTTCATCAACCTCTAATCACATGTAAATCAACCAATATCCGATTATCTCCCTCATCATCGGCCTACTTGTGTATTTTGACCGTTAACTAACTCTCACCAGAGTTACTTGTTTCCGATCATCTACAAATCGACGACATCTTGCAAGTCTGCTTTAATCAGATTTTTAAATTATCATCGACTACGGATCATAAACGTACTGAATTTCTCATCATCGACGTTCTCATTATCTACCGATTACCTACGAAATGAATTCATCATTAGGAAATCATCTCCATCAATCTTCAATCATCTGTGAACCAACCAATTGGTGGAAAGGTAGATGTTAGGGATCCCTTACCAATGAATTTCGATCGTCAGCGTTCAATCATTGTCATCTTAGCGAAGATACCACTTATCTATAATCTAAGATATTGGGAATAATTGTTCCCATTATATATTTTTCTGGAATAACGTTCATCAACGAACCTGATTTCTCATCAACTACTGACCATCGACATACTGTTGTTCTAATTCACCACAAATCTTCAACGAACTGAATTTTTATCAACTACAGATCGTCATGGAGTCGAATTTCTCCTCAACAAACCAACGAACTAACGAATCGAAGTCTCATAACCTACCGACTACCCACGAACCGAATTCCGCATCAAGGAAGCATCATGATCAACATCTAATTATACGACCCCTGTTTGGACTCCCTGTATTAGCGATGCCCAATGGAGAAATCTTCAGACGGTGCAAAATACTGCGTTGCGGATTGCCACTGGATGTCACTCTAAGACACCAGAGCAGCATCTACAACATGAGACCAAAATGTTATCGGTGAGGCAACACTGCACCCTCCTCACCCAACAACACCTGATAAAGTGCAGGAGTGTAAACCACCCAAACCATGCCACATCCAGGAGGGTAGCAACCGAAAGGGGCAAGCCCATTCCGTTTGATTTTAGGAAGGATATACGATCAATATAACATATGATAGGCGATGACAGTGATGAGGGAATAAGTACGGCACTGAGGGCGGCACACACGGCAGCGGTTCGGAAGGCGATTGACTCCTACCAATGCTGCGTTGTACTGGGGGGAAGACCACCACCAATCAGCGACGATGAGAGAAGGCTTCCTAGAGATACCAGGTCGATGCTATCTCAGCTAAGATCGGGGATCTCCAGTTACTTGAATAGCTACCTCTCCCTTCTGAACCCAGCAATCCATGATGTTTGCCCGAATTGTAGACAATCGCCTCACATCACGAAGCATCTCTTCGCGTGTCCTGCTAAGACAACAGACCCGGCACCTACTTCACTCTGGACTCATCCAGTAGAGGCAGCTCGCTTCCTCGAGCTGGATGTTGATGCATAAATATCTTATCTCCCATAATTTGTTTGTTTTGTCTTTTCCTTTGTCTATTTTCATACATAAATTACCAGGGGCTACAACAACAACAACCTCTAATCATTTGTCCGATCATGCCCCCATCATCTACCCACAAACGAATGTCGACCATTCGCTTCCGATGGCAGTTATCTCGTCGACATCGACGACATACCGAATACCTGCTCTTAATCACGCCTTGAAGTTCTCATCGATTACCGATCTTCAAGGAACCGGATATCTACTAAACATTATCGAAGCGAATTTTATTCAAGGAGCCGACGTTCTCATTAACCAACCGAATTTCTTATCAACTACCAATCACCAACAGCCGAAGTTCTCATAGCCAAGTCATCGACATAAGAATGCCTGCTCCCATAAGGCCTTAAATTTTTCATCAATTACCGATAATCAGGGAACCGATGTTTTCATCAACTACCAATCACCGACGAACTGAACTTCTCATAACCTACCGATTACCTACAAATCGAATTCCTCATGAACGAATCATTTGTGAAGCGACCAATATCCGGTCATGCCTCGGTTAATGAATTTCGACCATCAACTTCCGACTACCATCATCTCAGCGACGTTAACATTTCCCGATCATCTAGAAATCGACGAGATCCCGAATGGCTTCTACCATTGGATCTTCAAGATCTAATCGACCACCGATCCACAACGAACCAAAGTTCTGATCGACTACCGATCATCAACGAACCGGATTTTCATCATCTACCGATTATCGACAAACTGACGCTCTCTTCAATCACCAATCCTCAAAGAACATAATTAGCATCAACTACCAGGTCACCAATGTGGTATCACAATGGACTGAATAGTCTAAGTGAGCCTGATGCATCGGGCTGCCACCTAACCTAACCTAACTACCATTTAGCAAGGAACCGACGAGCCGAAGTTCTCATATCCTACTAATTACTTACATATGGATCACCTTCATATTAGCGAAGATACCAATTCATCTAGAAATCGATGACATCCCGAATGTCTGCACCCATCAGATCTTGACGTTTTCATCAATATCCTCCAAGAACCGAATTTTCATTAACTACTGATTATCAGAGAACCGAAGTTCTCATCAACGAGGAGACTTTCTCCTCAACGAACCGAAGTTTTCATGAAATATCGATTACCAATAAATCGAATTTCTCATCAATGACTCATCTTTATCACCCTCCAATCATTTGTAAACCGAACAACATCCGGTTATGCCTCCTATAATGAATTTCGACCATCAACGTCCGATTACCATCATCTCAGCGAAGATAACAATTCCCGATCATCTAGAAATCGACGCGATCCCGAATTCCTTCTACCATCACATCTTCAAGTTCTCATAGACTGTCCATCCACAGCGTACCAAAGTTCTCATCGACTACCGATCATCAAGGAACCGGACTTCTCATCGACTACCGATCATCAATGAACCAGACTTATCATATTCTACCGATTATCGACAAACTGACGTTCTCTTCAACCACAAATCCTCAAAGAACTTAATTCACATCAACTTTCATTCATCAAGGAACCGATGAGCTGGAGCCGGATATGGATCACCTTCATATCAGCGAAGATATCAATTCCCGATCATCAAGAAATCAACGACATCCAGAATGTCTGTTCCCATCAGATCTTAACGTTTCCATCAAATACCGATCCTCATAGAACCCAATTTTGATTAACTATTGATCATCGGTAACCGAAGATCTCATCAATGAAGAGAATTTCTCCTCAACGAACCGAAGTTTTCATAACCTACCGATTATCTACTAATCGATGTCCTCATCAATGAATTATCTTCATCACCCTTCAATCATCTGTGAACCGACCAACATCCGATCGTGCCCCTGTTAATGAATTTCGACAATAAAGTTCCGATTACAATCATCTCAGCGAAGATACCAATTCCCGATCATCTAGAAATCGACGAGATCTCGAATGCCTTCTACCATTAGATCTTCAAGATCTCATCGACCACCGATCCACAACGAACCAAAGTTCTCATCGACTACCGATCATCTACGAACCGGATTTTCATCATCTACCGATTATCGACAAACTGACGATCTCTTCAATCACCAATCCTCAAAGAACATAATTAGCATCAACTACCATTTAACAAGGAACCGAAGATCTCATATCCTACTTATAACTTACATATGGCGGTGCCACAGTTGCTCAGCGGTCGTTTCCTGTCGAGGAAATTGTATCGGAAACTAGAATAAGATGGGCGCTAAATAGCTTTGGACCATTCAAATCCCCTGGACCTGATGGAATTACTCCGGCGGAGTTACAAGCTGTAACTGACAAAATTATCCCCTGGTTGTCGGTGATATATAAAGGATGTATCAACTTATCATATATCCCAGGAAAGTGGAGGGAAACAAAAGTCGTTTTCATACCTAAAGCGGGAAAAGCCTCTCACTCGAGGGCGAAGGATTTCCGACCAATCAGCTTATCCTCATTCCTACTTAAGACTCTGGAGAGGATGATAGATATTTATCTTAGAACTAGCATCGACTCAAGTTTGTTTTCGAAACGACAGCATGCATACTCGAAGGGCAGGTCTACTGAGACCGCACTACATGAACTAGTCAGCTTTATTGAAAGCTCACTATCTGTCAAAGAATACACAATCGTGGCGTTTCTAGACATCGAAGGGGCGTTCAATAATGTCCATCCGAGCTCGATATTAAATGGACTGACAACTCTGAATGTTGATCCATGTATACTCAGGCTGTTAGACGAACTGCTAATGAAGAGACGTATTTCAGCCACACTAGGACAAGCAAACATACAAAAGTATGTGAACAGAGGCACTCCTCAAGGAGGAGTTCTGTCACCTCTTCTTTGGAATGTTGCTATAAACGACCTTCTGGTTTCCCTAGAAAAAGAAAGGATACAAGTGGTGGCATACGCAGATGATGTGGCGATAGCAGTCAGGGGAAAATTCCCATCAACAATTAGAGATATTATACAGAGAGCCCTCCGGATGACTGAGAAATGGGCGAAAGATAATGGTCTTGGGGTAAATCCTGCAAAGACAGAAATAGTCATGTACTGCAAAGATCGCAAAACTCCCACGGTTAGGCCCATTTCCTTAGGGGGTATTGAAATTCCCTTTAGGGAGTGTGCAAAATACCTTGGCGTTATTTTGGACAGGAAGCTGAACTTTAAGCTTAATATTGAAGAAAGGGCGAGGAAAGCAACGGTAGCTTTATACTCGTGCAAAAAGGCAATAGGGAAAAAGTGGGGACTAAAACCAAAAATTGTACATTGGCTATACACGGCAGTGGTTAGACCTATAATGCTATATGGTGTTGTAGTCTGGTGGCCGGCACTTCACCAGCCGACAAGTTTAGACAAAGTTCAGCGTATGGCGTGCTTGTGTATCTCAGGTGCATTCAGCAAGACAGGAACAAACTCCCTTAATGTCATACTGAATCTATTGCCTTTAGACATTTTGGCCAAACAGTCAGCTGCAACAACGGCTGTGCGGTTGCGCGAGCTATCGCTGTGGTCGGAAAAAAGTTACGGTCACAGTTCGGTCCTCAAAATAATGCCAGATGTGCCTAACGTAGTGGATTACACTTTGGCGAGCCCACTTTTCGACAAAAAGTTTGAGACTCTAATTCCCAACAGTGAGGCGTGGTGTACACGGACCCCGGGGAATAAAAGATATATAGATTTCTACACTGATGGCTCCAAATTGGATGGCCAAGTGGGTTTCGGAGTATATTCTAAAGATCTGGAACTTCGAATAGCGAAAAGATTACCTGATCACTGTAGTGTTTTTCAGGCTGAAATATTAGCAATAAGAGAGGTGGCGAATTGGCTGAGAAGTAATGTTCCAAAAAATGTGGGCATTAATATATACTCAGACAGTCAACCTGCAATAAAATCCTTGGACTCTGTGTTCCTCAACTCGAAAACGGCCATCGATTGCCGCAAATCTCTCAATGAGATGGCTGAGCAGTACAATATTCACCTAATATGGGTGCCTGGCCATAGGAACATACCGGGGAACTGCGAAGCGGATGAGTTGGCAAGGCTAGGGACTACCTTACATATTCCAGGGGAACTAGAATTTGTTGGTATGCCCCTAGCTACCTGCAAGCTCATGCTGCGTGAGAAGGCTGTTATGATGGCAAATGTTCGATGGGAGAATTGCAAGGGTTGTAACGACACCAAGCAAATATGGCCCCATTTCAACTTAAACCGCACACTAGATATGCTAATGTTCTCGAGACGTCAGATATCACTCCTGATATCTGCTATAACGGGTCGCTGCCTGATAGGAGATTTTGCAAAAACTATTGGCGCGAAGTATAATGACTATTGTATGAGCTGTCATGATGCGGAGGAAAAAGAATCAATTAAACACCTCTTGTGTGAGTGTCCTGCATTTTGTGTAAAGCGCAAGCAACTTTTAGGAGCATATAGCTTCAGATTACTGGCGGATCTGGAAAACGTTAACTTAAGCAGTCTGCTAATATTTTTGGAACAATCTGGTTGGTTCAACAAAGAAAAATAATCAAGAAGGTTCAGCGGTTAAAACTAGAAGTGCCCATATGTAATAGGTACTTTTAGTTAATGTGGTATCACAATGGACTGAATAGTCTAAGTGAGCCTGAATCTTAATCGGGCTGCCACTTTAACCTAACCTAACCTACATATGGGGATCACCTTCATATTAGCCAAGATACCAATTCGTCAAGAATTCGATGACATCCTGAATGTCTGCACCCATCAGATCTTGACGTTTTCATCAATATCCTCCAAGAACCGAATTTCCATTAACTACTGATTATCAGAGAACCGAAGTTCTCATCAACGAGGAGACTTTCTCCTCAACGAACCGAAGTTTTCATGAAATATCGATTACCTATAAATCGAATTTCTCATCAATGACTCATCTTCATCACTCTTTATTCATCTGTAAACCGACCAACATCCGGTCATGCCTCCGTTAATGTATTTCGACCATCAACTTCCGATCACCATCATCTCAGCGAAGATAACAATTCTCGATCATCTAGAAATCGACGAGATCTCGAATGCCTTCTACCATTAGATCTTCAAGATCTCATCGACCACCGATCCACAACGAACCAAAGTTCTCATCGACTACCGATCATCAACGAACCGGATTTTCATCATCTACCGATTATCGACAAACTGACGATCTCTTCAATCACCAATCCTCAAAGAATATAATTAGCGTCAACTGCCATTTAGCAAGGAACCGACAAACCGAAGATCTCATATCCTACTAATTACTTACATATATGGATCACCTTCATATTAGCGAAGATACCAATTAGTCAAGAATTCGATGACATCCCGAATGTCTGCACCCATCAGATCTTGACGTTTCCATCTACTACCGATCCTCAACGAACCGAATTTTCATCAACTACCGATCATCGGGGAACCGAAATTCTCATCAAGGAAGATAATTTTTCCTCAACGAACCAAAGTTTTCATGACATATCGATTACCTATAAATCGAATTTCTCATCAATGAGAAATCACCTTCCAATCATTTTAAGCCGACCAACATCCGATCACGCCCCCGTCAATCAACTACCGATTACCATCATCTCAACGAAAATAAAAGTTCCCGATCATCTAGAGATCCCGAATGCCTTCTACAAGTTCTCATCGACCATTGATCCACAAAGAACCAAAGTTCTTCTAATCGACAAACTGACTTTCTCATCGACTACCGATCATCAACGAACGGGATTATCATCATCTACCTATTATCGACAAACTGACGCTCTCTTCAATCGCCAATCCTCAAAGAACCTAATTTTCAGTAACTACCAATTATAAAGGAACCGATGGGCCGAGTGTTAATAATCTATCGGTCGAAGCATTGATCACCTTCATTTCAGCGAATATACCAGTTCCCGAGCATCAACAAATCGATGACATGCTCTCATAAGACCTTGAAGTTTCCATATACTACCGATCCTCAATGAACCGAACTTTCATCGACTATCGATCATACTCTCATAAGACCTTGAAGCTTCCATATACTACCGATCCTCAACGAACTGAACTTTCATCGACTACCGATCTCATCAACGAACGGAAGTTCAAAGAAATTATCCTAATCGTCCGTAAACCGACCCACAGTCGAGCATCGCCCATCATCTGCCTTCCAACGAATTTCGATTTTCATCTTCATTACTTTCATCACATCCCGAATGTCTATTCCAATCTCTTTATTGGAGAGACTGTCACACAAGTAGTAATCAATATTGAATGGAAACCTTGTTTACTTTCGTAAGGTACTCCAGTACTCTAAGGTAAGTACTTCTATGGAGCATTACCAAGAACTAAACTGTAAGCGGAGACAATACAAGAGAAAACAATGAAGTTCGAAAGAAATATACAACAAACCCATTTGCTATGAGGTAGAACTGATGAAAATCTGTATGGATGGTAACCGAAAGTGCCCGGTAATGGAAACTCATTACCCTCAAGCATACGGTATTGCAGCGGTTATAGAATTTGGTAAGCAGTTATATACTTTACCACTTTCATTCTGTTTTTTTTTCAGTTCTTCTCCGCTACTCACCTCAAATATAGTCCAAGCATCCTCAACATACACCTGTGGCTCTAGGGCGAACATAGAAACACACGGCCGAAAGGTCACAACAGCAAATTGCTTTAGTATATCCACTGTTTTCAGTGAACCATTTCTCGTGGTCATATTAACATGACGTGGCCATTCAAAATCATTTGTCCTATTAACGCATCCTTTGCCATCATGAACAAAACCAAAAGGACAACAAAAATTCACACATGGCTTTAATTTACAAATGCAACCACGAAGGTGAGGTTCCACCTTTTTCGGTGTTAGACTGTCATTGTAGATGTAATTATAGACGCCAATTAAATTATGCGGTATCATGACACCATCGTGTAAATATGAACCATTGGCGAAATGTGGATCACCGGTGACATTGACAGTTTGAAAATAAAAACAGGGTGTATTGAAATCACCACGTAAATGATATTTCTCCAACTCGGCCGATGCTGATTTGGCCCATAGTTCGGGGACAAATATAAATATGTAGATCAGGATGATGAGGCAAAAACGTTTCATTGTGACTCGTGGCAATCTAAAAAAAAAAAGAAAAAGAAAATAAAGAATAAAGGTGAGTAACAAATTTTGTGATAAATGAATGAATGATTTAATATTAAATTCAAGTCAATTTAACTTAAAATAATAATTGAATTGAAATAGATGCTAAATATCCCATACCAGAATGACACACTGTATTATTATTATTATTATTTCGAATGAGAATATTTTACACCTCCATACACAGAAACAAAAAAAAAACAAATCACGAAAATTTTTCCACTTAAAGTAGAGTTTTAAAAAATATTCAATTAAACATTTGATTGATCCAACATTTTGTTTTTTAATTGAAACAAAAATTATTCAAAACCATAAATTCTATCAATTTGTTTTTTAGTTGGATGAATTAATTTTTAAATTGACTTTCAATTAAATTTTTTATTGATACTCTCACTTCTGCACAGAAAACAAGTAAGGAAAGTCTAAAGTCGGGCGGGGCCGACTATATTATACCCTGCAGCACCTTTTAGATCTAAATTTTCGACACCATATCACATCCGTTAAATGTGTTGGAGGCTATGTATAAAGGTTTGTCCCAAATACATACCTTTAAATATGAATCGATCTGGACAGAATTTTATAGACTTCTACAAACTCTATAGACTCAAAATTTAAGTTGGCTAATGTACTAGGGTGGAACACAATGTTAGTAAAAAAAACTGAAGCAATTTTAAGGAAACTTCGCAAAAGTTCATTTATGATTTATCGCTCGATATATATGTATTAGAAGTTTAGGAAAATTAGAGTCATTTTTACAACTTTTCGACTAAACAGTGGCGATTTTACAAGGAAAATGTTGGTATTTTGACCATTTTTGTCGAAATCGGAAAAACATATATATGGGAGCTATATCTAAATCTGAACCGATTTCAACCAAATTTGGCACGTATAGCTACAATGCTAATTCTACTCCCTGTGCAAAATTTCACCTAAATCGGAGTTAAAAATTGCCCTCTGTGGTCATATGAGTGTAAATCGGCCGAAAGCTATATATTGGAGCTATATCTAAATCTGAAACGATTTCAACCAAATTTGGCACGCATAGCTACAATGCTAATTCTACTCTCTGTGCAAAATTTCAACTAAATCGGAGCAAAATATTGGCCTCTGTGGTCATATGAGTGTAAATCGGCCGAAAGCTATATATTGGAGCTATATCTAAATCTGAAACGATTTCAACCAAATTTGGCACGCATAGCTACAATGCTAATTCTACTCCTTGTGCAAAATTTCAACTAAATCGGAGCAAAAAATTGGCGTCTGTGGTCATATGAGTGTAAATCGACCGAAAGCTATATATTGAAGCTATATCTAAATCTACACCGATTTCAATAAAATTTGGCACACTTAACTACACTACTAATTGTACTCCTAGTGCAAAATTTCAACCAAATTGGGGTAAAACTCTGGCTTCGGGGTCCGTATTAGTCCATATCGGGCGAAAGATATATATGGGAGCTATATCTAAATCTGAACCGATTTCTTCCAAAATCAATAGAAATCTATTCTGAGCCAAAACACATACTTGTGCCAAATTTGAAGTCGATTGGACTAAAACTGCGACCTAGACTTTGATTACAAAAATGTGTTCACAGACAGACGGACATCGCTATATCGACTCAAGACCCCACCCTGAGCAAATAAAATTTTGACAACATTTTCTATAGAAGTAAAATTTTGAAAAATTTTTCTATAGAAATAAAATTTGGAAAAAAATTTCTATAGAAAAAAAATTTTTACAAAATTTTCTATAGAAAAAAAATTTTGTAAAAATTTTCTATAGATATAAAATTTTGACAAAATTTTCTATAGAAATAACATTTTGACAATGTTTTCTATAAAAATAAAATTTTGGTAGATTATTTTTGGCTCGAGTGGCAACCATGATTATGAACCGATATGGACCAATTTTTGTGTGATTGGGGATCGGCTATATATAACTACAGACAGATATGGACCAATTTTGGTATGGTTATTAGCGGCCTTATATTAGCATCACGTTGCAAATTTCAACCGGATCGGATGAATTTTGCTCCTCCAAGAGGCTCCGGAGATCAAATCTGGGGATCGATTTATATGGGGGCTATATATAATTATGGAGCGATATGGACCAATTCTTGCATGGTTATTAGAGACCATATACTTACACCACGTACCAAATTTCAACCGGATCGGATGAAATTTGCTTCTCTTAGAGGCCTCGCAAACCAAATCGGGGGATTGGTTTATATGGGGTCTATATATAATTATGGACCGATATGGACAAATTTTTGCATGGTTGTTAGAGACCATATATTAACACCATGTACAAAATTTCAGCCGGATCGGATGAAATTTGCTTCTCTTAGAGGCCTCGCAAGCCAAATCGGGGGATCGGTTTATATGGGGGCTATATATAATTATGGACCGATGTGGACCAATTTTTGCATGGTTATTAGAGACCATATACTAACACCACGTACCAAATTTCAGCCGGATCGGATGAAATTTGCTTCTCTTAGAGCAATCGCAAGCCAAATTTGTGGGCCCGTTTGTATCGGGGCTATACGTAAAAGTGGACGGATATGGACCAATTTTTGCATGGTTGTTAGAGACCCTATACTAATACCATTTACCAAATTTCAGCCGGATCGGATGAAATTTGCTTCTCCTAGAGCAATCGCAAGCCAAATTTGGGGGTCCGTTTATATGGGGGCTATACGTAAAAGTGGACCGATATGGCCCATTTGCAATACCATCCGACCTACATTACTAGCAACTACATGTGTCAAGTTTCAAGTCGATAGCTTGTTTCATTCGGAAGTTAGCGTGATTTCAACAGACGGACGGACGGACGAACATGCTCAGATCGACTCAGAATTTCACCACGACCCAGAATATATATACTTTATGGGGTCTTAGAGCAATATTTCGATGTGTTACAAACGGAATGACAAAGTTAATATACCCCCATCCTATGGTGGAGGGTATAAAAATTATAAAAATTATTTATTTGACAAAATATCACAGAATTTTTTTGCAAATTCATTGCAACGACTGTTGAAATGGAGAACTTCCGTTCTATGACAAGCCCATGTTAAATTCGTTGCTTCTGCGTCAATTTTGCACCAGTTCCGGATCCAAAAAGGACATTTTCATTACTTTTGTGGCGACGCTTTTGTTACTGGGATACCATGTATGGACTAACTCACAATTTAGAAAACGATGTTAAGAAGTTTTAAAATACCACAACCCAAGTAAATAATTCGATTGTGGATGACAGTCTATCGTAGAAGTTTCTACGCAATCCATGGTGGAGGGTACGTAAGATTCGGCCTGGCCGTATATACGTGTTCTTAAATATGATTAACATTGGTTGAATACCCCTGCACAGAATGAACCAAATAAGACTTAGGACGTCTATGAGAATGTAATATTAGCTTTAAACTTTCTGATTCACCTGATAGATAGCCATGATCAATAAAATTGGGGAATTGGGAGCTACAAATACTAAAAAATACTAAGCAGGAGCTGCTGCTGAATTTCAGTATTTCATTCCACTCCTTACAGCATTTCATGTTAGTAGCACTCCCTATTGACATCAATGGACAAACTAATACCAATGGCATTTTATAGAAAAAAATGAGGAATGCATATAAGCCAAAAAAAAAGAAAATACTTAAAATATTTGCTGAGCTATTTATCTTAATCAAATGTTGGGTGAAGGAAAAAAAAAAATTGCTCATTCCATGGTATATAGCAAATTCATTGCGTGTGGGTCGATGTGACGGCCTCCACTTTGTTGATGTGACATCATTTAGATGTCACATCGAACATAATCAAAAAACACTCGATATCAATGTAATATCGTGGAGAACCTGGTTAGTGGTTTCTTATTTGTCCAGGGAACAATATGACTGCAACTCGATTATCCACCACAAACACTGTGGTCGGCGAACGGAATGGGGGGGGGGGGGGGTGGGTGTCTAGGCAAGTAGGAAATATTGACAAAAATGTTTGGCCAATGTAATTTGTCCATCGACACCCTTATAATGTTAGCTTAACATGATACCAGTTATTATTGATTACCAATATTCATGGTCTATATCAATTTGCCCACATTGCTAGCATAGGTGGAAATATTACACTTATAAAAAATCATCTACTATATAAACAAACGGACGGACTTCCATAGCTAGATCGACGCATGAAGTTAAAAGCATACCCAGTTTACTTGGTAATACTTCGTGTCTGTTATCCTTTATATAAAGCTATGACGAAAATTGATCTGGTAATTGGTAACACTTCATGTGTGATACCTTGTACATGGGGGCAATATCAACCAAATGGGTTTTAAACTTTAAAAAACTGCAATGTTAATAATATAGAGCCCGCCCTTTTTCTTAAGAATAACACCTAGATAAACGAACGGACAACAACGAATAAATAGATTGGTTAGTAAGGTGAAATGTTGGTAACACTTAGTGTCTGCTACCTTTTATATGAGAGCTATATATGTAAAATTGATATACCGAACTAATAATATCTTGAGAACAATACCCAAATAAACCGACGGACATCATCAGGTAGAACGCGTATGTGGGGAAAACTATAGCCATTAGACTTGGTAACACATCGTGTCTGCTATTCTGCATTCTAAAATTGATCTGTACAACAAAATAAATTCACTGATTAATATGAATTGTTGAGAACAGCACTTAGGTAAAAGGACAGACGGACATCCGCTTCTAAATCGGTTAAGGAGGTGATAATTGCGGTCGTTGAAATTTATAAAACCTCGTGTTTTCAACTCTGTACTTGGAAGCTATACCTAAAATTGATCTGTGAAACTAAAAATATAAAAAATAGAATAAAAATTTTTGCCATATATTTTGAGAACAACATGAACATAACGAGACGAACGGACATCTATGGCTAGCTCGGCGCAAAAGCTTAAAACATATTCATTTTACTTGGCAACTTTTCGTATCGGCTATCCTGTATATAAAAGTTATATCTAACAACGATCTATATAGCCAAAAAATCAACAATCAGGAATACAAAGTTCACTCTAACAAGAAACGCAACTTCCAATTATGGAGATCATTTAATGTTTCCTAGAATTTAGACTAGCAGATGGGCTGCATCGTCAACATTTTATTTCCATAGAAAATGTTGTCACAATTTTATTTCTGTAGAAAAATTTGTCAAAATTTTATATCCATAGAAAATTTTGTAAAAAATATTATTTTATAGAATAATTTGTCAAAATTTTATTTCTGTAGATATTTTGGTCAATATTTTACTTCTATAGAGAATTTTATTTCTATAGAAAATTTTGCCAAAATTTTATATTTATAGAAAATTTTTTCAAAATTTTATTTCTATAAACATTCTTGTCAAAATTTTATTGCTAAAGAAAATTTTGTCAAAATTTTATTGCTAAAGAAAATTTTGTTAAAATTTTATTGCTAAAGAAAATTTTGTCAAAATTTTATTTCTATAGAAAATTTTGTCAAAATTTTATTTCTATAGAAAATTTTGTCAATATTTTATTTCTATAGAAAATTTTGTCAAAATTGTATTTCTAAAGAAATATATATAGCCCCCAACACATTTGACGGATGTGATATGGTATCGAATGTTTAGATCTACAAAGTGGTGCAGGGTATAATATAGTCGGCCCCACCCGACTTTAGACTTTCCTTACTGGTTTGTTACTAAAATTGTGTTCCACCCTAGTGCATTAGCCAACTTAAATTTTGAGTGTATAGATTTTGTAAAAGTCTATCAAATTCTGTCCAGATCGAGTGATATTTAAATGTATGTATTTTGGACAAGCCTTTATATATAGCACCCAACACATTTGACGGATGTGATATGGTATCCAAAATTTAGATCTACAAAGTGGTGCAGGGTATAATATAGTCGGCCCCGCCCGACTTTAGACTTTCCTTACTTGTTTATTTCTATAGACATTCATATCAAAATTTTATTTCTATAGAAAATTTTGTCGAAATTTTATTACTATAGAAAATTTTGTCAAAATTTTATATTTCTATAGAAAATTTCCTAAATTGTGTTTAGGAAATTTTGTCAAAACATAATTTCTTTAGAAAATTTTGTCAAAATTTTATTGCTATTATGTCAAAATGTTTTTTCTATAGCAAAATTTGTCAAAATTGTATTCCTATAGAAAATTTTGTCAACATTTTATTTCTATAGAAATTTTAGTCAAAATTTTATTACTATAGAAAATTTTGTCAAAATTTTATTTCTGTAGAAAATTTTATCTCTATAGAAAATTTTGTGAAATATATTATTTTATAGAAAAATTTGTCAAAATTTTATTTCTGTAGATATTATGGTCAAAATTTTATTTCTATAGAAAATTTCTCAAAATTTTTTTCTAGAGATATTTGGCTCAAAATTTTATTTCTATAGAAAATTTTGTCAAAATTTTATTTCTAAAGGTAATTATGTCAAATTTTTTTTCAAAATTTTATTTCTATAGAAAATTTTGTCAAAATTTTATTGCTAAAGAAAATTTTGTTAAAATTTTATTGCTAAAGAAAATTTTGTCAAAATTTTATTTCTATAGAAAATTTTGTCAAAATTTTATTTCTATAGAAAATTTTGTCAATATTTTATTTCTATAGAAAATTTTGTCAAAATTGTATTTCTAAAGAAAATTTTGTCAAAATTTAATTTCTATAGAAAATTTTGTCAAAATTTTATATTTCTATAGAAAATTTTGTCAACATTTTATGTCTTTAGGAAACATAATTTCTATAGAAAATTTTGTCAAAATTTTATTTCTAGAGAAAATTTTGTCAAAATTTTATTTCTGTAGATATTTTTGCCAAAATTTTATATCTATAGAAAATTTTGTCAAAATTTTATTCCTATAGAAAAATTTGTCTTTATTTTATTTCTATAGAAAATTTTGTCAAAATTTTATTTCTATAGAAAATTTTGTCAAAATTTTATTTCTATAGAAAATTTTGTCAAAATTTTATTTCTATAGAAAATTTTGTCAAAATTTTAATTCTATAGAAAATTTTGTCAAAATTTTATTTCCTTAGATATTTTGGTCAAAATTTTATTTCTATAGAAAATTTTGTCAAAATTTCATTGCTAAAGAAAATTTTGTTAACATTTTATTGATAATTTTTTTTTTTCAAAATTTTGTCTGAATTTTATTTCTATAAAAAATTTTGTCAATATTTATACCCTTCACCACTACTGTGGTACAGGGTATAATAAGTTTGTGCATTTGTATGTAACGCCAAGAAGGAAAAGTCTGAGACCCATCGTTTAGTATACCGATCGTCTTAGAATTAAATTCTGAGTCGATTTAGCGATGTCCGTCTGTCGATTTAGCGATGTCCGTCTGTCCGTCTGTCTGTCTGTTGATGTATTTTTGTGTGCAAAGTACAGCTCGCAGTTTTAGTCCGATTGTCCTAAAATTTGGTATAGGGTCCTGTTTCGGCTCAAAGACGATCCCTTTTGATTTTGGAAAAAATCGGTTCAGACTTAGATATAGCTGCCATATATATTTTTCACCGATCTGGTCATAATTGGCGTGTATATCAACCGATCTTCCTCAAATTCCGTACATCCGAATATTTTATGAGTCTCGAAAAACTTGTAGAATATCAGCCAAATCGGTTCAGATTTAGATATAGCTCCCATATGTAGCTTTCGCCCGATTTACACTCATTTGCCCACAGAGGCCAATTTTTTGCTCCGATTTAGTTGAAATTTTGCACAGGGAGTAGAATTAGCATTGTAGCTATGCGTGCCAAATTTGGTTGAAATCGGTTCAGATTTAGATATATCTCCCATATATAGCTTTCGCCCGATTTACACTCATATGACCACAGAGGGCAAATTTTAACTCCGATTTAGTTGAAATTTTGCACAGGGAGTAGAATTAGCATTGTAGCTATGCGTGCCAAATTTGGTTGAAATCGGTTCAGATTTAGACATAGCTCCCATATATATCTTTCGCCCGATTTACACTCATATGACCACAGTGGCCAATCTTTTACTCCGATTTAATTGAAATTTTGCACACGGAGTGGAATTAGCATTGTAGCTATGCGTGCCAAATTTGGTTGAAATCGGTTCAGATTTAGATATAGCTCCCATATATATGTTTTCTGATTTCGACAAAAATGGTCAAAATACCAACATTTTCCTTGTAAAATCGCCACTGCTTAGTCGAAAAGTTTTAAAAATGACTCTAATTTTCCTAAACTTCTAATACATATATGTCGAGCGATAAATTATAAATAAAGTTTTGCGAAGTTTCCTTAAAGTTGCTTCAGATTTAAATGTTTCGCATATTTTTTTTTACTAACATTGTGTTCCACCCTAGTGCATTAGCCGACTTAAATTTTGAGTCTATAGATTTTGTAGAAGTCTATCAAATTCTGTCCAGATCGAGTGATATTTAAATGTATGTATGTATTTTGGACAAACCTTTATATATAGCCCCCAACACATTTAACGGATGTGATATGGTATCGAAAATTTAGATCTACAAAGTGGTGCAGGGTATAATATAGTCGGCCCCGCCCGACTTTAGACTTTCCTTACTTGTTTTTTACTAACATTGTGTTCCACCCTAGTGCATTAGCCGACTTAAATTTTGAGTCTATAGATTTTGTAGAAGTCTATCAAATTCTGTCCAGATCGAGTGATATTTAAATGTATGTATGTATTTTGGACAAACCTTTATATATAGCCCCCAACACATTTGACGGATGTGATATGGTATCGAATGTTTAGATCTACAAAGTGGTGCAGGGTATAATATAGTCGGCCCCACCCGACTTTAGACTTTCCTTACTGGTTTGTTACTAAAATTGTGTTCCACCCTAGTGCATTAGCCAACTTAAATTTTGAGTCTATAGATTTTGTAAAAGTCTATCAAATTCTGTCCAGATCGAGTGATATTTAAATGTATGTATTTTGGACAAGCCTTTATATATAGCACCCAACACATTTGACGGATGTGATATGGTATCCAAAATTTAGATCTACAAAGTGGTGCAGGGTATAATATAGTCGGCCCCGCCCGACTTTAGACTTTCCTTACTTGTTTATTTCTATAGACATTCATATCAAAATTTTATTTCTATAGAAAATTTTGTCGAAATTTTATTACTATAGAAAATTTTGTCAAAATTTTATATTTCTATAGAAAATTTCCTAAATTGTGTTTAGGAAATTTTGTCAAAACATAATTTCTTTAGAAAATTTTGTCAAAATTTTATTGCTATTATGTCAAAATGTTTTTTCTATAGCAAAATTTGTCAAAATTGTATTCCTATAGAAAATTTTGTCAACATTTTATTTCTATAGAAATTTTAGTCAAAATTTTATTACTATAGAAAATTTTGTCAAAATTTTATTTCTGTAGAAAATTTTATCTCTATAGAAAATTTTGTGAAATATATTATTTTATAGAAAAATTTGTCAAAATTTTATTTCTGTAGATATTATGGTCAAAATTTTATTTCTATAGAAAATTTCTCAAAATTTTTTTCTAGAGATATTTGGCTCAAAATTTTATTTCTATAGAAAATTTTGTCAAAATTTTATTTCTAAAGGTAATTATGTCAAATTTTTTTTCAAAATTTTATTTCTATAGAAAATTTTGTCAACATTTTATGTCTATCGATTTTTTTTTTTTTTAATTTTATTTCTATAGAAAATCTTGTGAAAATTTTATTTTAATAGAAAATTTTTTCACATTGTTATTTCTATAGAAAATTTTGACAAAATTTTATTTCTATAGAAAATTTTGTCAAAATTTTATTGCTAAAGAAAATTTTGTCAAAATTTTATTTCTATAGAAAATTTTGTCAATATTTTATTTCTACAGACATTCATGTCAAACTTTTATTTCTATAGAAAATTTTGTCAAAATTTTATTTCTATAGAAAATTTTGTCAAAATTTTATTTCTATAGAAGATTTTGTCACAATTTTATTTCCATAGAAAATCTTGTCAAAATTTTATTTCTATATAAAATTTTGTCAAAATTTTATTTCTATAGAAACTTTTGTCAATATTTTATTTCTATAGACATTCATGTCAAAATTTTATTTCTATAGAAAATTTTGTCGAAATTTTATTTCTATAGAAAAGTTTGTCAAAATTTTATTTCTATAGAAATTTTTTTCAATATTTTATTTCTATAGAAAATTTTGTCAAAATTTTATTTCTATAGAAAATTTTGTCAAAATCTTATTTCTATAGAAAATTTTGTCAAAATTTTATTTCTATGGAAAATTTTGTCAATATTTTATTTCTATAGACATTCAAGTCAAAATTTTATTTCTATAGAAAATTTTGTAAAAATTTTATTTCTATAGAAAATTTTGTCAAAATTTTATTTCTATAGAAAATTGTAAAAATAAATATTTGCCATATTTATACCCTGCGCCACACTGTGCCCAATATTGTAGAATTCTGACAAAAAGTTGTCCAAGTCTGGTCAGTTAACCACATTAACCACGCACAGATCGGCTAATAAGGCGAAAAGTAGGCTTATTTGAGTTTGTAATACTTCGTGTCTGCTGTCTTGTACATGGGAACTATGTTTACAATTGCTATGTGAAACTAAAAACACCCACTGCTTAAAATATAATTTCGGCCTGTGTTTTGAGAACAACACCCAACAACAATCGACGGACAGATATCTATAGCTACATCGGCATAAGAGGAGGAAACACATCGTGTTTGCTATCCTGTAGAGGTTATAGTGATTTGTAATGCCAAAAACCTCCACTATTACAAATACAAATTCCACTTTGTCTCTTGAGAACAATACCTAGGTAAACAGACAGACGGCCATCCATGATTATATCGGCTAATAAAATAGGCTCATTTCAGTTGGTAACACTTCGTGTCTACTATATTGTATATGGGAGTTATATCTAAAATTAATCTTTGAAACTAAAAATCTCCACTGGTTCGAATATAATTTTCGCCCGGTAGTTTATGAAGACCACTTCGAAGAGACGGACGGACATGCACGGCTAGATCGGCGAAGAAACAGAAGAGTATGCTCCTTTGATATGGTAACACTTCGGGTCTACTACCCGGTCTAAGAGATCTAGATCTCAAATTGTTCTGAAAAACTATAAAAATCAAATGCTTAGTATGGTAATTTCATCCTGTATCTTGAAGATCGAACGGCTAGATCGATTAAGGATGTGGAAATTGTCATCATTTGAATTGGTAACACTACGTGTCTGCTATGTTGTGTATATGGAAACAAATAAAACCATAAATCTTTCAGTTTTTAGAATAAAAATTTCTCCCCGTGTCTTGAGAACAACACAAATATAAACGGACCGAAAGACGGACATCCACGGCTCATTTGAATTGGTAACACTTCCTAACTGCTACCCTGTATATGGGAGCTATTTTGATCTATAAACATTTTCCACTTTTTAGAATATAAATTTCGACCTGCATCTTGAGAACTGCACTACGGTAAACAGACAGACAGACATCCACTATTAGAGGTTCATGTCCGATGATCAGAATTTAAACATAGGTTCTCAGGCCTAAAAACCAGTATTCCTCCAAAAAAATATATAATATTAAAAATAGTAAATAAAGAACATCTGCATACCATATTTTTTCCCAAACAAATTATTTAACTTCCAATTTGTAATTTAAAATTTTTTTTTTTAAATTTGATTTTTAATTTCTACTGCAGAGTACTCCGAAGTACATCATATTTTTCGGAACAACTTATTTTTATACCCTCCATCATAGGATGGGGGTATATTAACTTTGTCATACCGTTTGTAACACATCGAAATATTGCTCTAAGACCCCATAAAGTATATATATTCTGGGTCGTGGTGAAATTCTGAGTCGATCTAAGCATGTCCGTCCGTCCGTCCGTCTGTTGAAATCACGCTAACTTCCGAACGAAACAAGCTATCGACTTGAAACTTGGCACAAATAGTTGTTATCGATGTAGGTCGGATGGTATTGAAAATGGGCCATATCGGTCTACTTTTACGTATAGCCCCCATATAAAGGGACCCTCAGATTTGGCTTATGGAGCCTCTAACAGAAGCATATTTCATCCGATCCGGCTGAAATTTGGTACGTGGTGTTGGTATATGGTCTCTAACAACTGTGCAAAAATTGGTCCACATCGGTCCATAATTATATATAGCCCCCATATAAACCGATCCCCAGATTTGGCTTGTGGAGCCTAAAAGAGAAGCAAATTTCATCCGATTCGGCTGAAATTTGGTACATGGTGTTGGTATATGGTCTCTAACAACCATGCAAAAATTGGTCCATATCGGTCCTTAATTATATATAGCCCCTATATAAACCGATCCCCAGATTTGGCTTGTGGAGCCTCTAAGAGAAGCATATTTCATCCGATCCGGCTGAAATTTGGTACATGGTGTTGGTATATGGTCTCTAACAATCATGCACAAATTGGTCCACATCGGTCCATAATTATATATAGCCCCCATATAATCCGATCCCCAGATTTGGCTTGCGGAGCCTCAAAGAGAAGAAAATTTCATCCGATCCGGCTGAAATTTGGTACATTATGTTGGTATATGGTCTCTAACAACCATGCAAAAAGTGGTCCATATCGGTCCTTAATTATATATAGCCCCTATATAAACCGATCCCCAGATTTGGCTTGTGGAGCCTCTAAGAGAAGCATATTTCATCCGATCCGGCTGAAATTTTGTACATGATGTTGGTATATGGTATCTAACAACCATGCAAAAATTGGTCCACATCGGTCCATAATTATATATAATCTACCAAAATTTATTTCTATAGAAAATTTTGTCAAAATTTTATTTCTAGAGAAAATTTTGTTAAAATTTTATTCGGTTCATAATAAAATTTTCATCATTGTCAAAATTTTATTTCTATAGAAAATTTTGTCAAAATTTTATTTCTATAGAAAATTTTGTTCAAATTTTATTCGCTTCAAATTCATGGTTGCCACTCGAGCCAAAAATAATCTACCAAGATTTTATTTCTATATAAAATTTTGTCAAAATGTTCTTTCTATAGAAAATTTTGTCAAAATTTTTATTTCTATAGAAAATTTTGTGAAAATTTTATTTCTATAGAAAATTTTGTTAAAATTTTATTTCTGTAGAAAATTTTGTCAAAATTTTATGTCTACTTTGTCAAACTGAATTATATACGTATTGGATCGATTTTTTTTATTTAATATATACCACGTATGGACTACCTTGCCATCGGCAAGCGTTACCGCAACTTAAGTAATTCGATTGTGGATGGCAGTGTTTAGATGAAGTTTCTACGCAATCCATGATGGAGGGTACATAAGCTTCGGCCTGGCCGAACTTACGGCCGTATATACTTGTTATAAATAGCACTATCATTTATTAAAGTCAACCAACTTAATTTCATAGAATTCGGTCACAATTTTAAGACGTAAGAATTTTTATTTTTCTGGTTGTATCTTAAAAGATACAGTGCCCATTTAAGGGTTAATATTCACGTCTGATTCAGAGTAATCATTGAAAACCGTGATGGGATTTTATTACATCCTCAAAACAAAAACTGATATGCAACATATTGTTTAATAACATGTATATCTCTAGACACTATTTTTTTAAATAAACAAAAACGGGGCGGTAATTGGAAAAGCTCACACAACTATTGGGAATAACATTTGCACAAATATATAAAGGGCAAAAAAAAAAAAATAAATTTATTTTAAATTCATTGTCATGAATTGGTTTTCTTCAATTGTATACAAAATAAAAAATTTTGGTTTTTTCCCCGCATTACGTTTCACTAGAAATGGGAATTGCAATTTCAATCCCACTTCTAAAAGGGGGGCTGTAAAGAGAAAAACTACAAAAATTATCATGTTAATTGTTTGTTTATAGAATAAATTTTTGAATGCGATAAAATTTTATTTTAATTCAAAACAAATCGAGAAAAAACAGAATGCTGACGAAATAGCAAAACTCAAAGAGAATTCATATTATTTTAGATCGCAACGTGGTGAATATTTGATATGGCTTACGTGTTTTAATTTTTATTTTCTTTGCGGCATTCTGAAATAATTTTCTGTGTGGAGTAGCTGATGGGAATATTAATAAATTAAAGAAATGTTTTGTTTTTTAATACAAATGCCCACTACACTACGGGGATTACGCCAAAAGATGCTATAGGAATTTTAAGTAAATCAAAGTACACGATTCTATTTTCATTATAGGGAAGTAAACAATTCAAACGTAAATTAGTCGATTTTTTTCCTCATACCTAATTTATCAATACCATGTGCTATGATCTCCACCATGGAATGAGGGGATACAAACGTTGTTTAATTTGTTTGCAAAGCATCGAAATATTGGCCTAAAATGTTTATTATATTATTTTTTATGTCTGATCGATCTAGCCACATTTGTCCGTCCGGACGTTCACTTTTTAAGTTTACAAATGCCCTTCACCAAGAAGGAAGTGTTGCACAGAAACAAAAAAATCTTATCTTGTCAAAATTTTATTTCTATAGAAAATTTTGTCAAGTTTTCATTTCTATAGAGAATTTTGTCAAAATTTTATTTCTATAGAAAATTTTCTCAAAATTTTATTTTTTTAGAAAATTTTGCCAAAATTTTATTTCTATAAAAATTGTTATCAAAATTGTATTTCTATAGAAAATTTAGCAAAAATTTTATTTCTACAGAAAATTTAGCAAAAATTTTGTTTCTATAGAAAACTTTGCCAAAACTTTATTTCTATAGAAAATTTTGCCAAAATTTTATTTTATAGAAAATTTTGTTAGAATTTTATTTCTACAAAAATTGTTATCAAAATTTTCTTTCTATAAAAATTGTTATCAAATTTTTATTTCTATAGAAAATTTTGTCAAGATTTCATTTCTATAGAGAATTTTGTCAAAATTTTATTTTTGAGAAAATTTTCTCAAAATTTTATTTCTTTAGAAATTTTTATCAAAATTTTATTTTATAGAAAATTTTGTCAACATTTTATTTTATAAAAATTTTTGTCAAAATTTTTTTTTATAGAAAATTTTGTTTAATTTCTATAGAAATGTTTGCCAACATTTTATAGACAATTTTTTCAAAGTTTTATTTCTATAGACAATTTTCTAAAAATTTTATTTCTATAACAGGTATGTACGGCCGTACGTTCGGCCAGGCTGAATCTTATGTACCCTCCACCATGGATTGCGTAGAAACTTCTGCGAAAGACTGTTACCCACAATCGAATTACTTGCGTTGTGGTAATACTAACCGATGGCAGGGTATCTTAACACTTCTTAACATCGTTTTCTAAATTGTGAGTTAGTCCATACGTGGTATATATTAGACAAAAACGTTACGTATACAAATAATTACGAATCGATATGGACTTTTGCGCGGTGCGTGGAGAGCCTGTATTGAAATATGGGGGTCGCTTATATGGGGGCTACAATTATGAACTTCATATGGACCAAGTTATATGTGATTGTAATCGATTTATCTGAGGGCTATATATAACTATAGACCGATATGGACCTAGTAAGGCATATACTAGCACAATGTACCAAATTTCAACTGACTCGGATGAAATTTGCTCCTCCAAGAGGCTCCAAAACCAAATCTCGGGTTCGGTTTATATAGGGGCTACATATAATTATGGACCGATTTCGACCAATTTTTGCATGGGTTTTTGAGGTCATATATTAACACCACGTACCAAATTTCAACTGAGTCAGATGAATTTTGGTCTTCCAAGAGGCTCCGGAGCTCAAATTTGGGGTCCAGTTTATATGAAGACTATATAAAATTATTGACTGATGGGAACAAATTTTTACATAGATGTTAGAGATCATATACTAACACGATGTACCAAATTTCAGCTTGATCGGATGAAATTTGCTTCTCTTAGAGGCTCCGCAAACCAAATCTGGGGATCGGTTTATATGGGGGCTATATATGATTTTGGACCGATGTTGATCAATTTTTGCATGGTTGTTAAAGACAATATACTAACACCATGTACCAAATTTCAGCCGGATCGGATGAAATTTACTTCTCTTAGAGGCTCCGAAAGCCAAATCGGGGGATCGGTTTATAAGGGGGCTATATATAATTATAGACCGATGTGGACCAATTTTCGCATGCTTGTAGGAGACCATATACAAACACCATGTACCAAAATTCAGCCGGATCGGATGAAATTTGCTTCTCTTAGAGGGTCTTCAAGCCAAATTTGGGGGTCCGTTTATATGGGGGCTATACGTAAAAGTGGACCGATATGGCCCATTTGCAATACCGTCTGACCTATATCAATAACAACTACTTGTGCCAAGTTTCAAGTCGATAGCTTGTTTCGTTCGAAAGTTAGCGTAATTTCAACAGACGGGCGGACGGACGGACATGCTTAGATCGACTCAGAATTTCAACACGACCCAGAATCTATGGACTTTATGGGGTCTTAGAGCAATATTTCGATGTGTTACAAACGGAATGACAAGGTTAATACACCCCCATCCTATGGTGGAGGGTATAAAAAATTTAGTCAAACTTTTAATTTCTATAGAAAATTTAGTCATAGTTTTAATTTCTATAGAAATTGTTGTCAACATTTTATAGGAAATTTTGTCAAAATTTTATTTCTATATAAAATATTGTCAAAATTTTATTTCTATAGAAAATTTTCTCAAAATTTTATTTTTACAGAGAATTTTGTCAACATTTTATTTCTACAAATTTTTTGTCAAAATTTTATTTCTATAGAAAATATTGTCAATATTTTATTTCAATAGAAAGTTTTGTCAAGATTTTATTTCTATAGAAAATTTTATTTCCATAGAATTTTTCTCAACATTTCATTTCTATAGAAAATTTTGTCAAAATTTTATTTCTATAGAAAATTTTGTCAAAATTTTATTTTTATCGAAAATTTTGTCAAAATTTTATTTTTATCGAAAATTTTGTCAAAATTTTAATTCACTAGAAATTTTGAAAATTTTGTCAACATTTTATGTCTATAGAAATTTTGAAAATTTTTTCAAAATTTTATTTCTATAGAAAATTTTGTCTAAAGGGTGATACGGTCAAAACTTGGTCAATATAAACTTGACGTATTTCTTTCAATTTTGCATTTAAAAAACCTGAACACCCCTCATTTTGAACGTGTGTGTGTGTAGAATGTTGCTCCTATTTTGATTTTGGAATTCACTCTTCAGTTGTCAAAATGCCGTCCAAGCAAGAAGAGCAGCGTATCAAAATTTTGCTCGCGCATCGCGAAAATCCGAGCTACTCGCACGCAAAGCTGACAAAATCGCTAAAAGTTGCCAAATCAACCGTTACAAATGTAATTAAAGTATTTGGGGAACGTTTGTCGACAGCCAGGAAGTCTGGATCGGGGGGAAATCGAAAACCGGAAGCCGCTGAGACGACAAACAGAGTTGCCGGTAGTTTCAAGCGAAACCCTAACCTCTCTCTCCGAGATGCCGCAAATAAGCTGGGTGTATCGTCTACAACCGTGCATCGAGCCAAAAAACGAGCCGGACTATCGACTTACAAGAAGGTAGTGACTCCAAATCGCGATGATAAACAAAATACGACGGCCAAAGCGCGATCCCGGAGGCTGTACACGACGATGCTGACGAAGTTTGACTGCGTGGTAATGGACGACGAAACCTACGACAAAGCCGACTACAAGCAGCTTCCGGGACAGGAGTTTTATACGGCAAAAGGAAGGTGAAAGGTAGCAGATATTTTCAAGCACATAAAACTGTCAAAGTTCGCAAAGAAATATCTGGTTTGGCAAGCCATCTGTACCTGTGGCTTGAAAAGCAGCATTTTCATAGCTTCCGGGACTGTCAACAAAGAAATTTTAAATAAACGTCTGCTGCCTTTCCTGAAGGAACACGGTTGTTCCGTACTGTTTTGGCCGGATTTGGCATCTTGCCATTACGGTAAAAAGGCCATGGAGTGGTACGCCGCCAACAACGTGCAGGTGGTTCCCAAGGACAAGAACCCTCCCAACACGCCAGAGCTCCGCCCAATTGAGAAATACTGGGCTATTGTCAAGCGGAACCTAAAGAAGACCAAAAAAACTGCTAAGGACGAGCAGCAGTTCAAGGCAAACTGGCTTTCTGCGGCGAAGAAGGTGGACAAGGTGGCTGTACAAAATCTGATGGCAGGTGTCAAGCGTGAGGCCCGGCAATTCGGATTTGGAAAAGCGAAAGCCTAACTGATTATTTTTCCTGAATTTTATACTAATTGAACTTGAAAAAGAAATTTAATTTGATTTTTTAAATAAACGATTTCACCGATTTACACGCGTTTTCCCTTGACCAAATTTTGACCGTATCACCCTTTAAATGTTGTCAAAATTTCTATAGAAAATTTTATCGAAAAGATTTTTTTTTAAGAAAAAAACCATAATTATCATAGATTGGCTTAAAAACGCTTTTTGTATCCACCAATGTTATGATCATTTTAATCTAACCGAGATATGTGTATCATCAAAATATATTATCACTTTTACCACATAGTACATTTCAAAATGGAAGATAATTCATATATGCGATTATTACTTAAAATTAAAAAAATAACCGAAAAGTTTTGGCAAGAGAATTCTTTTATCGTAACTTTGACAATACGATGGAATATTAAAGAATGCAGAAATAAGTATAGCTCACATATATATCTTTAGCTCGAGTTACACTCATACACATAATATTTTTTTTCTGACGAAATTAATTGATCAAATTAATTTTTTAATTGAAATGCCTTCAGTCACGAAAATGATAGCATCATACATATATACATAGATATTTGGGCGTAACAAAAATATATTTTATTAAAAAACAAAATTAATTGATTTAATTTGAATCAAATCAATTGATTATATTTGATTCAATTAAAAATTTAATTGATGTTGATTGCAAAATTAAATTAAATTATTAGACTATTTTCAGCAACTTTCTTATGTGATTATGTGTTTTTATACCCTCCACCATAGGATGGGGGTATTTTAACTTTGTCATTCCGTTTGTAACACATCGAAATATTGCTCTAAGACCCCATAAAGTATATATATTCTGGGTCGTGGTGAAATTCTGAGTCGATGTGAGCATGTCCGTCCTTGCTCTAAGACCCCATAAAGTATATATATTCTGGGTCGTGGTGAAATTCTGAGTCGATCTGAGCATGTCCGTCCGTCCGTCCGTCCGTCTGTTGAAATCACGCTAACTTCCGAACGAAACAAGCTATCGACTTGAAACTTGGCACAAGTAGTTGTTATTGATGTAGGTCGGATGGTATTGCAAATGGGCCATATCGGTCCACTTTTACGTATAGCCCCCATATAAACGGACCCCCAAATTTGGCTTGCAATTGCTCTAAGAGAAGCAAATTTCATCCGATCCGGCTGAAATTTGGTACATGGTGTTAGTGTATGGTCTCTAACAACCATGCTAAAATTGGTCCATATCGGTCCACTTTTACGTATAGCCCCCATATAAACGGACCCCCAAATTTGGCTTGCGGAGCCTCTAAGAGAAGCAAATTTCATCCGATCCGGCTGAAATTTGGTACATGGTGTTAGTATATGGTCTCTAACAACCGTGCAGAAATTGGTCCATATCGGTCCACTTTTACGTATAGCCCCCATATAAACCGATCCCCCGATTTGGCTTGCGGAGCCTCTAAGAAACCCAAATTTCATCCGATCCGGCTGAAATTTGGTACATGGTGTTAGTATATGGTCTCTAACAACCATGCACAATTGGTCCACATCGGTCCATAATTATATATAGCCTCCATATAAGCCGATCCCCAGATGTGACCTCCGGAGCCTCTTAGAGGAGCAAAATTCATCCGATCCGGTTGAAATTTGGAACATGGTGTTAGAATGTGGTCTATAACAACCACGCAAGAATTGGTCCATATCGGTCCATAATTATATATAGCCCCCATATAAACCGTTCCCCAGATTTGATCTCCGGAGCCTCTTGGAGGAGTAAAATTCATTCGATCCGGCTGAAATTTGGTACATGGTATTAGTATATAGTCTCTAACAACCATTCAAAAATTTGTCCATATCAGTCCATAATTATATATAGCCCCCATATAAACCGATCCCCAGATTTGGCTTGCGGAGCCTCTAAGAGATGCAAATTTCATCCGATCCGGCTGAAATTTGGTACATGGTGTTAGGATATAGCCACAATAACCATGCCAAAATTGGTCCATATCGGTCTATAGTTATATATAGCCGATCCCCAATCACACAAAAATTGGTCCATATCGGTTCATAATCATGGTTGCCACTCGAGCCAAAAATAATCTAGCAAAATTTTAATTCTATAGAAAATTTTGTCAAATTTTATTTCTATAGAAATTTTGGCAAAATTTCATTTCTATAGAAAATGTTGTCAAAATTTTAATTCTATAGAGAATGTTGTCAAAATTTTAAATCTTTTGAAAATTTTGTCAAAATTTTATTTCTATAGAAAATTTTGTTAAAATCGTATTTCTATAGAAAATTTTGTCCAAATTTTAATTCTATAGAAAATGTAGTCAAAATTTTATTTCTATAGAAAATTTTGCCATACTTAATTATATACGTATTTAATCGGCCTTTTTTGATTTAATATATACCACGTATGGACATACATACAATTTAGAAGACGGTGTTAGGAGGTTTTAAGATACCTTGTCATCGGCAAGTGCTACCGCAACCCAAGTAATTCGATTGTGGATGACAGTGTGTAGAAGAAGTTTCTACTCAATCCATGGTGGAGGGTACATAGCTTCCGCCTGGCCGAACTTACGGCCGTATATACTTTTTTGAAATCAGTTTTTATTTAAAAATTAAAAACATTCCATTACTTTTTAACTGACTTCATTTTCCGAGTTTGATTAGTTAATCCGATTTGATTAAATTTATTCGAAATTAAATAGATTTAAAGTTTTAAATTGAAAATTTATTTTAAAATAAATTTATTTTTATAATTTTACTAGCGTAACCCGGCCCGCTTCGCTGCGCCTTCCGAAGCGTATTTGGAGGAACATTTTGCATTAACTTAGTCAACTATATCCTTCGTGCTGAAAACAAATTCGAAAAGATTTCAATTCTTTTAGACAAATCGGACTACTTGATTTTTCGTTTATAGGTACAAATACGGCGGGAGAGGGTGTACCCTTTCCTACAAATGTTCTTAATAATGTTCTGTATTCAAGTAGTTGGACAATCTTCTATATTTCTTGTGAATTTTAAGTGGGGTTTGTCAAGGAAAGGTATCCTTCTCCTCAACATATCTGAAAATTAAGCACTATATTATAATAACATACAAAGAATTACTGTTTCCCATCCAATAAATCGGAAAAAGCAAAAGTAGTAAAAAAATTTACCACATTAACATTTGCTAAAATGTTGGAAAATGATGCACCCTCTACGTTGGCTGCCAATTTCATGTAAATTTAAGTTCTTTACTAAAAAGAAGTCTGGCAGAAGCCTGTACAAAAATCATAAAATTATGTACCGAGTTCCTATTTACGGACAACCCTCTACTTTCAACTTAAGAAAAAAAAAACGGACAAAAGGGAACCCTCTCTTTACTAAAATGAAGACTAAAAAGAAGTCTGGCAGAGGCCTGTACAAAAATCATAAAATTATGTACCGAGTTCCCATTTACGGACAACCCTCTACTTTCAATTTAAGAAAAAAAAAAAAACGGACAAAAGGGAACCCTCTACCCACCTTCTCTCCACTCCGACCTGATATCGGACTATCACGTACCCTATACTAATTTCGCAATTACTCAATGGTCCCTATAAATTCTATCGAAGTAAATCGATAAAATTTATTTCAATTTCCCCTTCCCCAATCAGATATCGAAAAATCATATACTAATTTAAAAATTGTGTATAAATTTAATCACCTCCTGCCACGTCCCTGTAAATTTCAAGTAGATCGGAGATGTTTAAATTTTGCTCTATTGTTTTAAAGGGACGTCACTTTCCCCGATACAATATCGACACCCCTAACCTTCCCTGAAAATTCTTGAAACGTTCCTTCAAGTGTGGGGCAAGGAAGGTTGCCTCTTCGTTCATAACCTTCCCCACTGCTTTTGTAAATTTCAAGAAAACTTAAATTTTTTTTGTAGTTTCAGAGGAGGACCTCCTCCCCGACCAAATGTCGAAAAGCGTATCTTTTGTAAACGTCCCAGAAAATGTCAAGCAAATTATAAGCCTAAAGGGGCGGCCTCTCTTCCGTCCAAATATCACAAAATCAGGTATCAACTATTACGGTTGACGGAGGTTACGATCTCTCCCCAGTCCTCTGTAAATTTCAAGTAACTCGGTAAAGTTTAATTGTTTCTCTGTATGTACTTAAGAGAAGCGGATGTCTCCCTATGCCCTTTTAATTTTATTAAAAAATCAGGAACCTGATATAAATTTCGTAACCCATTTTTTCTGTAAAATTTCAGTCGGGGGAGTTTAGTTTTGTTTGAACTTTCAAAAAAAAAAAAAAAAAAAAAAATGGGCAAAGGGGTGGTCCCCCTCCCCGACCAAATATCGAAAAATAATGTAGCGGATTTTTGTCTACATGCCAACCCCAACGTTCAATGAAAATTTCAAGCAAATCGCATAATTTTGTTCCAAGTTTCAAAAAGTAGGGCAAGGGGGAGGTCCCCCTCCCCATCCACATATGAAATCATCGGGTACCCCATATTAATTCCATAACCTCACCACATGTTCTCTGTAAATCTCAGATAATTTAGAAAATTTTAGTTTTTTCACTGTACTTTAAAAAAAGTCGAACAAAGGAGAGGCCCCCCTCCGCCACCAAATATCGAAATAAAAAGTAGCGGATCTTTGTCTAGATGCCAACCCCAATCTTCAACGAAAATTTCAACCAAATCGGTCAACTTTGGTCCAATTTTCAAAAAGTCCGACAAAGGGGAGGTCCCCCTCCGCGACCAGGTGTCAAAAAATGAGGTACCCTATTTTCACCACATGAACGCCCCCTACGATCTCTGAAAGTTTCAAGTAAATCGGTTCAGCCGTTTCGGAGCCAACTCGGTACATACAAACAAACAAATAAACAAACATAAATTGAATTTTATACACTAATAGAAAAAGTTTCGTTATATTAAGGAAATGTGTCGTTAAAAGTCAGCCAACGAAACAAATTCGTTAATACAACGAAATTTTTCGTTATTATAACGAATTTTCTGTTAATTAACTTAACGTTTCGTACTATTAACGAATATTTCCATTGTATTAATGAAAATGTTTCGTTATATCAATGAAAATTTTTCGTTGGGTGAGTTTTAATGAAATTTTCTTTGTGTGTATATATAGATAATTATTTAATTATTTTGAACTTAATGAATCTCTTTATTAAATTACATTAATATAATTTTATTAACTTTAACTATTCTAAATAAATAAATATATTTTAAATAATAATCGAATAATTTAATTATTGCAATTAAATTTAAAAAATAATTCGGGCACTTTACGATGAGGTTACATTTATTCTAACCAGTGGTCGCTTTTTTATTGGTTGAACTATTTGCTAGCTACTCTACTAAAAATACTCCGTGTATCACTGTGCCAGGCCTGTGTCCAACGCTTGCCTCTGTGGTTTTCCCACATTCAAAGAGGCGTCTGTTCATTATATCACAAATGCTGATATTCAATTTCAATGGTTTAATGCCTGTGGTCTCACAGTTGTGTTGGTTGGCTCATCGTTTTGTTTGGATGGAGACCATTGCTTGCTTATCAACTCCATTCAGTGAGTGTGGTCACAATTCCAGATAGTACCGCCAATTTGGTTTATGACTATTTACATATGTATCTAATAAATTTGGAAAGGACTTTTAGTTGTCTACCCACGAGGTTTGTTTAAGTGCCTTATTTGCGATTAATTAATGGCGAAAGTGCAAATACTTTGCGTAATTTATGACTAAGGCATGATTAATGAAATTATTATCGGTGATGATGGAATCATTTGAAGTTGGACATAATAATTACAACATATAAACCTGAAAGGTTTTTTTTTATAGAATATGCAATTAGGTGGTGACGCGTGTCATGTGGCGCATGGTTGCAGATGAGACACATGCCAGTCACGCTGCTATTAATCACTGATAGTTTAGAATTGAGGCGCCTGCATTTGCCTGATATTAGTTGGCCAAAACTAGCGTGGTACGTCGTGGAGTGCTACTGTAGGGGGGTCGAACTCCGAGAACAGGATTTACCTGCTTACTCATAACAGGTTGGCTGATAAGTCCCCGTTCTAACAAAGAAAAACACATTTTTTGTCAAAATTCGTTTTTATTATTCAACATAGTTCCCTGCAAGAGCGATACAACGATTATAACGACCTTCCAATTGTTGATACCATTTTGGTAGTACTCCTTCGGTTTTGCCTCAAAATAGGCCTCAGTTTCGGCGATCACCTCTTCATTGCAGCCAAATGTTTTCCCTGCGAGAATCCTTTTGAGAACAAGAAAAAGTCGCTGGGGGCCAGATCTGGAGAATAGAGGGTGATACGGTCAAAATTTGATCAAGGGAAAACGCGTGTAAATCGGTGAAATCGTTTATTTAAAAAATCAAATTAAATTTCTTTTTCAAGTTCAATTAGTATAAAATTCAGGAAAAATATTCAGTTAGGCTTTCGCTTTTCCAAATCCGAATTGCCGGGCCTCACGCTTGACACCTGCCATCAGATTTTGTACAGCCACCTTGTCCACCTTCTTCGCCGCAGAAAGCCAGTTTGCCTTGAACTGCTGCTCGTCCTTAGCAGTTTTTTTTTGGTCTTCTTTAGGTTCCGCTTGACAATAGCCCAGTATTTCTCAATTGGGCGGAGCTCTGGCGTGTTGGGAGGGTTCTTGTCCTTGGGAACCACCTTCACATTGTTGGTGGCGTACCACTCCATGGCCTTTTTACCGTAATGGCAAGATGCCAAATCCGGCCAAAACAGTACGGAACAACCGTGTTTCTTCAGGAAAGGCAGCAGACGTTTATTCAAACACTCTTTCACGTAAATTTCTTGGTTGACAGTCCCGGAAGCTATGAAAATGCTACTTTTCAAGCCACAGGTAGAGATATTTCTTTGCGAACTTTGACAGTTTTATGTGCTTGAAAATATCTGCTACATTTCCCCCCCCCCCCCCCTTTTGCCGTATAAAACTCCTGTCCCGGAAGCTGCTTGTAGTCGGCTTTGACGTAGGTTTCGTCGTCCATTACCACGCAGTCAAATTTCGTCAGCATCGTCGTGTACAGCCTCCGGGATCGCGCTTTGGCCGTCGTATTTTGTTTATCATCGCGATTTGGAGTCACTACCTTCTTGTAAGTCGATAGTCCGGCTTGTTTTTTGGATGCACGGTTGTAGACGATACACCCAGCTTATTTGCGGCATCTCGGAGAGAGAGGTTAGGGTTTCGCTCAAAACTACCGGCAACTCTCTTTGTCGTCTCAGCGGCTTCCGGTTTTCGATTTCCCCCCGATCCAGACTTCCTGGCTGTCGACAAACGTTCCCCAAATACTTTAATTACATTTGTAACGGTTGATTTGGCAACTTTTAGCGATTTTGTCAGCTTTGCGTGCGAGTAGCTCGGATTTTCGCGATGCGCGAGCAAAATTTTGATACGCTGCTCTTCTTGCTTGGACGGCATTTTGACAACTGAAGAGTGAATTCCAAAATCAAAATAGGAGCAACATTCTACACACACACACACACCTTCAAAATGAGGGGTGTTCAGGTTTTTTAAATGCAAAATTGAAAGAAATACGTCAAGTTTATATTGACCAAATTTTGAGTCTTTCCACTCTTCATAGGCGGTTTACCGGTCGCTGTCCACTCAGCCGACTGTCGATTGGACTCAGGAGTGTAGTGATGGAGCCATGTTTCATCCATTGTCACATATCGACGGAAAAACTTGGGTGTATTACGAGTTAACAGCTGCAAACACCGCTCAGAATCATCAACACGTTGTTGTTTTTGGTCAAATGTGAGCTCGCGCAGCACCGATTTTGCACGGAGCTTCCGCATATCCAAATATTGATGAATGATATGACCAACACGTTGCTTTGATATCTTTAAGGCCTCTGCTATCTCGATCAACTTCATTTTACGGTGGTTCAAAATCATTTTGTGGATTTATTTTGGTGTTTTCGTCGGTAACCACCTCTTTCGGGCGTCCAATGCGTTCACCGTCCTCCGTGCTCATTTCACCACGCTTGAATTTGGCATACCAATCAATTATTGTTGATTTCCCTGGGGCAGAGTCCGGAAACTCATTATCAAGCCAAGTTTTTGCTTCCACCGTATTTTTTCCCTTCAGAAAACAGTATTTTATCAAAACACGAAATTCCCTTTTTCCATTTTTTTCACAATATCAAAAGTTGCTTCACAAAAGACGCCCTATCTCGCAAACTAATTGACTTACAGACATCAAATTTTGACACGAATCATTTGAAGGTTGGTACTATATAAAAATAATATGCATTTAATACTAGCGACGCCATCTATGTGTCAGACCGGGGACTTATCAGCCAACCTGTTAAATCCTGTTCAGACCTGCCTGATCTAGAGGCTCTCTTTTGTAAGGCTGGATCTTGTGCTCTAGAAGGTGAAGATCAACCTTTAACTTCCTGGGTTGCCTAACCCTAAGATGGTGATTTGCATGGTTACTGTGATAACAACCCAGGAGATACTGCTTGGACAACATGTAATTGTATCTACGCACAGGGTTGATCTTGGTCCTCACATAAAGATGATCCAGGGATGTGCTGCGGAGAAATCCTGTCGCATTTCTAAGAGCAGCGTTTTGTATGTTATTCCACTTACTCTGCGGCGCCACACTAACGCTGCATAGTTTATCAATAAACCGCCAATTGCCTTATATGTAGTCAACATGATTTCTTTGCCCGCAAACGTAGTTTTGCCGGCAAGTGACTTGAGGACCATGTTTTTACCGTGGAACTTATCACAAATTGTAGGGACATGAGCAGACGACTCGCATGTAACCCCGCGAATCTTGGGGTAGTTTATAATTGGAATTGTTTCGCCATCGCCTCTCGGAGATATCACCTACTCCCAGGGAAACTCCCTGTTTCACTCTACGAGGTCTGGACTTTTTCCCCAAAATTCCACTGTCTGGCGCCCGAATAGATCTTAAATATCTATCTGTTTGATACCTGCCAGCAGGGACGTATTTTCTATGTCCTCGAACAGTCTGGTATGACTGATAGGTCAAAAGGCACAAGGACCATCGAGACAAGGCTTGGGATGGTTGATTCCTCCATTTGTGTATAATGAACGGCATAAAGTTGTCGTGTTACGTACTTAAGAGAGAAGTTCACCAATGTGGTATCACAATGAACTGAATAGTCTAAGTGAGCCTGATATATCGGGCTGCCACCTAACCTAACGTACGTACTTTAGCGAATTCATGTTTATGGTTGGCAGCTGGAAAATTCTCCTGAAGGCTGGAAGGAAGAGTAGGCCGTCACTGGCGAGCGAAGGAAGATCGGTCTGTAGTGGAATCACCCTATCCAATTTTCAGACATCGTATTAATTAGAGATTGCAACCAGACTCCCCGGTCAAGTACTCTACTCTCAGTATTCTCAGAGATTTCAGCATTAGATAAGAAATTCCCAGAGGCCCAGTGCGTGGGATGGTTTTGCGCTGTTGATGACATTGGTAAGTTCGGCGAGGATAAGTTCTGGTATCCTACATGCTCGAAGACTACATATATATAGCTATATCACTCTCCGGATGCTCAACAAACTACCGGCTGAAAAATCTCGTCTTGGGATCAATTACCGGCACGTCGGAAAAGGTGACTGAGATCCCATCATTCCATGTAGAGGGTTTCGAGAGAGGACTCTTACTGTCAACCACAACCTATCTGTACCAGAGTCTAGGTTAGGCTCGTCGATTGTCTTAGGTTAGGATAGGTTAGGTGGCAGCCCGATGTATCAGGCTCACTTAGACTATTCAGTGGGAGCCACCGTGGTGCAATGGTTAGCATGCCAGTCTTGCATACACAAGGTCGTGGGTTCGATTCCTGCTTCGATCAACACCAAAAAGTTTTGCAGCGGTGGATTATCCCACCTCAGTAATGCTGGTGACATTTCTGAGGGTTTCAAAGCTTCTCTAAGTGGTTTCACTGCAATGTGGAACGCCGTTCGGACTCGGCTATAAAAAGGAGGTCCCTTGTCATTGAGCTTAACATGGAATCGGGCAGCACTCAGTGATAAGAGAGAAGTTCACCAATGTGGTATCACAATCACTGAGTGCTGCCCGATTCCATGTTAAGCTCAATGACAAGGGACCTCCTTGTCCGAACGGCGTTCCACATTGCAGTGAAACCACTTAGAGAAGCTTTGAAACCCTCAGAAATGTCACCAGCATTACTGAACAACTTTTTGGTGTTCGGTCGAAGCAGGAATCGAACCCACGACCCTGTGTATGTAAGGCGGGCATGCTAACCATTACACCACGGTGGCACGATGGTCTTACTAATCTCTAGGTTCAGTTCCCTGATTCCTGGATCCTCCCCAGAAGTCTGAGGAGGAGTACTGTCTCAAGTGTCTTGGTTACTTGGCTACTACCCAAGGATATTGGACTGTAGTCAAATTACCCTAGCCAATTTTCCAATATCGAGTTAATGAGAGATTTCAAGGACAAATTGAGGAGTCTGGCCAAGGATCCAACTCGCAATATTTTCAGATGCTTCAGCGTTAGCATAGAAATTTGATCGAAGCCCAGCGCCTAGGATGATTGTGCCCTATTCATGACATTGGTAAATGCGGCCGAGTAAGTTCTATTTTGCCACTGGCTTAGAGACAACGAATGCAACGTGGCTTTCCTTTCCGCTATGTCACTCTCGGTGCTCAACAAACTATCGGTTGAAAAAACTCCCGCATCTCTTCGGATCAATCGTCGCCAAAAGTGACTGAAATGCCATCATCCCATGTAGCGGGGCTCTGCCTAGGTCCCCTACTGTTGAACCTAATCCTTCTACTGGTGGGCGCAGGGAGATCGGTCAGACATCGGGTTAGTTAGTGATTCCAATGACAAATTGTGGAGTCTTGTCAATTACTCAACTCCCAGTATTCTCAGACACATCAGCATAAGCATAGAGATTCCACCGAGTTCCAGCGCCTTGCATTTGCGTTGTTGGTAACATTGGTAACTTCAGCTGGAGTAAAGGTTGAATTATACACCATGCGTCAATCCGTGCGTTGATGGAAGGGTTGATTTTTTCTGTTTGCGGCAGCCTATTCGAGCTTTTGATTTTGAGAAATTTCAACTCTTCAATCATCGGACACGCACTGCACGCATTGAACGCATGGTATGTAATTCTACCTTAAGGTCTGGTGTGTCGCCGGCTCGGAGACAACGAATGCGATGTGGCTCTCCTTTCCGCGCTATCACTCTCGGTATGCTTAACAAACTATCGGAAAAATCTCGTTCATCTTTTCGTATTAGTTATCGCCATGTCGTCAAAAGTGTCTGAGAGCCCATCTTCCCATGTTGCGGGGCTCTAGGGTCCATTGCTTGCGATGCTTTAACTCTATGTTCCACTTGTGCTTGTCGACCATCTTACTAACCTCTAGATTGGGTGCCCAAATTCCTGGATCAGTAGGATGAGCAAAACAGTCCTCATCACACTCGCCTGTGAGTCCCGTCGCTTCTGCTGGATTATTACATGCGATCAGCTGCATCGACACGAAAATATTACGAAGACATTAAATGACAGGCCTTTGAAAAATCAAAATTATTTTTCTCTATATAAAAATTTTTCTATGTGGCCATTATTCTCCCTCTTCAGCACTCTCTGAATCAGCTGACTCTATGCCATTACCATAATGGTGTAACCCAATAAAGATTACACTTGTTAAGAATTATTCTCAATGTAAACTTCTTTAGTGAATAGAGGGAAAATCCTCTTTGTTTATATCAACCATGCACAAAAACTGATATAAATCAGATGGAGATTGCACACAAGCCATAGCTCCAATCATTCTATTAAGAATCCTCTGCTTGTAGTTATCAGTACTCATAAATTACCGGTAATTTAGACGTCATACCTTCACATTTTCTGATTAATATGACGTTGGCTTTGGCCAAAGAGTAGGCAAACGAAAACATGTTGGAATCGATGTTTCTGTTTCTGTTTCTGTTTCGGTTTTGTTTTTTTTTCTTTCTATAATTTCAAACAACAGATATACAGACAGGCCAAGTAATTTCATTTGAAATTTATATCGTATGATTGGTGAATTGTTTAGATTTTTAGTAAGAAACATTCACAATTGTATTTGGCCCATACATTGTGGATGATTTTGAATTAATCAGTGATATATTTTAGAGGCAATAAATTAATGAATAGTTAAATGAGTAATAGCATGTTGCAATTTGAATTGGTTCGTTTATATGGCAGAATAATTTCATTAAATACAAAAGGGAGTTTTTCCAAGAGCTTTACTGATTTGAAATTGAAATAAAACACATGCCAATTTATGAAATGGCCAAAACAGAGTTTTATTTTGTAAATAATTTCGTGCCATTTAACATTTAATTATAATTTTTGGCATATGGCCACCACGACTACTTTGTACAAAGGTCCTTCTGTATTTTTCTAATTTTCAAACACTTTTTCAATCATTTGAGGGCGTATTTCAGTACGGACACTTTGAATATTGGTTTCCAAAGCGTCAATCGTTGCTGATTTATCCACGTAATATTATAATAATATTTAGTTTTTGTAACGACGAGTTTCCTCCGGTACCTAGAGGGTAGTGGTGGCGGGTAAAGGGTTCGTCACAGAAATTTGTTTTGTATTGACAGAAAAAGGAAAAGACGGTGTTATTCGTTGGTATTACAGTTTATTGATGGTAAATCGTTTACAATCTAAGTGGTATATGATAACTAAAGGGACGGCTGGTGAGACCTAGTTCCGGGACGTGGTACAGATTCCATGGGGCCGGATAGACTTGGGATGGTGGTGTGGATCAGCACACCGGACTGGGCTAGTCTCGTGTTTGGACTGATCAATGATATGGCTGGCATGGGCGAGCTGAATGGCGACTTAGCTAGGTACGCTCTGTAAGTCTGGGCATGATCCTGGAACAGCGACCTAGCTAAGAGAGCTGGCGAATCTGGGTTGTCGAATGGTGACCTGGCTAAGTACACTTTGTAAATCTGGTGAGACGTATGTAAACGAGGCAGTGGTGAGTCGAAGGTGGTCCTGTGGAACATTGTGTAGGGCGTGTAGAGTTAGAACAACGCTTGGCGACTGGGAATGGAGAGCGGACAGTGGCCCGGGGCAAGCAATGTACTAGGAACAGCGGAGGGGATAGATGCGATGGCAATTAGAGCTGTGACTTTGGTAAGTACAAATTCAATGGGATCGTGAAGATCTAGAGTGATTGCGACTTGGGTAAGTATACAAGTCAAACGAAGGGCAGAGTCAATGGGATCGTGAAAATCTAGAGTGACCGCGACCTGGGTAAGTACACTAGTCAACGGTCGAGCAGGGTCAATGAGATCGTGAAGATCTAGAGTGGGTGTGACCTTGATAAGTACACAAGTCAAACATAGAACAGACACAACGGGATCGTGAGAATCTGGAGTGACTGCGACCTGGGTAAATACATGAGTCAAACCTAGGGCAGAGTCAATGGGATCGTGAAGATCTAGAGTGACTGGGACCTTGATAATTGCACAAGTCAAACGTAGGGCAGAGACAATGGGATCGTGAGGATCTGGAGTTACTGCGAGTCAAACGTAGGGCAGAGTCAATGAGATCGCGAAGATCTAGATTGGGCGTGAACTTGATAATTACACAAGTCATACGTAGGGCAGAATCAATGGGATCGTGAAGATCTAGAGTGACTGTGACCTTGATAAATACACAAGTCAAACGTAGGGCAGAGACAATGGGATCGTGAGGATCTAGAGTGACTGTGACCTTGATAATTACACAAGTCAAACGTAGGACAGAGACAATGGGATCGTGAGGATCTGGAGTTACTGCTGCCTGAGAAAGTACACTAGTCAAACGTAGGGCAGAGATAATGGGATCGTGAAGATCTAGAGTGATTGTGACCTTGATAATTACACAAGTCAAACGTAAGGCAGAGTCAATGGAATCACGAAGATCTAGAGTGGGTGTGACCTTGATAAGTACACAAGTCAAACGTAGGGCAGAATCAATGGGATCGTGAAGATCTAGAGTGATGATGACCTTGATAATTACACGAGTCAAACGTAGGGCAGAGTCAATGGGATAGTGAGGATCTGGAGTTACTGCGATCTGAGAAAGTACACGAGGCAAACGTAGGACAGAGTCAATGGGATCGCGAATATCTAGAGTGGGTCTGACCTTGATAAGTACACAAGTCAAACGTAGGGCAGAGCCAATGGGATCGTGAAGATCTAGAGTGACTGCGACCTCTGTAGTCAAAGGTGGAGCAGGGTCAATGGTATCGTGAAGATCTAGAGTGACTGTGACCTTGATAAGTACACAAGCCAAACGTAGGGCAGAGACAATGCGATCGTGAGGATCTAGAGTGGGTGTGACCTGAGAAAGTACACGAGTCAAACGTAGGGCAGAGTCAATGAGATCGCGAAGATCTAAAGTGGATGTGACCTTGATAAGTACACAAGTCAAACGTAGGGCAGAGACAATGGGATCGTGAGGATCTAGAGTGGGTGTGACCTGAGAAAGTACACGAGTCAAACGTAGGGCAGAGACAATGGGATCGTGAGGATCTGGAATTACTGCGGCCTGAGAAAGTACACGAGTCAAACGTAGGGCAGAGTCAATGGGATCGCGAAGATCTAAAGTGGGTGTGACCTTCATAAGTACACGAGTCAAACGTAGGACAGAGTCAATGGGATCGCGAAGATCTAGAGTGAGTGTGAACTTGATAAGTACACAAGTCAAACGTAAGGCAGAGACGATTGGATCGTGAAGATCTAGAGTGACTGTGACCTGTGTAAATACACTAGTCAAAGGTGGAGCAGGGTCAATGGGATCGTGAAGATCTATAGTGACTGTGACCTTGATAATTACACAAGTCAAACGTTGGGCAGGGACAATGGGATCGCGAAGATCTAGAGTGGGTGTGACCTTGATAAGTACACAAGTCAAACGTAGGGCAGAGACGATGGGATCGTGAAGATCTAGAGTGACTGCGACCTGTGTAAGTACACTAGTCAAAGGTGGAGCAGGGTCAATGGGATCGTGAAGTTCTAGAGTGACTGTGACCTTGATAATTACACAAGTCAAACGTTGGACAGAGACAATGGGATCGTGAGGATCTGGAGTTACTGCGGCCTGAGTAAGAACACAAGTCAAACGTAGGGCAGATTCATTGGGATCGCGAAGATCTAGAATGGGTGTGACCTTGATAAGTAACACGTTGGCTGATAAGTCCCCGGTCTGACATGGCGTCGCTAGTGCATATTATTTTTATATAGCATATTATTATACCCTCCACCATAGGATGGGGGTATATTAACTTTGTCATTGCGTTTGTAACACATCGAAATATTGCTCTAAGACCCCATAAAGTATATATATTCTGGGTCGTGGTGAAATTCTGAGTCGATCTAAGCATGTCCGTCCGTCTGTCCGTCTGTCCGTCCGTCTGTGGAAATCACGCTAACTTCCGAACGAAACTAGCTATCGACTTGAAACTTGGCACAAGTAGTTGTTATTGATGTAGGTCGGATGGTATTGAAAATGGGCCATATCGGCCCACGTTTACGTATAGCCCCCATATAAACCGATCCCCAAATTTGGCTTGCGGAGCCTTCCGGAGCAGCAAAATTCATCCGATCCGGTTGAAATTTGGTACGTGGTCTAAGTATACGGTCTCTAACAACCATGCAAAAATTGGTCCATATCTGTCCATAATTATATATAGCCCCCATATAAACCGATTCCCAGATTTGACCTCCGGAGCCTCTTGGAGGGGAAAAATTCATCCGATCCGGTTGAAATTTGGTACCTGATGTTAGTATACGGTCTCTAACAACCATGCAAAAATTGGTCCATATCGGTCCATAAATATATATAGCTCCCATATAAACCGATCCCCAGATTTGAACTCTGGAGCCTCTTGGATGAGCAAAATTCATCCGATCCAATTGAAATTTAGTACGCGGTGTTAGTATATGGTCTCTAACAACCATGCAAAAATTGGTCCATATCGGTCCATAATTATATATAGCTCCCATATAAACCGATCCCCAGATTTGACCTCCGGAGCCTCTTGGAGGAGCAAAAGTCATCCGATGCGGTTGAAATTTGGTACATTTCGTTAGTATATGGCCTCTAACAGCCATGTAAAAATTGTCAAATTTTATTACTATAGAAAGTTTTGTCAAAATTTCATTTCTATAGAAAGTTTTGTAAAAAGTTTATTTCTATAGCAATGTTTGTCAACATTTTATTACCATAGAAAATTTTGTCAAAATTTTATTTCTATAGAAAATTTTGTAAAAAATTTATTTCTGTAGAAAATTTTGTCAACATTTTATTTCTATAGACAATTTTGTCAACATTTTATTTCTATAGAACATTTTGTCAACATTTTATTTCTATAGAAAATTTTGTCAAAATTTTATTTATATAGAAAATTTTGTAAAAAATTTATTTCTGTAGAAAATTTTGTCAACATTTTATTTCTATAGACAATTTTGTCAACATTTTATTTCTATAGAACATTTTGTCAACATTTTACTTCCATAGAAAATTTTGTCAACATTTTATTTCTATAGAAAATTTTGTCAAGTTTTTATTTCTATAGAAAATTTTGTCAAAATTTTATTTCTATAGAAAATTTTGTCAAACTGAATTATATATGTACTTAATCGGCCTTTTTTTTGTTTAATATATACCCCTTATGGACTAACTTACAATTTAGAAGACAGTGTTAAAAAGTTTTACGATACCTTGCCATCGGCAAGTGTTATCGCAACCCAAGTAATTCGATTGTGGATGACAGCCTTTAGTAGAAGTTCCTACGCAATCCATGGTGGAGGGTACATAAGATTCGGCCTGGCCGAACTTACGGCCGTATATACTTGTTTTTATATAGTACCAACCATCAAATGAACGATGGCAAAAATTCATGAATTGGGCTTCGAATTGCTTCCCCACCCACCGTATTCTCCAGGTCAAAAGTATGCTCGCAGGGAAAAAATTTGGCTGCAATGAAGAGGTGATCGCCGAAACTGAGGCCTATTTTGAGGCAAAACCGAAGGAGTACTACCAAAATGGTATCAAAAAATTGGAAGGTCGTTATAATCGTTGTATCGCTCTTGCAGGGAACTATGCTGAATAATAAAAACGAATTTTGACAAAAAAAAAATGTGTTTTTCTTTTTTTAGACCGGGGACTTATCAGCCAACCTGTTATATACCCATGGTAAAATATTTCAATAGAGTATGCTAAAAATTAATGCAATGGGAATTCTTGTTGCAACTTAAATGTAATAGGTGTTAAATTCAACTTCATAATACAAAAGGAAATAAATGAGTTGACGAAAAAGAGAGTAATCGACTTTCGCCGCTACAGATTAACCTACATGATACTTTTGTATTTTTTCTGGAGTATTTTTGAGAAAATTTAATCAATTATTATACATCAAAATTATTCCATTTGTTGTGATGTACCTGGTATTAATCAATTACAGTAATACTTCATGGAATGTTAATATGATGTGTAATTAATTGGATAAAATTTAACTACTAATACTACGAGTATATATATACTCTGTTGTAAAATAACTTTATTAATTGTTGATTAACTTGTTTAACATGAAGATTGCAAACAAAATATTTCCCATTATATTAATGGGAAATTTTGAGTTTTTATAGCAACAATTAATTAGAAAACTTGAAAAGCACTGGCAGAAAAAAACCTATGCCATTTATAAAATATTTGCATAGGTGAAGGATTTTTGACAGCGATGCTATAGCTTCAAAAAGTTTTGTTCAATGATTTAGAATCGGAATAAAAAATTAGGCGCCGGCAGAATATTAATTTTTCTCACCCAGAGTAGAAAAATGTCTGATGATGATGTTTCACGCAAAAATGTTTTTCTCTAAAATTATGCATATGATTTTGGGTTGCCGAGAAAAGAACATTTCCCCGACAAAAATATTCTATGTTCACTGTCCAAAAATGACATTTTGCTATTGAAACATTTTTGGGGTGATCATATTCTTTCTGTACGTGCTTTAATTTGGCACATTTGCAATATCTTCACATTTGTTAAAATTTAATATGAGAATAATATCAGTCTGCGATATTTTGGGGGTGTGAACATTATCCATCAAGCACTCATAGATGACACATTCCTGTTTTTTTTTTTAATTTCGCAGAATCACAACATCAATTTTCTTTGTCCTATGATGATAATCAAAACCATGTGGTCATTAAAAAAATCTCATTTTACTGGCGCCCAGAGAAATGTTTTATATATCACCATATGGAATTATTGAGGGTGTTGATTTCCAAGATTTTTAATAAATCACAAAAGCAAACAAAGTTTCAATTAAATAGAGGAAGCCAATGGGAGTACATGTGTCCAAATTTATCATATAATGGGAGAATACATTGAAAACTGGATTATTTATTTATTTATAACTAATACTGAATTTATAGTAAATACAAAATTAGTATGTATAAACAAGTATATACGGCCGTGAGTTCGGTCAGGCCGAAGCTTATGTAACCTCCACCATGGATTGCGTAGAAACTTCTACTAACGACTGTCATCCACAATCGAAATACTTGGGTTGCGGTAAAGTATCTTTAAAATGGCAAGGTATCATAAAAATTTCTTAACACCGTCTTCTAAATTGTAAGTGGGATATCTTAAACAAAAAAAAAAGGCCGATTAAAAACATATATAATTCAGTTCGACAAAATTTTCTATAGAAATAAAACGCTGACATAATTTTCTATAGAAATAAAATTTTGATAAAATTTTCTATAGAAATAATATTTTGACAACATTTTCTATAGAAATAAAATTTTGACAAAATTTTCTACAGAAATAAAATTTAGACAAAATTTTCTATAGTACTAAAATTTTGACAAAACTTTCTATAGTAATAAAATTTTGACAAAACTTTCTATAGTAATAAAATTTTGACCAAATTTTCTATAGAAATAAAATTTTGGTAGATTATTTTTGGCGATATGGACCAATTTTTGTGTGATTGGCCATTGGCTATATATAACTATAGACCGATATGGACCAATTTTTGCATGGCTATTAGCGGCCATATACTAGCGCAATGTAAAAATTTCAACCGAATTGGATGAATTTTGCTCCTCCAAGAGGCTCCGGAGGTCAAATCTAGGGATGGGTTTATATGGGGCCTATATAGAATTATGGACCGATATATACCAATTTTTGCATGTTAGAGACCATATACTAACACCATTTTCTTCTCTAAGAAGTTCCGTAAGCCATATCTGGGGGTCGGTTTATATGGAGGCTATAAGTTAATATGGTCAAATATGGACCATATTATATAGCCCATTTACAAAACCATCCGACCAACATCAATAACAACTACTTATGCCAAGTTTCCAGTCGATAGCTTGTTTCGTTCGGAAGTTAGCGTGATTTCAACAGACGGACGGACGTGATTTGACAAAATTTTCTATAGAAATAAAAATTTGTCAAAATTTTCTATAGAAATAAAATTTTGATAAAATTTTCTATAGAAATAAAAGTTTGATAAAATTTTCTATAGAAATAAAATTTTGACAAAATTTTCTATAGAAATAAAATTTTAACAAAATTTTCCATAGAAATAAAATTTTGACAAAATTTTCTATAGAAATAAAAATTTGTCTAAATTTTCTATAAAAATAAAATTTTGACAAAATTTTCTATAGAAATAAAATTTTGACAAAATTTTCTATAGAAATAAAATTTTCTACAGAAATACGAATTTTTGCAAAATTTTCTGTAGAAATAAAATTTTGTCAAAATTTTCTATAGAAATAAAATTTTGACAAAATTTTCTATAGAAATAAAATTTTGACAAAATTTTCTGTAGAAACAAAATTTTTTGCATAATTTTTTATAGAAATAAAATTTTTTCAAAAGTTCTATAGAAATAAAATTTTAACAAAATTTTCTATACAAATAAAATTTTGACAAAATTTTCTATAGATATAAAGTTTTTTGCATAATTTTTTATAGCAATAAAATTTTTTCAAAAGTTCTATAGAAATAAAATTTTGACAAAATTTTCTATAGAAATAAAATGTTGAAAAAATTTTCTATAGAAATAAAATTTTGTCAAAATTTTCTATAGAAATAAAATTTTGATAAAATTTTCTATAGAAATAAAAGTTTGGAAAAATTTCTGTCCATATTCGACATATGTATGACCTTTTTAGCATTTGGAAGACGATCCCCGGTCTTCTGGTTTTGTGTTTCAAAATCTTGATCTTATTCAAGCTCGTCAGCTTAAATGACAAACATTTTATTATTTTTAAATTATTAATTTTTTTCTACAGCATAGCCTATTGCATTTTTTTTTTATTTTTCATAAAAACTGAAAATTAGAGGATTTTTTGAAAAGTTTTAATTTAAATAGGTGATTTTGGGACCAAAGCGTACCAATTTGAGTGTAATAGCCAGACAATTTCTGGCAACATTGATGGCCGCCAAAATGTCCGAGTCTCATTCCGATGGACATTTGTACCTGGGGCGTTTTCGAGAGTAAAGTTGGCACTAAAAAATACCAAAATGTCGAACATCTCAAAACGTCGTTTTGCCAGGAATGGGCCAAAATACCGCAGAGCCAGAATGTGTGCCGCATGCGATGGATTTGCCGGTCGCTGACCAGTTTTTACAACTAACTGTTAATTTTGGAAACAAATTTCCATTAAAATATACAAAAATTTTATCAATTTCATTAGCCAAGAGTATCAGCTTTAATTCCATACGGGGACAATGTTAATGTTATATTCATTTTACCTCAAAAAACAAAAACTTACACTTATGCAAACTACAATCAATGGTCATTGGAAGCTTTATTTTATGAAATTAAACTTTTTATCAGTTTACGTTTTGTTTTTCATTATATGGAAAGAATAATTTGCATAAAATACATATTAAATAAATACAACAGGGGTACGTATATATGCAATAATAAATGCAAATTATGGTCGTTTTGTTTTTTTCTTATTATTCAGATAACATTTGGACTACTTTTGTTTGTATACAGAAATACACGATTTAGGTGAGCAACTCCTTAAAAAAAAGTTTTCTGTTACATAGCTCGCAGATACAAATAATTAAGGAGAAGATAAGTTCACCACTGTGGTATCACAATGCAGTGAATAGGCTAAGTGAGCTTGAAATATGTGGCTGCCTTTATACCTAACCTAAGTAAGGAGACATCAATTGGCGAATGGATTAAATATAATTCCCTCTCTAAGGAGTTTTAAAATATTTTTAAAATTATTTTAATTTAATTTAATAATATTAACTTATTTTTTTAGAGATAAAATTAATACATATAAATTTACTTGTTTCTTTTAGGTTCTAGGGGCATTTTGTTTCCAATCGATTTGTGATCGATCAACCCCACAAAAGATCAGGTAAAAAAAATCAACAAAAACAAGATACGAATAATTTTTTAAATAAACACGAGGTAATTCTCTATACACACTCCATAGCGCATACTCGTACACACACACTCTCTTTCTCTCTAGTATAAATACTTGCAATAAAATTGTTTACATTAAATATTTATTTATTAAACAATTTTAGTTTGTTTTCCTTTTGACTTGAGATTACAGTGGGTCATGAATGTATAATCGCAAGTAAAAATTCAAATTTTGTTGGCATCATTAATGGTAGCGAAAAGTAATGCCAAATCGCATATCAGCAAAAATTACAACATTGTATGCTTGCGACGAAGTAATTATTTTTCCGCTGCTGTAAGCATACCAGCAGAAATACTTCTCTTCAATGACATACCCCTGTACACTGTAAATACAGTAAACCCACCAGGAAGAAAAACGTTGGTTAATTCTAGAAAATTTAGATTAGTTTTAAAAAAATTTAACAAATCAGTAGCAAGATTGTAGAGTCGGAGTCCGAAGATTTTGCAGGAGTCAGAGTCGTAAAAATTTTGCTCGACCCCGACTCCGGCTAAACTAATTTTTTTAAAACACTTCACCTTTTTTGTAACTAAAAAAGTTTTTAAGTAAATTAGTTTCTATTGCCTTATTCATTCGATTAATGTACAGTATGACTGTAAATGAAAAGCAACTTCCAATTAAGGAGATCATTTTATTTTTCCTAGAATGTTTGACTAGCAGATGGGCTGAATCGATCCATTTCGATGTTCACCACCATAACAATTTATTTGAAATATTTCAAACAATCGATTTTATTTTTTAACTTTATTTTACCATATACATATGTTGAATATGGACAGAATTTTTTCCAAAATTTTATTTGTATAGAAAATTTTGTCAAAATTTTATTTCTATAGAAAATTTTGTCAAAACTTTATTTCTATAGAAAATTTTGTCAAAATTTTATTTCTGTAGAAAATTTTGTCAAAACTTTATTTCTATAGAAAATTTTGCCAAAATTTTATTTTTTTTTTTTAGAAAATTTTGTCGAAATTTTATTTCTATAGAAAATTTTGTCAAAATTTTATTTCTGTAGAAAATTTTGTAAAAATTTCATTTCCATAGAAAATTTGTCAAAACTTTATTTCTATAGAAAATTTTGTCAAAATTTTATTTCTATAAAAAATTTTGTAAAAATTGTATTTCTATAGAAAATTTTGTCACAATTTTATTTCTATAGAAAATTTTGACAAAATTTTATTTCTATAGAAAATTATGCAAAAAATTTTATTTCTATAGAAAATTTTGTCAAAACTTTATTTCTATAGAAAATTTTATCAAAATTTTATTTCTATAGAAAATTTTGACAAATTTTTATTTCTATAGAAAATTTAGACAAATTTTTATTTCTATAGAAAATTTTGTCAAATCACGTCCGTCCGTCTGTTGAAATCACGCTAATTTCCGAACGAAACAAGCTATCGACTGGAAACTTGGCATAAGTAGTTGTTATTAATGTTGGTCGGATGGTTTTGTAAATTTTATTTCTATAGAAAATTTTGTCAAAATTTTATTTCTATAGAAAATTTTGTCAAAACTTTATGTCTATAGAAAATTTTGTAAAAATTGTATTTCTATAGAAAATTTTGACAAATTTTTGTTTCTATGGAAAATTTTGAAAAATTTTTATTTCTATAGAAAATTTTAACAAAATTTTATTTTTATAGAAAATTTTGTCAAAATTTTATTTCTATAGACAATTTTGTAAAAATATGAAAAAAGCATATTATAAAAAATTGAATTAAAAGAACTTTCTATGCATTTAAAATAAAGAACATCATTGGGAGTACATCTTCTGCAGGTGCTTTTAAAGTTGTGCCTTTGGAAGAAATTCCAATTTTTTTTGCTGGGAATTTTTTTGAAATATTTCAAATAATCGATTTTATTTTTTAACTTTTTTTAAGACCATATACATATGTCGAATATGGACAGAAATTTTTCCAAAATTTTATTTCTATAGACAATTTTGTCAAAATTTTATTTCTATAGAAAATTTTGTCAAAAATTTATTTCTATAGAAAATTTTGTCAAAATTTTATTTCTATAGAAAATTTTATTTCTATAGAAAATTTTGTTAAAATTTTATTTCTATAGAAGTTTTGAAAAAATTTTATTTCTATAAAAAATTATGCAAAAAATTTTATTTCTATAGAAAATTTTGTCAAAATTTTATTTCTATAGAAAATTTTGTCAAAATTTTATTTCTATAGAAAATTTTGTCAAAACATTATTTCTGTAGAAAATTTTGTCAAAATTTTATTTCTTTTTAAAATTTTGTCAAAATTTTATTTCTATAGAAAATTTTGTTAAAATTTTATTTCTATAGAACTTTTGAAAAAATTTTAGAAAATTTTGTCAAAATTTTATTTCTATAGAAAATTTTGTCAAAATTTTATTTCTATAGAAAATTTTGTCAAAATTTTATTTTTATAGAAAATTTTGTCAAAATTTTATTTCTATCGAAAAATTTTTCGAAATGTTATTTCTATCGAAAATTTTGTCCAAATTTTATTTCTATAGAAAATTCTGTCAAAATTTTATTCTATAGAAAATTTTGTCAACATTTTATTTCTATAAAAAATTTAGTCAACATTTTATTTCTATAAAAAATTTTGTCAACATTTTATTTCTATAGAAAATTTTGTCAAAATTTTTTCCATAGAAAATTTTGTCAAAATCTTATTTATCTTTCATTTCTTTAGAAAATTTTGTCAAAATTTTATTTCTATAAAAAATGTAAAAATTTTATATCAATAGAAAATTTTGTCAAAATTTTATTTCTATAGAAAATTTTGTCAAAATTTTATTTCTATAGAGGATTCCGTCAAAATTTTATTTCTATAGAAAATTTTGTCAAAATTTTATTTCTATAGAAAATTTTGTCAAAATTTTATTTCTATAGAAAATTTTGTCAAAAGTTTATTTCTATAGAAAATTTTGTCAAAATTTTATTTCTATAGAAAATTTTGTTAAAATGTTATTTCTTTTTCATTTATATAAAAAATTTTGTCAAAATTTTATATCTATAGAAAATTTTTTCGAAATGTTATTTCTATCGAAAACAAAATTGTATTTTTATAGGAAATTAAGTTAAAAGCTTATTTCTATAAAAAATTTTGTCAAAATTTTATTTCAATAGAAAATTTTGTCAAAATTTTATTTCTTAAAGAATTTTGTCAAAATTTTATTTCTATAAAAAATTTTGTCAACATTTTATTTCTATAGAAAATTTTGTCAAAATTGTATTTCTAGAAAATTTTGTCAAAATTTTATTTCTTAGAAAATTTTGTCAACATTTTATTTCTGAGAAAATTTTGTCAAAATTTTATTTCGTTTTGTTATTGTTGGTTTTGTTCTTTAAGCATTGTTGTTTTTTTTTATTTTTTATTTCAGCTTAAAACCATACATTGACTAAACTACAAGTGTAGCTTAACCAACAGTGGAAAAGAATGTTTGTGAAATTTATTTGGGCAAAGTCCTATAGACTGCAAGATGATTGGATGGACGCACGTTTCGGAATTACCATCCTCTACTTGCAGCAAAACTATTAACCAATTATCAGAATAAATTCAGGCAGTTCATTAAACCCAACAATAAACCACACTTGAACCTTCCGAAAAAAGGTTTTGTATGATTTCGGCATAAGCCAGCTAACATGTAAAACCTTTTTTCGGAAGGTTCAAGTGTGGTTCATTGTTGGGTTTAATGAACTGCCTGAATTTATTCGCATAATTGTTTGATAGTTTTGCTGCAAGTAGAGGATGCTGATGAGGAATGTGGTAATTCCGAAACGTGCGTCCATCCAACCATCTAGCAGTCTATAGGGCTTTGCCCAAATAAATTTCACAAACATTATTTTCCTCTTTTGGTTAAGCTACACTTGTAGTTTAGTCAATGTATGGTTTTAAGCTGAAATAAAAAAACAACAAAATTTTGTTTCTATAGAAAATTTTGTCAAAATTTTTGTTTCTATAAAAATGTTGTCAAAATTTTATTTCTATACAAAATTTTGCCAAAATTGTATTTCTATAGAAAATTTTGTCAACATTTTATTTCTACAGAAAATTTTGTCAAAATTTTATTTCTACAAAAAATTTTGTCAAAATTTTATTTCTATAGAAAATTTTGTCAAAATTTTATTTCTACAGAAAATTTTGTCAAAATTTTATTTCTATAGGAAATTAAGTCAAAAGCTTATTTCTAAAGAAAATTTTGTCAAAATTTTATTTCTATAGAAAATTTTGTCAAAATTTTATTTCTATAAAAAATTTTGTCAAAATTTCATTTCTATAGAAAATTTTGTCAAAATTTTATTTCTATAGAAAATTTTGTCAAAATTTTATTTCTATAGAAAATTTTGTCAAAATTTTGTTTCTATAGAAAATTTTATCAAAATTTTATATATATATATAAATTTTGTCAACATTTTTATTTCTACAAAAAATTTGTCAACATTTTTATTTCTATAGAAATTTCTTTAAAAAATGCATTTCTGTAGAAAATTTTGTCGAAATTATTTTTTTATTTTATATATATAGAAAATTTTATTTCTAAAGGAATTTTTGCCAACCCTTTATTTCTGTAGGAATTTTGTCAAAATTGTATTTCTATAGGAAATTAAGTCAAAGGCTTATTTCTATATACAATTTTGTCAACATTTTATTTCTATAGAAAATTTTGTCAAAATTTTATTTCTATAAAAAATTTTGTCAAAATTTTATTTCTATAGAAAATTTTGTCAAAATTTTTTTTTTCTATAGAAAATTTTGTCAAAATTTTATTTCTATAGAAAATTTTGTCAAAATTTTATTTCTATTGAAAATTTTGTCAAAATTTTATTTCTATAGAAATTTTGTCAAAATTTTATTTCTTTAGAGAATTTTGTCAAAATTTTATTTCTTTAGAGAATTTTGTCAAAATTTTATTTCTATAGAGAATTTTGTCAACATTTTATTTCTGTAGAGAATTTTGTCAAAATTTTATTTCTATAGAAAATTTTATCAAAACTTTATTTCTATAGAAAATTTTATCAAAATTTTATTTCTATTGAAAATTTTGTCAAAATTGTATTTCTATAGGAAATTAAGTCAAAAGCTTATTTCTAAAGAAAATTTTGTTAAAATTTTATTACTATAGAAAATTTTTTATTTTTATTTTATTTCTATAGAAAATTTTGTCAAAATTTTATTTCTAAAGGCTGGATCAAAATTGACTCGACTCCACAGTCCTGATAGAAATGCATTAATAATGTGCTAATCAAAGGCAATTTTATGTCGCGAACGGAAATATTACAACTTCAATGAAACTTCTTCGTTATTTCGAAGAAAATGTTTTTATGAAGAAATTTTAACGCAGAATATTTCGTAAAATATTCATAAATTCGTAAGAACTTCTTCACAAAAGTCATGAAATTTGAAGAAAGTTTCGTTAAAAATACGAACTTTTTACGAAGAAAAGTTAATGTAGAATAGTTCGTAGACGTTTCGTATATTCGTAAAATGTTCTCCGTAAAATTTCCCAAAAGTAATGAAAATTTCGTTGTTTTAATGAAGAATTCACGGAGAATAGTTAATGAAGAATTTTTCGTAAAATTAACGAAGAGAATTCTTTCGGTGTATGCGTGTCAAATTTGGTTAAAATCGGTTTAGATTTTCACAGATTTCTCATTTATATTTTTAGTCTGATGTACCCTCAGATTTAAATATAGCCCCCGTATGGCTCGTATATGACTAGAATATCCATATTTTACCCCCGAGACTCAATGAAATGATAGTCCAATTGACTTGATATCTGATATAGATAATTTATTTACCATTCTATTTTAATTTGATTCAAATTAGCTCAGATTTAGATAAAGTACCCATATATAAGTTAGTTTTTCAGTGTAGCCATTTCGTAGAAATTTTCTAATTATAAAGTTTCCTGAGTTATTTGCATATTAGAAAAAAAAACATGGATAGTTTTTTTTTATCTCTCAGATCAATTAATTTATTGGTAACAGCAGTAGCAGTACTAGTATCTATGGGTGATTCATCTTTGCGGCAAAAGATGCCAGCATCCCATTCCCAAATCATATTTGGTCTTTTGTTTTTGGCATTCGCCATCCACATGGTTTGCCGGCCTTTTGGTATGCAAAACTTTGAAATCTTTAAAAAATAAATGCTTTAGCAAAGTTTGTTTTTTGTGATTTACCCAGAGTTGGTTAAATGTTCCGTGAGCCGTATTCATTAGCTTAACGATGGCAGGCAAATTCGAAACAGGTTTAATTGTGTCACACGTCAGTTCCTGTTGTTATTTTCGTTTTGATTTCGAATCGTCATAACAAATAAAAATATCATTAAATTAAAATTTCATTTATGAAAGATAAGTGTTTGCTTCCAACAACCCATGGTGAATATGCCATTTTATTAAAAAGGCATCTGAATTAGGGATTATTTGCAAGAAACTTTCAAGAATTATCATTTACACAAATGGAAACATTTTGTCCATTAAAATTCAGCCAGCGACACAATTTTAATAAATCATCTTTTCCTTTGTTGGTTAAGCTACTCTTGTAGTTTACTTAACGCAATGGTTTTAAAGCTGAGATCAAAAAAACAAATATGATGGAAGTATAAACCAACAATAACAAGTATATACGGCCGTTAATTCGGCCGGGCCGAATCTTATGTACCCTCCACCATGGATTGCATAGAAATTTCTACGAAAGACTGTCATCCACAATCGAATTAACATACTTGGGTTGTGGAATCTTAAAACTTCTTAACATCGTTTTCTAAATTGTGAGTTGGTCCATACGTGGTAGAGAGCCAAAATTGAAATATGGGGGTCGCTTATATGGATCTATATAGAATTATGAACTTGATATGGACCAATTTTTGTGTGATTGGGGATCAATTTATCTAAGGGCTACATATAACTCTAGACCGATATGGACCTAGTTAGACATGGTTGTTAACGGCCATATACTAGCACAATGTACCAAATTTCAACTGACTCGGCTGAAATTTGCTCCTCCAAGAGGATCCAAAACCAAATCTCGGGATCGGATGATTATGGACTGATGTGGACCACTTTTGACATGGCTGTTACATATCATATACTACCACCACGTACCAAATTTCAACCAGATCGGATGAATTTTGCTTTTCCAAAAGGCACCAGAGATCTGGGGATCGGTTTATATGGGGGCTATATAATTATGGACTGATATGAACCAATTCCTGCATGGTTGTTTGGATACCATGTACTGACATCACGTACCAAATTTCAACTGAATCAAATGAATTTTGGTCTTCCAAGAGGCTCCGGAGTTCAAATCTGGGGATCGGTTTATATGGGGGCTATATATATTTATGGACCGATTTCGATCAATTTTTGCATGGGTGTTTGAGGCCATATATTAACACCACGTACCAAATTTCAACTGAATCAAATGAATTTTGGTCTTCCAAGAGGCTCCGGAGTTCAAATCTGATGATCGGTTTATATGGGGACTATATATATTTATTTACCGATGTGGACCATTTTCTGCATGGTAATTATAGACCATATACTAACACCATGTACCAAATTTCAGCCGGATCGGATGAAATTTGCTTCTCTTAGAGGCTCCGCAAGCCCAATTGGGGGATCGGTTTATATAGGGGCTATATATATTTATGGACCGATGTGGACCATTTTTTGCATGGTAATTACAGACCATATACTAACACCACGTACCACATTTCAGCCGGATCGGGTGAAATTTGCTTCTTTTAGAGGCTTCGAAAGCCAAATCGGGGGATCGGTTTATATAGGGGCTATATATAATTATGGACCGGTTAGGTTAGGTTAGGTGGCAGCCCGATGTATCAGGCTCACTTAGACTATTCAGTCCATTGTGATACATTGGTGAACTTCTCCCTTATCACTGAGTGCTGCCCGATTCCATGTTAAGCTCAATGGCAAGGGACCTCATTTTTATAGCGGAGTCCGAACGGCGTTCCACATTGCAGTGAAACCACTTAGAGAAGCTTTGAAACCCTCAGAAATGTCACCAGCATTACTGAGGTGGGATAATCCACCGCTGAAAAACTTTTTGGTGTTCGGTCGAAGCAGGAATCGAACCCACGACCTTGTGTGTGCAAGGCGGGCATTCTAACCATTGCACCACGGTGGCTCGCTTATCATGGACCGGTGTGGACCAATTTTTGCATGGTTATTAGAGATCATATGGTGACACCATGTACCAAATTTCAGCCGGATCGGATGAAATTTGCTTCTCTTCCCCGTTCCCGCAAGCCAAATTTGGGGGTCCGTTTATATGGGGGCTATAACCGATATGGCCCATTTGCAATACCATCCGACGTACATCAATAACAACTACTTGTGCCAAGTTTCAAGTCGATAGCTTGTTTCGTTCGGCAGTTAGCGTGATTTCAACAGACGGACGGACATTCTCCGATGGACTCGGAATTTCACCACGACCCAGAATATATATACTTTATGGGGTCTTAGAGCAATATTTCGATGTGTTACAAACGGAATGACAAAGTTAATATACCCCCATCCTATGGTGGAGGGTATAAAAACCAAAAACGAAAAAATTTGCCAAAATTTAATTTTTTAGAAAAATTTTGGAAACATTTTATTTCTATAGAAAATTTTGTTAAATTTTTATTTCTATAGAAAATTTTGTTAAAATTTTTTTTCTATTTTATTTTTCCCCTCCGTTTTGTTATTGTTGGTTTTTTTCTTTAATCATTGTTGTTTTTTTTTTTGATTTCAGCTGATATCAAAAACAACAACAGAGATTTTTTTTCTGTAGAAAATTTTGTCAAAAATTTATTTCTATACAAATTTTTATCAAAATTTTATTTCTATAGAAATTTTGGCAAAATTTTATTACTATAGAAAATTTTGTCAAAATTTTATTTCTATAGAAAATTTTTTCAAAAATTTATTTCTATAGAAAATTTTGTCAAAAATTTATTTCTATAGAAAATTTTGTCAAAAATTTATTTCGATAAAAAATTTTGTCAGAAATTTATTTCTATAGAAATTTTTATCAAAAATTTATTTCTTAGCAATTTTTATCAAAATTTTATTTCTATAGAAATTTTGGCAAAATTTTATTACTATAGAAAATTTTGTCAAAATTTTATTTCTATAGAAACTTTTGTCAAAAATTTATTTCTATAGAAAATTTTGTCAAAAATTTATTTCTATAGAAAATTTTGTCAAAAATTTATTTCTATAGAAAATTTTGTCAAAAATTTATTTCTATAGAAATTTTTATCAAAATTTTATTTCTATAGAAAATTTTGGCAAAATTTTATTTCTATAGAAAATTTTGTCAAAATTTTATTTCTATAGAAAATTTTGTCAAAATTTTATTTCTATAGAAAATTTTGTCAAAATTTTATTTCTATAGAAAATTTTGTCAAAATTTTATTTCTATAGAAAATTTTGTCAAAATTTTATTTCTATAGAAAATTTTGTCAAAATTTTATTTCTATAGAAAATTTTGTCAAAATTTTATTTCTATAGACAATTTTGTCAAAAATTTATTTCTATAGAAAATTTTGTCAAAAATTTATTTCTATAGAAAATTTTATCAAAATTTTATTTCTATAGGAAATTTTGGCAAAATTTTATTTCTATAGAAAATGTTGGCAAAATTTTATTTTTATAGAAAATTTTGGCAAAAATTTATTTCTATAGAAAATTTTGTCCAAATTTTATTTCTATAGAAAATTTTGTCAAAAATTTATTTCTATAGAAAATTTTGTCAAAAATTTATTTATATAGAAAATTTTATCAAAATTTTATTTCTATAGGAAATTTTGGCAAAATTTTATTTCTATAGAAAATTTTGGCAAAATTTTATTTTTATAGAAAATTTTATCAAAATTTTATTTCGATGCGAAATTTTACCAAAATTTTATTTTTATAGAAAATTTTGTTTCTATACGAAATTTTGCCAACATTTTATTTCTATACGAAATTTTGCCAAAAGTTTATTTCTATAGGAAATTTTGCCAAAACTTTATTTCTATATGAAATGTAACCAAACTTTTATTTCTATAGAAAATTTTTCGAAATTTTATTTCTATAGAAAATTTTGTCGAAATTCTATAGAAAATTTTGAATTTTTTTTTTTTTTGGTTCACTTGATGCGCCATTTAGTCCATTGTGATATCACTGTGGTGACAACATCTCTTGTCAATGAGTGCTACCCATTAGCCTAGCTAGACAATTTTCCTAGGGGGCTATAGCCCCCCTAGCCGAAAATTTATAGACTGAACTTATAGGTTCAATTAATGTTTTATTTCATAAAAATGAATAACAATATAGGCATCAAAATAACTCGACAATTAATTTATAATAAAGCAACTGAAAGTAGTTCCACACTTTTCCCAGCAAAAAAATTGGGAGTTGTTCTAATGTCACAACTTTAAAAGCACTTCCAAAAATGTCCTCACAAAGAAGTTAATTATTTTAACTGCACAGGAAGTTTTTGTACTTAATTTTTTCATATTTTAATGCGTATTTTTTTGTTTTCTTTAAAAAAAGGTAAGAATAAATAAAATGGTACAAATTATTCAAATTTTGCCACAAAAATGCTAAATTCATTATAGAAATTTTTATAGAATTTTTGAAAATATTCGAGGGAAACGTTTCAAACAAGCGTTAGAATGCATTAAAATCATAAAAAATATAAAAATTAATTATTTGGGAAAATAAAACAAAATTTTTTAATTCACATTCAAAACACTGAATTTGGATCACAACTTAAGAAGTGATGCAAATTCATTGCAACGGCTTTTGAAACGGTGGACATTCGTTCTATGACAATTTCATATTACATTCATCGCTTCTCCGCCAATTTTGCACCACTTCCGGACCCAAAAAGAAGATTTTCACTTCTTTTTGGCTATGCTTTTTTGCAGCATTATTAAGATATTAATTTACGAAAGAATAGTATCAATTACTATTTTTTTAAATTAAATTGACTAAACCAGACTAAACAAAATAATAAAGGAGCTTTAGTTATTCAACTAAATCAAAAGTTCAACCACAGATTTATTTTATAAATATCAGATTTTAAACATTGCGATCGGCAACTGCTACCACATCCAAAGTAATTCGATTGTGCATGAAAGTCTTTAGCGGAACTTTGTGCGGTTGTATATATTTGTTTAATATTTAGAAAAATGTAAAATCGTAAATAGGTTTTCAAATTCTGGGGGGCTAATATTTTTCTGGGGGGGGGGGTCTAAGCCCCCTCCCCAGAGGCCTTCCTACGCTTATGGTGCTACCCGATTCTAGATTTATCTCAATGACAAGGGGCCTTATTTTTTATTGAACCTAAACGGAAGCAGACATTTCCATGTTTTATTCGCTCTGTGCACTGAAAAAAAAGCATACTCGGTTCCAAAGATTTTGTCTTTACTTTGAAAAATTTGGTATTGATTCCGAGCCAAAGAAGCGGAGAATACAAGTAAGGATACTTTTAAGACACAATTCTCTTTTAAATTTAGGTTTTGTGTACTTGCTTCTAGGAAGCAAATTTTAATTTTTCGCTTTCTCAGCTTTTTTTCTTCATATGCTATCAAAGCCCTTTAAAAACGAGTTAACGGCAACTTCATTTTCCAAATTAGGACTCGACTTCCAGTAGAAATTATGTTATTTTTTCTTTCATGTTAAGATACCCATTTTTAAGTCAAATCACTTAATTATAAGGACAATACTGAAAAGTTCATCGACTTTTGGACAAGGAAAGTAACTTTATTTTAGAGAAATGCGTCTTCTATGCTAAGCAAAATTTATATTCGTATTTCAAGGACATAAAATCTTTGACATCACGACAATATTTTTTTCAGTGTGTGTACATATCACAACCCTACGGAAATGGATCAATCACAGAACAGGTACAGAATTAGTCTCTGATGTGTATGGACCAGTCCCAGTGCTGGTCAAAACATACCGAAGGGACCGGTCACTTTAACATGGGTTTGTCATTGATGGGTTAAATTTACATTTTAGGACGCGTCTTGGACTCATCCCAAAGGACACGTCCTGGGACAATTTAGCAGGAGCACCCCATAGAAAGGTCCTCAGGAACCAGTCTCGGACAAACTCTTAGAAATCTGTTTCAATTTGGGCATCCTAATCGAACCCGAAATGAAAAAAAAAAAAAAAATAAATATGTCGAACAATAGGTTATTCTGAAAATTTTATGTGAAAATTCTTGATATTAAAATCTTAATGAATCTAAGATTTAAATATCAAGCGAGAACGGAAATAAATAAAGTACGACTCTATAAAAATTACAACTAACTGGAGCACAGGTACCAGTTCTGTGATAGGTTCGTCCGTGGCAATTTGCACTAATTTCCCGTAGGGAATCTACTCTACTGCTCATACTATCCTCGTTTCTGTCATTACTGACAAGGTTACCATTGTAAAATAATTGGTTCTTTGTTAAATCCATTCGCGGTTAATAACACCCAACTAATAATACCACACAAAAAAAAAACAAGCTATGCGTTTTATTCACCCATTTTTTTGTTTGTTTCTTTTCTTAAGACATTTTATTTGGACATATGACGTATGGCAAAGTCTGCCTTGGAAATAATAGCAACCAGAAGCACGGGGCAATGACAGTCACATACTCACACAAGTGCCAACACCCACCACCATCAATCATTTCCGAATTTTTGGGTGCACTTCGCAAAAGAGATAACAACAGCTATGAGGCTACTCTGGTTAGATCAATGAACAATGCTTCTCATTGAAGTATGGATGAATGCTTGGAATTACTCTGGCGTATGACTTTAAAGACAAGACATGGCAAGAGTTTGGCCAGTGTTGCCAATGTTCTTTATAGCTCTTAACCCCAAATTAGGACACTTTTGTCCCCAGAAAAGCCAAAGAAGTTTGAAGACGAAGCTAAATTGGTGGAATTACTAGATGAGGATTTGTGTCAAATGCAAGAAGAAGTTGAAGTTCGAAGGTAAAGCCATTTCCCATCAATTGAATATAAGGCTACCTTAAGAGTTGAGGTTTTTAGCATCGCATCTTTACTGGTGGTGAAAAGTGGAGCCACTACGACAATATCAAGCGAAAAGCATCATATGGCTATCCCGTTCAAGCTTCAACATGGACGACAAAGCCGAATATCCATGGAAAGAAACTTATGTCGTATATTTAGTGGGAGCAGCTAGATGTGGTGTACTATGTATGACCTGCTCAACCGAGTAAAACAGTCACAAGAGCTTCGTATCGATCTCAATTGAAGCGTTGGAGCCGAGCATTGCCTGATAATTGGCCAAAATATTTGAAAAGGCAATATTTGAGAAAGGTGATTTTCTAACACGATCATTATCGGTCACAGGTTTTGAATCCTGCAAAAAAACTTCAAATTGGAAGTCCCACCCAATCCGCCACTTAGCTTCTTCTGATTACCACTTGTTCCGATCGATGGCGAATGACCTGGCAGTTCGCCTTTTAAGTTCTTTGGTTCGTAAAATGAGCTTAAGGATTATCACATCAGCTGCTACAACAAGATGACACACGTGTAGCGGACGCTTTCTGCAGACAATTTGTCGAGCACCCCCAAACAGTAGATCGTGCAAGCAGAAGGAAAAGGCGAGTCTTCCTACAACTCCCCTATTGTCATCAGTCTGTAGAATGTTCTCCGGGCGATAAGGGCTGCCATGGGCTCCACAGCAATTGGCCCAGATGGCCTGGCTTCGAGGATGCTGAAACACATTGGAGAGAATGGCGTTAGATATCTGACCCACACCTTCAATGTCTGTCTCAGCACTGTTGAAATACCAGACATCTGGAAAATATGGAAGGTTGTTCCTGTTCTGAAACCGGGAAAACATGCACACCTTGGAGACTCGTATCGACCAATTACTCTTCTTTCCCCGTCACGAAGATTCTGGAAGCTATTCTACTGCCCTACTTCGCAGAACATCAGCATGGTTTCCGCTCGGGCAGGAGTACGACCACTGCGTTGTGTGAATTGACAACCAACATTGCATAGGGATTGAATAGTAAGAGGCCGCATAAACGTTCGATTCTCGTAGCATTAGACTTGTCTAAAGCGTTTGACACAGTGAACCACACCACGCTCTAAGGAGATATTGTGGGAACCATCCTCCCTAATAATCTTAAGAGATGGTTGGCGAACTATATGGCTGGCAGGCAGTCCTATATGGAATTCAGAGGAAAAAGATCAACGCCCAAGAGAAATAAGCAGGAAGTACCTCAAGGCCGTGTGCTGTCCCCCTTGTTTTTTAATTTATACGTGGCTGGAGCTCACCCTACCACCACCGGATATCCACCTGATTACCTATGCGGACGACTGTTCCATAGTGCCATCAGGCAGAGACAGAGCTTGAGGTGAAGACTAATGATTACCTACCTGCACTTAGGGACTTATTTGTCAACAGGAATCTGAAACTTTCTGCCCCTAAATCGACAGCGACCATTTTCACATCGTGGACCATGAAGGTGAACCTGGAACACGATATCCACATACGTGACCAGAGTATCCCCACATGTAAGAACACCAAGGTTCTTGGTGTAACGTTTGATAGTTTGTTCCTCTTTGGTAAATATGCGGAAATGGTAGCTAAAAACGTTGGAAGTAGAAACAAGATCCTGAAGACATTGGTTGGTAGCACCTGGGGGAAAGATAAAGAGACGATACAAAAAGACCTACGAGTCTATTGGCCGTCCCCTTATCGATTATGCGGCCCCTGTTTGGACTCCCAGTATTAGTATTAGTATTAGATACCCAATGGAGAAATCTTCAGACGGATGTCACTCTAAGACACCAGAGCAGCATCTACAACATGAGACCAAAATGCTATCGGTGAGGCAACACTGCACCCTCCTCACCCAACAGCACCTGATAAAGTGCAGGAGTGTAAACCACCCAAACCATGCCACATCCAGGAGGGTACCAACCGAATGAGGCAAGCCCATTCGGTTTGATTTTAGGAAGGATATACGGTCAATAGAACATATGGTCGGCGATGACAGTGATCAGGGAATAAGGACGGCACTGAGGGCGGCACACACGGCAGCGGTTCGGAAGGCGATTGACTCCTACCAGTGCAGCGTTGTACTGGGGGAAGACCACCACCAATCAGCGACAATTAGAGACTGCTATGAGAGGTGCTATCTCAGCTAAGATCAGGGATCTCCAGGTACTTGAATAGCTACCTCTCCCTTCTGAACCCAGCAATCCATGATGTTTGCCCGAATTGTAGACAATCGCCTCACATAACGAGGCATCTCTTCGCGTGTCCTGCTAAGCCAACAGACCTGACACCTACTTCACTCTGGACTCATCCATTAGAGTCAGCTCGCTTCCTCGAGCTGGATGTTGATGCTTAAATGTCTTATCCCTACACACAAAAAATTTCACGAAAATTTTTCCAATTAAAATTTTAATTGAGTTTTGAAAAATATTCAATTAAAAATTTAATTGATTCAACAAATTTTTTAATTGAAACAAAAATCAAACACGAAAATAATAGTATCAATTAATTTTTTAATTGGATCAATTAACTTTTTAATTGACCTTCAATTAATTTTTTAATTGATACTATCATCTCTGTGATTGAAGACACTTCAATTAAAAATTAATTGGATCAATTAATTTCGTGATTGAATCAGAAAAAAATTTTTTTGTGTGTAATAATTTGTTTGTTTTGTCTTTTCCTTTGTTTGTATATTTTCATACATAAATTGCCAGGGGATACAACAACAACCATCTCCATACTCCAAATGGGGGTTTGCAGTCCTTGGACAGGGTTGTAAACCCTGTGTCCGCCCTGGGCCTTAGACCCAAAAGGGCTACAACAACAACAATCCAGGCCGTTATTCCAGAGAAGAGAACATTTATGAACAGTGGTAAAGCTATCTCGCTAACAGAGTACGAGTTTGCCACTGGCCCATTGCCAACGTCAGTTCTGGCTGGAGAGAAATTCTTTAGAGATGTCTTGAAGAGAACGCAAAAGATGTATACCAATGGGTCGAATGCCAATTTACGTCAGAATTTCCCCATGGCAGCATTAATGTTGGCAGATAAGAATGGCGTCAACCGCAAAGTAGATCTAACTGATCCCGAGTCTCGCGAAGGAGATCGACCGGTGTGTGGCCACCCACAAGTGAGAAAATTAGCGCAAGCCTTTGCAGGGATCCGATTTTGGATCCAAACGGCTGTGGTCTACGACCCGGAAAGACAAACTCCGAAGGATGATGCCAAAGGACCATACCCCTGTAGCGAATCCTTTTTGGATACAATTCAGAGGAGTTCCTCTTCCACAACCGGATGTCCACCTGATAACCTACGACTGTTCCATAGTTTCATCAGGGATTAAGGGGCTAGAGATGAACATAAATGACTACCTCCCAGCACTTAGGGATTTCTTTGTCTGAAATTGTCTGCTCCTAAGTCGATAGTAACCATGTTCATATCGTTGACCAAGCAAATGAAGTTGGAGCTTGATATCCACATTCATGGCCAGAGCATTCCCACATGCAAGAACTTCAAGGTTAAGCCATCGAGGGGCTTGAGGTGAAGATTAATGACTACCTTCCAGCACTTAGGGATTTTTTGTCAGCAGGAATATTAAAATTTCAGCTCCTAAATCGACGGCAACCGTTTTCACATAGCGCACCAAAGGAACTTCATATCCTCATACGCTGCCAAAGCATCCCCACATTCGTGGTGTCTGGTGTGACGTTCGAAAATTTGTTCCCATCCATTTTTGGCATGCGAAAATTGTTGCTAAAAACATTGGGTGTAGAAACAAGATTCTGAAAGCATTGAAGGGCAGCACTTGGGGGAAAGATGAAGCATCAAGGGGCTTGAGGTGAAGATTAATGACTACCTTCCAGCACTTAGGGATTTTTTGTCAGCAGGAATCTGAAATTTTCTGCTCCTAAATCGAAGACCAAAGAAGTGAACATGGAACTTGATACCGCATACGCTGCCAAAGCATTCTCACATGCAGGAATCCCCAGGTTTCTGATGTGACGTTCGAAAATTTGTTACCATACTTTTTTGGTATGCGGAAATGGTTGCTAAAAACATTGGGAGTAGAAACTAGATCCTGAAGGCATTGTCTGGTAGCACTTGGGGAAAGATTAAGAGAGGATTCAAAAAACCAATGAGTCTATTGGTCACTCCCGATTATCGATTATGTGGCCTCCCCTTGAACTCCCGGTATTTTTTTATCACAATGGACTGAATAGTCTAAGTGAGCCTGAATCTTAACCGGGCTGCCACTTTAACCTAACTCCCGGTATTAGTGATACCCAAAGGAGAAATCTTCAAACGGTGCAAACTACTTCGCTGCGGATTGCCACTGGATGTCATTCCAAAATATTAGAACAGCATCTGCAATCAATGAGTCTAAAATGCTCTCGGTGAAGCAACTCTGTGATCTTTTCACCTACCAGCAGCTAATAAAGTAAAGATGGGTAAACCACCTATACCATACCACCATCCAGAAGGACACTAACTGAACGAGTTAAACCCATCCGGTTCGAAAGTCCTACATTCAATTGACCACTTGATTGGCGATGACAATGATGAGGGAATAAGGACGACATTTAGGGCTGCGCACATGGCAGCTGTTCAGAAAGCCATATCTTTCTGCCAGTGCAGCGTTGGCTGGATGGTCTTCCACTCTGTCCGCGATGACGAGAGACGGCTGCCTAGAGATACTAGGTAGTTGTTATCTCAGTTAATAACTGGCATCTCCAGGTATTTGAACAGTTGTCTGCCCATATTGTGGACATCCCCCTCACATCACGAGGGATCTCTTCGGATCTGATGCCTACATCACGTTGGAATCATTCAGTAGTGGCAGCCCGTTTCCTCGAACTGGATATAGAAGCTTAAATGTCTATTATTTATAATGCAGGGTTCAGCTGGGTGGTCTTCCACGTTGTCAGCGTTGAAACAGCTATCTCAGCCACTAAACAGTTACCTCTCTCTTCTGAACCCGGCAATTCAATATGTCTGTGCAAATTGTGGACATTCGCATCACATCACGAGTGATCTCTTCACGAGTTCTGCAAAACCAACAAATCTGGCACCTAATTCTGGGTGGCTGGATGGTCTTCCACGCTGTCAGCGATGAGACAGCTTTCTAGAGAGACCAGATCGGTGTTATCTCAGCCACAATCTGGCATCTCCAGGTATTTGAACAGTTACCTCTCCCTTCTGAACGTGATAATTCAAGATGTCACGTGTTCTGCAAAACCAACAGAAGTAGGTGTCAGTACTTCCAGTACAGGTAGCTCGCTTCCTCCAACTGGATGTAGAAGATTCAAAGACTAATCCTTATATTTTGGTTTGTCTTTTGTATATTTCTTATATGTTTCGTACATTCCCAGGAACTGGGAAGTCTATTAATTTTTGGTTATGGTTTTAGAATCTAAGTCCAAAGAAAGTGTTCGTGGGACTTAAAGAAACGGACTGTAATCGTTATGAGCAGATTTTCGAAAATTATCAAAAAAAAACCCAATATTTCTAAAAGTTCTCCCTCAAATCATGGAAAACAATCCCCAGTTGGGGGATTCATGGATCATTCGTGGAAAACAATCCCCAGTTGGGGGAACAAATCTTCAATATTGGCAACATTGTATACGTCTGTCGCATTGTATTTTTGCGTTGCCGGCTAACATGATTTTAGAGTGGTGTATATGAGCATCACGATGCTACCCACATTAATTGCCAACTGTGCGGAGGTGAATCCAAGTGACTAAAAGATATCGTTTTGTAAATTGTATGGCAATTGCAGAAAATTAATTCTGGATTTTATGGTTACGCAAAAAGTGATTTTTTATAGCCAGTTTTTATGGCGTCCTTCATGAGATGGGTGGTATAATAAGTGTGGCATATCGTTTACTTCATTCATTGAACTGAAATGAATTGACATGAAATAACTTAATTTATTTTATAAAATCCTAATATTATATTAAAATGAAAAAAGTATTTAATTTTTATTAGGGCGACAAAATTGGGAGAATATGTCAATTTCAGACATTAAACCCAGGTCAACTTCGTTCTTCAATACTTTTTCTGTATGCTATAGAAAAAGTATTGAAGAAGAAGAATCATTATTATCATCATTTTTGGGATGACAATCTCTTCATACGTTTATCTTCTGTTTTTTTTTGCGACAGATTTTAATCGAATATTTACCTCAATGTTAACTGGTCCAAAAGAAAACTGAAAGAATGAAGATAGACATAAAGAAATGCGAAAAAAAAGTAAATAAATTCATAACCGGTTCCTTGGTTTATGGGAAATTCCAATGCTAGCCAGTATCTATAATGCAGGTTTTTATTCATTTCTGCTCATTCACTGCGAGTGGAATTTTAAATTCATACGTAGTGCTGCTTTAGAGGAGCTTCTTTAGTTTAAAGGCAACTCTTGAACGTGAAGATATGAGAGAAGATTAATTTTTATTTGTATTCATACCATAGTCCATATCAAGGATTGTGGGTCAATGGAAATTTTCAAGGACAAGTCAAGAAGAATAAAATCAATTGGAAAATCCCACATTCAGTTTTATAATGGGAACCCGGAATATATTGGGGATGCTACTATGAAATTACACGACTGTGTGCCGAAGAATACCCTGGGGATATGATGAGGGAAACATCCCAGCAACAAATTTTCATATTTTTGAATGCAATAGATTAACTCCAGCGCTACTCAAGCGATGTAAATTAAGCTCTGTTTAATTTGTTTTTTGGCCAAGCTGATATCCTGCCTTAAAGGGTGATACGGTCAAAATTTGGTCAATATAAACTTGACGTATTTCTTTCAATTTTGCATTTAAAAAACCTGAACACCCCTCATTTTGAAGGTGTGTGTGTGTAGAATGTTGCTCCTATTTTGATTTTGGAATTCACTCTTCAGTTGTCAAAATGCCGTCCAATCAAGAAGAGCAGCGTATCAAAATTTTGCTCGCGCATCGCGAAAATCCGAGCTACTCGCACGCAAAGCTGGCAAAATCGCTAAAAGTTGCCAAATCAACCGTTACAAATGTAATTAAAGTGTTTGGGGAAAGTTTGTCGACAGCCAGGAAGTCTGGATCGGGGGGAAATCGAAAACCGGAAGCCGCTGAGACGACAAAGAGAGTTGCCGGTAGTTTCAAGCGAAACCCTAACCTTTCTCTCCGAGATGCCGCAAATAAGCTGGGTGTAAAGTCTACAACCGTGCATCCAGCCAAAAAACGGGCCAGACTATCGACTTACAAGAAGGTAGTGACTCCAAATCGCGACGATAAACAAAATACGACGGCCAAAACGCGATCCCGGAGGCTGTACACGACGATGCTGACGAAGTTTGACTGCGTGGTAATGGACGACGAAACCTACGTCAAAGCCGACTACAAGCAGCTTCCGGGACAGGAGTTTTATACGGCAAAAGGAAGGGGAAAGGTAGCAGATATTTTCAAGCACATAAAACTGTCAAAGTTCGCAAAAAATATCTGGTTTGGCAAGCCATTTGTACCTGTGGCTTGAAAAGTAGCATTTTCATAGCTTCCGGGACTGTCAACCAAGAAATTTACGTGAAAGAGTGTTTGAATAAACGTCTGCTGCCTTTACTGAAAAACACGGTTGTTCCGCACTGTTTTGGCCGGATTTGGCATCTTGCCATTACGGTAAAAAGGCCTTGGAGTGGTACGCCGCCAACAACGTGCAGGTGGTTCCCAAGGACAAGAACCCTCCCAACACGCCACAGCTCCGCCCAATTGAGAAATACTGGGCTATTGTCAAGCGGAACCTAAAGAAGACCAACAAAACTGTTAAGGACGAGCAGCAGTTTAAGGCAAACTGGCTTTCTGCGGCGAAGAAGGTGGACAAGGTGGCTGTACAAAATCTGATGGCAGGTGTCAAGCGTGAGGCCCGGTAATTCGGATTTGGAAAAGCGAAAGCCTAACTGAATATTTTTCCTGAATTTTATACTAATTGAACTTGAAAAAGAAATTTAATTTGATTTTTTAAATAAACGATTTCACCGATTTACACGCTTGATCAAATTTTGACCGTATCACCCTTTACCATTCGCAAAAATTCGGCTCTATTTTTAGGACAGATATCCCGATTTATTTCATTTCTTATGTTGGGGTATTATAACTAAAATTGATATATGGTCCACCGTGGTGCATGCTAACCATTGCACAAGGTCGTGGGTTCGATTGCATACACAAAGTCGTGGGTTCGATTCCTGCTCCGACCGAACACCAAAAAGTTTTTCAGCGGTGGATTATCCCACATCGGTAATGCTGGTGACATTTCTGAGGGTTTCAAAGCTTCTCTAAGCGGTGTCACTGCAATGTGGAACGCCGTTCGGACTCGGCTATAAAAAGGAGGTCCCTTGTCATTGAGCTTAACATGGAATCGGGCAGCACTCAGTGATAAAAGAGAAGTTCACCAATGTGGTATCAATGTGGAAGCTTTGAAACCCTCAGAAATGTCACCGGCATTACTGAGAGAGGAAAATCCACCACAGAAAAACTTTTTGGTCGAATTTGGGTTTGAACCACGACCCTGCGTATGCAAGGAGGGCATACTAACCATTGCACCACGGTGGCTCCTAATTTCATTAACATCGCAAATCCATTTAAGGCGTTGGGACCCGACGGAATTTCTATGCTAGTGCAGAAGCATCCGGGAATACTGGGAGTTGAGTTTTGGACAAGACTCCTCAATTTGTCTATCGATATCCCTTCTCTGGGCAGTAGCCAAGACACTTTAAGCCCTTGTGGAGAATTTTACAGCAGCCAACCATGCATACCATTACATCATACAGGAATAGAGTATTCAACTAGCGAAGGCATTCGATAGGTCAGCCATGCTAGAATTATCTGTGGGGGTGCCAGTCGTACTTGAAATTTAGAGACAAGTCAGAAATTCGCAGAATAAAACAGGGAGCTTCCCAATGTGGACTGATATTACGATTGGATCATATGCGGAGTATTGGACAATCATGACATCCGTGCCGCATGTTGATTGCATCTGCAATCGCTTAAACATCTGTTTTAGTGCGAGATTTTGAAGATATCCGTTATCACATTCTCAACTACGATATTCACTAAGCGGACAGCAGAAGTACGCAGGCAGTTGAATGTTAGAGTCGATGGCGAAACCATTCCGACGACAGACAACCTACCCTAAGATACTCGATGTCACATTCAACAGCCTTTTTAAGTCGTCTGCCCAAGCCACTGCAATTTTTGATAAGCACCGAAGTAGAATCAAGGTCTTCAAGTCAGCCATAGTGGTGCAATAGCTAACCTGTGCACCTTGTATACAAAGGGTTAAGGGTTCAATACCACCTTCGACCGAACACCAATACAAATTTCTCTAATGTCCTCAAGTCCGCCGTCAAGCGACTTGAGGACGTGCCTTATACACAAAGGGTACTGAGTTGAATCCCACTTTAGACCAATATTTCAACGCGTAACAAACGGAATGACCAATTTAGTATTCCCCCCATTCTATGGATTAGAAATAAGCAAAAGTCTTTTTCAACCTCCCAGTATAAAAATATATATAATCGATTTCATAAAAATGAATTATGCTTTGTTTAATATCCATGCGTCTTCCTTACGAACAGCTGATTATTCCTCTCTATATAGGAAAACATTAGACACCTTTGTGACTAATCCAAATAGAGATGATGAGCAAAAGCAAATGTTGTGGCCAAAAACAGCCATAAAACATAAAAAAACCAGAATACTTAGCTGGATGGCTGGGTGCTTAGCTATTTGTTTGGTTGGCAATAAACAAATTAATTTAACTCAAATGGAAAGAGCAAAAACTTTGGTGAGGGGCTGCAATACACCCTCCTCTAGTTTGTTGGCGGACCATCAATACAAATGAATTGTTTATTTTAAAGCAAAATGCTTAATGCCCATCTCACTGCGACCCCCCAAAATTTGTATTTCTCTCCACCTCCATCGAAATCAATATGAATTTGATAATTATTATTATTATTATTTTTGCCATTGTTAAATACATTGGCATTGCTAGGCTAGCAGAGATTTTTATGTAAACAATAAAGCTCCATTAAAAGTTAGGTACAAAATATTTTTGAACTAGACAAAAACAGAAAAAAAAACACAAGCCTCGAAGTGGTGTCTACAAAAGTGCGCTACTGGTCAGCCTGGGGGGCTTTAACAATTCCAATTGACAGCAAAATACCAATGGACAGATGGTGTTGATTGTACTGCCAAAGGCGGTACATGCGTGAAAACCTTAAGGTTTTATAACCCAGCAAAAGTTGGTCTAATATTTCGTTTCGGAGGAATGAATTTTTGTCTTGTGTGTATACAATCAAGGAAGAGATTTGCTTTCTCAGAAACGACATTTCAGACAGACAAAGTTTTCGTTTGTTCGTAAGAAATGTTCGTTACCAGCAACTAAAAGAAACTTTCGTTCCGGAGGAAGATAGTGAAGCCCTTGCCGAATTTATAACTAAATTAAGAAGCGCATATACCCTTGCAACGAACGTAAAGGTTTAAACTCGATAGCTCGGACTTGCTACTTCGGTTGCCACAGTTGTTAGAATTCTACCACAAATTGTAGATTTTTTACTGTTTGGTAGATTGGTAGAATTCTTTATGTTTTGGTAGATTTTGCCAAGAGGAGAAATAATCTTTTGGCAAAATTTTCTATAGAAATGAAAGGTTGACAAAATTTCCTATAGAAATAAAATGTTGACAAAATTCTCTAAAGGAATGAAATTTTGACAAAATTTTCTATAGCAATAAAATTTTGACAAAATTTTCCATAGAAATAAAACTGTGACAACATTCTCTACAGAAATAAAATTTTGACAAAATTTTCTATAGAAATAAAATTTTGACAAAATTTTCTATAGAAATAACATTTTGACAAAATTTTCTATAGCAATAAAATTTTGGCAAAATTTTATATAGAAATAAAATTTTGACAAAATTTTATATAGAAATAAAATTTTTACAAAATTTTCTACAGAAATAAAAATTTTACAAAATTTTCAATACAAATAAAACTTTGACAACATTCTCTACAGAAATAAAATTTTGACAAAATTTTCTATAGAAATAAAATTTTGACAAGATTTTCTATAGAAATAAAATTTTGACAAAATTTTCTATAGAAATAACATTTTGACAAAATTTTCTATAGAAATAAAATTTTGGCAAAATTTTATATAGAAATAAAATTTTGACAAAATTTTCTATAGAAATAAAATTTTGGAAAAATTTTCTATAGAAATAAAATTTTGGCAAAATTTTCTATAGATACAAAATTTTTCAAAAATTTTCTATAGAAATAAAATTTTTAAAAATTTTTCTATAGACATAAAATTTTGACAAAATTCTATATAGAAATAAAATTTTGACCAAATTTTCTATAGAAAAAAAATTTTGACAAAAATTTCTACAGAAATAAAAATTTTACAAAATTTTCCATAGAAATAAAACTTTGATAAAATTTTCTATAGAAATATAATTTTGCAAGAATTTACTAAAGCAATACAATTTGTACAACATTTTTCATAGAAATAAAATTTGTAAAAAAAATTTTATAGAAATAAAAATTTTCCATAGAAATAAAACTTTGGCAAAATTTTCTAGAGAAATAAAATTTTTACAAAATCTTTTCAGAAATAAAAATTTTACAAAATTTTCCATAGAAATAAAACTTTGATGAAATTTTCGATAGAAATAAAATTTTGACTAAATTCTCTATAGAAATAAAATTTTGACTAAATTTTCTATAGAAATTTTGACAAAATATCCTATAGTAATGACATTTTGGCAAAATTTTCTATAGTAATGAAATTTTGGCAAAATTTTGATAAAATTCTCAATAGGAATGAAATATTGGCAAAATTTTCTATAGAAAAAAAAAATTTTTAAATTCTCTAAAAATTTTTCTATAGACATAAAATTTTGGCAAAATTCTCTATAGAAATAAAATTTTGACAAAATTTTCTATAGAAATAAAATTTTGACAAAAATTTCTACAGAAATAAACATTTTACAAAATTTTCCATAGAAATAAAATTGGGATAAAATTTTCTATAGAAATAAAATTTTTCAAGAATTTACTATAGAAATAAAATTTGTACAAAATTTTTCATAGAAATAAAATTTGTAAAAAATTTTTTATAGAAATAAAAATTTTACAAAAGTTTCCATAGAAATAAAACTTTAGAAAAATATTCTAGAGAAATAAAATTTTTACAAAATCTTTTCAGAAATAAAAATTTTACAAAATTTTCCATAGAAATAAAACTTTAGAAAAATATTCTAGAGAAATAAAATTTTTAAAAATCTTTTCAGAAATAAAAATTTTACAAAGTTTTCCATAGAAATAAAACTTTGACAAAATTCTCTATAGAAATAAAATTTTGACAAAATTCTCTATAGAAATAAAATTTTGACAAAATTCTCTATAAAAATAAAATTTTGACTAAATTCTCTATAGAAATAAAATTTTTACTAAATTTTCTATATCAATAAAATTTTAACAAAATTTTCTATATCAATAAAATTTTAACAAAATTTTTATAGAAATAAAATTTTAACAAAATTTTCTATAGAAATAAAATTTTGACAACATTTTCTATAGAAATAAAATCTCTAATATTGGTATCCCAATGATGGTTAGCGGAGATGCTAACCATTGCCACCGTTGCGCAATAGTTGGCATCCCAGTGGGTTCAACCCCAGTTTCGACCGAACACCAAAAACTTTCTTCCGAGGTGGGTTATGGACTCTCAGGTGACATTTCTGAGTGTGGCTGCCTAACCTAACCTACGTAGATGCTATTTTCATCAACAGATAATTATCGCTATAGCTATCAACGCACAAGCAACGCAAACAATCAAGCAGTTCTATTTATAGAGCATAGTTTTGGGCGTCCACGAGCCGATGTAAAGAAACTTTATTTAACAGAAATATACCTTTAGTTGGCCGCTTACTGAAAAATACAAGTTTTTGAAACCGAAATAATGTAATTTTATAAATGTATGTATATTCCAAAAATTTTGGACAAACAAAGTTCCCCTTTGTGGAAAAGTATTATATTTAAAGGCAAATAAATCCGAATTTATGACAAATGATTGCCTTCAATATTTTGACATTTCTGAGGGTTTCAAAGCTTCTCTAAGTGCGTTCACTGCAATGCAGAACGCCGTTCGGACTCGGCTATAAAAAGGAGGTCCCTTGTCATTGAGCTTAACATGGAATCGGGCAGCACTCAGTGATAAGAGAAAAGTTCACCAATGTGGTATCACAATGGACGGAATAGTCTAAGTGAGCCTGATACATCGGGTGGCCACCTAACCTAAACTTAACCATGTATAGGTAAGTCTACAAATAATTACGAATCGATATGGACTTTTGCACGGTAAATGCACCTACTAGCACAATGTACCAAATTTCAACTGACTCGGATGAAATTTGCTCCTCCATCAGGCTCCAAAACCAATTCTCGGGATCGGTTTATATGGGGGCTATATATAAATATGAGCCGATATGGACCAATTCCTGCATGGTTGTTAGAGACCATATACTGACATCACGTACCAAATTTCAACCGAATCGGATGAATTTTGCTCTTCCAAGGGGCTCCGGAGGTCAAATCTGGGGATCGGTTTATTTGGGGGCTATATATAATTATGAACCGATTTCGACCAATTTTTGCATGGGTGTTTGAGGTCATATATTAACACCACGTACCAAATTTCAACTGAATCAGATGAATTTTGGTCTTCCAAGAGGCTCCGGAGGTCAAATTTGGGGATCGGTTTATATGGGGGCTATATATAATTATGGGCCGATGTGGACCGATTTTTGCATGGTTGTTAGAGACCATATACTAACACCATGCACCAAATTTCAACCGGATCGGATGAAATTTCCTTCTCTTAGAGGCTCTGCAAGCCAAATCTGGTGATCGGTTTATATGGGGGCTATATATAATTATAAACCGATATGGACCAATTTTTGCATGGTTGTTAGAGACCATATATTAACACCATGTACCAAATTTCAATTGCATCGGATGAAATATACTTCTCGTAGAGGCTCCGCAAGCCAAATCGGGGGATCGGTTTACATGGTGGCTATACGTAAAAGTGTACCGATATGGCCCATTTGCAATACCATCCGGCCTACATTAATAACAACTACTTGTGCCAAGTTTCAAGACGATAGCTTGTTTCGTTCGGAAGTTAGCGTGGTTTCAACAGACGGATGGACGAACGGTCGGACGGATATGCTTAGATCGATTCAGAATTTCACCACGACCCAGAATATATATACCTTATGGTGTTTTAGAGCAATATTTCGATGTGTTATAAACGGAATGACAAACCCCTTATCTTATGGTTCGGTTCATAAATATATACGTATTTAATCGACCTTTCTATTATCTACTATATATCCCGCATGGACTAACTTACAATATAGAAGATGATGTTAAGAAGTTTAAGATGGCTTGCCATCGGTCGCAACACGCACAGAAAAACCATGTTTGGACATGGTTGCCGCATCCATTTAATGCTTATCTAGAGCATGTAATTGCCGCGAAAACCATGTATTTTGTCTTTGTAAAAATAGTTTTCGAGCGGAGAAAAATGTATGGTGGCAATAAGCATTTGAATGGTTCTCAAATACCGCAAACATGTTCTATCATTTAAATGATAGAATTTGAGACCATTAAATGGTCGGGAAAATCATGTACCTGACCATTCAATTTTTTTTTACTTTTTTACAGGGAAAAAAGTATTTTTATAGGTTAAGTATAGATATGTCTAGAACCATTACATGGCCATAAAGACCATTTACATTTTTTTCGTGACCATTTAAGTTTTTAACTTTTTTGTAGCGAAAAGAATTTTATAAAAACATTGAGCAGGTACACACGATTTTCATTTTGCGCGTCAGTCATGTGTTGATTGTTTCTTGGAATGGACGGAGAATACGGATTTACTGTGTTTTGTGTTAATTTATTTATTCATAAGTGGCACGTGGTTTTATGTGAACACAAAAAATGAAAGTGTAATTGAAAAATATACCTGTTTTTTGTTCTGAATTTTGCTATATGGATCAGGGATGGAAAATACAATTTTTAAGAAAGTACAAAAAAGGTATTTTTTGAGCGGAAAGGTACTTTTTACTAAATTTCAACAAAAATTTCACTGGAAGATTATTGTCAAGAGACTGAATTTTAAAGAAAATAAAATTTTGAAAAAATTTTCTATATAAATAAAATTTTGCGAAAATTTTCTATAGCCGGCTATCATACAAAAACCTTTTTTTCGGAAGGTTCAAGTGTGGTTTATTGTTGGGTTTAATGAACTGCCTGAATTTATTCTTATAATTGGTTGATAGTTTTGCTGCAAGTAGGGGATGCTGATGAGGAATGTGGTAATTCCGAAACGTGCGTCCATCCAACCATCTTGCAGTCTATAGGGCTTTGCCCAAATAAATTTGACAAACATTCTTTTCCTCTGTTGGTTAAGCTACACTTGTAGTTTAGTCAATGTATGGTTTTAAGCTGCAACAAAAAAACAACAACAATGCTTAAAGAACAAAACCAACAATAACAAAACAAAACGAAGGGAAATAAAATTTTGCAAAAAAATTCTATAGAAAAAAAATTTTGCAAAATTTTTTCTATAGAAATAAAGTTTTGCAAAAATTTACTATAGAAATAACATTTTTACAAAATTTTCAATTGAAATAAAATTTTGACAAAATTATCTATAAAAATAAAATTTTGCAAAAATTCTATATAGAAATAAAATTTAGACAACATTTTCTACCGAAATAAAAAATTGATAATATCCCTGCCAACATTTTTTGAATTTGGGGGCGCTTCTGGGAATCCCCACTACGTCGAAAACAATCATATACGACATCAAAAACTCGTCGGAAAAGCGCCGTCACTATTGAGAAGTTGTACCACGCCAAGTTACTACGAACAAGTTTCTCAACAGTGCAATTATTAGGTGCCTATTTAGATCAATTTCGAAGGACGCCAATAAGAACCCCTGCAAACTATCAGAAAAAGTGCATTTTAAGGTAATTGTAGAAGAATCATTGTGGTCAAGTAAAACACGATTGTGTAGATGTTTATTGATTTGATTAAACTTTTATAATTTCTTATAAATATAACATTTTTCGGTTTATCTCATCACATTTAACATATTTTTGTGCATTAATAAAAGAATGATGTTGAGTTTTAAGTAGCAAGTTACATATTGCAGAGTCTATCAGCCAGTTTGTTTATTTTCGATGGAGACAGCGCGCCTGGAAAAATATTTGAAAAACGATCACTTTATTCTATTTGGAAAGTCGAAAATTGTTCATCATATACCTTTCACAATTTTAAGCGTAATATCTATGTTTTCAGAACTTTATTTTCGTTTTTATTTAAATAAAATATAACAAGCTGGTTGCGCTTGGCGTTTCACAAAAAATAAAATGGCTCTTCTAACAGTAGTGATGACAAAATACTTTCATGTAGATTTTGTACTTTTTGATATGCTTCCCCCATCACAGCTCGCGATGGTTGTGGTGACATTTACGAGTCTGTGGTAGCGATGAGGATGAAATGGAACTTTGAAATGCTGACAGGGATAGAATCGCATTCTTTCTTCGACTAAAACATTCTTGAAGTTCAATAAAATCCTGGTTTTGACTATATCTTTTACAAAATCGAGATTTTCTTCCCACATGAACATGTCTGTTTTGCCATATTTGTAAAAGACTATTAGCAAATAAGGTTGATAAAGACTTTCTCAAAATATTAAAATATTTTGTCAAAGCTATTGTACCATAAATATATCGATATCGACTCAAAAATGTCTACACAAAAGGTACTAAATCATTCGCGGGGGTACTACGGTACTGACCGGGGTGAAAAAGTATTGAAAAAAGTACTTTAGTACTGCATTTTCCATCCCTGATATGGATCATTTATTTTTATTTGCAGTTACATGATGTCTGCGTTTGTACATTTGATGGGCACACGATGTAAATATGGAATTATTACTTATTGTTGAAATTGAAATAAAATAGTGTGTGTAAAAATATGTGATGTTTGCTTGCACGACATTATAAATACAAACAAACAATGAATTAGTTTATAAATAAATAAAAACAAATAAATAAAGTTAATTTTGTGTTTTCTTTTCTCAAGTGGTGTCCTTTTTTCGACGATGAAAAAAGTTTTTTCATAAAGATCAAAACATTTTAGGTTGTGATCATGTTCTTTTAACTAGAAGAAAAACATTTTGAATGAATACCATAACATTTTAAATCGTGACCATTGTATTTTCATTCAAACAAAATTCTTTTTATCAATATAATAACATTTTAGATGAGGACAATTATATATTCTCTGCGTGAATCCAAGTAATTTAATTGTGGATGACCGTCTTTAGTAGAAGTTTCTACGCAATCCATGGTGGAGGGTACATAAGATTCGGCCTGGCCGAATTTACGGCCGTATATACTTGCTTTATATTCGCTATTGTGTCATCTCTAGGACTTTGTTATTAGGCCTATAGTAAATACGATTTTTTTTAAATACATTTGACATCCCTTGAAAAAAAATATGCAGTTAATATGCAAGAAATAGGCCCTCGACTGCAATGTCAGCACTCCAGGTCTCACAAATAGCATTTTCCGCCGCTGGGATTTTTTCGCACTTATCTTCTGGTTAATTTTTATTCAATTTTTTTTTAATTCTTTTCCGTTTCACAAAAATATAATAAGAAGTAATGTTGTTGACTCTTAAACGAATCTATCAATAACTTACCTTTATTTGTCAAAATAGACAATAGACGATTTTGATTAGTTCTTTATTGGGTTTTGTGTGTTGTTTTGTTTTTTACGATTTAATTATTATTATGTAGTTCCGTTTTTTTTTCTTGTAGCAAAAGAACTCTTTAGTAGAAGTTTGTTGCCTTCAGGCTGTTGTTGTGATATTGACGCCTCACATTAGTGATCACTTGAAAAATTAACACCAAAATTTATCAAAAAAATAAAATTGCAACACAAAGACAAAATATTACAAAAACTCCATTGACCAAGAGTTGTTTGGTCTGCAGTGGGCTTTTAATTTGGGTGGGAAATTACCAACAACAATAAGGTAAACAATCAATCGAAAACAACAACAACATAGCCGAAGAGAAAGAAATTAATCAATGTGTCACTCACTCATTCATACACTCACTGGACTCTCTCTCTCTCGGTTCTTCTTCATTTAATCTTTATTTGGAGTACCGATAATGGAAACAACAAAATCAAATCACAATAACAGCAACAACAAGAACAAGAACAACATGCACAATTGTCACCACTCCCGGTGAGTTGAGGTTCTTTAACAATAACACCAGCAGCAGCAACAACAACAACAATAGTTATGGCAAAGGAATTGAAGATAAATTGACAACACCATGAAGATAATTAAGCACCATGAGGAAAGATTATTTTTGTATATATTAAATAAATAATTTAAAAAAGTTTTAATTTATGAAATTGGAAGTATACAATTTTTAGCCTTCTATTGCAGACAGGTTATTAAATTTTTCTTAAAGAAAATTGGCTTTGATTTTTATTTATGATAAACACCTTTTTGAATTCTTAGAATTTTCTTGGGTATTTTTTCTAATATATTTTATTAATTTTTTAAGAATTAATTATTTACGCACATTTGAAATTTTATTTATATTTCTTAAATCTTTGCGTTAAAATCATTTTCTCATAATTTTTCTTTTCACTCACTGGTTTTGTTTTTCCCTCGTTTGTTTATAACCAATTAATATTTCTTTTTTTTTTACTTTGTACTTTTAACAAATTCCGTTCGGAAATATTCAAATTTTTGTAAACAAATTAAGGCACACATAAATTAACAATTTCATTACTAAAGCTTAGGCTATCCGTTGACCGCACTCGAATTTGTCCAAAGTTCCGTATTGACTAAATCAAACAAAAGGTGTTTGGTCAATGGCGAGCAACAGTTTGTTGTGGAGCCAGCTCCATACAATCTCAACATCAAACCGAATGGTTGATGAGGTTCGATGTTGGCTCGTATAGAGTTATCCAAAGTGTTTGTTTGGTATTGACCCAATATGGGTGTTTCATGGATTTTAGAATGACGGCATAAACGAACCAACGCACAGTGCTTCGAAAGCGGCAAAAAAATATGTGCTCTATTAGTTTCTGTTTTTAATAGTCTATGATATCGAGCTTCGAATACAAAAATCAAATGTTGCTATAATTGACTAGAACTATTTTTAAAAAATATTTGAATTTTTTTTTTTTTTTTTTTGGTAGAAAATGGGCTTAAATTACATGGATGGTGTAAAAGAATGAATGGCCAAGTTAAATATTTTGTGTAGGTATTGGTGGTGGGGTTTGAACTAAAACAAGAAAAAATATATATAATGTTGAGCAAATTAAAATTTTTACAATTCTTTTTATTCAAAAAGAATAAAAAATTACAGCTTAAAACCATACATTGACTAAACTACAAGTGTCAGTTGGCTGGGTTTATTTTGAGCCTGCTTTTGCTGCAAGTAGAGGATGCTGATGAGGAATGTGGTAATTCCGAAACGTGCGTCCATCCAACCATCTTGCAGTCTATAGGGCTTTGCCCAAATAACATTCTTTTCCTCTGTTGGTTAAGCTACACTTGTAGTTTAGTCAATGTATGGTTTTAAGCTGCAATAAAAAACAACAACAATGCTTAAAGAACAAAACCAACATTAACAAAACAAAAAGAAGAAAAGTGTATATCTCTCAGTTTTGTTCTCCCACTATTTTTTGGGTTGATTGTTGAGTGTATTATTGAATCAACAAATAAAATTCTGATATTTTTGATTAGAAATATTTTAAATAATGTTTGCTTTGGGAGTATAGTTTTGTTACAAAACTATTTATTTATAACAACAAAGGGATTTTGGATATACGAGTTTTTGTCATTTATTGCATTTTATGTTCATTTTATTAGGTTTGAGTTTCCGATTTTAGTTTATTTTCTACAAATATATCATCCACAAAAATAAAATTCTTCAAACTTTAGAAATTAACATTATTTGTTGAAATTTACTTTTTATTATACCCTCCACCATAGGATGGGGGTATATTAACTTTGTCATTCCGTTTGTAACACATCGAAATATTGCTCTAAGACCCCATAAAGTATATATATGCTGGGTCGATCTGAGCATGTCCGTACGTCCATCTGTCCATATCGAACCACGTTTACATATAGCCCCCATATAAACCAATCCCCAGATTTGACATCTATTGTCTTTGTTCCTCTATTGTCTTTGCTCGAAAGCGGCAAAACAAATATATGCTCCGCTTTTTATACTAATTTCTGTTTTTAATAGTCTAAGATATCGAGCTTCGAACACAAAAATAAATTTTAAGTTCAAGAATTAATTAATTAAAAAAGTAAGTTTTTTTGTTCGAAAATGGGGTTAATTATGTGGATCGTGTAAAAGACCGAATGGTCAAAATTTTCTTTTATTTTGCCAAAATTTTATTTCTATAGAAAATTTTTACAAATTTTTTTCTTATGGAAAATTATGTCAAAATTTATTTTCTATTGAAAATTTTGTCAAAATTTTATTTTCTATAGAAAATTTTGTCAAAATCTTATTTATATAGAAAATTTTCTCAAAATTGTATGTCTATAGAAAATTTTCTCAAAATTTTACGTCTATAGAAAATTTTATCAAAATTTTATGTCTATAGAAAATTTTAGCAAAATTTTATTTTCTATAGAAAATTTTGTCAAAATCTTATTTATATAGAAAATTTTCTCAAAATTTTATGTCTATAGAAAATTTTGTCAAAATTTTATGTCTATAGAAATTTTTTTCAAAATCTTATTTATATAGAAAATTTTCTGAAAGTTTTATGTCTATAGAAAATTTTCTCAAAATTTTATGTCTATAGAAAGTTTTGTCAAAATTTTATTTTCTACAGAAAATTTTATGTCATAGAAAATTTTCTCAAAATTTTATTTTCTACAGAAAATTTTCTGAAAATTTTATGTCTACAGAAAATTGTCTCAAAATTTTATGTCTACAGAAAATTGTCTCAAAATTTTATGTCTATAGAAAATTTTCTCAAAATTTTATGTCTATAGAAAATTTTATCAAAATTTTATTTTCTATAGAAAATTTTGTCAAAATCTTATTTATATAGAACAATTTTTCAAAGTTTTGTGTCTATAGAAAATTTTCTCAAAATTTTATGTCTACAGAAAATTTTATCAAAATGTTATGTCTATAGAAAATTTTATCAAAATTTTATTTTCTATAGAAAATTTTGTCAAAATTTTATTTTCTATAGAAAATGTGGTCAAAATCTTATTTATATAGAAAATTTTCTGAAAATTTTATGTCTATAGAAAATTTTATAAAAATTTTATTTTCTATAGAAAATTTTGTCAAAATCTTATTTACATAGAAAATTTTCTCAAAAATTTTATTTTCTATAGAAAATTTTGTCAAAATCTTATTTATATAGAAAATGTTCTCAAAATTTTATGGCTATAGAAAATTTTGTAAAAATTTTATTTTCTATAGAAAATTTTCCCAAATTTAATGTCTATAGAAAATTTTGTCAAAATTTTATTTCTATAGGAAATTTTCTCAAAATTTTATGTCTACAGAAAATTTTCTCAAAATTTTATGTCTATAGAAAATTTTGACAAAATTTTAAGTCTATCGAAAATTTTCTCAAAATTTTATGTCTATAGAAAATTTTCTGAAAATTTTATGTCTACAGAAAATTTTCTTAAAATTTTATGTCTATAGAAAATTTTCTCAAAATTTTATGTCTATAGAAAATTTTCTCAAAATTGTATTTCTATAGAAAATTTTGTCAATATTTTATTTCTTTCTATAGAAAATTTTCTGAAAATTTTATGTCTACAGAAAATTTTCTTAAAATTTTATGTCTATAGAAAATTTTCTCAAAATTTCATGTCTATAGAAAATTTTGTCAATATTTTATTTCTATAGAAAATTTTGTCAAAACTTTATTTCTATAGAAAATTTTTTCAAAATTGTAGTTCTATAGAAAATTTTGTCAAAATTGTATTTCTATAGAAAATTTTGTCAAAATCTTATTTATATAGAAAATTTTCTCAAAGTTTTATGTCTATAGAAAATTTTGTCAAAATTTTGTTTATATAGAAAATTTCCTCAAAAATTTATGTCAAAATCTTATTTATATAGAAAATTTTCTCAAAATTTTATGTCTATAGAAAATTTTGCCAAATTTTATTTTCTATAGAAAATTTTGTCAAAATCTTATTTATATAGAAAATTTTATATCTACAGAAAATTTTCTGAAAATTTTATGTCTATAGAAAAATTTCTCAAAATTTTATGTCTATAGAAAATTTTCTCAAAATTTTATGCCTATAGAAAATTTTCTCAAAATTTTATGCCTATAGAAAATTTTATCAAAATCTTATTTTCTATAGAAAATTTTCTCAAAATTTTACGTCTACAGAAAATTTTGTCAACATTTTATTTTCTATATAAAATTTTGTTAAAATCTTATTTATATAGAAAATTTTCTCAAAAATTTATGTCTACAGAAAATTTTCTCAAAACTTTATGTCTATAGAAAATTTTCTGAAAATTTTATTTTCTATAGAAAATGTTCTCAAAATCTTATTTATATTAGAGGTGTTCACGTGACACGAAATTGTCGTGACTCACGCGTGAGTCGTGAGTCACGCTCATGGCAACGGCGTGAGTGTGCGTGAGCGTGATTAACAAACCAAAATGTCGTGCGTGAGCGTGAGTTACGAAAATACTATCTTCGTGAGTGTGCGTGAGTAAAGATTTACGCTCACGAAAATAATCCTGCTCACCAAAATAAAACGCTTAAGAGTTAAATTAATTTACAATTTTAGTGACACCTGGGATGTTAAGAGTGTAATAACGCTCTCGATTTTAATAATGCTCATGTTTTCAGACGCGTCGCTAATGTAAATTACTCAAAAAATTGTTCGTGAGTCACGACATTTTTCGTGAGTCACGATATTTTTCGTGAGTCACGGTATTTTTCGTGAGTCACGACATTTTCGTGCGTGAGTGTGCGTGAATACAAATTTTCTTTTCGTGAGTGTGCGTGAGTCCTACCAAACAATATCGTGCGTGAGTGTGCGTGAGTAAGATTTTTCCGTCGTGAGTGTGCGTGAGTAAAATATTACTCACGTGCACACCTCTAATTTATATAGGAAATTTTTTCAAAATTTTATGTCTACAGAAAATTTTCTCAAAATTTTATGTCTACAGAACATTTTCTTAAAATTTTATGTCTATAGAAAATTTTCTCAAAATTTTATGTCTATAGAAAATTTTCTCAAAATTTTATGTCTATAGGAAACCTTGTCAAAACTTTATTTCTATAGAAAATTTTTTCAAAATTGTAGTGCTATAGAAAATTTTGTCAAAATTGTATTTCTATAGAGAATTTTGTCAATATCTTATTTCTATAGAAAATTATGTAAAAATTTTATTTCTATAGAAAATTTTGTCAAAATTTTATTTCTATAAAGAATTTTTTCAAATTTTTTTGTATAGAAAATTTTGCCAAAATTTTATTTTTATAGAAAATTTTTGAAATTTTTTTGTTTATAGAAAATTTTTGAAAACATTTTTGTTTCCATTGAAAATTTTTGGATGATATGTAGCATTCTTGAAACTGTACCTTGAAAATTAATTTATAATCCAAAAGGTACCTTTTTCCCAATGGTGAAGGATTTTTGCTTATGGACAATTTGTTATGGTTATATTGAGGTATTTCCTAAAACAATGTTGAAATTCATAAATGACTGAAATGAGACAGTGTGCTTTTCGAGTATAACGTACAAAAAATAGACCTAAATTTTGATCCAATTACTGTTTGTTTTTTTTTTTCAACAAAACACGTGGATCTTGTCAAAATCACATTCACTTTTCGCTCATTCCTAATTTGCAATTATTGTTCGTTCCTAAGATAATTCATGGATAAATTTTCCGCAGTTTAAATCAGTGTTGCCGAATAAATAATAGCTAAACAACCACCCTTTATTTAAAGAAAAAACTTCATATTCGTCTAGAAGGGATTTAGCAAAAGACAAAAAAATACTAATAATATTTCCTTTTTTATTTCTATTTATTTATTTATTTCTTAATGTATTTGAATCAAAACAAAAATACACATATTCCCCTTTTCGCTGGGTTGTTATTGAGCCTCTGCAACATTTCGGTTTAGGTGTACTTCCACGTATTCATATTCCGTTTGTGGTGCATTTGATGATTTTGAAAATCTGGCAAATACTGATGGACGTCGAATATAATTCTTAGACCTGGAAAAACTGGTAAATACATTCACAATAAATTCATCTTTAGAACATAAAAAATTACAATATGCTTTACCTCTTTTTCAGTGACTCCAAAACATTGCGCTTCAAAACGAATAGAATGAATATTAAAATCCCTTGCAATGCACTACGCAAATCCGATAGGATAGAGAGAAAATCAAAAGAGTCGAAATCACGTAGGAAATACGAAAGAATATCGAGAATCCATGATATACCCAAAATAAGGAAGATGCGAAATATAACAAGGGCACTGAAAATTAAAAAAAGAGGAATTCGTATTAAAGTACCAATTTGCAAAAAAATAAAATCAAAATTTTGATGAAAATCCCGACAAAATTAAATGTTTTATATGAAAAACTTAAATTGGCCATATCTCCTTAAAAATGTCCTAGAGCCAAAAGGAGGTTAATTCGTGACCACCCCCAAAAAATCAAAAACCCCAAAAAATTAAAAAATTTCATGAAAATCCAGAAAAAATCAATTTTTTTATATGAAAAACTTAATATGCGTCCTAGAACCAAAAGGAGGTTAATTCGTGACCAACCAAAAAACCAAAATTTTGATGAAAATCCTTAAAAAAATAAATTTTTATATGAAAAACTTCAATTGGGCATATCTCCTTAAATATGCGTCCTAGAGCCAAAAGGAGGTTAATTCGTGACCACCCCCAAAAAGTCAAAATTTTCATGAAAATCCTAGAGCGGAAAGGAGGTTAATTCGTGACCACCCCCAAAAAATCAAAATTTTCATGAAAATCCTAAAAAATTAATTTTTTTATATGAAAAACTTAAATTGGCCATATCTCCTTAAATATGCGTCCGAGAGCCAAAAGGAGGTTAATTCGTGACCACCCCCGAAAAATCAAAATTTTGATGAAAATCCTTAAAAAAAAATAATTTTTTTATATGAAAAACTTCAATTGGACTCTTTAAATATGCGTCCTAAAGCCAAAAGGAGGTTAATTCGTGACCACCCCCAAAAAAATCAAAATTTTCATGAAAATCCTAAAAAAAATTAATTTTTTATATGAAAAACTTAAATTGGCCATATCTCCTTAAATACGCGTCCTAGAGCCAAAAGGAGGTTAATTCGTGACTACCCCCGAAAAATCAAAATTTTGATGAAAATCCTCAAAAAATAATTTTTTTATATGAAAAACTTCAATTGGACTCTTTAATATGCGTCCTAAAGCCAAAAGGAGGTTAATTCGTGACCACCCCCGAAAAATCAAAATTTTCATGAAAATCCTCAAAAAATAAATTTTTTATATGAAAAACTTCAATTGGGCATATCTCTTTAAATATGCGTCCTAAAGCCAAAAGGAGGTTAATTCGTGACCACCCCCAAAAAATCAAAATTTTCATGAAAATCCTAAAAAAATAAATTTTTTATATGAAAAACTTAAATTGGCCATATCTCCTTAAATATGCGTCCTGGAGCCAAAAGGAGGTTAATTTGTGACCACCCCCAAAAAACCAAAATTTTGATGAAAATCCTGAAAAAATTATTTTTTTTATATGAAAAACTTAAATTGGCCATATCTCCTTAAATATGCGTCCTAGAGCCAAAAGGAGGTTACTTCGTGACCATCCCCAAAAAATCAAAATTTTCATGAAATTCCTGAAAAAAATAATTTTTTTATATGAAAAACTTAAATTGGCCATATCTCCTTAAATATGCGTGCTAGAGCCAAAAGGAGGTTAAATTCGTGACAACCCCCAAAAAATCAAAATTTTCATTAAAATCCTGAAAAAATTAATTTTTTTATATGAAAAACTTAAATTGGCCATATCTCTAAATATGCGTCCTAAAGCCAAAAGGAGGTTAATTCGTGACCACCCCCGAAAAATCAAAATTTTGATGAAAATCCTTAAAAAAATAAATTTTTTATATGAAAAACTTCAATTGGACTCTTTAAATATGCGTCCTAAAGCCAAAAGGAGGTTAATTCTTGACCACCCCCGAAAAATCAAAATTTTCATGAAAATCCTCTAAAAAATAAATTTTTTATATGAAAAACTTTAATTGGCCATATCTCCTTAAATATGCGTCCTAGAGCCAAAAGGAGGTTAATTCGTGACCACCCCCAAAAAATCAAAATTTTGATGAAAATCCTCAAAAAATAAATTTTTTATATGAAAAACTTCAATTGGACTCTTTAAATATGCGTCCTAAAGCCAAAAGGAGGTTAATTCGTGACCACCCCCAAAAAATCAAAATTTTCATGAAAATCCTAAAAAAATTAATTTTTTATATGAAAAACTTAAATTGGCCATATCTCTAAATATGCGTCCTAAAGCCAAAAGGAGGTTAGTTCGTGACCACCCCCGAAAAATCAAAATTTTGATGAAAATCCTTAAAAAAATAAATTTTTTATATGAAAAACTTCAATTGGACTCTTTAAATATGCGTCCTAAAGCCAAAAGGAGGTTAATTCGTGACCACCCCAAAAAATCAAAATTTTCATGAAAACCCTCAAAAAAATTAATTTTTTATATGAAAAACTTAAATTGGCCATATCTTCTTAAATATGCGTCCTAGAGCCAAAAGGACTTTAATTCGTGTTCACCCCCAAAAAATCAAAATTTTCATGAAAACCCTCAAAAAAATCAATTTTTTATATGAAAAACTTAAATTGGCCATATCTCCTTACATATGCGTCCTAGAGCCAAAAGGAGGTTAATTCGTGACCACCCCAAAAAATCAAAATTTTTATGAAAATCCTCAAAAAAATAAATTTTTTATATGAAATACTTAAATTGGCCATATCTCCTTAAATATGCGTCCTAGAGCCAAAAGGAGGTTAATTCGTGACCACCCCAAAAAAAAAACAAAATTTTCATGAAAATCCTCAAAAAACTAAATTTTTTATATGAAAAACTTAAATTGGCCATATCTCCTTAAATATGCGTCCTAGAGCCAAAAGGAGGTTAATTCGTGACCACCCCCCAAAAAATCAAAATTTTTATGAAGATCCTGAAAAAAATAATTTTTTTATATGAAAAACTTAAATTGGCCATATCTCCTTAAATATACGTCCTAGAGCCAAAAGGAGATTAATTCGTGACCACCCCAAAAAAATCAAAATTTTGATGAAAATCCTCAAAAAACTAAATTTTTTATATGAAAAACTTTAATTGGCCATATCTCCTTAAATATGCGTCCTAGAGCCAAAAGGAGGTTAATTCGTGACCACCCCCAAAAAATCAAAATTTTCATGAAAATCCTCAAAAAAATCAATTTTTTATATGAAAAACTTAAATTGGCCATATCTCCTTAAATATGCGTCCTAGAGCCAAAAGGAGGTTAATTCGTGACCACCCCAAAAAATCAAAATTTTCATGAAAATCCTCAAAAAAATCAATTTTTTATATGAAAAACTTAAATTGGCCATATCTCCTTAAATATGCGTCCTAGAGCCAAAAGGAGGTTAATTCGTGACCACCCCCAAAAAATCAAAATTTTTATGAAAATCCTCAAAAAAATAATTTTTTTATATGAAAAACTTAAATTGGCCATATCCCCTTAAATATGCGTCCTAGTGCCAAAAGGAGGTTAATTCGTGACCACCCCAAAAAATCAAAATTTTCATGAAAATCCTCAAAAAAAAAATTTTTATATGAAAAACTTAAATTGGCCATATCTCCTTACATATGCGTCCTAGTGCCAAAAGGAGGTTAATTCGTGACCACCCCAAAAAATCAAAATTTTTATGAAAATCCTCAAAAAAATAAATTTTTTATATGAAATACTTAAATTGGCCATATCTCCTTACATATGCGTCCTAGAGCCAAAAGGAGGTTAATTCGTGACCACCCCAAAAAATCAAAATTTTTATGAAAATCCTCAAAAAACTAAATTTTTTATATGAAAAACTTAAATTGGCCATATCTCCTTACATATGCGTCCTAGTGCCAAAAGGAGGTTAATTCGTGACCACCCCAAAAAATCAAAATTTTCATGAAAATCATCAAAAAAAAAATTTTTATATGAAAAACTTAAATTGGCCATATCTCCTTACATATGCGTCCTAGAGCCAAAAGGAGGTTAATTCGTGACCACCCATCAAAAAATCAAAATTTTTATGAAGATCCTGAAAAAAATAATTTTTTTATGTGAAAAACTTAAATTGGCCATATCTCCTTAAATATACGTCCTAGAGCCAAAAGGAGATTAATTCGTGACCACCCCAAAAAAATCAAAATTTTGATGAAAATCCTCAAAAAACTAAATTTTTTATATGAAAAACTTTAATTGGCCATATCTCCTTAAATATGCGTCCTAGAGCCAAAAGGAGGTTAATTCGTGACCACCCCCAAAAAATCAAAATTTTGATGAAAATCCTCAAAAAAATAATTTTTTTATATGAAAAACTTAAATTGGCCATATCCCCTTAAATATGCGTCCTAGTGCCAAAAGGAGGTTAATTCGTGACCACCCCAAAAAATCAAAATTTTCATGAAAATCCTCAAAAAAATAAATTTTTTATATGAAAAACTTAAATTGGCCATATCTCCTTAAATATGCGTCCTAGTGCCAAAAGGAGGTTAATTCGTGACCACCCCAAAAAATCAAAATTTTGATGAAAATCTTCAAAAAACTAAATTTTTTATATGAAAAACTTTAATTGACCATATCTCCTTAAATATGCATCCTAGAGCCAAAGGGAGGTTAATTCGTGACCGCCCCCCAAAAAAATCAAAATTTTGATGAAAATCCTCAAAAAAATAATTTTTTTATATGAAAAACTTAAATTGGCCATATCCCCTTAAATATGCGTCCTAGTGCCAAAAGCAGGTTAATTCGTGAGCACCCCAAAAAATCAAAATTTTCATGAAAATCCTCAAAAAAAATAAATGTTTTATATGAAAAACTTAAATTGGCCATATCTCCTTAAATATGCGTCCTAGAGCCAAAAGGAGGTTAATTCGTGACCACCCCCAAAAAATCAAAATTTTCATGAAAATCTTCAAACCAATAAATTTTTTTATATGAAAAACTTAAATTGGCCATATCTCCTTAAATATGCGTCCTAGAGCCAAAAGGAGGTTAATTCGTGACCACCCCAAAAAATCAAAATTTTGATGAAAATCCTGAAAAAAAAGATTTTTTTTATATGAAAAACTTAAATTGGCCATATCTCCTTAAATATGCGTCCTAGAGCCAAAAGGAGGTTTATTCGTGACCACTGAAAAAAAAAAAATTTATATGAAAAACTTAAATTGGCCATATCTCCTTAAATATGCGTCCTAGAGCCAAAAGGAGGTTAATTCGTGATCACCCCCAAAAAATCAAAATTTTCATGAAAATCCTCAAAAAATAAATTTTTTATATGAAAAACTTAAATTGGCCATATCTCCTTAAATATTCGTCCTAGAGCCAAAAGGAGGTTAATTCGTGACCACCCCCAAAAAATCAAAATTTTCATGAAAATCCTGAACGAATTAATTTTTTTATATGAAAAACTTAAATTGGCCATATCTCCATAAATATGCGTCCCAAAAAATCAAAATTTTCATGAAAATCCTGAACGAATTAATTTTTTTATATGAAAAACTTAAATTGGCCATATCTCCTTAAATATGCGTCCTAAAGCCAAAAGGAGGTTAATTCGTGACCACCCCCAAAAAATCAAAATTTTCATGAAAATCCTCAAAAAAATTAATTTTTTATATCAAAAACTTAAATTGGCCATATCTCCTTAAATATGCGTCCTAGAGCCAAAAGGAGGTTAATTCGTGATCACCCCCAAAAAATCAAAATTTTCATGAAAATCCTCAAAAAAATAAATTTTTTATATGAAAAACTTAAATTGGCCATATCTCCTTAAATATGCGTCCAAGAGCCAAAAGGAGGTTAATTCGTGACCACCCCCAAAAAATCAAAATTTTCATGAAAATCCTGAACGAATTAATTTTTTTATATGAAAAACTTAAATTGGCCATATCTCCTTAAATATGCGTCCCAAAAAATCAAAATTTTCATGAAAATCCTGAACGAATTAATTTTTTTATATGAAAAACTTAAATTGGCCATATCTCCTTAAATATGCGTCCTAAAGCCAAAAGGAGGTTAATTCGTGACCACCCCCAAAAAATCAAAATTTTCATGAAAATCCTCAAAAAAATTAATTTTTTATATCAAAAACTTAAATTGGCCATATCTCCTTAAATATGCGTCCTAGAGCCAAAAGGAGGTTAATTCGTGACCACCCCAAAAAATCAAAATTTTCATGAAAATCCTCAAAAAAATAAATTTTTTATATGAAAAACTTAAATTGGCCATATCTCCTTAAATATGCGTCCTAGAGCCAAAAGGAGGTTAATTCGTGACCACCCCCAAAAAATCAAAATTTTGATGAAAATCCTCAAAAAAAAAAAATAAATGTTTTATATGAAAAACTTAAATTGGCCATATCGCCTTAAATATGCGTCCTAGAGCCAAAAGGAGGTTAATTCGTGACCACCCCCAAAAAATCAAAATTTTCATGAAAATCCTGAAAAAATTATTTTTTTTATATGAAAAATTTAAATTGGCCATATCTCCTTAAATATGCGTCCTAGAGCCAAAAGGAGGTTAATTCGTGACCACCCCAAAAAAATCAAAATTTTCATGAAAATCCTGAAAAAATTAATTTTTTTATATGAAAAATTTAATTTGGCCATATCTCCTTAAATATGCGTCCCAGAGCCAAAAGGAGATTAATTCGTGACCACCCCCAAAAAATCAAAATTTTGACGAAAATCCTCAAAAAAATAAATTTTTTTATATGAAAAACTTAAATTGGCCATAGCTCCTTAAATATGCGTCGTAGAGCCAAAAGGAGGTTAATTCGTTTTTTATGTCAAAAACTTAAATTGGCCATATCTCCTTAAATATGCGTCCTAGAGCCAAAAGGAGGTTAATTCGTGACCACCCCCAAAAAATCAAAATTTTCATGGAAATCCTAAAAAAAAGAATTTTTTTATATGAAAAACTTAAATTGGCCATATCTCCTTAAATATGCGTCCTAGAGCCAAAAGGAGATTAATTCGTGACCACCCCCAAAATATCGAAATTTTGATGAAAATCCCCAAAAACTTAAATTTTTTTATGAAAAACTTAAATTGGCCATATCTCCTTAAATATGCGTCCTCGAGCCAAAAGGAGGTTAATTCGTGACCACCCCCAAAAAATCAAAATTTTCATGGAAATCCTGAAAAAATTAATTTTTTATATGAAAAACTTAAATTGGCCATATCTCCTTAAATATGCGTCCTAAAGCCAAAAGGAGGTTAATTCGTGACCACCCCCAAAAAATCAAAATTTTCATGAAAATCCTCAAAAAAATTAATTTTTTATATGAAAAATTTAATTTGGCCATATCTCCTTAAATATGCGTCCCAGAGCCAAAAGGAGGTTAATTCGTGACCACCCCCAAAAAATCAAAATTTTGACGAAAATCCTCAAAAAAAAAATAAATGTTTTATATGAAAAACTTAAATTGGCCATATCGCCTTAAATATGCGTCCTAGAGCCAAAAGGAGGTTAATTCGTGACCACCCCCAAAAAATCAAAATTTTCATGAAAATCCTGAAAAAATTATTTTTTTTATATGAAAAACTTAAATTGGCCATATCTCCTTAAATATGCGTCCTAGAGCCAAAAGGAGGTTAATTCGTGACCACCCCAAAAAAATCAAAATTTTCATGAAAATCCTGAAAAAATTAATTTTTTTATATGAAAAATTTAATTTGGCCATATCTCCTTAAATATGCGTCCCAGAGCCAAAAGGAGGTTAATTCCTGACCACCCCCAAAAAATCAAAATTTTGACGAAAATCCTCAAAAAAATAAATTTTTTTATATGAAAAACTTAAATTGGCCATATCTCCTTAAATATGCGCCCTAGAGCCAAAAGGAGGATAATTCGTGACAACCCCCAAAAATCAAAATTTTCATGAAAATCCTGAAAAAATATTTTTTTTATACGAAAAACTTAAATTGGCCATATCTCCTTAAATATGCGTCCTAGAGCCAAAAGGAGGTTAATTCGTGACCACCACCAAAAATACAAAATTTTCATCAAAATCCTGAAAGAATTAATTTTTTTATATGAAAAACTTAAATTGGCCATATCTCCTTAAATATGCGTCGTAGAGCCAAAAGGAGGTTAATTCGTGACCACCCCCAAAAAATCAAAATTTTCATCAAAATCCTGAAAGAATTAATTTTTTTATATGAAAAACTTAAATTGGCCATATCTCCTTAAATATGCGTCCTAGAGCCAAAATGAGGTTAATTCGTGACCACCCCCAAAAAATCAAACTTTTCATGAAAATCCTCACAAAAATAAATTTTTTATATGAAAAACTTAAATTGGCCATTTCTCCTTAAATATGCGTCCTAGAGCCAAAAGGAGGTTAATTCGTGACCACCCCCAAAAAATCAAAATTTTCATGAAAATCCTCAAAAAATAAATTTTTTATATGAAGAACTTAAATTGGCCATATCTCCTTAAATATGCGTCCTAGAGCCAAAAGGAGGTTAATTCGTGACCACCCCCAAAAAATCAAAATTTTAATGAAAATCCTCACAAAAATAAATTTTTTATATGAAAAACTTAAACTGGCCATTTCTCCTTAAATATGCGTCCTAGAGCCAAAAGGAGGTTAATTCGTGACCACCCCCAAAAAATCAAAATTTTCATGAAAATCCTCACAAAAATAAATTTTTTATATGAAAAACTTAAATTGGCCATTTCTCCTTAAATATGCGTCCTAGAGCCAAAAGGAGGTTAATTCGTGACCACCCCCAAAAAATCAAAATTTTAATGAAAATCCTCACAAAAATAAATTTTTTATATGAAAAACTTAAATTGGCCATTTCTCCTTAAATATGCGTCCTAGAGCCAAAAGGAGGTTAATTCGTGACCACCCCCAAAAAATCAAAATTTTCATGAAAATCCTGAAAAAATTAATTTTTTTATATGAAAAACTTAAATTGGCCATATCTCCTTAAATATGCGTCGTAGAGCCAAAAGGAGGTTAATTCGTGACCACCCCCAAAAAATCAAAATTTTCATGAAAATCCTGAAAAAATTAATTTTTTTATATGAAAAACTTAAATTGGCCATATCTCCTTAAATATGCGTCCTAGAGCCAAAAGGAGGTTAATTCGAGACCACCCCAAAAAATCAAAATTTTGATGAAAATCCTCAAAAAAATAATTTTTTTATATGAAAAACTTAAATTGGCCATATCTCCTTAAATATGCGTCCTAGAGCCAAAAGGAGGTTGATTCGTGACCACCCCCAAAAAATCAAAATTTTGATGAAAATCTTCAAAAAAAATAAATTTTTTATATAATAATTTTTTTTTATTAAGGCCATATCTCCTTAAATATGCGTCCTAGAGCCAAAAGGAGGTTAATTCGAGACCACCCCAAAAAATCAAAATTTTGATGAAAATCCTCAAAAAAATAATTTTTTTATATGAAAAACTTAAATTGGCCATATCTCCTTAAATATGCGTCCTAGAGCCAAAAGGAGGTTGATTCGTGACCACCCCCAAAAAATCAAAATTTTGATGAAAATCTTCAAAAAAAATAAATTTTTTATATAATAATTTTTTTTATTAAGGCCATATCTCCTTAAATATGCGTCCTAGAGCCAAAAGGAGGTTAATTCGAGACCACCCCAAAAAATCAAAATTTTGACGAAAATCCTCAAAAAGATAAATTTTTTATATGAAAAACTTAAATTGGCCATATCTCCTTAAATATGCGTCGTAGAGCCAAAAGGAGGTTAATTCGTGACCACCCCCAAAAAATCAACATTTTTATGAAAATCCTCAAAAAGATAAATTTTTTTATATGAAAAACTTAAATTGGCCATATCTCCTTAAATATGCGTCCTAGAGCCAAAAGGAGGTTAATTCGTGACCACCCCCAAAAAATCAAAATTTTCATGAAAATCCTCAAAAAAATAAATTTTTTATATGAAAAACTTAAATTGGCCATATCTCCTTAAATATGCGTCCTAGAGCCAAATGGAGGTTAATTCGTGACCACACCCAAAAAATCAAAATTTTTATGCAAATCCTGAAAAAATTAATTTTTTTATATGAAAAACTTAAATTTGCCATATCTCCTTAAATATGCGTCCTAGAGCCAAAAGGAGGTTAATTCGTGACCACCCCCAAAAAATCAAAATTTTCATGAAAATCCTGAAAAAATTAATTTTTTTATATGAAAAACTTAAATTGGCCATATCTCCTTAAATATGCGTCCTAGAGCAAAAAGGAGGTTAATTCGTGACTACCCCCGAAAAATAAAAATTTTGACGAAAATCCTCAAAAAAATAAATTTTTTATATGAAAAACTTAAATTGGCCATATCTCCTTAAATATGCGTCCTAGAGCCAAAAGGAGGTTAATTCGTGACCACCCCCAAAAAATCAAAATTTTCATGAAAATCCTGAAAAAATTAATTTTTTTATATGAAAAACTTAAATTGCCCATATCTCCTTAAATATGCGTCCTAGAGCAAAAAGGAGGTTAATTCGTGACTACCCCCAAAAAATAAAAATTTTGACGAAAATCCTCAAAAAAATAAATTTTTTATATGAAAAACTTAAATTGGCCATATCTCCTTAAATATGCGTCCTAGAGCCAAAAGGAGGTTAATTCGTGACCACCCCCAAAAAATCAAAATTTTCAAGAAAATCCTGAAAAAATTAATTTTTTATATGAAAAACTTAAATTGGCCATATCTCCTTAAATATGCGTCCTAGAGCAAAAAGGAGGATAATTCGTGACTACCCCCAAAAAATAAAAATTTTGACGAAAATCCTCAAAAAAATAAATTTTTTATATGAAAAACTTAAATTGGCCATATCTCCTTAAATATGCGTCCTAGAGCCAAAAGGAGGTTAATTCGTGACCACCCCCAAAAAATCGAAATGTTCATGAAAATCCTGAAAAATTTATTTTTTTTATATGAAAAACTTAAATTGGCCATATCTCCTTAAATATGCGTCCTAGAGCAAAAAGGAGGTTAATTCGTGACTACCCCCAAAAAATAAAAATTTTGACGAAAATCCTCAAAAAAATAAATTTTTTATATGAAAAACTTAAATTGGCCATATCTCCTTAAATATGCGTCCTAGAGCCAAAAGGAGGTTAATTCGTGACCACCCCCAAAAAATCAAAATTTTCAAGAAAATCCTGAAAAAATTAATTTTTTATATGAAAAACTTAAATTGGCCATATCTCCTTAAATATGCGTCCTAGAGCAAAAAGGAGGATAATTCGTGACTACCCCCAAAAAATAAAAATTTTGACGAAAATCCTCAAAAAAATAAATTTTTTATATGAAAAACTGAAATTGGCCATATCTCCTTAAATATGCGTCCTAGAGCCAAAAGGAGGTTAATTCGTGACCACCCCCAAAAAATCGAAATGTTCATGAAAATCCTGAAAAATTTAATTTTTTTATATGAAAAACTTAAATTGGCCATATCTCCTTAAATATGCGTCCTAGAGCAAAAAGGAGGTTAATTCGTGACTACCCCCAAAAAATAAAAATTTTGACGAAAATCCTCAAAAAAATAAATTTTTTATATGAAAAACTTAAATTGGCCATATCTCCTTAAATATGCGTCCTAGAGCCAAAAGGAGGTTAATTCGTGACCACCCCCAAAAAATCAAAATTTTCATGAAAATCCTGAAAAAATTATTTTTTTTATATGAAAAACTTTAATTGGCCATATCTCCTTAAATATGCGTCCTAGAGCCAAAAGGAGGTTAATTCGTGACCACCCCCAAAAAATCAAAATTTTCATGAAAATCCTGAAAAAATTAATTTTTTTATATGAAAAACTTTAATTGGCCATATCTCCTTAAATATGCGTCCTCTAGCAAAAAGGAGGTTAATTCGTGACTTCCCCCAAAAAATAAAAATTTTGACGAAAATCCTCAAAAAAAATAAATTTTTTATATGAAAAACTTAAATTGGCCATATCTCCTTAAATATGCGTCCTAGAGCCAAAAGGAGGTTAATTCGTGACCACCCCCAAAAAATCAAAATTTTCATGAAAATCCTGAAAGAATTAATTTTTTTATATGAAAAACTTAAATTGGCCATATCTCCTTAAATATGTGTCGTAGAGCCAAAAGGAGGTTAATTCGTGACCACCCCCAAAAAATCAAAATTTTGATGAAAATCTTCAAAAAAAAATAAATTTTTTATATGAAAAACTTAAATTGGCCATATCTCCTTAAATATGCGTCCTAGAGCCAAAAGGAGGTTAATTCGTGACCACCCCCAGAAAATCAAAATTTTCATGAAAATCCTGAAAAAATTAATTTTTTTATATGAAAAACTTAAATTGGCCATATCTCCTTAAATATGCGTCCTAGACCCAAAAGGAGGTTAATTCGTGACCACCCCCAAAAAATCAAAATTTTAATGAAAATCCTCAAAAAAATAAATTTTTTATATGAAAAACTTAAATTGGTCATATCTCCTTAAATATGCGTCGTAGAGCCAAAAGGAGGTTAATTCGTGACCACCCCCAAAAAATCAAAATTTTGATGAAAATCTTCAAAAAAAATAAATTTTTTATATGAAAAACTTAAATTGGCCATATCTCCTTAAATATGCGTCCTAGAGCAAAAAGGAGGATAATTCGTGACTACCCCCAAAAAATAAAAATTTTGACGAAAATCCTCAAAAAAATAAATTTTTTATATGAAAAACTTAAATTGGCCATATCTCCTTAAATATGCGTCCTAGAGCCAAAAGGAGGTTAATTCGTGACCACCCCCAAAAAATCGAAATGTTCATGAAAATCCTGAAAAATTTAATTTTTTTATATGAAAAACTTAAATTGGCCATATCTCCTTAAATATGCGTCCTAGAGCAAAAAGGAGGTTAATTCGTGACTACCCCCAAAAAATAAAAATTTTGACGAAAATCCTCAAAAAAATAAATTTTTTATATGAAAAACTTAAATTGGCCATATCTCCTTAAATATGCGTCCTAGAGCAAAAAGGAGGTTAATTCGTGACTACCCCCAAAAAATCAAAATTTTAATGAAAATCTTCAAAAAATAAATTTTTTATATGAAGAACTTAAATTGGCTATATCTCCCTAAATATGCGTCCTAGAGCCAAAAGGAGGTTAATTCGTGACCACTGAAAAAAAAAATTTTATATGAAAAACTTAAATTGGCCATATCTCCTTAAATATGCGTCCTAGAGCCAGAAGGAGATTAATTCGTGACCACCCCCAAAAAATCAAAATTTTGATGAAAATCTTCAAAAAAAATAAATTTTTTATATAAAAAACTTAAATTGGCCATATCTCCTTAAATATGCGTCCTAGAGCAAAAAGAGGTTAATTCGTGACCACCCCCAAAAAATCAAAATTTTCATGAAAATCCTCAAAAAATAAATTTTTTATATGAAGAACTTAAATTGGCCATATCTCCTTAAATATGCGTCGTAGAGCCAAAAGGAGGTTAATTCGTGACCACCCCCAAAAAATCAAAATTTTAATGAAAATCCTCAAAAAAATAAATTTTTTATATGAAAAACTTAAATTGGCCATATCTCCTTAAATATGCGTCCTAGAGCCAAAAGGAGGTTAATTCGTGACCACCCCCAAAAAATCAAAATTTTCATGAAAATCCTGAAAAAATTAATTTTTTTATATGAAAAACTTAAATTGGCCATATCTCCTTAAATATGCGTCCTAGAGCCAAAAGGAGGTTAATTCGTGACCACCCCCAAAAAATCAAAATTTTCATGAAAATCCTGAAAAAATTATTTTTTTTATATGAAAAACTTAAATTGGCTATATCTCCCTAAATATGCGTCCTAGAGCCAAAAGGAGGTTAATTCGTGACCACCCCCAAAAAATCAAAATTTTGATGAAAATCTTCAAAAAAATAAATTTTTTATATAAAAAACTTAAATTGGCCATATCTCCTTAAATATGCGTCCTAGAGCAAAAAGGAGGTTAATTCGTGACCACCCCCAAAAAATCAAAATTTTCATGAAAATCCTCAAAAAATAAATTTTTTATATGAAGAACTTAAATTGGCCATATCTCCTTAAATATGCGTCGTAGAGCCAAAAGGAGGTTAATTCGTGACCACCCCCAAAAAATCATAATTTTAATGAAAATCTTTAAAAAATAAATTTTTTATATGAAAAACTTAAATTGGCCATATCTCCTTAAATATGCGTCCTAGAGCCAAAAGGAGGTTAATTCGTGACCACCCCCAAAAAATCAAAATTTTCATGAAAATCCTGAAAAAATTAATTTTTTTATATGAAAAACTTAAATTGGCCATATCTCCTTAAATATGCGTCGTAGAGCCAAAAGGAGGTTAATTCGTGACCACCCCCAAAAAATCAAAATTTTCATGAAAATCCTGAAAGAATTAATTTTTTTATATGAAAAACTTAAATTGGCCATATCTCCTTAAATATGCGTCCTAGAGCCAAAAGGGGGTTAATTCGTGACCACCCCCAAAAAATCAAAATTTTCATGAAAATCCTGAAAAAATTAATTTTTTTATATGAAAAACTTTAATTGGCCATATCTCCTTAAATATGCGTCCTAGAGCCAAAAGGAGGTTAATTCGTGACCACCCCCAAAAAATCAAAATTTTGATGAAAATCTTCAAAAAAAATAATTTTTTTATATAAAAAACTTAAATTGGCCATATCTCCTTAAATATGCGTCCTAGAGCAAAAAGGAGGTTAATTCGTGACTACCCCCAAAAAATAAAAATTTTGACGAAAATCCTCAAAAAAATAAATTTTTTATATGAAAAACTTAAATTGGCCATATCTCCTTAAATATGCGTCCTAGAGCCAAAAGGAGGTTAATTCGTGACCACCCCCCAAAAAATCAAAATTTTGATGAAAATCCTGAAAAAAATAATTTTTTTATATGAAAAACTTAAATAGGCCATATCTCCTTAAATATGCGTCCTAGAGCCAAAAGGAGGTTAATTCGTGACCACCCCCCAAAAAATCAAAATTTTGATGAAAATCCTCAAAAAATAAATTTTTTATATGAAGAACTTAAATTGGCCATATCTCCTTAAATATGCGTCCTAGAGCCAAAAGGAGGTTAATTCGTGACCACCCCCCAAAAAATCAAAATTTTGATGAAAATCCTGAAAAAATTAATTTTTTTATATGAAAAACTTAAATTGGCCATATCTCCTTAAATATGCGTCCTAGAGCCAAAAGGAGGTTAATTCGTGACCACCCCCAAAAAATCAAAATTTTGATGAAAATCTTCAAAAAAAATAAATTTTTTATATAAAAAACTTAAATTGGCCATATCTCCTTAAATATGCGTCCTAGAGCAAAAAGGAGGTTAATTCGAGACAACCCCAAAAAATCAAAATTTTGATGAAAATCCTCAAAAAAAATAAATTTTTTATATGAAAAACTTAAATTGGCCATATCTCCTTAAATATGCGTCCTAGAGCCAAAAGGAGGTTAATTCGTGACCACCCCCAAAAAATCAAAATTTTGATGAAAATCTTCAAAAAAATAAATTTTTTATATAATAATTTTTTTTATTAAGGCCATATCTCCTTAAATATGCGTCCTAGAGCAAAAAGGAGGTTAATTCGTGACTACCCCCAAAAAATCAAAATTTTGATGAAAATCTTCAAAAAATAAATTTTTTATATGAAAAACTTAAATTGGCCATATCTCCTTAAATATGCGTCCTAGAGCCAAAAGGAGGTTAATTCGTGACCACCCCCAGAAAATCAAAATTTTCATGAAAATCCTGAAAAAATTAATTTTTTTATATGAAAAACTTAAATTGGCCATATCTCCTTAAATATGCGTCGTAGAGCCAAAAGGAGGTTAATTCTTGACCACCCCCAAAAAATCAAAATTTTCATGAAAATCCTGAAAGAATTAATTTTTTTATATGAAAAACTTAAATTGGCCATATCTCCTTAAATATGCGTCCTAGAGCCAAAAGGAGGTTAATTCGTGACCACCCCCAAAAAATCAAAATTTTGATGAAAATCCTGAAAAAATTAATTTTTTTATATGAAAAACTTAAATTGGCCATATCTCCTTAAATATGCGTCCTAGACCCAAAAGGAGGTTAATTCGTGACCACCCCCAAAAAATCAAAATTTTGATGAAAATCCTCAAAAAAAATCAATTTTTTATATGAAAAACTTAAATTGGCCATATCTCCTTAAATATGCGTCCTAGAGCCAAAAGCACTTTAATTCGTGTTCACCCCCCAAAAAATCAAAATTTTCATGAAAATCCTGAAGAACTTAAATTTTTTATATGAAAAATTTAAATTGGCCATATCTCCTTAAATATGCGTCCTAGAGCCAAAAGGAGATTAATTCGTGACCACCCCAAAAAAATCAAAATTTTGATGAAAATCCTCAAAAAAATCAATTTTTTATATGAAAAACTTAAATTGGCCATATCTCCTTAAATATGCGTCCTAGAGCCAAAAGGAGGTTAATTCGTGTCCACCCCAAAAAATCAAAATTTTGATGAAAATCCTCAAAAAAATTAATTTTTTATATGAAAAGCTTAAATTGGCCATATCTCCTTAAATATGCGTCCTAGAGCCAAAAGGAGGTTAATTCGTGACCACCCCCAAAAAATCAAAATTTTCATGAAAATCCTCAAAAAAATAAATTTTTTATATGAAAAACTTAAATTGGCCATATCTCCTTAAATATGCGTCCTAGACCCAAAAGGAGGTTAATTCGTGACCACCCCCAAAAAATCAAAATTTTGATGAAAATCCTCAAAAAAAATCAATTTTTTATATGAAAAACTTAAATTGGCCATATCTCCTTAAATATGCGTCCTAGAGCCAAAAGCACTTTAATTCGTGTTCACCCCCCAAAAAATCAAAATTTTCATGAAAATCCTGAAGAACTTAAATTTTTTATATGAAAAATTTAAATTGGCCATATCTCCTTAAATATGCGTCCTAGAGCCAAAAGGAGATTAATTCGTGACCACCCCAAAAAAATCAAAATTTTGATGAAAATCCTCAAAAAAATCAATTTTTTATATGAAAAACTTAAATTGGCCATATCTCCTTAAATATGCGTCCTAGAGCCAAAAGGAGGTTAATTCGTGTCCACCCCAAAAAATCAAAATTTTGATGAAAATCCTCAAAAAATCAAAATTTTTATGAAAATCCTCAAAAAAATATATTTTTTATATGAAAAACTTAAATTGGCCATATTTCCTTAAATATGCGTCCTAGAGCCCAAAGGAGGTTAATTCGTGACCACCCCCAAAAAATCAAAATTTTCATGAAAATCCTGAAGAACTTAAATTTTTTATATGAAAAACTTAAATTGGCCATATCTCCTTAAATATGCGTCGTAGAGCCAAAAGGAGGTTAATTCGTGGCCACCCCCAAAAAATCAAAATTTTCATGAAAATCCTGAAAAAATAAATTTTTTATATGAAAAATTTAAATTGGCCATATCTCCTTAAATATGCGTCCTGGTGCCAAAAGGAGGTTAATTCGTGACCACCCCCAAAAAATCAAAATTTTCATGAAAATCCTCAAAAAACTAAATTTTTTATATGAAAAACTTAAATTGGCCATATCTCCTTAAATATGCGTCCTAGAGCCAAAATGAGGTTAATTCGTGACCACCCCCAAAAAATCAAAATTTTGATGAAAATCCTCAAAAAATCAAAATTTTTATGAAAATCCTCAAAAAAATAAATTTTTTATATGAAAAACTTAAATTGGCCATATTTCCTTAAATATGCGTCCTAGAGCCCAAAGGAGGTTAATTCGTGACCACCCCCAAAAAATCACAATTTTTATGAAAATCTTGCTAAAATTTATTTTTTTATATGAAAAACTTAAATTGGCCATATCTCCTTAAATATGCGTCCTAGAGCCAAAAGGAGGTTAATTCGTGACAACCCCCAAAAAATCAAAATTTTCATGAAAATCCTCAAAAAAATCAATTTTTTATATGAAAAACTTAAATTAGCCATATCTCCTTAAATATGCGTCCTAGAGCCAAAATGAGGTTAATTCGTGACAACCTCCAAAAAATCAAAATTTTCATGAAAATCCTCAAAAAATAAATTTTTTATATGAAAAACTTAAATTGGCCATATCTCCTTAAATATGCGTCCTAGAGCCAAAAGGAGGTTAATTCGTGACCACCCCCCAAAAAATCAAAATTTTCATGAAAATCCTCAAAAAAATAAATTTTTTTATATGAAAAACTTAAATTGGCCATATCCCCTTAAATATGCGTCCTAGTGCCAAAAGGAGGTTAATTCGTGACCACCCCAAAAAATTAAAATTTTGATGAAAATCCTCAAAAAAATAAATTTTTTATATGAAAAACTTAAATTGGCCATATCCCCTTAAATATGCGTCCTAGTGCCAAAAGGAGGTTAATTCGTGACCACCCCAAAAAATTAAAATTTTCATCAAAATCCTCAAAAAAAATAAATTTTTTATATGAAAAACTTAAATTGGCCATATCTCCTTAAATATGCGTCCTAGAGCCAAAAGGAGGTTAATTCGTGACCACCTCCCAAAAAATTAAAATTTTCATGAAAATCCTGAAAAAAAATTATTTTTTTTTTTAGATGAAAAACTTAAATTGGCCATATCTCCTTAAATATGCGTCCTAGAGCCAAAAGGAGGTTAATTCGTGACCATGAAAATCCTGAAAAAAATATTTTTTTTATATGAAAAACTTAAATTGGCCATATCTCCTTAAATATGCGTCCTAGAGCCAAAAGGAGGTTAATTCGTGACCACCCCCAAAAAATCAAAATTTTGATGAAAATCCTGAAAAAATTAATTTTTTTATATGAAAAACTTAAATTGGCCATATCTCCTTAAATATGCGTCCTAGAGCAAAAAGGAGGTTAATTCGTGACCACCCCCAAAAAATCAAAATTTTCATGAAAATCCTCAAAAAATAAATTTTTTATATGAAGAACTTAAATTGGCCATATCTCCTTAAATATGCGTCGTAGAGCCAAAAGGAGGTTAATTCGTGACCACCCCAAAAAATCAAAATTTTAATGAAAATCCTCAAAAAAATAAATTTTTTATATGAAAAACTTAAATTGGCCATATCTCCTTAAATATGCGTCCTAGAGCCAAAAGGAGGTTAATTCGTGACCACCCCCAAAAAATCAAAATTTTCATGAAAATCCTGAAGAACTTAAATTTTTTATATGAAAAACTTAAATTGGCCATATCTCCTTAAATATGCGTCCTAGAGCCAAAAGGAGGTTAATTCGTGACCACCCCCAAAAAATCAAAATTTTCATGAAAATCCTGAAAAAATTAATTTTTTTATATGAAAAACTTTAATTGGCCATATCTCCTTAAATATGCGTCCTTGAGCAAAAAGGAGGTTAATTCGTGACTTCCCCCAAAAAATAAAAATTTTGACGAAAATCCTCAAAAAAATAAATTTTTTATATGAAAAACTTAAATTGGCCATATCTCCTTAAATATGCGTCCTAGAGCCAAAAGGAGGTTAATTCGTGACCACCCCCAAAAAATCAAAATTTTCATGAAAATCCTCAAAAAATAAATTTTTTATATGAAGAACTTAAATTGGCCATATCTCCTTAAATATGCGTCCTAGAGCCAAAAGGAGGTTAATTCGTGACCACCCCCAAAAAATCAAAATTTTAATGAAAATCCTCAAAAAAATAAATTTTTTATATGAAGAACTTAAATTGGCCATATCTCCTTAAATATGCGTCCTAGAGCCAAAAGGAGGTTAATTCGTGACCACCCCCAGAAAATCAAAATTTTCATGAAAATCTTGCCAAAATTTATTTTTTTATATGAAAAATTTAAATTGGGCATATCTCCTTAAATATGCGTCGTAGAGCCAAAAGGAGGTTAATTCGTGACCACCCCCAAAAAATCAAAATTTTCATGAAAATCCTGAAAGAATTAATTTTTTTATATGAAAAACTTAAATTGGCCATATCTCCTTAAATATGCGTCGTAGAGCCAAAAGGAGGTTAATTCGTGACCACCCCCAAAAAATCAAAATTTTGATGAAAATCTTCAAAAAAAAATAAATTTTTTATATGAAAAACTTAAATTGGCCATATCTCCTTAAATATGCGTCCTAGAGCCAAAAGGAGGTTAATTCGTGACCACCCCCAGAAAATCAAAATTTTCATGAAAATCCTGAAAAAATTAATTTTTTTATATGAAAAACTTAAATTGGCCATATCTACTTAAATATGCGTCCTAGACCCAAAAGGAGGTTAATTCGTGACCACCCCCAAAAAATCAAAATTTTAATGAAAATCCTCAAAAAAATAAATTTTTTATATGAAAAACTTAAATTGGTCATATCTCCTTAAATATGCGTCGTAGAGCCAAAAGGAGGTTAATTCGTGACCACCCCCAAAAAATCAAAATTTTGATGAAAATCTTCAAAAAAAATAAATTTTTTATATGAAAAACTTAAATTGGCCATATCTCCTTAAATATGCGTCCTAGAGCAAAAAGGAGGATAATTCGTGACTACCCCCAAAAAATAAAAATTTTGACGAAAATCCTCAAAAAAATAAATTTTTTATATGAAAAACTTAAATTGGCCATATCTCCTTAAATATGCGTCCTAGAGTCAAAAGGAGGTTAATTCGTGACCACCCCCAAAAAATCGAAATGTTCATGAAAATCCTGAAAAATTTAATTTTTTTATATGAAAAACTTAAATTGGCCATATCTCCTTAAATATGCGTCCTAGAGCAAAAAGGAGGTTAATTCGTGACTACCCCCAAAAAATAAAAATTTTGACGAAAATCCTCAAAAAAATAAATTTTTTATATGAAAAACTTAAATTGGCCATATCTCCTTAAATATGCGTCCTAGAGCAAAAAGGAGGTTAATTCGTGACTACCCCCAAAAAATCAAAATTTTAATGAAAATCTTCAAAAAATAAATTTTTTATATGAAGAACTTAAATTGGCTATATCTCCCTAAATATGCGTCCTAGAGCCAAAAGGAGGTTAATTCGTGACCACTGAAAAAAAAAATTTTATATGAAAAACTTAAATTGGCCATATCTCCTTAAATATGCGTCCTAGAGCCAGAAGGAGGTTAATTCGTGACCACCCCCAAAAAATCAAAATTTTGATGAAAATCTTCAAAAAAAATAAATTTTTTATATAAAAAACTTAAATTGGCCATATCTCCTTAAATATGCGTCCTAGAGCAAAAAGGAGGTTAATTCGTGACCACCCCCAAAAAATCAAAATTTTCATGAAAATCCTCAAAAAATAAATTTTTTATATGAAGAACTTAAATTGGCCATATCTCCTTAAATATGCGTCGTAGAGCCAAAAGGAGGTTAATTCGTGACCACCCCCAAAAAATCAAAATTTTAATGAAAATCCTCAAAAAAATAAATTTTTTATATGAAAAACTTAAATTGGCCATATCTCCTTAAATATGCGTCCTAGAGCCAAAAGGAGGTTAATTCGTGACCACCCCCAAAAAATCAAAATTTTCATGAAAATCCTGAAAAAATTAATTTTTTTATATGAAAAACTTAAATTGGCCATATCTCCTTAAATATGCGTCGTAGAGCCAAAAGGAGGTTAATTCGTGACCACCCCCAAAAAATCAAAATTTTCATGAAAATCCTGAAAAAATTATTTTTTTTATATGAAAAACTTAAATTGGCTATATCTCCCTAAATATGCGTCCTAGAGCCAAAAGGAGGTTAATTCGTGACCACCCCCAAAAAATCAAAATTTTGATGAAAATCTTCAAAAAAATAAATTTTTTATATAAAAAACTTAAATTGGCCATATCTCCTTAAATATGCGTCCTAGAGCAAAAAGGAGGTTAATTCGTGACCACCCCCAAAAAATCAAAATTTTCATGAAAATCCTCAAAAAATAAATTTTTTATATGAAGAACTTAAATTGGCCATATCTCCTTAAATATGCGTCGTAGAGCCAAAAGGAGGTTAATTCGTGACCACCCCCAAAAAATCAAAATTTTAATGAAAATCCTCAAAAAATAAATTTTTTATATGAAAAACTTAAATTGGCCATATCTCCTTAAATATGCGTCCTAGAGCCAAAAGGAGGTTAATTCGTGACCACCCCCAAAAAATCAAAATTTTCATGAAAATCCTGAAAAAATTAATTTTTTTATATGAAAAACTTAAATTGGCCATATCTCCTTAAATATGCGTCGTAGAGCCAAAAGGAGGTTAATTCGTGACCACCCCCAAAAAATCAAAATTTTCATGAAAATCCTGAAAGAATTAATTTTTTTATATGAAAAACTTAAATTGGCCATATCTCCTTAAATATGCGTCCTAGAGCCAAAAGGGGGTTAATTCGTGACCACCCCCAAAAAATCAAAATTTTCATGAAAATCCTGAAAAAATTAATTTTTTTATATGAAAAACTTAAATTTAATTTTTTTATATGAAAAACTTAAATTTAATTTTTTTATATGAAAAACTTAAATTGGCCATATCTCCTTAAATATGCGTCCTAGAGCAAAAAGGAGGTTAATTCGTGACTACCCCCAAAAAATAAAAATTTTGACGAAAATCCTCAAAAAAATAAATTTTTTATATAAAAAACTTAAATTGGCCATATCTCCTTAAATATGCGTCCTAGAGCAAAAAGGAGGTTAATTCGTGACTACCCCCAAAAAATCAAAATTTTAATGAAAATCTTCAAAAAATAAATTTTTTATATGAAGAACTTAAATTGGCTATATCTCCCTAAATATGCGTCCTAGAGCCAAAAGGAGGTTAATTCGTGACCACTGAAAAAAAAAATTTATATGAAAAACTTAAATTGGCCATATCTCCTTAAATATGCGTCCTAGAGCCAGAAGGAGGTTAATTCGTGACCACCCCCAAAAAATCAAAATTTTGATGAAAATCTTAAAAAAAAATAAATTTTTTATATAAAAAACTTAAATTGGCCATATCTCCTTAAATATGCGTCCTAGAGCAAAAAGGAGGTTAATTCGTGACCACCCCCAAAAAATCAAAATTTTCATGAAAATCCTCAAAAAATAAATTTTTTATATGAAGAACTTAAATTGGCCATATCTCCTTAAATATGCGTCGTAGAGCCAAAAGGAGGTTAATTCGTGACCACCCCCAAAAAATCAAAATTTTAATGAAAATCCTCAAAAAAATAAATTTTTTATATGAAAAACTTAAATTGGCCATATCTCCTTAAATATGCGTCCTAGAGCAAAAAGGAGGTTAATTCGTGACCACCCCCAAAAAATCAAAATTTTCATGAAAATCCTGAAAAAATTAATTTTTTTATATGAAAAACTTAAATTGGCCATATCTCCTTAAATATGCGTCGTAGAGCCAAAAGGAGGTTAATTCGTGACCACCCCCAAAAAATCAAAATTTTCATGAAAATCCTGAAAAAATTATTTTTTTTATATGAAAAACTTAAATTGGCTATATCTCCCTAAATATGCGTCCTAGAGCCAAAAGGAGGTTAATTCGTGACCACCCCCAAAAAATCAAAATTTTCATGAAAATCCTCAAAATATAAATTTTTTATATGAAGAACTTAAATTGGCCATATCTCCTTAAATATGCGTCGTAGAGCCAAAAGGAGGTTAATTCGTGACCACCCCCAAAAAATCAAAATTTTAATGAAAATCCTCAAAAAATAAATTTTTTATATGAAAAACTTAAATTGGCCATATCTCCTTAAATATGCGTCCTAGAGCCAAAAGGAGGTTAATTCGTGACCACCCCCAAAAAATCAAAATTTTCATGAAAATCCTGAAAAAATTAATTTTTTTATATGAAAAACTTAAATTGGCCATATCTCCTTAAATATGCGTCGTAGAGCCAAAAGGAGGTTAATTCGTGACCACCCCCAAAAAATCAAAATTTTCATGAAAATCCTGAAAGAATTAATTTTTTTATATGAAAAACTTAAATTGGCCATATCTCCTTAAATATGCGTCCTAGAGCCAAAAGGGGGTTAATTCGTGACCACCCCCAAAAAATCAAAATTTTCATGAAAATCCTGAAAAAATTAATTTTTTTATATGAAAAACTTAAATTGGCCATATCTCCTTAAATATGCGTCCTAGAGCCAAAAGGAGGTTAATTCGTGACCACCCCCAAAAAATCAAAATTTTGATGAAAATCTTCAAAAAAATAATTTTTTTATATAAAAAACTTAAATTGGCCATATCTCCTTAAATATGCGTCCTAGAGCAAAAAGGAGGTTAATTCGTGACTACCCCCAAAAAATAAAAATTTTGACGAAAATCCTCAAAAAAATAAATTTTTTATATGAAAAACTTAAATTGGCCATATCTCCTTAAATATGTGTCCTAGAGCAAAAAGGAGGTTAATTCGTGACCACCCCCAAAAAATCAAAATTTTCATGAAAATCCTCACAAAATAAATTTTTTATATGAAGAACTTAAATTGGCCATATCTCCTTAAATATGCGTCCTAGAGCCAAAAGGAGGTTAATTCGTGACCACCCCCAAAAAATCAAAATTTTGATGAAAATCTTCAAAAAAATAAATTTTTTATATAAAAAACTTAAATTGGCCATATCTCCTTAAATATGCGTCCTAGAGCAAAAAGGAGGTTAATTCGTGACTACCCCCAAAAAATAAAAATTTTGACGAAAATCCTCAAAAAAATAAATTTTTTATATGAAAAACTTAAATTGGCCATATCTCCTTAAATATGTGTCCTAGAGCCAAAAGGAGGTTAATTCGAGACAACCCCAAAAAATCAAAATTTTGATGAAAATCCTCAAAAAAAAATAAATTTTTTATATGAAAAACTTAAATTGGCCATATCTCCTTAAATATGCGTCCTAGAGCCAAAAGGAGGTTAATTCGTGACCACCCCCAAAAAATCAAAATTTTGATGAAAATCCTGAAAAAATTAATTTTTTTATATGAAAAACTTAAATTGGTCATATCTCCTTAAATATGCGTCGTAGAGCCAAAAGGAGGTTAATTCGTGACCACCCCCAAAAAATCAAAATTTTAATGAAAATCCTCAAAAAAATAAATTTTTTATATGAAAAACTTAAATTGGCCATATCTCCTTAAATATGCGTCCTAGAGCCAAAAGGAGGTTAATTCGTGACCACCCCCAAAAAATCAAAATTTTCATGAAAATCCTGAAAAAATTAATTTTTTTATATGAAAAACATAAATTGGCCATATCTCCTTAAATATGCGTCCTATACCCAAAAGGAGGTTAATTCGAGACCACCCCCAAAAAATCAAAATTTTAATGAAAATCCTCAAAAAAATAAATTTTTTATATGAAAAACTTAAATTGGTCATATCTCCTTAAATATGCGTCGTAGAGCCAAAAGGAGGTTAATTCGTGACCACCCCCAAAAAATCAAAATTTTAATGAAAATCCTCAAAAAAATAAATTTTTTATATGAAAAACTTAAATTGGCCATATCTCCTTAAATATGCGTCCTAGAGCCAAAAGGAGGTTAATTCGTGACCACCCCCAAAAAATCAAAATTTTAATGAAAATCCTCAAAAAAATAAATTTTTTATATGAAAAACTTAAATTGGCCATATCTCCTTAAATATGCGTCCTAGAGCCAAAAGGAGGTTAATTCGTGACCACCCCCAAAAAATCAAAATTTTCATGAAAATCCTGAAAAAATTAATTTTTTTATATGAAAAACTTAAATTGGTCATATCTCCTTAAATATGCGTGGTAGAGCCAAAAGGAGGTTAATTCGTGACCACCCCCAAAAAATCAAAATTTTAATGAAAATCCTCAAAAAAATAAATTTTTTATATGAAAAACTTAAATTGGTCATATCTCCTTAAATATGCGTCGTAGAGCCAAAAGGAGGTTAATTCGTGACCACCCCCAAAAAATCAAAATTTTAATGAAAATCCTCAAAAAAATAATTTTTTTATATGAAAAACTTAAATTGGCCATATCTCCTTAAATATGCGTCCTAGAGCCAAAAGGAGGTTAATTCGAGACCACCCCAAAAAATCAAAATTTTGATGAAAATCCTCAAAAAAATAAATTTTTTATATGAAAAACTTAAATTGGCCATATCTCCTTAAATATGCGTCCTAGAGCCAAAAGGAGGTTAATTCGTGACCACCCCCAAAAAATCAAAATTTTGATGAAAATCTTCAAAAAAAATAAATTTTTTATATAATAATTTTTTTTATTAAGGCCATATCTCCTTAAATATGCGTCCTAGAGCAAAAAGGAGGTTAATTCGTGACTACCCCCAAAAAATAAAAATTTTGACGAAAATCCTCAAAAAAATAAATTTTTTATATGAAAAACTTAAATTGGCCATATCTCCTTAAATATGCGTCCTAGAGCCAAAAGGAGGTTAATTCGTGACCACCCCCAGAAAATCAAAATTTTCATGAAAATCCTGAAAAAATTAATTTTTTTATATGAAAAACTTAAATTGGCCATATCTCCTTAAATATGCGTCGTAGAGCCAAAAGGAGGTTAATTCTTGACCACCCCCAAAAAATCAAAATTTTCATGAAAATCCTGAAAGAATTAATTTTTTTATATGAAAAACTTAAATTGGCCATATCTCCTTAAATATGCGTCCTAGAGCCAAAAGGAGGTTAATTCGTGACCACCCCCAAAAAATCAAAATTTTGATGAAAATCCTGAAAAAATTAATTTTTTTATATGAAAAACTTAAATTGGCCATATCTCCTTAAATATGCGTCCTAGACCCAAAAGGAGGTTAATTCGTGACCACCCCCAAAAAATCAAAATTTTGATGAAAATCCTCAAAAAAAATCAATTTTTTATATGAAAAACTTAAATTGGCCATATCTCCTTAAATATGCGTCCTAGAGCCAAAAGCACTTTAATTCGTGTTCACCCCCCAAAAAATCAAAATTTTCATGAAAATCCTGAAGAACTTAAATTTTTTATATGATATGCTCTATGCGTCCTAGAGCCAAAAGGAGGTTAATTCGTGTCCACCCCAAAAAATCAAAATTTTGATGAAAATCCTCAAAAAATCAAAATTTTTATGAAAATCCTCAAAAAAATAAATTTTTTATATGAAAAACTTAAATTGGCCATATTTCCTTAAATATGCGTCCTAGAGCCCAAAGGAGGTTAATTCGTGACCACCCCCAAAAAATCACAATTTTTATGAAAATCTTGCTAAAATTTATTGTTTTATATGAAAAACTTAAATTGGCCATATCTCCTTAAATATGCGTCCTAGAGCCAAAAGGAGGGTAATTCGTGACCACCCCCAAAAAATCAAAATTTTCATGAAAATCCTCAAAAAAATCAATTTTTTATATGAAAAACTTAAATTGGCCATATCTCCTTAAATATGCGTCCTAGAGCCCAAAGGAGGTTAATTCGTGACCACCCCCAAAAAATCACAATTTTTATGAAAATCTTGCTAAAATTTATTTTTTTATATGAAAAACTTAAATTGGCCATATCTCCTTAAATATGCGTCCTAGAGCCAAAAGGAGGTTAATTCGTGACCACCCCCAAAAAATCAAAATTTTCATGAAAATCCTCAAAAAAATTAATTTTTTATATGAAAAGCTTAAATTGGCCATATCTCCTTAAATATGCGTCCTAGAGCCAAAAGGAGGTTAATTCGTGACCACCCCCAAAAAATCAAAATTTTCATGAAAATCCTCAAAAAAATAAATTTTTTATATGAAAAACTTAAATTGGCCATATCTCCTTAAATATGCGTCCTAGACCCAAAAGGAGGTTAATTCGTGACCACCCCCAAAAAATCAAAATTTTGATGAAAATCCTCAAAAAAAATCAATTTTTTATATGAAAAACTTAAATTGGCCATATCTCCTTAAATATGCGTCCTAGAGCCAAAAGCACTTTAATTCGTGTTCACCCCCCAAAAAATCAAAATTTTCATGAAAATCCTGAAGAACTTAAATTTTTTATATGAAAAATTTAAATTGGCCATATCTCCTTAAATATGCGTCCTAGAGCCAAAAGGAGATTAATTCGTGACCACCCCAAAAAAATCAAAATTTTGATGAAAATCCTCAAAAAAATCAATTTTTTATATGAAAAACTTAAATTGGCCATATCTCCTTAAATATGCGTCCTAGAGCCAAAAGGAGGTTAATTCGTGTCCACCCCAAAAAATCAAAATTTTGATGAAAATCCTCAAAAAATCAAAATTTTTATGAAAATCCTCAAAAAAATAAATTTTTTATATGAAAAACTTAAATTGGCCATATTTCCTTAAATATGCGTCCTAGAGCCCAAAGGAGGTTAATTCGTGACCACCCCCAAAAAATCAAAATTTTCATGAAAATCCTGAAGAACTTAAATTTTTTATATGAAAAACTTAAATTGGCCATATCTCCTTAAATATGCGTCGTAGAGCCAAAAGGAGGTTAATTCGTGACCACCCCCAAAAAATCAAAATTTTCATGAAAATCCTGAAAAAATAAATTTTTTATATGAAAAATTTAAATTGGCCATATCTCCTTAAATATGCGTCCTAGTGCCAAAAGGAGGTTAATTCGTGACCACCCCCAAAAAATCAAAATTTTCATGAAAATCCTCAAAAAACTAAATTTTTTATATGAAAAACTTAAATTGGCCATATCTCCTTAAATATGCGTCCTAGAGCCAAAATGAGGTTAATTCGTGACCACCCCCAAAAAATCAAAATTTTGATGAAAATCCTCAAAAAATCAAAATTTTTATGAAAATCCTCAAAAAAATAAATTTTTTATATGAAAAACTTAAATTGGCCATATTTCCTTAAATATGCGTCCTAGAGCCCAAAGGAGGTTAATTCGTGACCACCCCCAAAAAATCACAATTTTTATGAAAATCTTGCTAAAATTTATTTTTTTATATGAAAAACTTAAATTGGCCATATCTCCTTAAATATGCGTCCTAGAGCCAAAAGGAGGTTAATTCGTGACCACCCCCAAAAAATCAAAATTTTCATGAAAATCCTCAAAAAAATCAATTTTTTATATGAAAAACTTAAATTGGCCATATCTCCTTAAATATGCGTCCTAGAGCCAAAATGAGGTTAATTCGTGACCACCTCCAAAAAATCAAAATTTTCATGAAAATCCTCAAAAAATAAATTTTTTATATGAAAAACTTAAATTGGCCATATCTCCTTAAATATGCGTCCTAGAGCCAAAAGGAGGTTAATTCGTGACCACCCCCAAAAAATCAAAATATTGATGAAAATCTTCAAAAAAAAATAAATTTTTTATATAAAAAACTTAAATTGGCCATATCTCCTTAAATATGCGTCCTAGAGCAAAAAGGAGGTTAATTCGTGACCACCCCCAAAAAATCAAAATTTTGATGAAAATCTTCAAAAAAATAAATTTTTTATATGAAAAACTTAAACTGGCCATATCTCCTTAAATATGCGCCCTAGTGCCAAAAGGAGGTTAATTCGTGACCACCCCCAAAAAATCAAAATTTTAATGAAAATCCTCAAAAAAATAAATTTTTTATATGAAAAACTTAAATTGGCCATATCTCCTTAAATATGCGTCCTAGAGCCAAAAGGAGGTTAATTCGTGACCACCCCCAAAAAATCAAAATTTTCATGAAAATCCTGAAAAAATTAATTTTTTTATATGAAAAACTTAAATTGGCCATATCTCCTTAAATATGCGTCGTAGAGCCAAAAGGAGGTTAATTCGTGACCACCCCCAAAAAATCAAAATTTTCATGAAAATCCTGAAAAAATTATTTTTTTTATATGAAAAACTTAAATTGGCTATATCTCCCTAAATATGCGTCCTAGAGCCAAAAGGAGGTTAATTCGTGACCACCCCCAAAAAATCAAAATTTTAATGAAAATCCTCAAAAAATAAATTTTTTATATGAAAAACTTAAATTGGCCATATCTCCTTAAATATGCGTCCTAGAGCCAAAATGAGGTTAATTCGTGACCACCTCCAAAAAATCAAAATTTTCATGAAAATCCTCAAAAAATAAATTTTTTATATGAAAAACTTAAATTGGCCATATCTCCTTAAATATGCGTCCTAGAGCCAAAAGGAGGTTAATTCGTGACCACCCCCAAAAAATCAAAATATTGATGAAAATCTTCAAAAAAAAATAAATTTTTTATATAAAAAACTTAAATTGGCCATATCTCCTTAAATATGCGTCCTAGAGCAAAAAGGAGGTTAATTCGTGACCACCCCCAAAAAATCAAAATTTTGATGAAAATCTTCAAAAAAATAAATTTTTTATATGAAAAACTTAAATTGGCCATATCTCCTTAAATATGCGTCGTAGAGCCAAAAGGAGGTTAATTCGTGACCACCCCCAAAAAATCAAAATTTTAATGAAAATCCTCAAAAAAATAAATTTTTTATATGAAAAACTTAAATTGGCCATATCTCCTTAAATATGCGTCCTAGAGCCAAAAGGAGGTTAATTCGTGACCACCCCCAAAAAATCAAAATTTTCATGAAAATCCTGAAAAAATTAATTTTTTTATATGAAAAACTTAAATTGGCCATATCTCCTTAAATATGCGTCGTAGAGCCAAAAGGAGGTTAATTCGTGACCACCCCCAAAAAATCAAAATTTTCATGAAAATCCTGAAAAAATTATTTTTTTTATATGAAAAACTTAAATTGGCTATATCTCCCTAAATATGCGTCCTAGAGCCAAAAGGAGGTTAATTCGTGACCACCCCCAAAAAATCAAAATTTTGATGAAAATCTTCAAAAAAATAAATTTTTTATATAAAAAACTTAAATTGGCCATATCTCCTTAAATATGCGTCCTAGAGCAAAAAGGAGGTTAATTCGTGACCACCCCCAAAAAATCAAAATTTTCATGAAAATCCTCAAAAAATAAATTTTTTATATGAAGAACTTAAATTGGCCATATCTCCTTAAATATGCGTCGTAGAGCCAAAAGGAGGTTAATTCGTGACCACCCCCAAAAAATCAAAATTTTAATGAAAATCCTCAAAAAATAAATTTTTTATATGAAAAACTTAAATTGGCCATATCTCCTTAAATATGCGTCCTAGAGCCAAAAGGAGGTTAATTCGTGACCACCCCCAAAAAATCAAAATTTTCATGAAAATCCTGAAAAAATTAATTTTTTTATATGAAAAACTTAAATTGGCCATATCTCCTTAAATATGCGTCGTAGAGCCAAAAGGAGGTTAATTCGTGACCACCCCCAAAAAATCAAAATTTTCATGAAAATCCTGAAAGAATTAATTTTTTTATATGAAAAACTTAAATTGGCCATATCTCCTTAAATATGCGTCCTAGAGCCAAAAGGGGGTTAATTCGTGACCACCCCCAAAAAATCAAAATTTTCATGAAAATCCTGAAAAAATTAATTTTTTTATATGAAAAACTTAAATTTAATTTTTTTATATGAAAAACTTAAATTGGCCATATCTCCTTAAATATGCGTCCTAGAGCAAAAAGGAGGTTAATTCGTGACTACCCCCAAAAAATAAAAATTTTGACGAAAATCCTCAAAAAAATAAATTTTTTATATAAAAAACTTAAATTGGCCATATCTCCTTAAATATGCGTCCTAGAGCAAAAAGGAGGTTAATTCGTGACTACCCCCAAAAAATCAAAATTTTAATGAAAATCTTCAAAAAATAAATTTTTTATATGAAGAACTTAAATTGGCTATATCTCCCTAAATATGCGTCCTAGAGCCAAAAGGAGGTTAATTCGTGACCACTGAAAAAAAAAATTTATATGAAAAACTTAAATTGGCCATATCTCCTTAAATATGCGTCCTAGAGCCAGAAGGAGGTTAATTCGTGACCACCCCCAAAAAATCAAAATTTTGATGAAAATCTTAAAAAAAAATAAATTTTTTATATAAAAAACTTAAATTGGCCATATCTCCTTAAATATGCGTCCTAGAGCAAAAAGGAGGTTAATTCGTGACCACCCCCAAAAAATCAAAATTTTCATGAAAATCCTCAAAAAATAAATTTTTTATATGAATAACTTAAATTGGCCATATCTCCTTAAATATGCGTCGTAGAGCCAAAAGGAGGTTAATTCGTGACCACCCCCAAAAAATCAAAATTTTAATGAAAATCCTCAAAAAAATAAATTTTTTATATGAAAAACTTAAATTGGCCATATCTCCTTAAATATGCGTCCTAGAGCAAAAAGGAGGTTAATTCGTGACCACCCCCAAAAAATCAAAATTTTCATGAAAATCCTGAAAAAATTAATTTTTTTATATGAAAAACTTAAATTGGCCATATCTCCTTAAATATGCGTCGTAGAGCCAAAAGGAGGTTAATTCGTGACCACCCCCAAAAAATCAAAATTTTCATGAAAATCCTGAAAAAATTATTTTTTTTATATGAAAAACTTAAATTGGCTATATCTCCCTAAATATGCGTCCTAGAGCCAAAAGGAGGTTAATTCGTGACCACCCCCAAAAAATCAAAATTTTCATGAAAATCCTCAAAAAATAAATTTTTTATATGAAGAACTTAAATTGGCCATATCTCCTTAAATATGCGTCGTAGAGCCAAAAGGAGGTTAATTCGTGACCACCCCCAAAAAATCAAAATTTTAATGAAAATCCTCAAAAAATAAATTTTTTATATGAAAAACTTAAATTGGCCATATCTCCTTAAATATGCGTCCTAGAGCCAAAAGGAGGTTAATTCGTGACCACCCCCAAAAAATCAAAATTTTCATGAAAATCCTGAAAAAATTAATTTTTTTATATGAAAAACTTAAATTGGCCATATCTCCTTAAATATGCGTCGTAGAGCCAAAAGGAGGTTAATTCGTGACCACCCCCAAAAAATCAAAATTTTCATGAAAATCCTGAAAGAATTAATTTTTTTATATGAAAAACTTAAATTGGCCATATCTCCTTAAATATGCGTCCTAGAGCCAAAAGGGGGTTAATTCGTGACCACCCCCAAAAAATCAAAATTTTCATGAAAATCCTGAAAAAATTAATTTTTTTATATGAAAAACTTAAATTGGCCATATCTCCTTAAATATGCGTCCTAGAGCCAAAAGGAGGTTAATTCGTGACCACCCCCAAAAAATCAAAATTTTGATGAAAATCTTCAAAAAAAATAATTTTTTTATATAAAAAACTTAAATTGGCCATATCTCCTTAAATATGCGTCCTAGAGCAAAAAGGAGGTTAATTCGTGACTACCCCCAAAAAATAAAAATTTTGACGAAAATCCTCAAAAAAATAAATTTTTTATATGAAAAACTTAAATTGGCCATATCTCCTTAAATATGTGTCCTAGAGCAAAAAGGAGGTTAATTCGTGACCACCCCCAAAAAATCAAAATTTTCATGAAAATCCTCACAAAATAAATTTTTTATATGAAGAACTTAAATTGGCCATATCTCCTTAAATATGCGTCCTAGAGCCAAAAGGAGGTTAATTCGTGACCACCCCCAAAAAATCAAAATTTTGATGAAAATCTTCAAAAAAATAAATTTTTTATATAAAAAACTTAAATTGGCCATATCTCCTTAAATATGCGTCCTAGAGCAAAAAGGAGGTTAATTCGTGACTACCCCCAAAAAATAAAAATTTTGACGAAAATCCTCAAAAAAATAAATTTTTTAGATGAAAAACTTAAATTGGCCATATCTCCTTAAATATGTGTCCTAGAGCCAAAAGGAGGTTAATTCGAGACAACCCCAAAAAATCAAAATTTTGATGAAAATCCTCAAAAAAAATAAATTTTTTATATGAAAAACTTAAATTGGCCATATCTCCTTAAATATGCGTCCTAGAGCCAAAAGGAGGTTAATTCGTGACCACCCCCAAAAAATCAAAATTTTGATGAAAATCCTGAAAAAATTAATTTTTTTATATGAAAAACTTAAATTGGTCATATCTCCTTAAATATGCGTCGTAGAGCCAAAAGGAGGTTAATTCGTGACCACCCCCAAAAAATCAAAATTTTAATGAAAATCCTCAAAAAAATAAATTTTTTATATGAAAAACTTAAATTGGCCATATCTCCTTAAATATGCGTCCTAGAGCCAAAAGGAGGTTAATTCGTGACCACCCCCAAAAAATCAAAATTTTAATGAAAATCCTCAAAAAAATAAATTTTTTATATGAAAAACTTAAATTGGCCATATCTCCTTAAATATGCGTCCTAGAGCCAAAAGGAGGTTAATTCGTGACCACCCCCAAAAAATCAAAATTTTAATGAAAATCCTCAAAAAAATAAATTTTTTATATGAAAAACTTAAATTGGTCATATCTCCTTAAATATGCGTCGTAGAGCCAAAAGGAGGTTAATTCGTGACCACCCCCAAAAAATCAAAATTTTAATGAAAATCCTCAAAAAAATAATTTTTTTATATGAAAAACTTAAATTGGCCATATCTCCTTAAATATGCGTCCTAGAGCCAAAAGGAGGTTAATTCGAGACCACCCCAAAAAATCAAAATTTTGATGAAAATCCTCAAAAAAATAAATTTTTTATATGAAAAACTTAAATTGGCCATATCTCCTTAAATATGCGTCCTAGAGCCAAAAGGAGGTTAATTCGTGACCACCCCCAAAAAATCAAAATTTTGATGAAAATCTTCAAAAAAAATAAATTTTTTATATAATAATTTTTTTTATTAAGGCCATATCTCCTTAAATATGCGTCCTAGAGCAAAAAGGAGGTTAATTCGTGACTACCCCCAAAAAATAAAAATTTTGACGAAAATCCTCAAAAAAATAAATTTTTTATATGAAAAACTTAAATTGGCCATATCTCCTTAAATATGCGTCCTAGAGCCAAAAGGAGGTTAATTCGTGACCACCCCCAGAAAATCAAAATTTTCATGAAAATCCTGAAAAAATTAATTTTTTTATATGAAAAACTTAAATTGGCCATATCTCCTTAAATATGCGTCGTAGAGCCAAAAGGAGGTTAATTCTTGACCACCCCCAAAAAATCAAAATTTTCATGAAAATCCTGAAAGAATTAATTTTTTTATATGAAAAACTTAAATTGGCCATATCTCCTTAAATATGCGTCCTAGAGCCAAAAGGAGGTTAATTCGTGACCACCCCCAAAAAATCAAAATTTTGATGAAAATCCTGAAAAAATTAATTTTTTTATATGAAAAACTTAAATTGGCCATATCTCCTTAAATATGCGTCCTAGACCCAAAAGGAGGTTAATTCGTGACCACCCCCAAAAAATCAAAATTTTGATGAAAATCCTCAAAAAAAATCAATTTTTTATATGAAAAACTTAAATTGGCCATATCTCCTTAAATATGCGTCCTAGAGCCAAAAGGAGGTTAATTCGTGTCCACCCCAAAAAATCAAAATTTTGATGAAAATCCTCAAAAAATCAAAATTTTTATGAAAATCCTCAAAAAAATAAATTTTTTATATGAAAAACTTAAATTGGCCATATTTCCTTAAATATGCGTCCTAGAGCCCAAAGGAGGTTAATTCGTGACCACCCCCAAAAAATCAAAATTTTCATGAAAATCCTGAAGAACTTAAATTTTTTATATGAAAAACTTAAATTGGCCATATCTCCTTAAATATGCGTCGTAGAGCCAAAAGGAGGTTAATTCGTGACCACCCCCAAAAAATCAAAATTTTCATGAAAATCCTGAAAAAATAAATTTTTTATATGAAAAATTTAAATTGGCCATATCTCCTTAAATATGCGTCCTAGTGCCAAAAGGAGGTTAATTCGTGACCACCCCCAAAAAATCAAAATTTTCATGAAAATCCTCAAAAAACTAAATTTTTTATATGAAAAACTTAAATTGGCCATATCTCCTTAAATATGCGTCCTAGAGCCAAAATGAGGTTAATTCGTGACCACCCCCAAAAAATCAAAATTTTGATGAAAATCCTCAAAAAATCAAAATTTTTATGAAAATCCTCAAAAAAATAAATTTTTTATATGAAAAACTTAAATTGGCCATATTTCCTTAAATATGCGTCCTAGAGCCCAAAGGAGGTTAATTCGTGACCACCCCCAAAAAATCACAATTTTTATGAAAATCTTGCTAAAATTTATTTTTTTATATGAAAAACTTAAATTGGCCATATCTCCTTAAATATGCGTCCTAGAGCCAAAAGGAGGTTAATTCGTGACCACCCCCAAAAAATCAAAATTTTCATGAAAATCCTCAAAAAAATCAATTTTTTATATGAAAAACTTAAATTGGCCATATCTCCTTAAATATGCGTCCTAGAGCCAAAATGAGGTTAATTCGTGACCACCTCCAAAAAATCAAAATTTTCATGAAAATCCTCAAAAAATAAATTTTTTATATGAAAAACTTAAATTGGCCATATCTCCTTAAATATGCGTCCTAGAGCCAAAAGGAGGTTAATTCGTGACCACCCCCAAAAAATCAAAATATTGATGAAAATCTTCAAAAAAAAATAAATTTTTTATATAAAAAACTTAAATTGGCCATATCTCCTTAAATATGCGTCCTAGAGCAAAAAGGAGGTTAATTCGTGACCACCCCCAAAAAATCAAAATTTTGATGAAAATCTTCAAAAAAATAAATTTTTTATATGAAAAACTTAAACTGGCCATATCTCCTTAAATATGCGCCCTAGTGCCAAAAGGAGGTTAATTCGTGACCACCTCCCAAAAAATCAAAATTTTCATGAAAATCCTCAAAAAAATAAATTTTTTTATATGAAAAACTTAAATTGGCCATATCCCCTTAAATATGCGTCCTAGTGCCAAAAGGAGGTTAATTCGTGACCACCCCAAAAAATTAAAATTTTCATGAAAATCCTCAAAAACTTAATTTTTTTATATGAAAAACTTAAATTGGCCATATCTCCTTAAATATGCGTCCTAGAGCCAAAAGGAGGTTAATTCGTGACCACCCCCCAAAAAATCAAAATTTTCATGAAAATCCTCAAAAAAATAAATTTTTTTATATGAAAAACTTAAATTGGCCATATCCCCTTAAATATGCGTCCTAGTGCCAAAAGGAGGTTAATTCGTGACCACCCCAAAAAATTAAAATTTTGATGAAAATCCTCAAAAAAATAAATTTTTTATATGAAAAACTTAAATTGGCCATATCCCCTTAAATATGCGTCCTAGTGCCAAAAGGAGGTTAATTCGTGACAACCCCAAAAAATTAAAATTTTCATCAAAATCCTCAAAAAAAATAAATTTTTTATATGAAAAACTTAAATTGGCCATATCTCCTTAAATATGCGTCCTAGAGCCAAAAGGAGGTTAATTCGTGACCACCTCCCAAAAAATTAAAATTTTCATGAAAATCCTGAAAAAAAATTATTTTTTTTTTAGATGAAAAACTTAAATTGGCCATATCTCCTTAAATATGCGTCCTAGAGCCAAAAGGAGGTTAATTCGTGACCATGAAAATCCTGAAAAAAATATTTTTTTTATATGAAAAACTTAAATTGGCCATATCTCCTTAAATATGCGTCCTAGAGCCAAAAGGAGGTTAATTCGTGACCACCCCAAAAAACTCAAAATTTTTATGAAAATCCTCAAAAAAATAAATTTTTTATATGAAAAACTTAAATTGGCCATATTTCCTTAAATATGCGTCCTAGAGCCCAAAGGAGGTTAATTCGTGACCACCCCCAAAAAATCACAATTTTTATGAAAATCTTGCCAAAATTTATTTTTTTATATGAAAAATTTAAATTGGCCATATCTCCTTAAATATGCGTCCTAGAGCCAAAAGGAGGTTAATTCGTGACCACCCCCCAAAAAATCAAAATTTTCATGAAAATCCTCAAAAAAATCAATTTTTTATATGAAAAACTTAAATTGGCCATATCTCCTTAAATATGCGTCCTAGAGCCAAAATGAGGTTAATTCGTGACCACCCCCAAAAAATCAAAATTTTCATGAAAATCCTCAAAAAAATAAATTTTTTATATGAAAAACTTAAATTGGCCATATCTCCTTAAATATGCGTCCTAGACCCAAAAGGAGGTTAATTCGTGACCACCCCCAAAAAATCAAAATTTTGATGAAAATCCTCAAAAAAAATCAATTTTTTATATGAAAAACTTAAATTGGCCATATCTCCTTAAATATGCGTCCTAGAGCCAAAAGCACTTTAATTCGTGTTCACCCCCCAAAAAATCAAAATTTTCATGAAAATCCTGAAGAACTTAAATTTTTTATATGAAAAATTTAAATTGGCCATATCTCCTTAAATATGCGTCCTAGAGCCAAAAGGAGATTAATTCGTGACCACCCCAAAAAAATCAAAATTTTGATGAAAATCCTCAAAAAAATCAATTTTTTATATGAAAAACTTAAATTGGCCATATCTCCTTAAATATGCGTCCTAGAGCCAAAAGGAGGTTAATTCGTGTCCACCCCAAAAAATCAAAATTTTGATGAAAATCCTCAAAAAATCAAAATTTTTATGAAAATCCTCAAAAAAATAAATTTTTTATATGAAAAACTTAAATTGGCCATATTTCCTTAAATATGCGTCCTAGAGCCCAAAGGAGGTTAATTCGTGACCACCCCCAAAAAATCAAAATTTTCATGAAAATCCTGAAGAACTTAAATTTTTTATATGAAAAACTTAAATTGGCCATATCTCCTTAAATATGCGTCGTAGAGCCAAAAGGAGGTTAATTCGTGACCACCCCCAAAAAATCAAAATTTTCATGAAAATCCTGAAAAAATAAATTTTTTAAATGAAAAATTTAAATTGGCCATATCTCCTTAAATATGCGTCCTAGTGCCAAAAGGAGGTTAATTCGTGACCACCCCCAAAAAATCAAAATTTTCATGAAAATCCTCAAAAAACTAAATTTTTTATATGAAAAACTTAAATTGGCCATATCTCCTTAAATATGCGTCCTAGAGCCAAAATGAGGTTAATTCGTGACCACCCCCAAAAAATCAAAATTTTGATGAAAATCCTCAAAAAATCAAAATTTTTATGAAAATCCTCAAAAAAATAAATTTTTTATATGAAAAACTTAAATTGGCCATATTTCCTTAAATATGCGTCCTAGAGCCCAAAGGAGGTTAATTCGTGACCACCCCCAAAAAATCACAATTTTTATGAAAATCTTGCTAAAATTTATTTTTTTATATGAAAAACTTAAATTGGCCATATCTCCTTAAATATGCGTCCTAGAGCCAAAAGGAGGTTAATTCGTGACCACCCCCAAAAAATCAAAATTTTCATGAAAATCCTCAAAAAAATCAATTTTTTATATGAAAAACTTAAATTGGCCATATCTCCTTAAATATGCGTCCTAGAGCCAAAATGAGGTTAATTCGTGACCACCTCCAAAAAATCAAAATTTTCATGAAAATCCTCAAAAAATAAATTTTTTATATGAAAAACTTAAATTGGCCATATCTCCTTAAATATGCGTCCTAGAGCCAAAAGGAGGTTAATTCGTGACCACCCCCAAAAAATCAAAATATTGATGAAAATCTTCAAAAAAAAATAAATTTTTTATATAAAAAACTTAAATTGGCCATATCTCCTTAAATATGCGTCCTAGAGCAAAAAGGAGGTTAATTCGTGACCACCCCCAAAAAATCAAAATTTTGATGAAAATCTTCAAAAAAATAAATTTTTTATATGAAAAACTTAAACTGGCCATATCTCCTTAAATATGCGCCCTAGTGCCAAAAGGAGGTTAATTCGTGACCACCTCCCAAAAAATCAAAATTTTCATGAAAATCCTCAAAAAAATAAATTTTTTTATATGAAAAACTTAAATTGGCCATATCCCCTTAAATATGCGTCCTAGTGCCAAAAGGAGGTTAATTCGTGACCACCCCAAAAAATTAAAATTTTCATGAAAATCCTCAAAAACTTAATTTTTTTATATGAAAAACTTAAATTGGCCATATCTCCTTAAATATGCGTCCTAGAGCCAAAAGGAGGTTAATTCGTGACCACCCCCCAAAAAATCAAAATTTTCATGAAAATCCTCAAAAAAATAAATTTTTTTATATGAAAAACTTAAATTGGCCATATCCCCTTAAATATGCGTCCTAGTGCCAAAAGGAGGTTAATTCGTGACCACCCCAAAAAATTAAAATTTTGATGAAAATCCTCAAAAAAATAAATTTTTTATATGAAAAACTTAAATTGGCCATATCCCCTTAAATATGCGTCCTAGTGCCAAAAGGAGGTTAATTCGTGACAACCCCAAAAAATTAAAATTTTCATCAAAATCCTCAAAAAAAATAAATTTTTTATATGAAAAACTTAAATTGGCCATATCTCCTTAAATATGCGTCCTAGAGCCAAAAGGAGGTTAATTCGTGACCACCTCCCAAAAAATTAAAATTTTCATGAAAATCCTGAAAAAAAATTATTTTTTTTTTAGATGAAAAACTTAAATTGGCCATATCTCCTTAAATATGCGTCCTAGAGCCAAAAGGAGGTTAATTCGTGACCATGAAAATCCTGAAAAAAATATTTTTTTTATATGAAAAACTTAAATTGGCCATATCTCCTTAAATATGCGTCCTAGAGCCAAAAGGAGGTTAATTCGTGACCACCCCAAAAAATTCAAAATTTTTATGAAAATCCTCAAAAAAATAAATTTTTTATATGAAAAACTTAAATTGGCCATATTTCCTTAAATATGCGTCCTAGAGCCCAAAGGAGGTTAATTCGTGACCACCCCCAAAAAATCACAATTTTTATGAAAATCTTGCCAAAATTTATTTTTTTATATGAAAAATTTAAATTGGCCATATCTCCTTAAATATGCGTCCTAGAGCCAAAAGGAGGTTAATTCGTGACCACCCCCCAAAAAATCAAAATTTTCATGAAAATCCTCAAAAAAATAAATTTTATTATATGAAAAACTTAAATTGGCCATATCCCCTTAAATATGCGTCCTAGTGCCAAAAGGAGGTTAATTCGTGACCACCCCAAAAAATTAAAATTTTGATGAAAATCTTCAAAAAAATAAATTTTTTATATGAAAAACTTAAATTGGCCATATCCCCTTAAATATGCGTCCCAGTGCCAAAAGGAGGTTAATTCGTGACCACCCCAAAGAATTAAAATTTTCATCAAAATCCTCAAAAAAAATAAATTTTTTATATGAAAAACTTAAATTGGCCATATCTCCTTAAATATGCGTCCTAGAACCAAAAGGAGGTTAATTCGTGACCACCCCAAAAAACTCAAAATTTTTATGAAAATCCTCAAAAAAATAAATTTTTTATATGAAAAACTTAAATTGGCCATATTTCCTTAAATATGCGTCCTAGAGCCCAAAGGAGGTTAATTCGTGACCACCCCCAAAAAATCACAATTTTTATGAAAATCTTGCCAAAATTTATTTTTTTATATGAAAAATTTAAATTGGCCATATCTCCTTAAATATGCGTCCTAGAGCCAAAAGGAGGTTAATTCGTGACCACCCCCAAAAAATCAAAATTTTCATGAAAATCCTCAAAAAATAAATTTTTTTATATGAAAAACTTAAATTGGCCATATCCCCTTAAATATGCGTCCTAGTGCCAAAAGGAGGTTAATTCGTGACCACCCCAAAAAATTAAAATTTTGATGAAAATCCTCAAAAAAATAAATTTTTTATATGAAAAACTTAAATTGGCCATATCCCCTTAAATATGCGTCCTAGTGCCAAAAGGAGGTTAATTCGTGACCACCCCAAAGAATTAAAATTTTCATCAAAATCCTCAAAAAAAATAAATTTTTTATATGAAAAACTTAAATTGGCCATATCTCCTTAAATATGCGTCCTAGAGCCAAAAGGAGGTTAATTCGTGACCACCCCGAAAAATCAAAATTTTCATGGAAATCCTAAAAAAATAATTTTTTATATGAAAAACTTAAATTGGCCATATCTCCTTAAATATGCGTCCTAGTGCCAAAAGGAAGTTATTTCGAGACCACCCCCAAAAAATCAAATTTTTGATGAAAATCCTGAAAAAATTAATTTTTTTATATGAAAAACTTAAATTGGCCATATCTCCTTAAATATGCGTCCTAGAGACAAAAGGAGGTTAATTCGTGACCACCCCCAAAAAATCAAAATTTTGATGAAAATCCTCAAAAAAATCATTTTTTTATATGAAAAACTTAAATTGGCCATATCTCCTTAAATATGCGTCCTAGAGCCAAAAGGAGATTAATTCGTGACCACCCCAAAAAAATCAAAATTTTGATGAAAATCCTGAAAGAATTAATTTTTTTATATGAAAAACTTAAATTGGCCATATCTCCTTAAATATGCGTCCTAGAGCCAAAAGGAGGTTAATTCGTGACCACCCCAAAAAATCAAAATTTTGATGAAAATCCTCAAAAAAATAAATTTTTTATATGAAAAACTTAAATTGGCCATATCTCCTTAAATATGCGTCCTAGTGCCAAAAGGAGGTTAATTCGTGGCCACCCCCGAAAAATCAAAATATTTATGAAAATCCTGAAAAAATTAATTTTTTTTATATGAAAAACTTAAATTGGCCATATCTCCTTAAATATGCGTCCTAGATGCAAAAGGAGGTTAATTCGTGACTACCCCAAAAATTCAAAATTTTCATGAATATCCTGAAGAACTTAAATTTTTTATATGAAAAACTTAAATTGGCCATATTTCCTTAATTATGTGCGTCCTAGAGCCAAAAGGAGGTTAATTCGTGACCACCCCCCAAAAAATCAAAATTTTGATGAAAATCCTCAAAAAATAAATTTTTTATATGAAGAACTTAAATTGGCCATATCTCCTTAAATATGCGTCCTAGAGCCAAAAGGAGGTTAATTCGTGACCACCCCCCAAAAAATCAAAATTTTGATGAAAATCCTGAAAAAATTAATTTTTTTATATGAAAAACTTAAATTGGCCATATCTCCTTAAATATGCGTCCTAGAGCCAAAAGGAGGTTAATTCGTGACCACCCCCAAAAAATCAAAATTTTGATGAAAATCTTCAAAAAAAATAAATTTTTTATATAATAATTTTTTTTATTAAGGCCATATCTCCTTAAATATGCGTCCTAGAGCAAAAAGGAGGTTAATTCGTGACTACCCCCAAAAAATAAAAATTTTGACGAAAATCCTCAAAAAAATAAATTTTTTATATGAAAAACTTAAATTGGCCATATCTCCTTAAATATGCGTCCTAGAGCCAAAAGGAGGTTAATTCGTGACCACCCCCAGAAAATCAAAATTTTCATGAAAATCCTGAAAAAATTAATTTTTTTATATGAAAAACTTAAATTGGCCATATCTCCTTAAATATGCGTCGTAGAGCCAAAAGGAGGTTAATTCGTGACCACCCCCAAAAAATCAAAATTTTCATGAAAATGCTGAAAGAATTAATTTTTTTATATGAAAAACTTAAATTGGCCATATCTCCTTAAATATGCGTCGTAGAGCCAAAAGGAGGTTAATTCGTGACCACCCCCAAAAAATCAAAATTTTGATGAAAATCTTCAAAAAAAAATAAATTTTTTATATGAAAAACTTAAATTGGCCATATCTCCTTAAATATGCGTCCTAGAGCCAAAAGGAGGTTAATTCGTGACCACCCCCAGAAAATCAAAATTTTCATGAAAATCCTGAAAAAATTAATTTTTTTATATGAAAAACTTAAATTGGTCATATCTCCTTAAATATGCGTCGTAGAGCCAAAAGGAGGTTAATTCGTGACCACCCCCAAAAAATCAAAATTTTAATGAAAATCCTCAAAAAAATAAATTTTTTATATGAAAAACTTAAATTGGCCATATCTCCTTAAATATGCGTCCTAGAGCCAAAAGGAGGTTAATTCGTGACCACCCCCAAAAAATCAAAATTTTCATGAAAATCCTGAAAAAATTAATTTTTTTATATGAAAAACATAAATTGGCCATATCTCCTTAAATATGCGTCCTATACCCAAAAGGAGGTTAATTCGAGACCACCCCCAAAAAATCAAAATTTTAATGAAAATCCTCAAAAAAATAAATTTTTTATATGAAAAACTTAAATTGGTCATATCTCCTTAAATATGCGTCGTAGAGCCAAAAGGAGGTTAATTCGTGACCACCCCCAAAAAATCAAAATTTTAATGAAAATCCTCAAAAAAATAAATTTTTTATATGAAAAACTTAAATTGGCCATATCTCCTTAAATATGCGTCCTAGAGCCAAAAGGAGGTTAATTCGTGACCACCCCCAAAAAATCAAAATTTTAATGAAAATCCTCAAAAAAATAAATTTTTTATATGAAAAACTTAAATTGGCCATATCTCCTTAAATATGCGTCCTAGAGCCAAAAGGAGGTTAATTCGTGACCACCCCCAAAAAATCAAAATTTTCATGAAAATCCTGAAAAAATTAATTTTTTTATATGAAAAACTTAAATTGGTCATATCTCCTTAAATATGCGTCCTAGACCCAAAAGGAGGTTAATTCGTGACCACCCCCAAAAAATCAAAATTTTAATGAAAATCCTCAAAAAAATAATTTTTTTATATGAAAAACTTAAATTGGCCATATCTCCTTAAATATGCGTCCTAGAGCCAAAAGGAGGTTAATTCGAGACCACCCCAAAAAATCAAAATTTTGATGAAAATCCTCAAAAAAATAAATTTTTTATATGAAAAACTTAAATTGGCCATATCTCCTTAAATATGCGTCCTAGAGCCAAAAGGAGGTTAAATCGTGACCACCCCCAAAAAATCAAAATTTTGATGAAAATCTTCAAAAAAAATAAATTTTTTATATAATAATTTTTTTTATTAAGGCCATATCTCCTTAAATATGCGTCCTAGAGCAAAAAGGAGGTTAATTCGTGACTACCCCCAAAAAATAAAAATTTTGACGAAAATCCTCAAAAAAATAAATTTTTTATATGAAAAACTTAAATTGGCCATATCTCCTTAAATATGCGTCCTAGAGCCAAAAGGAGGTTAATTCGTGACCACCCCCAGAAAATCAAAATTTTCATGAAAATCCTGAAAAAATTAATTTTTTTATATGAAAAACTTAAATTGGCCATATCTCCTTAAATATGCGTCGTAGAGCCAAAAGGAGGTTAATTCTTGACCACCCCCAAAAAATCAAAATTTTCATGAAAATCCTGAAAGAATTAATTTTTTTATATGAAAAACTTAAATTGGCCATATCTCCTTAAATATGCGTCCTAGAGCCAAAAGGAGGTTAATTCGTGACCACCCCCAAAAAATCAAAATTTTGATGAAAATCCTGAAAAAATTAATTTTTTTATATGAAAAACTTAAATTGGCCATATCTCCTTAAATATGCGTCCTAGACCCAAAAGGAGGTTAATTCGTGACCACCCCCAAAAAATCAAAATTTTGATGAAAATCCTCAAAAAAAATCAATTTTTTATATGAAAAACTTAAATTGGCCATATCTCCTTAAATATGCGTCCTAGAGCCAAAAGCACTTTAATTCGTGTTCACCCCCCAAAAAATCAAAATTTTCATGAAAATCCTGAAGAACTTAAATTTTTTATATGAAAAATTTAAATTGGCCATATCTCCTTAAATATGCGTCCTAGAGCCAAAAGGAGATTAATTCGTGACCACCCCAAAAAAATCAAAATTTTGATGAAAATCCTCAAAAAAATCAATTTTTTATATGAAAAACTTAAATTGGCCATATCTCCTTAAATATGCGTCCTAGAGCCAAAAGGAGGTTAATTCGTGTCCACCCCAAAAAATCAAAATTTTGATGAAAATCCTCAAAAAATCAAAATTTTTATGAAAATCCTCAAAAAAATAAATTTTTTATATGAAAAACTTAAATTGGCCATATTTCCTTAAATATGCGTCCTAGAGCCCAAAGGAGGTTAATTCGTGACCACCCCCAAAAAATCAAAATTTTCATGAAAATCCTGAAGAACTTAAATTTTTTATATGAAAAACTTAAATTGGCCATATCTCCTTAAATATGCGTCGTAGAGCCAAAAGGAGGTTAATTCGTGACCACCCCCAAAAAATCAAAATTTTCATGAAAATCCTGAAAAAATAATTTTTTTATATGAAAAATTTAAATTGGCCATATCTCCTTAAATATGCGTCCTAGTGCCAAAAGGAGGTTAATTCGTGACCACCCCCAAAAATCAAAATTTTCATGAAAATCCTCAAAAAACTAAATTTTTTATATGAAAAACTTAAATTGGCCATATCTCCTTAAATATGCGTCCTAGAGCCAAAATGAGGTTAATTCGTGACCACCCCCAAAAAATCAAAATTTTGATGAAAATCCTCAAAAAATCAAAATTTTTATGAAAATCCTCAAAAAAATAAATTTTTTATATGAAAAACTTAAATTGGCCATATTTCCTTAAATATGCGTCCTAGAGCCCAAAGGAGGTTAATTCGTGACCACCCCCAAAAAATCACAATTTTTATGAAAATCTTGCTAAAATTTATTTTTTTATATGAAAAACTTAAATTGGCCATATCTCCTTAAATATGCGTCCTAGAGCCAAAAGGAGGTTAATTCGTGACCACCCCCAAAAAATCAAAATTTTCATGAAAATCCTCAAAAAAATCAATTTTTTATATGAAAAACTTAAATTGGCCATATCTCCTTAAATATGCGTCCTAGAGCCAAAATGAGGTTAATTCGTGACCACCTCCAAAAAATCAAAATTTTCATGAAAATCTTCAAAAAATAAATTTTTTATATGAAAAACTTAAATTGGCCATATCTCCTTAAATATGCGTCCTAGAGCCAAAAGGAGGTTAATTCGTGACCACCCCCAAAAAATCAAAATATTGATGAAAATCTTCAAAAAAAAATAAATTTTTTATATGAAAAACTTAAACTGGCCATATCTCCTTAAATATACGTCCTAGAGCCAAAATGAGGTTAATTCGTGACCACCCCCAAAAAATCAAAATTTTGATGAAAATCTTCAAAAAAATAAATTTTTTATATGAAAAACTTAAACTGGCCATATCTCCTTAAATATGCGTCCTAGAGCCAAAAGGAGGTTAATTCGTGACCACCCCCAAAAAATCAAAATTTTTATGAAAATCCTCAAAAAAATAAATTTTTTATATGAAAAACTCAAATTGGCCATATCTCCTTAAATATGCGCCCTAGTGCCAAAAGGAGGTTAATTCGTGACCACCTCCCAAAAAATCAAAATTTTCATGAAAATCCTCAAAAAAATAAATTTTTTTATATGAAAAACTTAAATTGGCCATATCCCCTTAAATATGCGTCCTAGTGCCAAAAGGAGGTTAATTCGTGACCACCCCAAAAAATTAAAATTTTCATGAAAATCCTCAAAAACTTAATTTTTTTATATGAAAAACTTAAATTGGCCATATCTCCTTAAATATGCGTCCTAGAGCCAAAAGGAGGTTAATTCGTGACCACCCCCCAAAAAATCAAAATTTTCATGAAAATCCTCAAAAAAATAAATTTTTTTATATGAAAAACTTAAATTGGCCATATCCCCTTAAATATGCGTCCTAGTGCCAAAAGGAGGTTAATTCGTGACCACCCCAAAAAATTAAAATTTTGATGAAAATCCTCAAAAAAATAAATTTTTTATATGAAAAACTTAAATTGGCCATATCCCCTTAAATATGCGTCCTAGTGCCAAAAGGAGGTTAATTCGTGACCACCCCAAAAAATTAAAATTTTCATCAAAATCCTCAAAAAAAATAAATTTTTTATATGAAAAACTTAAATTGGCCATATCTCCTTAAATATGCGTCCTAGAGCCAAAAGGAGGTTAATTCGTGACCACCTCCCAAAAAATTAAAATTTTCATGAAAATCCTGAAAAAAAATTATTTTTTTTTTAGATGAAAAACTTAAATTGGCCATATCTCCTTAAATATGCGTCCTAGAGCCAAAAGGAGGTTAATTCGTGACCATGAAAATCCTGAAAAAAATATTTTTTTTATATGAAAAACTTAAATTGGCCATATCTCCTTAAATATGCGTCCTAGAGCCCAAAGGAGGTTAATTCGTGACCACCCCAAAAAACTCAAAATTTTTATGAAAATCCTCAAAAAAATAAATTTTTTATATGAAAAACTTAAATTGGCCATATTTCCTTAAATATGCGTCCTAGAGCCCAAAGGAGGTTAATTCGTGACCACCCCCAAAAAATCACAATTTTTATGAAAATCTCGCCAAAATTTATTTTTTTATATGAAAAATTTAAATTGGCCATATCTCCTTAAATATGCGTCCTAGAGCCAAAAGGAGGTTAATTCGTGACCACCCCCCAAAAAATCAAAATTTTCATGAAAATCCTCAAAAAAATAAATTTTTTTATATGAAAAACTTAAATTGGCCATATCCCCTTAAATATGCGTCCTAGTGCCAAAAGGAGGTTAATTCGTGACCACCCCAAAAAATTAAAATTTTGATGAAAATCTTCAAAAAAATAAATTTTTTATATGAAAAACTTAAATTGGCCATATCCCCTTAAATATGCGTCCTAGTGCCAAAAGGAGGTTAATTCGTGACCACCCCAAAGAATTAAAATTTTCATCAAAATCCTCAAAAAAAATAAATTTTTTATATGAAAAACTTAAATTGGCCATATCTCCTTAAATATGCGTCCTAGAGCCAAAAGGAGGTTAATTCGTGACCACCCCAAAAAACTCAAAATTTTTATGAAAATCCTCAAAAAAATAAATTTTTTATATGAAAAACTTAAATTGGCCATATTTCCTTAAATATGCGTCCTAGAGCCCAAAGGAGGTTAACTCGTGACCACCCCCAAAAAATCACAATTTTTATGAAAATCTTGCCAAAATTTATTTTTTTATATGAAAAATTTAAATTGGCCATATCTCCTTAAATATGCGTCCTAGAGCCAAAAGGAGGTTAATTCGTGACCACCCCCCAAAAAATTAAAATTTTCATGAAAATCCTCAAAAAAATAAATTTTTTTATATGAAAAACTTAAATTGGCCATATCCCCTTAAATATGCGTCCTAGTGCCAAAAGGAGGTTAATTCGTGACCACCCCAAAAAATTAAAATTTTGATGAAAATCCTCAAAAAAATAAATTTTTTATATGAAAAACTTAAATTGGCCATATCCCCTTAAATATGCGTCCTAGTGCCAAAAGGAGGTTAATTCGTGACCACCCCAAAGAATTAAAATTTTCATCAAAATCCTCAAAAAAAATAAATTTTTTATATGAAAAACTTAAATTGGCCATATCTCCTTAAATATGCGTCCTAGAGCCAAAAGGAGGTTAATTCGTGACCACCCCGAAAAATCAAAATTTTCATGGAAATCCTAAAAAAATAATTTTTTATATGAAAAACTTAAATTGGCCATATCTCCTTAAATATGCGTCCTAGTGCCAAAAGGAAGTTATTTCGAGACCACCCCCAAAAAATCAAATTTTTGATGAAAATCCTGAAAAAATTATTTTTTTTATATGAAAAACTTAAATTGGCCATATCTCCTTAAATATGCGTCCTAGAGCCAAAAGGAGGTTAATTCGTGACCACCCCCAAAAAATCAAAATTTTGATGAAAATCCTCAAAAAAATCATTTTTTTATATGAAAAACTTAAATTGGCCATATCTCCTTAAATATGCGTCCTAGAGCCAAAAGGAGATTAATTCGTGACCACCCCAAATAAATCAAAATTTTGATGAAAATCTTGAAAAAATTAATTTTTTATATGAAAAATTTAAATTGGCCATATATCCTTAAATATGCGTCCTAGAGCCAAAAGGAGGTTAATTCGAGACCACCCCCAAAAAATCAAAATTTTGATGAAAATCCTCAAAAAAATAAATGTTTTATATGAAAAACTTAAATTGGCCATATCTCCTTAAATATGCGTCCTAGAGCCAAAAGGAGGTTAATTCGTGACCACCCCAAAAAATCAAAATTTTGATGAAAATCCTCAAAAAAATAAATTTTTTATATGAAAAACTTAAATTGGCCATATCTCCTTAAATATGCGTCCTAGTGCCAAAAGGAGGTTAATTCGTGGCCACCCCAGAAAAATCAAAATATTTATGAAAATCCTGAAAAAATTAATTTTTTTTATATGAAAAACTTAAATTGGCCATATCTCCTTAAATATGCGTCCTAGATGCAAAAGGAGGTTAATTCGTGACTACCCCAAAAATTCAAAATTTTCATGAAAATCCTGAAGAACTTAAATTTTTTATATGAAAAACTTAAATTGGCCATATTTCCTTAATTATGTGCGTCCTAGAGCCAAAAGGAGGTTAATTCGTGACCACCCCCCAAAAAATCAAAATTTTTATGAAAATCCTGAAAAAAATAATTTTTTTATATGAAAAACTTAAATTGGCCATATCTCCTTAAATGTGCGTCCTAGAGCCAAAAGGAGGTTAATTCGAGACCACCCCCAAAAAATCAAAATTTTGATGAAAATCCTCAAAAAAATAATTTTTTTATATGAAAAACTTAAATTGGCCATATCTCCTTAAATATGCGTCCTAGAGCCAAAAGGAGGTTAATTCGTGACCACCCTCAAAAAAATCATTTTTTTATATGAAAAACTTAAATTGGCCATATCTCCTTAAATATGCGTCCTAGAGCCAAAAGGAGATTAATTCGTGACCACCCTAAAAAAATCAAAATTTTGATGAAAATCTTGAAAAAATTAATTTTTTATATGAAAAATTTAAATTGGCCATATATCCTTAAATATGCGTCCTAGAGCCAAAAGGAGGTTAATTCGAGACCACCCCCAAAAAATCAAAATTTTGATGAAAATCCTCAAAAAAATAAATGTTTTATATGAAAAACTTAAATTGGCCATATCTCCTTAAATATGCGTCCTAGAGCCAAAAGGAGGTTAATTCGTGACCACCTCCCAAAAAATCAAAATTTTCATGAAAATCCTCAAAAAAATAAATTTTTTATATGAAAAACTTAAATTGGCCATATCTCCTTAAATATGCGTCCCAGTGCCAAAAGGAGGTTAATTCGTGGCCACCCCCGAAAAATCAAAATATTTATGAAAATCCTGAAAAAATTAATTTTTTTTATATGAAAAACTTAAATTGGCCATATCTCCTTAAATATGCGTCCTAGATGCAAAAGGAGGTTAATTCGTGACTACCCCAAAAATTCAAAATTTTCATGAAAATCCTGAAGAACTTAAATTTTTTATATGAAAAACTTAAATTGGCCATATTTCCTTAATTATGTGCGTCCTAGAGCCAAAAGGAGGTTAATTCGTGACCACCCCCCAAAAAATCAAAATTTTTATGAAAATCCTGAAAAAAATAATTTTTTTATATGAAAAACTTAAATTGGCCATATCTCCTTAAATATGCGTCCTAGAGCCAAAAGGAGGTTAATTCGAGACCACCCCCAAAAAATCAAAATTTTGATGAAAATCCTCAAAAAAATAATTTTTTTATATGAAAAACTTAAATTGGCCATATCTCCTTAAATATGCGTCCTAGAGCCAAAAGGAGGTTAATTCGTGACCACCCTCAAAAAAATCATTTTTTTATATGAAAAACTTAAATTGGCCATATCTCCTTAAATATGCGTCCTAGAGCCAAAAGGAGATTAATTCGTGACCACCCCAAAAAAATCAAAATTTTGATGAAAATCTTGAAAAAATTAATTTTTTATATGAAAAATTTAAATTGGCCATATATCCTTAAATATGCGTCCTAGAGCTAAAAGGAGGTTAATTCGAGACCACCCCCAAAAAATCAAAATTTTGATGAAAATCCTCAAAAAAATAAATGTTTTATATGAAAAACTTAAATTGGCCATATCTCCTTAAATATGCGTCCTAGAGCCAAAAGGAGGTTAATTCGTGACCACCCCAAAAAATCAAAATTTTTATGAAAATCCTCAAAAAAATAAATTTTTTATATGAAAAACTTAAATTGGCCATATCTCCTTAAATATGCGTCCTAGAGCCAAAAGGAGGTTAATTCGTGGCCACCCCCGAAAAATCAAAATATTTATGAAAATCCTGAAAAAATTAATTTTTTTTATATGAAAAACTTAAATTGGCCATATCTCCTTAAATATGCGTCCTAGATGCAAAAGGAGGTTAATTCGTGACTACCCCAAAAATTCAAAATTTTCATGAAAATCCTGAAGAACTTAAATTTTTTATATGAAAAACTTAAATTGGCCATATTTCCTTAATTATGTGCGTCCTAGAGCCAAAAGGAGGTTAATTCGTGACCACCCCCCAAAAAATCAAAATTTTTATGAAAATCCTGAAAAAAATAATTTTTTTATATGAAAAACTTAAATTGGCCATATCTCCTTAAATATGCGTCCTAGAGCCAAAAGGAGGTTAATTCGAGACCACCCCCAAAAAATCAAAATTTTGATGAAAATCCTCAAAAAAATAATTTTTTTATATGAAAAACTTAAATTGGCCATATCTCCTTAAATATGCGTCCTAGAGCCAAAAGGAGGTTAATTCGTGACCACCCCCAAAAAATCAAAATTTTGATGAAAATCCTGAAGAACTTAATTTTTTTATATGAAAAACTTAAATTGGCCATATCTCCTTAAATATGCGTCCTAGAGCCAAAAGGAGGTTAATTCGTGACTACCCCAAAAAATCAAAATTTTTATTCAAATCCTCAAAAAAAATAAATTTTTTATATGAAAAACTTAAATTGGCCATATCTCCTTAAATATGCCTCCTAGAGCCAAAAGGAGGTTAATTCGTGACCACCCCAAAAAAATCAAAATTTTTATGAAAATCCTGAAAAAATTAATTTTTTTATATGAAAAACTTAAATTGGCCATATCTCCTTAAATATGCGTCCTAGAGCCAAAAGGAGGTTAATTCGTGACCACCCCCAAAAAATCAAAATTTTCATGAAAATCCTGAAGAACTTAAATTTTTTATATGAAAAACTTAAATTGGCCATATCTCCTTAAATATGCGTCCTAGAGCCAAAAGGAGGTTAATTCGTGACCACCACCAAAAAATCACAATTTTTATGAAAATCTTGCTAAAATTTATTTTTTTATATGAAAAACTTAAATTGGCCATATCTCCTTAAATATGCGTCCTAGAGCCAAAAGGAGGTTAATTCGTGACCACCCCAAAAAACTCAAAATTTTTATGAAAATCCTCAAAAAAAATAATTTTTTTATATGAAAAACTTAAATTGGCCATATTTCCTTAAATATGCGTCCTAGAGCCCAAAGGAGGTTAATTCGTGACCACCCCCAAAAAATCACAATTTTTATGAAAATTTTGCCAAAATTTATTTTTTTATATGAAAAACTTAAATTGGCCATATCTCCTTAAATATGCGTCCTAGAGCCAAAAGGAGGTTAATTCGTGACCACCCCCCAAAAAATCAAAATTTTCATGAAAATCCTCAAAAAAATAAATTTTTTTATATGAAAAACTTAAATTGGCCATATCCCCTTAAATATGCGTCCTAGTGCCAAAAGGAGGTTAATTCGTGACCACCCCAAAAAATTAAAATTTTGATGAAAATCCTCAAAAAAATAAATTTTTTATATGAAAAACTTAAATTGGCCATATCCCCTTAAATATGCGTCCTAGTGCCAAAAGGAGGTTAATTCGTGACCACCCCAAAAAATTAAAATTTTCATCAAAATCCTCAAAAAAAATAAATTTTTTATATGAAAAACTTAAATTGGCCATATCTCCTTAAATATGCGTCCTAGAGCCAAAAGGAGGTTAATTCGTGACCACCCCCCAAAAAATCAAAATTTTCATGAAAATCCTGAAAAAAAATTATTTTTTTTTTAGATGAAAAAATTAAATTGGCCATATCTCCTTAAATATGCGTCCTAGAGCCAAAAGGAGGTTAATTCGTGACCACCCCCAAAAAATCAAAATTTTTATGAAAATCCTGAAAAAAAATTATTTTTTTATATGAAAAACTTAAATTGGCCATATCTCCTTAAATATGCGTCCTAGAGCCAAAAGGAGGTTAATTCGTGACCATGAAAATCCTGAAAAAATTATTTTTTTTATATGAAAAACTTAAATTGGCCATATCTCCTTAAATATGCGTCCTAGAGCCAAAAGGAGGTTAATTCGTGACCACCCCGAAAAATCAAAATTTTCATGGAAATCCTAAAAAAATCATTTTTTATATGAAAAACTTAAAATGGCCATATATCCTTAAATATGCGTCCTAGTGCCAAAAGGAAGTTATTTCGAGACCACCCCCAAAAAATCAAATTTTTGATGAAAATCCTGAAAAAAATAATTTTTTTATATGAAAAACTTAAATTGGCCATATCTCCTTAAATATGCGTCCTAGAGCCAAAAGGAGGTTAATTCGTGACCACCCCAAAAAATCAAAATTTTGATGAAAATCCTCAAAAAAATAAATTTTTTATATGAAAAACTTAAATTGGCCATATCTCCTTAAATATGCGTCCTAGAGACAAAAGGAGGTTAATTCGTGACCACCCCCAAAAAATCAAAATTTTGATGAAAATCCTCAAAAAAATCATTTTTTTATATGAAAAAATTAAATTGGCCATATCTCCTTAAATATGCGTCCTAGAGCCAAAAGGAGGTTAATTCGTGACCACCCCCAAAAAATCAAAATTTTTATGAAAATCCTGAAAAAAAATTATTTTTTTATATGAAAAACTTAAATTGGCCATATCTCCTTAAATATGCGTCCTAGAGCCAAAAGGAGGTTAATTCGTGACCATGAAAATCCTGAAAAAATTATTTTTTTTATATGAAAAACTTAAATTGGCCATATCTCCTTAAATATGCGTCCTAGAGCCAAAAGGAGGTTAATTCGTGACCACCCCGAAAAATCAAAATTTTCATGGAAATCCTAAAAAAATCATTTTTTATATGAAAAACTTAAAATGGCCATATATCCTTAAATATGCGTCCTAGTGCCAAAAGGAAGTTATTTCGAGACCACCCCCAAAAAATCAAATTTTTGATGAAAATCCTGAAAAAAATAATTTTTTTATATGAAAAACTTAAATTGGCCATATCTCCTTAAATATGCGTCCTAGAGCCAAAAGGAGGTTAATTCGTGACCACCCCAAAAAATCAAAATTTTGATGAAAATCCTCAAAAAAATAAATTTTTTATATGAAAAACTTAAATTGGCCATATCTCCTTAAATATGCGTCCTAGAGTCAAAAGGAGGTTAATTCGTGGCCACCCCCGAAAAATCAAAATATTTATGAAAATCCTGAAAAAATTAATTTTTTTTATATGAAAAACTTAAATTGGCCATATCTCCTTAAATATGCGTCCTAGATGCAAAAGGAGGTTAATTCGAGACCACCCCCAAAAAATCAAAATTTTGATGAAAATCCTCAAAAAAAATAATTTTTTTATATGAAAAACTTAAATTGGCCATATCTCCTTAAATATGCGTCCTAGAGCCAAAAGGAGGTTAATTCGAGACCACCCCCAAAAAATCAAAATTTTGATGAAAATCCTCAAAAAAATAATTTTTTTATATGAAAAACTTAAATTGGCCATATCTCCTTAAATATGCGTCCTAGAGCCAAAAGGAGGTTAATTCGTGACCACCCCCAAAAAATCAAAATTTTGATGAAAATCCTGAAGAACTTAAATTTTTTATATGAAAAACTTAAATTGGCCATATCTCCTTAAATATGCGTCCTAGAGCCAAAAGGAGGTTAATTCGTGACTACCCCAAAAAATCAAAATTTTTATTCAAATCCTCAAAAAAAAGAAATTTTTTATATGAAAAACTTAAATTGGCCATATCTCCTTAAATATGCCTCCTAGAGCCAAAAGGAGGTTAATTCGTGACCACCCCAAAAAAAACAAAATTTTGATGAAAATCCTCAAAAAAATCAATTTTTTATATGAAAAACTTAAATTGGCCATATCTCCTTAAATATGCGTCCTAGAGCCAAAAGGAGGTTAATTCGTGACCACCACCAAAAAATCACAATTTTTATGAAAATCTTGCTAAAATTTGTTTTTTTATATGAAAAACTTAAATTGGCCATATCTCCTTAAATATGCGTCCTAGAGCCAAAAGGAGGTTAATTCGTGACCACCCCCCAAAAAATCAAAATTTTCATGAAAATCCTGAAAAAAAATTATTTTTTTTTTAGATGAAAAAATTAAATTGGCCATATCTCCTTAAATATGCGTCCTAGAGCCAAAAGGAGGTTAATTCGTGACCACCCCCAAAAAATCAAAATTTTTATGAAAATCCTGAAAAAAAATTATTTTTTTATATGAAAAACTTAAATTGGCCATATCTCCTTAAATATGCGTCCTAGAGCCAAAAGGAGGTTAATTCGTGACCATGAAAATCCTGAAAAAATTATTTTTTTTATATGAAAAACTTAAATTGGCCATATCTCCTTAAATATGCGTCCTAGAGCCAAAAGGAGGTTAATTCGTGACCACCCCGAAAAATCAAAATTTTCATGGAAATCCTAAAAAAATCATTTTTTATATGAAAAACTTAAAATGGCCATATATCCTTAAATATGCGTCCTAGTGCCAAAAGGAAGTTATTTCGAGACCACCCCCAAAAAATCAAATTTTTGATGAAAATCCTGAAAAAAATAATTTTTTTATATGAAAAACTTAAATTGGCCATATCTCCTTAAATATGCGTCCTAGAGCCAAAAGGAGGTTAATTCGTGACCACCCCAAAAAATCAAAATTTTTATGAAAATCCTGAAAAAAATAATTTTTTTATATGAAAAACTTAAATTGGCCATATCTCCTTAAATATGCGTCCTAGAGCCAAAAGGAGGTTAATTCGAGACCACCCCCAAAAAATCAAAATTTTGATGAAAATCCTCAAAAAAATAATTTTTTTATATGAAAAACTTAAATTGGCCATATCTCCTTAAATATGCGTCCTAGAGCCAAAAGGAGGTTAATTCGTGACCACCCTCAAAAAAATCATTTTTTTATATGAAAAACTTAAATTGGCCATATCTCCTTAAATATGCGTCCTAGAGCCAAAAGGAGATTAATTCGTGACCACCCCAAAAAAATCAAAATTTTGATGAAAATCTTGAAAAAATTAATTTTTTATATGAAAAATTTAAATTGGCCATATATCCTTAAATATGCGTCCTAGAGCTAAAAGGAGGTTAATTCGAGACCACCCCCAAAAAATCAAAATTTTGATGAAAATCCTCAAAAAAATAAATGTTTTATATGAAAAACTTAAATTGGCCATATCTCCTTAAATATGCGTCCTAGAGCCAAAAGGAGGTTAATTCGTGACCACCCCAAAAAATCAAAATTTTTATGAAAATCCTCAAAAAAATAAATTTTTTATATGAAAAACTTAAATTGGCCATATCTCCTTAAATATGCGTCCTAGAGCCAAAAGGAGGTTAATTCGTGGCCACCCCCGAAAAATCAAAATATTTATGAAAATCCTGAAAAAATTAATTTTTTTTATATGAAAAACTTAAATTGGCCATATCTCCTTAAATATGCGTCCTAGATGCAAAAGGAGGTTAATTCGTGACTACCCCAAAAATTCAAAATTTTCATGAAAATCCTGAAGAACTTAAATTTTTTATATGAAAAACTTAAATTGGCCATATTTCCTTAATTATGTGCGTCCTAGAGCCAAAAGGAGGTTAATTCGTGACCACCCCCCAAAAAATCAAAATTTTTATGAAAATCCTGAAAAAAATAATTTTTTTATATGAAAAACTTAAATTGGCCATATCTCCTTAAATATGCGTCCTAGAGCCAAAAGGAGGTTAATTCGAGACCACCCCCAAAAAATCAAAATTTTGATGAAAATCCTCAAAAAAATAATTTTTTTATATGAAAAACTTAAATTGGCCATATCTCCTTAAATATGCGTCCTAGAGCCAAAAGGAGGTTAATTCGTGACCACCCCCAAAAAATCAAAATTTTGATGAAAATCCTGAAGAACTTAATTTTTTTATATGAAAAACTTAAATTGGCCATATCTCCTTAAATATGCGTCCTAGAGCCAAAAGGAGGTTAATTCGTGACTACCCCAAAAAATCAAAATTTTTATTCAAATCCTCAAAAAAAATAAATTTTTTATATGAAAAACTTAAATTGGCCATATCTCCTTAAATATGCCTCCTAGAGCCAAAAGGAGGTTAATTCGTGACCACCCCAAAAAAATCAAAATTTTTATGAAAATCCTGAAAAAATTAATTTTTTTATATGAAAAACTTAAATTGGCCATATCTCCTTAAATATGCGTCCTAGAGCCAAAAGGAGGTTAATTCGTGACCACCCCCAAAAAATCAAAATTTTCATGAAAATCCTGAAGAACTTAAATTTTTTATATGAAAAACTTAAATTGGCCATATCTCCTTAAATATGCGTCCTAGAGCCAAAAGGAGGTTAATTCGTGACCACCCCAAAAAACTCAAAATTTTTATGAAAATCCTCAAAAAAAATAATTTTTTTATATGAAAAACTTAAATTGGCCATATTTCCTTAAATATGCGTCCTAGAGCCCAAAGGAGGTTAATTCGTGACCACCCCCAAAAAATCACAATTTTTATGAAAATTTTGCCAAAATTTATTTTTTTATATGAAAAACTTAAATTGGCCATATCTCCTTAAATATGCGTCCTAGAGCCAAAAGGAGGTTAATTCGTGACCACCCCCCAAAAAATCAAAATTTTCATGAAAATCCTCAAAAAAATAAATTTTTTTATATGAAAAACTTAAATTGGCCATATCCCCTTAAATATGCGTCCTAGTGCCAAAAGGAGGTTAATTCGTGACCACCCCAAAAAATTAAAATTTTGATGAAAATCCTCAAAAAAATAAATTTTTTATATGAAAAACTTAAATTGGCCATATCCCCTTAAATATGCGTCCTAGTGCCAAAAGGAGGTTAATTCGTGACCACCCCAAAAAATTAAAATTTTCATCAAAATCCTCAAAAAAAATAAATTTTTTATATGAAAAACTTAAATTGGCCATATCTCCTTAAATATGCGTCCTAGAGCCAAAAGGAGGTTAATTCGTGACCACCCCCCAAAAAATCAAAATTTTCATGAAAATCCTGAAAAAAAATTATTTTTTTTTTAGATGAAAAAATTAAATTGGCCATATCTCCTTAAATATGCGTCCTAGAGCCAAAAGGAGGTTAATTCGTGACCACCCCCAAAAAATCAAAATTTTTATGAAAATCCTGAAAAAAAATTATTTTTTTATATGAAAAACTTAAATTGGCCATATCTCCTTAAATATGCGTCCTAGAGCCAAAAGGAGGTTAATTCGTGACCACCCCGAAAAATCAAAATTTTCATGGAAATCCTAAAAAAATCATTTTTTATATGAAAAACTTAAAATGGCCATATATCCTTAAATATGCGTCCTAGTGCCAAAAGGAAGTTATTTCGAGACCACCCCCAAAAAATCAAATTTTTGATGAAAATCCTGAAAAAAATAATTTTTTTATATGAAAAACTTAAATTGGCCATATCTCCTTAAATATGCGTCCTAGAGCCAAAAGGAGGTTAATTCGTGACCACCCCAAAAAATCAAAATTTTGATGAAAATCCTCAAAAAAATAAATTTTTTATATGAAAAACTTAAATTGGCCATATCTCCTTAAATATGCGTCCTAGAGACAAAAGGAGGTTAATTCGTGACCACCCCCAAAAAATCAAAATTTTGATGAAAATCCTCAAAAAAATCATTTTTTTATATGAAAAACTTAAATTGGCCATATCTCCTTAAATATGCGTCCTAGAGCCAAAAGGAGATTAATTCGTGACCACCCCAAAAATATCAAAATTTTGATGAAAATCTTGAAAAAATTAATTTTTTATATGAAAAATTTAAATTGGCCATATATCCTTAAATATGCGTCCTAGAGCCAAAAGGAGGTTAATTCGAGACCACCCCCAAAAAATCAAAATTTTGATGAAAATCCTCAAAAAAATAAATGTTTTATATGAAAAACTTAAATTGGCCATATCTCCTTAAATATGCGTCCTAGAGCCAAAAGGAGGTTAATTCGTGACCACCCCAAAAAATCAAAATTTTGATGAAAATCCTCAAAAAAATAAATTTTTTATATGAAAAACTTAAATTGGCCATATCTCCTTAAATATGCGTCCTAGAGTCAAAAGGAGGTTAATTCGTGGCCACCCCCGAAAAATCAAAATATTTATGAAAATCCTGAAAAAATTAATTTTTTTTATATGAAAAACTTAAATTGGCCATATCTCCTTAAATATGCGTCCTAGATGCAAAAGGAGGTTAATTCGAGACCACCCCCAAAAAATCAAAATTTTGATGAAAATCCTCAAAAAAAATAATTTTTTTATATGAAAAACTTAAATTGGCCATATCTCCTTAAATATGCGTCCTAGAGCCAAAAGGAGGTTAATTCGAGACCACCCCCAAAAAATCAAAATTTTGATGAAAATCCTCAAAAAAATAATTTTTTTATATGAAAAACTTAAATTGGCCATATCTCCTTAAATATGCGTCCTAGAGCCAAAAGGAGGTTAATTCGTGACCACCCCCAAAAAATCAAAATTTTGATGAAAATCCTGAAGAACTTAAATTTTTTATATGAAAAACTTAAATTGGCCATATCTCCTTAAATATGCGTCCTAGAGCCAAAAGGAGGTTAATTCGTGACTACCCCAAAAAATCAAAATTTTTATTCAAATCCTCAAAAAAAAGAAATTTTTTATATGAAAAACTTAAATTGGCCATATCTCCTTAAATATGCCTCCTAGAGCCAAAAGGAGGTTAATTCGTGACCACCCCAAAAAAAACAAAATTTTGATGAAAATCCTCAAAAAAATCAATTTTTTATATGAAAAACTTAAATTGGCCATATCTCCTTAAATATGCGTCCTAGAGCCAAAAGGAGGTTAATTCGTGACCACCACCAAAAAATCACAATTTTTATGAAAATCTTGCTAAAATTTGTTTTTTTATATGAAAAACTTAAATTGGCCATATCTCCTTAAATATGCGTCCTAGAGCCAAAAGGAGGTTAATTCGTGACCACCCCCCAAAAAATCAAAATTTTCATGAAAATCCTGAAAAAAAATTATTTTTTTTTTAGATGAAAAAATTAAATTGGCCATATCTCCTTAAATATGCGTCCTAGAGCCAAAAGGAGGTTAATTCGTGACCACCCCCAAAAAATCAAAATTTTTATGAAAATCCTGAAAAAAAATTATTTTTTTATATGAAAAACTTAAATTGGCCATATCTCCTTAAATATGCGTCCTAGAGCCAAAAGGAGGTTAATTCGTGACCATGAAAATCCTGAAAAAATTATTTTTTTTATATGAAAAACTTAAATTGGCCATATCTCCTTAAATATGCGTCCTAGAGCCAAAAGGAGGTTAATTCGTGACCACCCCGAAAAATCAAAATTTTCATGGAAATCCTAAAAAAATCATTTTTTATATGAAAAACTTAAAATGGCCATATATCCTTAAATATGCGTCCTAGTGCCAAAAGGAAGTTATTTCGAGACCACCCCCAAAAAATCAAATTTTTGATGAAAATCCTGAAAAAAATAATTTTTTTATATGAAAAACTTAAATTGGCCATATCTCCTTAAATATGCGTCCTAGAGCCAAAAGGAGGTTAATTCGTGACCACCCCAAAAAATCAAAATTTTGATGAAAATCCTCAAAAAAATAAATTTTTTATATGAAAAACTTAAATTGGCCATATCTCCTTAAATATGCGTCCTAGAGACAAAAGGAGGTTAATTCGTGACCACCCCCAAAAAATCAAAATTTTGATGAAAATCCTCAAAAAAATCATTTTTTTATATGAAAAACTTAAATTGGCCATATCTCCTTAAATATGCGTCCTAGAGCCAAAAGGAGATTAATTCGTGACCACCCCAAAAATATCAAAATTTTGATGAAAATCTTGAAAAAATTAATTTTTTATATGAAAAATTTAAATTGGCCATATATCCTTAAATATGCGTCCTAGAGCCAAAAGGAGGTTAATTCGAGACCACCCCCAAAAAATCAAAATTTTGATGAAAATCCTCAAAAAAATAAATGTTTTATATGAAAAACTTAAATTGGCCATATCTCCTTAAATATGCGTCCTAGAGCCAAAAGGAGGTTAATTCGTGACCACCCCAAAAAATCAAAATTTTGATGAAAATCCTCAAAAAAATAAATTTTTTATATGAAAAACTTAAATTGGCCATATCTCCTTAAATATGCGTCCTAGAGTCAAAAGGAGGTTAATTCGTGGCCACCCCCGAAAAATCAAAATATTTATGAAAATCCTGAAAAAATTAATTTTTTTTATATGAAAAACTTAAATTGGCCATATCTCCTTAAATATGCGTCCTAGATGCAAAAGGAGGTTAATTCGAGACCACCCCCAAAAAATCAAAATTTTGATGAAAATCCTCAAAAAAAATAATTTTTTTATATGAAAAACTTAAATTGGCCATATCTCCTTAAATATGCGTCCTAGAGCCAAAAGGAGGTTAATTCGAGACCACCCCCAAAAAATCAAAATTTTGATGAAAATCCTCAAAAAAATAATTTTTTTATATGAAAAACTTAAATTGGCCATATCTCCTTAAATATGCGTCCTAGAGCCAAAAGGAGGTTAATTCGTGACCACCCCCAAAAAATCAAAATTTTGATGAAAATCCTGAAGAACTTAAATTTTTTATATGAAAAACTTAAATTGGCCATATCTCCTTAAATATGCGTCCTAGAGCCAAAAGGAGGTTAATTCGTGACTACCCCAAAAAATCAAAATTTTTATTCAAATCCTCAAAAAAAAGAAATTTTTTATATGAAAAACTTAAATTGGCCATATCTCCTTAAATATGCCTCCTAGAGCCAAAAGGAGGTTAATTCGTGACCACCCCAAAAAAAACAAAATTTTGATGAAAATCCTCAAAAAAATCAATTTTTTATATGAAAAACTTAAATTGGCCATATCTCCTTAAATATGCGTCCTAGAGCCAAAAGGAGGTTAATTCGTGACCACCACCAAAAAATCACAATTTTTATGAAAATCTTGCTAAAATTTGTTTTTTTATATGAAAAACTTAAATTGGCCATATCTCCTTAAATATGCGTCCTAGAGCCAAAAGGAGGTTAATTCGTGACCACCCCAAAAAACTCAAAATTTTTATGAAAATCCTCAAAAAAATAAATTTTTTATATGAAAAACTTAAATTGGCCATATTTCCTTAAATATGCGTCCTAGAGCCCAAAGGAGGTTAATTCGTGACCACCCCCAAAAAATCACAATTTTTATGAAAATCTTGCCAAAATTTATTTTTTTATATGAAAAACTTAAATTGGCCATATCTCCTTAAATATGCGTCCTAGAGCCAAAATGAGGTTAATTCGTGACCACCCCAAACAATCAAAATTTTCATGAAAATCCTCAAAAAAATCAATTTTTTATATGAAAAACTGAAATTGGCCACATCTCCTTAAATATGCGTCCTAGAGCCAAAAGGAGGTTAATTCGTGACCACCCCCAAAAAATCAAAATTTTCATGAAAATCCTGAAGAACTTAAATTTTTTATATGAAAAACTTAAATTGGCCATATTTCCTTAAATATGCGTCCTAGAGCCAAAAGGAGGTTAATTCGTGACCACCCCCAAAAAATCAAAATTTTCATGAATATCCTCAAACCAATAAATTTTTTATATGAAAAACTTAAATTGGCCATATCTCCTTAAATATGCGTCCTAGAGCTAAAAGGAGGTTAATTCGTGACCACCCCCAAAAAATCAAAATTTTCATGAAAATTCTGAAAAAATTAATTGTTTTATATGAAAAACTTAAATTGGCCATATCTCCTTAAATATGCGTCGTAGAGCCAAAAGGAGGTTAATTCGTGACCACCCCCAAAAAATCAAAATTTTCATGAAAATCCTCAAACCAATAAATGTTTTATATGAAAAACTTAAATTGGCCATATCTCCTTAAATATGCGTCCTAGAGCCAAAAGGAGGTTAATTCGTGACCATCCCCAAAAAATCAAAATTTTCATCAAAATCCTCAAAAAAATAAATTTTTTATATGAAAAACTTAAATTGGCCATATATCCTTAAATATGCCTCCTAGAGCCAAAAGGAGGTTAATTCGTGACGCCCCCAAAAAATCAAAATTTTCATGAAAATCCTCAAAAAAATAAATTTTTTATATGAAAAACTTAAATTGGCCATATCTCCTTAAATATGCGTCCTAGAGCTAAAAGGAGGTTAATTCGTGACCACCCCCAAAAAATCAAAATTTTCATGAAAATTCTGAAAAATTAATTGTTTTATATGAAAAACTTAAATTGGCCATATCTCCTTAAATATGCGTCCTAGAGCCAAAAGGAGGTTAATTCGTGACCACCCCCAAAAAATCAAAATTTTCATGGAAATCCTGAAAAAATTAATTTTTTATATGAAAAACTTAAATTGGCCATATCTCCTTAAATATGCGTCCTAGAGCCAAAAGGAGGTTAATTCGTGACCACCCCAAAAAAATCAAAATTTTGATGAAAATCCTGAAAAAATTAATTTTTTTATAAGAAAAATTTAAATTGGCCATATCTCCTTAAATATGCGTCCTAGAGCCAACAGGACTTTAATTCGTGACCACCCCCAAAATATCAAAATTTTGATGAAAATCCTCAAAAAAATAAATTTTTTATATGAAAAACTTAAATTGGCCATATCCCCTTAAATATGCGCCCTAGTGCAAATAAATTTCTTATATGAAAAACTTAAATTGGCCATATCTCCTTAAATATGCGTCCTAGAGCCAAAAGGAGGTTAATTCGTGACCACCCCCAAAAAATCAAAATATTTATTAAAATCCTGAAAAAATTAATTTTTTTATAAGAAAAATTTAAAGTGGCCATATCTCCTTAAATATGCGTCCTAGAGCCAACAGGACTTTAATTCGTGACCACCCCCAAAATATCAAAATTTTGATGAAAATCCTCAAAAAAATAAATTTTTTATATGAAAAACTTAAATTGGCCATATCCCCTTAAATATGCGCCCTAGTGCAAATAAATTTCTTATATGAAAAACTTAAATTGGCCATATCTCCTTAAATATGCGTCCTAGAGCCAAAAGGAGGTTAATTCGTGACCACCCCAAAAAAATCAAAATTTTGATGAAAATCCTGAAAAAATTAATTTTTTTATAAGAAAAATTTAAAGTGGCCATATCTCCTTAAATATGCGTCCTAGAGCCAACAGGACTTTAATTCGTGACCACCCCCAAAATATCAAAATTTTGATGAAAATCCTGAAAAAATTAATTTTTTTATATGAAAAACTTAAATTGGCCATATCTCCTTAAATATGCGTCCTAGAGCCAAAAGGAGGTTAATTCGTGACCACCCCCAAAAAATCAAAATTTTCATGAAAATCCTCAAGAACTCAATTTTTTTATATGAAAAACTTAAATTGGCCATATCTCCTTAAATATGCGTCCTAGAGCCAAAAGGAGGTTAATTCGTAACCACCCCCAAAAAATCAAAATTTTCATGAAAATCCTGAAGAACTTAAATTTTTTATATGAAAAACTAAAATGCCATATTTCCTTAAATATGCGTCCTGGAGCCAAAAGGAGGTTAATTCGTGACCACCCCCAAAAAATCAAAATATTTATGAAAATCCTGAAAAAAGTATTTTTTTTATATGAAAAACTTAAATTGGCCATATCTCCTTAAATATGCGTCCTAGAGCCAAAAGGAGGTTAATTCGTGACCACCCCCAAAAAATCAAAATATTTATGAAAATCCTGAAAAAATTAATTTTTTTATATGAAAAACTTAAATTGGCCACATCTCCTTAAACATGCGTCCTAGTGCCAAAAGGAGGTTAATTCGTGACCACCCCAAAAAATCAAAATTTTCATCAATATCCTCAAAAAAATAAATTTTTTATATGAAAAACTTAAATTGGCCATATCTCCTTAAATATGCGTCCTAGAGCCAAAAGGAGGTTAATTCGTGACCACCACCAAAAAATCGCAATTTTTATGAAAATCTTGCTAAAATTTATTTTTTTATATGAAAAACTTAAATTGGCCATATCTCCTTAAATATGCGTCCTAGAGCCAAAAGGAGGTTAATTCGTGACCACCCCCAAAAAATCAAAATTTTCATGAAAATCCTCAAAAAAATAATTTTTTTATATGAAAAACTTAAATTGGCCATATCTCCTTAAATATGCGTCCTAGAGCCAAAAGGAGGTTAATTCGTGACCACCCCCAAAAAATCAAAATTTTGATGAAAATCCTCAAAAAACTAAATTTTTTATATGAAAAACTTAAATTGGCCATATCTCCTTAAATATGCGTCCTAGAGCCAAAAGGAGGTTAATTCGTGACCACCCCAAAAAATCAAAATTTTCATGAAAATCCTCAAAAAAATAATTTTTTTATATGAAAAACTTAAATTGGCCATATCTCCTTAAATATGCGTCCTAGAGCCAAAAGGAGGTTAATTCGTGACCACCCCCAAAAAATCAAAATTTTGATGAAAATCCTCAAAAAACTAAATTTTTTATATGAAAAACTTAAATTGGCCATATCTCCTTAAATATGCGTCCTAGAGCCAAAAGGAGGTTAATTCGTGACTACCCCAAAAAATCAAAATTTTTATTCAAATCCTCAAAAAAAAGAAATTTTTTATATGAAAAACTTAAATTGGCCATATCTCCTTAAATATGCCTCCTAGAGCCAAAAGGAGGTTAATTCGTGACCACCCCAAAAAAATCAAAATTTTGATGAAAATCCTCAAAAAAATCAATTTTTTATATGAAAAACTTAAATTGGCCATATCTCCTTAAATATGCGTCCTAGAGCCAAAAGGAGGTTAATTCGTGACCACCACCAAAAATCACAATTTTTATGAAAATCTTGCTAAAATTTATTTTTTTATATGAAAAACTTAAATTGGCCATATCTCCTTAAATATGCGTCCTAGAGCCAAAAGGAGGTTAATTCGTGACCACCCCAAAAAACTCAAAATTTTTATGAAAATCCTCAAAAAAATAAATTTTTTATATGAAAAACTTAAATTGGCCATATTTCCTTAAATATGCGTCCTAGAGCCCAAAGGAGGTTAATTCGTGACCACCCCCAAAAAATCACAATTTTTATGAAAATCTTGCCAAAATTTATTTTTTTATATGAAAAACTTAAATTGGCCATATCTCCTTAAATATGCGTCCTAGAGCCAAAAGGAGGTTAATTCGTGACCACCCCAAACAATCAAAATTTTCATGAAAATCCTCAAAAAAATCTATTTTTTATATGAAAAACTGAAATTGGCCACATCTCCTTAAATATGCGTCCTAGAGCCAAAAGGAGGTTAATTCGTGACCACCCCCAAAAAATCAAAATTTTCATGAATATCCTCAAACCAATAAATTTTTTATATGAAAAACTTAAATTGGCCATATCTTCTTAAATATGCGTCCTAGAGCTAAAAGGAGGTTAATTCGTGACCACCCCCAAAAAATCAAAATTTTCATGAAAATTCTGAAAAAATTAATTGTTTTATATGAAAAACTTAAATTGGCCATATCTCCTTAAATATGCGTCGTAGAGCCAAAAGGAGGTTAATTCGTGACCACCCCCAAAAAATCAAAATTTTCATGAAAATCCTGAAGAACTTAAATTTTTTATATGAAAAACTTTAATTGGCCATATTTCCTTAAATATGCGTCCTAGAGCCAAAAGGAGGTTAATTCGTGACCACCCCCAAAAAATCAAAATTTTCATGAATATCCTCAAACCAATAAATTTTTTATATGAAAAACTTAAATTGGCCATATCTTCTTAAATATGCGTCCTAGAGCTAAAAGGAGGTTAATTCGTGACCACCCCCAAAAAATCAAAATTTTCATGAAAATTCTGAAAAAATTAATTGTTTTATATGAAAAACTTAAATTGGCCATATCTCCTTAAATATGCGTCGTAGAGCCAAAAGGAGGTTAATTCGTGACCACCCCCAAAAAATCAAAATTTTCATGAAAATCCTGAAAAAATTAATTTTTTTATATGAAAAACTTAAATTGGCCATATCTCCTTAAATATGCGTCCTAGAGCCAAACAGAGGTTAATTCGTGACCACCCCCAAAAAATCAAAATTTTCATGAAAATCCTCAAACCAATAAATGTTTTATATGAAAAACTTAAATTGGCCATATCTCCTTAAATATGCGTCCTAGAGCCAAAAGGAGGTTAATTCGTGACCATCCCCAAAAAATCAAAATTTTCATCAAAATCCTCAAAAAAATAAATTTTTTATATGAAAAACTTAAATTGGCCATATATCCTTAAATATGCCTCCTAGAGCCAAAAGGAGGTTAATTCGTGACGCCCCCAAAAAATCAAAATTTTCATGAAAATCCTCAAAAAAATAAATTTTTTATATGAAAAACTTAAATTGGCCATATCTCCTTAAATATGCGTCCTAGAGCTAAAAGGAGGTTAATTCGTGACCACCCCCAAAAAATCAAAATTTTCATGAAAATTCTGAAAAAATTAATTGTTTTATATGAAAAACTTAAATTGGCCATATCTCCTTAAATATGCGTCCTAGAGCCAAAAGGAGGTTAATTCGTGACCACCCCCAAAAAATCAAAATTTTCATGGAAATCCTGAAAAAATTAATTTTTTATATGAAAAGCTTAAATTGGCCATATCTCCTTAAATATGCGTCCTAGAGCCAAAAGGAGGTTAATTCGTGACCACCCCAAAAAAATCAAAATTTTGATGAAAATCCTGAAAAAATTAATTTTTTTATAAGAAAAATTTAAATTGGCCATATCTCCTTAAATATGCGTCCTAGAGACAACAGGACTTTAATTCGTGACCACCCCCAAAATATCAAAATTTTGATGAAAATCCTCAAAAAAATAAATTTTTTATATGAAAAACTTAAATTGGCCATATCCCCTTAAATATGCGCCCTAGTGCAAATAAATTTCTTATATGAAAAACTTAAATTGGCCATATCTCCTTAAGTATGCGTCCTAGAGCCAAACAGAGGTTAATTCGTGACCACCCCCAAAAAATCAAAATATTTATTAAAATCCTGAAAAAATTAATTTTTTTATATGAAAAACTTAAATTGGCCATATCTCCTTAAATATGCGTCCTAGAGCCAAAAGGAGGTTAATTCGTGACCACCCCAAAAAAATCAAAATTTTGATGAAAATCCTGAAAAAATTAATTTTATTATAAGAAAAATTTAAAGTGGCCATATCTCCTTAAATATGCGTCCTAGAGCCAACAGGACTTTAATTCGTGACCACCCCCAAAATATCAAAATTTTCATCAATATCCTCAAAAAAATAAATTTTTTATATGAAAAACTTAAATTGGCCATATCTCCTTAAATATGCGTCCTAGAGCCAAAAGGAGGTTAATTCGTGACCACCACCAAAAAATCGCAATTTTTATGAAAATCTTGCTAAAATTTATTTTTTTTATATGAAAAACTTAAATTGGCCATATCTCCTTAAATATGCGTCCTAGAGCCAAAAGGAGGTTAATTCGTGACCACCCCCAAAAAATCAAAATTTTCATGAAAATCCTCAAAAAAATAATTTTTTTATATGAAAAACTTAAATTGGCCATATCTCCTTAAATATGCGTCCTAGAGCCAAAAGGAGGTTAATTCGTGACCACCCCCAAAAAATCAAAATTTTGATGAAAATCCTCAAAAAACTAAATTTTTTATATGAAAAACTTAAATTGGCCATATCTCCTTAAATATGCGTCCTAGAGCCAAAAGGAGGTTAATTCGTGACCACCCCAAAAAATCAAAATTTTCATGAAAATCCTCAAAAAAATCAATTTTTTTTATATGAAAAACTTAAATTGGCCATATCTCCTTAAATAAGCGTCCTAGAGCCAAAAGGAGGTTAATTCGCGACCACCCCAAAAAATCAAAATTTTTATGAAAATCCTGAAAAAATTATTTTTTTATATGAAAAACGTAAATTAGCCATATCTCCTTAAATATGCGTCCTAGAGCCAAAAGGAGGTTAATTCGTGACCACCCCCCAAAAAATCAAAATTTTCATGAAAATCCTCAAAAAAATAAATTTTTTATATGAAAAACTTAAATTGGCCATATCTCCTTAAATAAGCGTCCTAGAGCCAAAAGGAGGTTAATTCGTGACCACCCCTAAAAAATCAAAATTTTCATGAAACTCCTCAAAAACTTAAATTTTTTATATGAAAAACTTAAATTGGCCATATCTCCTTAAATATGCGTCCTAGTGCCAAAAGGAGGTTAATTCGTGACCACCCCCAAAAAATCAAAATTTTCATCAAAATCCTCAAAAAAATAAATTTTTTATATGAAAAACTTAAATTGGCCATATCTCCTTAAATATGCGTCCTAGAGCCAAAAGGAGGTTAATTCGTGACCATCCCCAAACAATCAAAATTTTCATCAAAATCCTCAAAAAAATAAATTTTTTATATGAAAAACTTAAATTGGCCATATCTCCTTAAATATGCGTCCTAGTGCCAAAAGGAGGTTAATTCGTGACCACCCCCAAAAAATCAAAATTTTTATGAAAATCCTCAAAAAAATAATTTTTTATATGAAAAACTTAAATTGGCCATATCTCCTTAAATATGCGTCCTAGTGCCAAAAGGAGGTTAATTCGTGACCACCCCCAAAAAATCAAAATTTTTATGAAAATCCTCAGGACTCAAATTTTTTATATGAAAAACTTAAATTGGCAATGTCTCCTTAAATATGCGCCCTAGAGCCAAAAGGAGGTTAATTCGAGACCGCCCCCAAAAAATCAAAATTTTTATGAAAATCCTGAAAAAAATAATTTTTTTATATGTAAAACTTAAATTGGCAATGTCTCCTTAAATATGCGTCCTAGAGCCAAAAGGAGGTTAATTCGTGACCACCCCCCAAAAAATCAAAATTTTTATTCAAATCCTGAAAAAAATAATTTTTTTATATGAAAAACTTAAATTGGCCATATCTCCTTAAATATGCGTCCTAGAGCCAAAAGGAGGTTAATTCGTGATCACCCCCCAAAAAATCAAAATTTTTATGAAAATCCTGAAAAAAATAATTTTTTTATATGAAAAACTTAAATTGGCCATATCTCCTTAAATATGCGTCCTAGAGCCAAAAGGAGGTTAATTCGTGACCACCACCAAAAAATCACAATTTTTATGAAAATCTTGCTAAAATTTATTTTTTTATATGAAAAACGTAAATTGGCCATATCTCCTTAAATATGCGTCCTAGAGCCAAAAGGAGGTTAATTCGTGGCCACCCCCAAAAAATCAAAATTTTCATGAAAATCCTCAAAAAAATAAATTTTTTATATGAAAAACTTAAATTGGCCATATCTCCTTAAATATGCGTCCTAGAGCTAAAAGGAGGTTAATTCGTGACCACCCCCAAAAAATCAAAATTTTCATGAAAATCCTCAAAAAAAATAAATTTTTTATATGAAAAACTTAAATTGGCCATATCTCCTTAAATATGCGTCCTAGAGCCAAAAGGAGGTTAATTCGTGACCATCCCCAAAAAATCAAAATTTTCATGAAAATCCTCAAAAAAAATAAATTTTTTATATGAAAAGCTTAAATTGGCCATATCTCCTTAAATATGCGTCCTAGAGCCAAAAGGAGGTTAATTCGTGACCACCCCAAAAAAATCAAAATTTTGATGAAAATCTTGAAAAAATTAATTTTTTATATGAAAAATTTAAATTGGCCACATCTCCTTAAATATGCGTCCTAGAGCCAAAAGGAGGTTAATTCGTGACCACCCCAAAAAATCAAAATTTTCATGAAAATCCTCAAAAAATAATTTTTTTATATGGAAAACTTAAATTGGTCATATCTCCTTAAATATGCGTCCTAGAGCCAAAAGGAGGTTAATTCGTGACCAAAAAATCAAAATTTTCATGAAAATCCTCAAAAAAATAAATTTTTTATATGAAAAACTTAAATTGGCCATATCTCCTTAAATATGCGTCCTAGAGCCAAAAGGAGGTTAATTCGTGACCATCCCCAAAAAATCAAAATTTTCATGAAAATCCTCAAAAAAAATAAATTTTTTATATGAAAAGCTTAAATTGGCCATATCTCCTTAAATATGCGTCCTAGAGCCAAAAGGAGGTTAATTCGTGACCACCCCAAAAAAATCAAAATTTTGATGAAAATCTTGAAAAAAATAATTTTTTATATGAAAAATTTAAATTGGCCATATCTCCTTAAATATGCGTCCTAGAGCCAAAAGGAGGGTAATTCGTGACCACCCCAAAAAATCAAAATTTTCATGAAAATCCTCAAAAAATAATTTTTTTATATGGAAAACTTAAATTGGCCATATCTCCTTAAATATGCGTCATAGAGCCAAAAGGAGGTTAATTCGTGACCACCCCCAAAAAATCAAAATTTTCATGAAAATCCTCAAAAAATAATTTTTTTATATGAAAAACTTAAATTGGCCATATCTCCTTAAATATGCGTCCTAGAGCCAAAAGGAGGTTAATTCGTGACCACCCCCAAAAAATCAAAATTTTCATGAAAATCCTCAAAAAAAATTATTTTTTTATATGAAAAACTTAAATTGACCATATCTCCTTAAATATGCGTCCTAGAGCCAAAAGGAGGTTAATTCGTGACCACCCTAAAAAAATCAAAATTTTTATGAAAATCTTTAAAAAAATAAATTTTTTATATGAAAAACTTAAATTGGCCATACTCCTTAAATATGCGTCCTAGAGCCAAAAGGAGGTTAATTCGTGACCACCACCAAAAAATCACAATTTTTATGAAAATCTTGCTAAAATTTATTTTTTATATGAAAAACGTAAATTGGCCATATCTCCTTAAATATGCGTCCTGGAGCCAAAAGGAGGTTAATTCGTGGCCACCCCCAAAAAATCAAAATTTTCATGAAAATCCTCAAAAAATAATTTTTTTATATGGAAAACTTAAATTGGCCATATCTCCTTAAATATGCGTCCTAGAGCCAAAAGGAGGATAATTCGTGACCACCCCCAAAAAATCAAAATTTTCATGAAAATCCTCAAAAAATAATTTTTTTATATGAAAAACTTAAATTGGCCATATCTCCTTAAATATGCGTCCTAGAGCCAAAAGGAGGTTAATTCGTGACCACCCCCAAAAAATCAAAATTTTCATGAAAATCCTCAAAAAAATAAATTTTTTATATGAAAAACTTAAATTGGCCATATCTCCTTAAATATGCGTCCTAGAGCCAAAAGGAGGTTAATTCGTGACCATCCCCAAAAAATCAAAATTTTCATGAAAATCCTCAAAAAAATAAATTTTTTATATGAAAAGCTTAAATTGGCCATATCTCCTTAAATATGCGTAGTTCGTGACCACCCCCAAAAAATCAAAATTTTCATGAAAATCCTGAAAAATTAAATTTTTTATATGAAAATCTTAAATTGGCCATATCTCCTTAAATATGCGTCCTAGAGCCGAAAGGAGGTTAATTCGTGACCACCCCAAAAAATCAAAATTTTCATGAAAATCCTCAAAAAAATAAATTTTTTATATGAGAAACTTAAATTGGCCATACTACTTAAATATGCGTCCTAGAGCCAAAAGGAGGTTAATTCGTGACCACCCCCAAAAAATCAAAATTTTGATGAAAATCCTCAAAAAATTAAATTTTTTATATGAAAATCTTAAATTGGCCATATCTCCTTAAATATGCGTCCTAGTGCCAAAAGGAGGTTAATTCGTGACCACCCCCAAAAAATCAAAATTTTGATGAAAATCCTCAAAAAATTAAATTTTTTATATGAAAATCTTAAATTGGCCATATCTCCTTAAATATGCGTCCTAGAGCCAAATGGAGGTTAATTCGTGACCACCCCCAAAAAATCAAAATTTTGATGAAAATCCTCAAAAAAATATTTTTTTTTATGAAAAACTTAAATTGGGCATATCTCCTTAAATATGCGTCCTAGAGCCAAAAGGAGGTTAATTCGTGACCACCCCCAAAAAATCAAAATTTTCATGAAAATCCTCAAAAAAATAAATTTTTTATATGAGAAACTTAAATTGGCCATACTACTTAAATATGCGTCCTAGAGCCAAAAGGAGGTTAATTCGTGACCACCCCCAAAAAATCAAAATTTTGATGAAAATCCTCAAAAAATTAAATTTTTTATATGTAAATCTTAAATTGGCCATATCTCCTTAAATATGCGTCCTAGTGCCAAAAGGAGGTTAATTCGTGACCACCCCCAAAATATCAAAATTTTCATAAAAATCCTCAAAAAAATAAATTTTTTATATGAAAAACTTAAATTGGCCATATCTCCTTAAATATGCGTCCTAGAGCCAAAAGGAGGTTAATTCGTGACCACCCCCAAAAAATCAAAATTTTCATGAAAATCCTCAAAAAAATAATTTTTTTATATGAAAATCTTAAATTGGTCATATCTCCTTAAATATGCGTCCTAGTGCCAAAAGGAGGTTAATTCGTGACCACCCCCAAAAAATCAAAATTTTGATGAAAATCCTCAAAAAATTAAATTTTTTATATGAAAATCTTAAATTGGTCATATCTCCTTAAATATGCGTCCTAGAGCCAAAAGGAGGTTAATTCGTGACCACCCCCAAAAAATCAAAATTTTCATGGAAATCCTGAAAAAATAATTTTTTTATATGAAAAACTTAAATTGGCCATATCTCCTTAAATATGCGTCCTAGTGCCAAAAGGAGGTTAATTCGTGACCACCCCCAAAATATCAAAATTTTCATAAAAATCCTCAAAAAAATAAATTTTTTATATGAAAATCTTAAATTGGTCATATCTCCTTAAATATGCGTCCTAGAGCCAAAAGGAGGTTAATTCGTGACCACCCCCAAAAAATCAAAATTTTGATGAAAATCCTCAAAAAATTAAATTTTTTATATGAAAATCTTAAATTGGCCATATCTCCTTAAATATGCGTCCTAGTGCCAAAAGGAGGTTAATTCGTGACCACCCCCAAAATATCAAAATTTTCATAAAAATCCTCAAAAAAATAAATTTTTTATATGAAAAACTTAAATTGGCCATATCTCCTTAAATATGCGTCCTAGAGCCAAAAGGAGGTTAATTCGTGACCACCCCCAAAAAATCAAAATTTTCATGAAAATCCTCAAGAACTCAAATTTTTTATATGAAAAACTTAAATTGGCCATATCTCCTTAAATATGCGTCCTAGAGCCAAAAGGAGGTTAATTCGTGACCACCCCCAAAAAATCAAAATTTTCATGAAAATCCTCAAAAAAATAATTTTTTTATATGAAAATCTTAAATTGGTCATATCTCCTTAAATATGCGTCCTAGAGCCAAAAGGAGGTTAATTCGTGACCACCCCCAAAAAATCAAAATTTTGATGAAAATCCTCAAAAAATTAAATTTTTTATATGAAAATCTTAAATTGGCCATATCTCCTTAAATATGCGTCCTAGTGCCAAAAGGAGGTTAATTCGTGACCACCCCCAAAATATCAAAATTTTCATAAAAATTCTCAAAAAAATAAATTTTTTATATGAAAATCTTAAATTGGCCATATCTCCTTAAATATGCGTCCTAGAGCCAAAAGGAGGTTAATTCGTGACCACCCCCAAAAAATCAAAATTTTCATGAAAATCCTCAAGAACTCAAATTTTTTATATGAAAAACTTAAATTGGCCATATCTCCTTAAATATGCGTCCTAGAGCCAAAAGGAGGTTAATTCGTGACCACCCCCAAAAAATCAAAATTTTCATGGAAATCCTGAAAAAATAATTTTTTTATATGAAAAACTTAAATTGGCCATATCTCCTTAAATATGCGTCCTAGAGCCAAAAGGAGGTTAATTCGTGTTAACCCCCAAAAAATCAAAATTTTCATGAAAATCCTCAAAAAAATAAATTTTTTATATGAAAAACTTAAATTGGCCATATCTCCTTAAATATGCGTCCTAGAGCCAAAAGGAGATTAATTCGTGACCACCCCCAAAAAATCAAAATTTTGATGAAAATCCTCAAAAAATTAAATTTTTTATATGAAAATCTTAAATTGGCCATATCTCCTTAAATATGCGTCCTAGTGCCAAAAGGAGGTTAATTCGTGACCACCCCCAAAATATCAAAATTTTCATAAAAATCCTCAAAAAAATAAATTTTTTATATGAAAAACTTAAATTGGCCATATCTCCTTAAATATGCGTCCTAGAGCCAAAAGGAGGTTAATTCGTGACCACCCCCAAAAAATCAAAATTTTCATGAAAATCCTCAAGAACTCAAATTTTTTATATGAAAAACTTAAATTGGCCATATCTCCTTAAATATGCGTCCTAGAGCCAAAAGGAGGTTAATTCGTGACCACCCCCAAAAAATCAAAATTTTCATGAAAATCCTCAAAAAAATAATTTTTTTATATGAAAATCTTAAATTGGTCATATCTCCTTAAATATGCGTCCTAGAGCCAAAAGGAGGTTAATTCGTGACCACCCCCAAAAAATCAAAATTTTCATGGAAATCCTGAAAAAATAATTTTTTTATATGAAAAACTTAAATTGGCCATATCTCCTTAAATATGCGTCCTAGAGCCAAATGGAGGTTAATTCGTGACCACCCCCAAAAAATCAAAATTTTGATGAAAATCCTCAAAAAAATAAATTTTTTATATGAGAAACTTAAATTGGCCATACTACTTAAATATGCGTCCTAGAGCCAAAAGGAGGTTAATTCGTGACCACCCCCAAAAAATCAAAATTTTGATGAAAATCCTCAAAAAAATAAATTTTTTATATGAAAATCTTAAATTGGCCATATCTCCTTAAATATGCGTCCTAGTGCCAAAAGGAGGTTAATTCGTGACCACCCCCAAAATATCAAAATTTTCATAAAAATCCTCAAAAAAATAAATTTTTTATATGAAAAACTTAAATTGGCCATATCTCCTTAAATATGCGTCCTAGAGCCAAAAGGAGGTTAATTCGTGACCACCCCCAAAAAATCAAAATTTTCATGAAAATCCTCAAGAACTCAAATTTTTTATATGAAAAACTTAAATTGGCCATATCTCCTTAAATATGCGTCCTAGAGCCAAAAGGAGGTTAATTCGTGACCACCCCCAAAAAATCAAAATTTTCATGAAAATCCTCAAAAAAATAATTTTTTTATATGAAAATCTTAAATTGGTCATATCTCCTTAAATATGCGTCCTAGAGCCAAAAGGAGGTTAATTCGTGACCACCCCCAAAAAATCAAAATTTTCATGGAAATCCTGAAAAAATAATTTTTTTATATGAAAAACTTAAATTGGCCATATCTCCTTAAATATGCGTCCAAGAACCAAAAGGAGGTTAATTCGTGACCACCCCCAAAAAATCAAAATTTTTATGAAAATCCTGAAAAAAATTAATTTTTTTATATGAAAAACTTAAATTGGCCATATCTCCTTAAATATGCGTCCTAGAGTCAAATGGAGGTTAATTCGTGACCACCCCCAAAAAATCAAAATTTTGATGAAAATCCTCAAAAAAATATTTTTTTTTTTTTATGAAAAACTTAAATTGGCCATATCTCCTTAAATATGCGTCCTAGAGCCAAAAGGAGGTTAATTCGTGACCACCCCCAAAAAATCAAAATTTTGATGAAAATCCTCAAAAAAATAAATTTTTTATATGAAAAACTTAAATTGGCCATATGCGTCCTAGAGCCAAAAGGACTTTATTTCGTGTTCACCCCCAAAAAATCAAAATTTTGATGAAAATCCTCAAAAAAATATTTTTTTTATATGAAAAACTTAAATTGGCCATATCTCCTTAAATATGCGTCCTAGAGCCAAAAGGAGATTAATTCGTGACCACCCCCAAAAAATCAAAATGTTCATGAAAATCCTCAAAAACTTGAATTTTTTATATGAAAAACTTAAATTGGCCATATCTTCTTAAATATGCGTCATAGAGCCAAAAGGAGGTTAATTCGTGACCACCCCCAAAAAATCAAAATTTTGATGAAAATCCTCAAAAAAATAAATGTTTTTTATGAAAAACTTAAATTGGCCATATCTCCTTAAATATGCATCCTAGAGCCAAAAGGATGTTAATTCGTGACCACCCCCAAAAAATCAAAATTTTCATGAAAATCCTACAAAAATCAATTTTTTATATGAAAAACTTAAATTGGCCATACATCCTTAAATATGCGTCATAGAGCCAAAAGAAGGTTAATTCGTGACCACCCCCAAAAAATCAAAATTTTGATGATAATCCTCAAAAAAATAATTTTTTTATATGAAAAACTTAAATTGGCCATATCTCCTTAAATATGCGTCCTAGAGCCAAAAGGAGGTTAATTCGTGACCACCCCCAAAAAATCAAAATTTTGATGAAAATCCTCAAAAAAATATTTTTTTTTTTTATGAAAAACTTAAATTGGCCATATCTCCTTAAATATGCATCCTAGAGCCAAAAGGATGTTAATTCGTGACCACCCCCAAAAAATCAAAATTTTCATGAAAATCCTACAAAAATCAATTTTTTATATGAAAAACTTAAATTGGCCATACATCCTTAAATATGCGTCCTAGAGCCAAAAGGAGGTTAATTCGTGACCACCCCCAAAAAATCAAAATTTTCATGGAAATCCTGAAAAAATTAATTTTTTATATGAAAAACTTAAATTGGCCATATCTCCTTAAATATGCGTCCTAGAGCCAAAAGGAGGTTAATTCGTGACCACCCCCAAAAATCAAAATTTTTATGAAAATCCTCACAAAAATAAATTTTTTATATGAAAAACTTAAATTGGCCATATCTCCTTAAATATGCGTCCTAGAGCCAAAAGGAGGTTAATTCGTGACCACCCCCAAAAAAATCAAAATTTTCATGAAATTCCTAAAAAAATCAATTTTTTATATGAAAAACTTAAATTGGCCATACATCCTTAAATATGCGTCCTAGAGCCAAAAGGAGGTTAATTCGTGACCACCCCCAAAAAATCAAAATTTTGATGAAAATCCTCAAAAAAATAATTTTTTTATATGAAAAACTTAAATTGGCCATACATCCTTAAATATGCGTCCTAGAGCCAAAAGGAGGTTAATTCGTGACCACCCCCAAAAAATCAAAATTTGCATGAAAATCCTGAAAAAATGAAATTTTTTATATGAAAAGCTTAAATTGGCCATATCTTCTTAAATATGCGTCCTAGAGCCAAAAGGACTTTAATTCGTGTTCACCCCCAAAAAATCAAAATTTTCATGAAAATCCTCAAAAAAATAAATTTTTTATATGAAAAACTTAAATTGGCCATATCTCCTTAAATATGCGTCCTAGAGCCAAAAGGAGGTTAATTCGTGACCACCCCTAAAAAATCAAAATTTTGATAAAAATCCTGAAAAAATTAATTTTTTTATATGAAAAACTTAAATTGGCCATATCTCCTTAAATATGCGTCCTAGAGCCAAAATGAGGTTAATTCGTGACCACCCCCAAAAAATCAAAATTTTGATGAACATCCTCAAAAAAATAATTTTTTTATATGAAAAACTTAAATTGGCCATATCTCCTTAAATATGCGTCTTAGAGCCAAAAGGAGGTTAATTCGTAACCACCCCCAACAATCAAAATTTTGATAAAAATCCTTAAAAAATAATTTTTTTATATGAAAAACTTAAATTGGCCATATCTCCTTAAATATGGCCAATTTAAGGCCATATCTCCTTAAATATGCGTCCTAGAGCCCGTAGCCGGGCTTGAAGAACTTTCTGTACCTCGTCACCATTAAGTTGGCTATGAAGGTTCTGAAGATACGATATCCAGGTTAGTGCCCGAACACAAGTACGCATAAGGTGTTGAGTCAACCGCGATGATTGCACCGCATGCATAGGTCCCTTTTAGGGTCAACACCACATTAATGACACAGATAATGGCTCCAAGTTGGCATCCGACTGAAATGACAATTCAGAATAAAACCATAGCAGTAGAAGAAGAACTCGTAAGTGCTTTAAAGCGCACCACGAGAACCTAACGGTCCCATGCGGAGCCAGACCACAAGCTTCTGTGGCAAACCGTAGAAGCAGATTCGGCCAGTTCAAATAGCATCAAACACTAAATTGCTTTTAATTTCATCTTATTTGGGAAATTATTCACAATAAATTGCTATTGTGAATCGAAGAAACTTCGCTTTTAGAAAATACTGTCAAAATACTGCCACTGAAGACATTCAATATTCCTGTGTTAGCATATACTCACTTTTCTTTAAAAAATTGCTCTTTCTGTGTAAGTTTAGCCACATCAGTGCGCACACGATAAATCTTCAATACCAAATGAAGAAATGTGGCAATACTGCATAACATAATAATCAAATTGGGCAAATAGAAATATATGGCTGCTGACCACTTGTAGGCTATAAAAGATGAGAAGAAAATTACAAGCCCCAAATATATGATTGACAAGATCGCGAAACTTACTATCCAACCAGCAAAAATCATCTCCGATTCCAGGTTTATAACGTTCCGAGATATAATTTGACCATTGACACATCATTGCTAGAACGGTCAAAGCAATAGCAGTACCCCATGCATATAGAGAGTACCATAAAAATCGTAATCCCCTCTTTTTCGAATAGTTAGCAACACGATTTTGTTTGAAATTAATCCAAATGTCAAAACAAAGAACGTTTAACCACAAAAAAGCCGCAATGAAGAAGAAGTAGCAAATGAAACCTGTAGTAAATGAAAAATAAATTCAAGATAAGTTCGGTCAGGCCAAATCTAATGTACCCTCAACCATGGATTGCGTAGACAGTTCTACAAACGACTGACACAATCGAATTACCCCCTGGGCTGTGGTAACACAAGGTATCTTAAAACATCTTAACATTGTCGTCTAAATTGTATGTTAGTCCATATGGATTCTATATTGGAGAAAATAGGCAGATTAAATATATAAGCCTAATTCAAATCTTGATCGGTTTGTAAACTATAGTGAACCAATTAGCATTTTGTCAAAATTTTATTTCTATAGAAAATTTTGTCAAAATTTTATTTCTATAGGAACTTTTGTCAAAATTTTATTTCTATAGAAAATTTTGTTTAAATTTTATTTCTATTGAAAATTTTGTCAAAATTTTATTTCTATAGAAAATTTTTTCAACATTTTATTTCTATCGAAATTTTTTCAAAATTTTATTTCTATAGAATTTTTTTCAACATTTGATTTCTATAGAAAATTTTGTTAAAATTTTATTTCTATAGAAAATTTTGCCAAAATTTTATTTTTATAGAAAATTTTGTTAAAATTTTATTTCAATATAATATTTTGTCAAAATTTTATTTCTATTGCAAATGTTGTCAAAATTTTATTTCTATAGAAAATTTTGTCAAAATTTTATTTCTATAGCAACTTTTGTCAATATTTGATTTCTATAGAAAATTTTGTCAAAATTTTATTTCTATAGCATTTTTTGTCAAAAATTTATTTCTATAGAAAATTATGTCAAAATTTTATTTAAATAGAAAATTTGTCAACAGTCATTTTCTATTGCAAATGTTGTCAAAATTTTATAGAAAATTTTGTCAAAATTTTATTTCTATTTTGTCTATATTTTATTGCTATAGAAAATTTTGCATAAATTTTATTTTTATAGAAAATTTTGTCACAATTTTTTTTCTATATAAAATTTTCTATATAAATAACATTTTATTTATATAGAAAAATTTCTCAAAATATTTTTTTCCTATGGAAAAAAGTGTCAAAATGTTTTTTATATAGAAAATTTTGTCAAAATTTTATTTCTATTGGAAATTTTGTCAAAATTTTATTTCTATAGAAAATTTTGTCAAAATTTTATTTCTATAGAAAATTTTGTCAAAATTTTATATCTATAGAAAATTTTGTCAAAATTTTATATCTATAGAAAATTTTGTCAAAATTTTATTTCTATAGCAACTTTTGTCAAAATTTTATTTCTATAGAAAATTTTGTCAAAATTTTATTTCTATAGGAACTTTTGTCAAAATTTTATTTCTATAGAAAATTTTGTTTAAATTTTATTTCTATTGAAAATTTTGTAAAAATTTTATTTCTATAGAAAATTTTGTCAAAATTTTATTTCTATAGCAACTTTTGTCAATATTTGATTTCTATAGAAAATTTTGTCAAAATTTTATTTCTATAGAATTTTTTGTCAAAAATTTATTTCTATAGAAAATTATGTCAAAATTTTATTTAAATAGAAAATTTGTCAACAGTCACATTCCTCATCAGCATCCTCTACTTGCAGCAAAACTATCAACCAATTATCAGAATAAATTCAAGCAGTTCACTAGACCCAAAAGTAAACCATACTCAAATCGATGATTTGACGGTGGCAAAGGAAAAGAGATATGTTTGTACGAATTTATTTCGGCATAAGCCGGCTATCGTGTAAGCATTTTTTCTGAAGGTTTAAGAGTGGTTTACTTTTGGGTTTAGTGGACTGCCTGAATTTATTCTGATAATTGATTGATAGTTTTGCTGCAATTAGAGGATGCTGATGAGGAATGTGGTAATTCTGAAACATGCGTCCATTCAACCATCTTGCAGTCTATAGGGCTTTGCCCAAATAAATTTGACAAACATTCTTTTCCTCTGTTGGTTAAGCTACACTTGTAGTTTAGTCAATGTATGGTTTTAAGCTGAAATCAAAAACAACAATACAATTTATGTCTATAGAAAATTTTGTCTAAATTCAGTTTTAATAGAAATGTTTGTCAACATTTTATTGCTATAGAAAATTGTTTGAAAATTTTATGTTAATAGAAAATTTTGACAAAATTTTTATTTTCTATAGATTTTTTTTCCAAATTTTATTTCTATAAAAAATTTTGTCAGAATTTATTTCTTCAGAGAAATTGTTTCAAAATTTAATTCTATAGAAAATTTTGTCAAAATTTTATTTCTATAGAAAATTTTGTCAAAATTGTATTTCTATCGAAATTTTTTCAAAATGTTATTTCTATCGAAATTTTGTTAAAATTTATTTCTATAGAAAATGTTGTCAAAATTTTATTTCAATAGCAACTTTTGTCAAAATTTTATTTCTATAGAAAATTTTGTCAAAATTTTATTTCTAAAGAAAATTTTGTCTAAATTGTATTTCTATCGAATTTTTTTTTTTAAATTTTATTTCTATCGAAATTTTAACAAAATTTATTTCTATCGAAAATTTTGTCAACATTTTATTTCTATAGAAATTTTTTGTCAAAAATTAATTTCTATAGAAAATTTTGTCAAATTTTATTGCAATAGAAAATTTTGTCAACAGTTGATTTTTATCGAAAATTTTGTCACAATTTCATTTCTATAGAAAATTTTGCCAAAATTTTATTTCTATAGAAAATTTTGTCAACATTTTATTTCCATCGAAAATTTTGTGACAAATTTTATTTCTATAGAAAATTTTGTCAAAATTTTATATCCATAGAAAATTTTGTCAAAATTTTATTTCAATAGAAAATTTTGTCAAAATTTTATTTCCATAGAAAATTTTGTCAAAATTTAATTTCTAGAGAAAATTGTGTCAAAATTTTATTTCCATAGAAAATTTTTCCAAAATTTTATTTCTATAGAAAATTTTGTCAAAATTTTATGTCCATAGAAAATTTTGTGAAAGCTTTATTTTTTCAAAATTTTATTTCTATAGAATTTGTTTCAAAAATTATATAGAATATAGAAAATTTTGTCTATATTTTATGTCTATAGAAAATTTTTCAAAATTTTATTTCTATAGAAAATTTTGTATAATTTTATTTCAATAGAAAATTTTGCCAACATTTTATTTCTATAGAAAATTTTGTGTAATTTTATTTCAATAGAAAATTTTGTCAAAAGTTTATTTCTATAGAAAATTTTGGCAAAATTTTATTTCTATAGAAACTTTTAATTAATTTCTGTAGAAAATTTTGTCAAAATTTTATTCCAATAGAAAATTTGTCAACAGTTGATTTCTATCAAAAATTTTGTCACAATTTTATTCTATAGAAAATTTTGTCAAAATTTTATTTCTATAGAAAATTTTGTCAAAATTTTATTTCAATAGAAAATTTTGTCAAAATTTTATTTCTATTGAAAATTTTGTCAAAATTTTATTTCTATAGAAAATTTTGTCAAAATTTTATTTCAATAGAAAATTTTGTCAAAATTTTATTTCTATTGAAAATTTTGTCAAAATTTTATTTCTATAGCAACTTTTGTAAAAATTTTATTTCTATAGAAAGTTTTGTCAAAATTTTATTTCTATAGCAATTTCGTCAAAATTTTATTTCTGTAGAAAATTTTGCCAAAATTTTATTTCTATAGCAACTTTTATCAACATTTGATTTCTATAGAAAATTTTGTCAAAATTTTATTTCCATAGAAACTTTTATCAAAAATTAATTTCTGTAGAAAATTTTGTCAAAATTTTATTTCTATAGAAACTTTTATCAAAAATTAATTTCTGTAGAAAATTTTGTCAAAATTTTATTCCAATAGAAAATTTGTCAACAGTTGATTTCTATCGAAAATTTTGTCAAAATTTTATTTCTATAGAAAATTTTGTCAAAATTTTATTTCAATAGAAAATTTTGTCAAAATTTTATTTCTATTGAAAATTTTGTCAAAATTTTATTTCTATAGAAAATTTTGTCAAAATTTTATTTCTATAGAAAATTTTGTCACAATTTTATTTCTATAGAAAATTTTGTCAAATTTTTATTTCTATAGAAAATGTTGTCAAAATTTTATTTTAATAGAAAATTTTGTCAACATTTGATTTCTATAGAAAATTTCGTCAAAATTTTATTTCTATACAAAATTTTGTCAACATTTTATTTCTAGAGAAAATTGTATCAAAATTTTATTTCCGTAGAAAATTTTTCCAAAATTTGATTTCTATAGAAAATTTTGTCAAAATTTTATTTCTATAGCAACTTTTGTCAAAATTTTATTTCTATAGAAAATTTTGTCAAAATTTTATTTCTATAGGAGCTTTTGTCAAAATTTTATATCTATAGCAACTTTTGTCAACATTTGATTTCTATAGAAAATTTTTTCAATATTTTATTTCTATAGGAACTTTTATTAACGTTTGATTTCTATAGAAAATTTTGTCAAAATTTTATTTCTATAGAAATTTTTTGTCAAAAATTAATTTTTATAGAAAATTTTGTCAAAATTTTATTTTAATAAAAAAATTTGTCAAAATTTTATTTTAATAGAAAATTTTGTCAACATTTGATTTCTATCGAAAATTTTGCCAAAATTTTATTTCTATTGAGAATTTTGTCAAAATTTTATTTCTATAGCAACTTTTGTCAAAATTTTATTTCTATAGCAACTTTTGTCAAAATTTTATTTCTATAGCAACTTTTGTCAAATTTTATTTCTATAGAAAATTTTGTCAACATTGCAATAGAAAATTTTGTCAACATTTGATTTCTATAGAAAATTTTGCCAAAATTTTATTTCTATTGAAAATTTTGTCAAAATTTTATTTCTATAGCAACTTTTGTCAAAATTTTATTTCTATAGCAACTTTTGTCAAACTTTTATTTCTATAGAAAATTTTTTCAACATTGCAATAGAAAATTTTGTCAACATTTTATTTCTATAGAGAATTTTGTAGAAATTTTATTTCTATAGAAAATTTTGCCAAAATTTTATTTCTATAGAAAATTTTGTTAAGATTTTATTTCTATAGCAAATTTTGTCAAAATTTTATTTCTATAGCAACTTTTGTCAAATTTCTAATTTCAAAATTTTATTTTTCAAAAATGCTCATATACGCACTCAAATGCTCGAAAAGGTGGTAAAAAATTGAATTGAAAAAAATCCACAATGACCTTTTGCAAAATAGTCGTGATGGCCACATATCCAATATTATATTTTAATATTAAATGGCAAGAGATTTGCTATCAAATATTTTTGTTTGCCATTTCATAATTTGGCATGAGTTTTATTTAAATTTTAAATTAGCAAGCTCTTCAAAAAAAACACCCTTTATATCAATCTATGATTCGCGCCGCACAGGAGCAAAAAGTAGGAAGAAATGAAAAAAACAATTTGTTCTCTAAATCATATTTATCCTCTTGAAATTAAATCCTTCCCGATAAAATACACCTTAGCCAAAGTTTGTCTTTAAGATAATTTCATGTATCACCATCCAAGATCAAGGATACATAAGAATTTATTCCATCGGCCATATCTACTTACCCAAGGTACAACACATTTTGTCACCGATTACCCCCTCGGAAAGATTGATATAGCTCAAAATCGAATAACTCATAATTAAGGAGAATAGGTAGCATATTAGGAGTTTGCCACGCATATTCTCTCGTAGTTCCTTCAGCCATAGATATACCAGAACTGTGGGTATTAAAAATAGAACAGCAACCAAGGAGGCTAGATAAGAAAGGGCAATAAGAGAGAAACACACATTTTTTTAGAAAAGTCTAGATCAATCTGTGATCTTGGAGTTTAGATCAATAGCTACCGTAACTATGAAATTCTAAAGATGTGGTGATTTCATTTTTCTTTGGACAGCTCAATGGAACGAGCACATTTTGATGGGTGCCATTGTAACGATATGGGGTTAGGCAATAGCTTACTGTGTCCTGATATGAATCGTCATTGTGAATGTACATGATGCCATTCTGAAAAGTAAAGAAAAAGAGAAAATTTAAAAATCATCTTCAAAAAATATTAGCCAGCGGTGAAAAAATGTTTGTTTTTCAGGCTTGTATAGATCGGTATCTGGAATTATGTTTTATATAACATAATAATAGCAATTTCTTAATTTTCATGTCCAATAACAATCGTATGAAAATTGTAATAAGCCTATTCTCCAAAATATCACAGTTTAGAAAAATATAGCTTTGTTATAACCGAGAATGTTCGACCCCTAACCAAAAGTAATGAACTGGGAGGAACTTCAAAAATTTTTTTTGCTGGGTAATATGAGAACAGTTTATTTTCTCAACGCGCCATCTGGTGTCGCAAATTCACAATGGCACTAAAGAAACCTATAGGTTTGGGTCACAGATAATGTACATGAAGACGTTACAGATTAGTCATTCGAAAACGAGTTCGTTTCAAATCGATTTCATATAACAATAACTATGTACTGTACACTCAGTTTAGGCTGTGATGTGTACTTTATACATACCAAGTACTGTATACATATTGTCCACACTAACCTCATGAAAATTTACGACTGGCAACATGGAAATTTTACTCGCATGTGATATTTGTATTGGGGTTATAAACTATTTTTTGTGTTTGTGCTTTGTTTTCATTTTCAAAAACACCCAAATATATCAATCACGGTTGCCACTCAAGCCAAAAATAATTTTCTCAACATTTTATTTCCATATAAAATTTTGTCAAAATTTTATTTCCATATAAAATTTTGTCAAAATTTTATTTCTATAGAAATTTTGTCAAAATTTTATTTCTATAGATGATTTTGTCAAAATTTTATTTCTATAGAAAATTTTGTCAAAATTTTAGTCCTACTGAAAATTTTGTCAAAATTTTATTTCTATAGCAACTTTTGTCAAAATTTTATTGCTATAGAAAATTTTGCCAAAATTTTATTTCTATAGCAATTTCGTCAAAATTTTATTTCTGTAGAAAATTTTGCCAAAATTTTATTTCTATAGAAAATTTTGTCAAAATTTTATTCCTATAGATAATTTTGTCAAAATTTTAATTCTATAGATGATTTTGTCAAAATTTTATTCCTATAGATAATTTTGTCAAAATTTTATATCTATAGAAAATTTTGTTAAAATTTTATATTTATGGAAAATTTTGTCAAAATTTTATTCCTATAGATAATTTTGTCGAAATTTTATTTCTATAGAAAATTTTGTCAAAATTTTATTTCTATAGCAACTTTTGTCAAAATTTTATTGCTATAGAAAATTTTGTCAAAATGTTATTCCTATAGATAATTTTGTCAAAATTTTAATTCTATAGATGATTGTGTCAAAATTTTATTCCTATAGATAATTTTGTCAAAATTTTATTTCTTTAGAAAATTTTGTTAAAATTTAATTTCTATAGACAATTTTGTCAAAATTTTAGGCCTACTGAAAATTTTGTCAAAATTTTATTTCTATAGCAACTTTTGTCAAAATTTTATTGCTATAGAAAATTTTGTCAAAATTTTATTGCTATAGAAAATTTTGTCAAAATTTTATTCTTATAGATAATTTTGTCAAAATTTTAATTCTATAGATGATTTTGTCAAAATTTTATTTCTATAGATAATTTTGTCAAAATTTTAGTTCTATAGAAAATTTTGTCAAAATTTTATTCCTATAGATAATTTTGTTAAAATTTTATTTCTATAGAAAATTTTGTCAAAATTTTAGTCCTACTGAAAATTTTGTCAAAATTTTAGTCCTACTGAAAATTTTGTCAAAATTTTATTTCTATAGAAAATTTTGTTAAAATTTTATTCCTATAGATAATTTTGTCAAAACTTGATTTCTATAGAAAATTTTGTCAAAATTTTATTCCTATAGATAATTTTGTCAAAATGTTAGGTCTATAGAAAATTTTGTCAAAATTTTATTTCTATAGAAAATTTTTTATTCCTTTAGATAATTTTGAAAATTTTTATTTCTATCGAAAATTTTGTCAAAATTTTATTTCTATACAAAATTTCGTCAAAATTTTATTTCTATACAAAATTTTGTCAAAATTTAGTTCTATAGAAAATGTTGTCAAAATTTTATTTACAAAGAAAATTTTGGCAACAATTTATTTCTATAGGCAATTTTTTCAACATTTTATTTCTATAGAAAACTTTTTTTTTTAAGTTAATTCCTCTATGAACCTACAATATCGGAAGGCCGCTATACCTAACCTATCCTGTAGTGATAACCCTTATTTTTATACCCTGCGCCACACTGTGGAACAGGGTATTATAAGTTAGTGCATATGTTTGCAACGTCCAGAAGGAGACGAGATAGACACGTGGTGTCTTTGGCAAAAATACTCATGGTGGGCTCCTGAGTCGATATAGCCATGTCCGTCTGTCCGTGAACACATTTTGTAATCAAAGTCTAGGTCGCAGTTTTAGTCCAATCGACTTAAAAATTGGCACAAGTATGTGTTTTGGCTCAGAATAGACCTCTATTGATTTTGGAAGAAATCGGTCCAGATTTAGATATAGCTCCCATATATATATTTCGCCCGATTTGGACTTATATGGCCCCAGAAGCCAGAGTTTTAGCCTAATTTGTTTAAAATTTTGCACAAGAAGAACAATTAGTACTATAGTCAAGTGTGCCAAATTTTATTGAAATCGGTTCAGATTTAGATATATCTCCCATATATATCGTTCGCCCTATTTATACTCATATGACCGCAGTGGCCAATCTTTTACTCCGATTTAATTGAAATTTTGCACACGGAGTAGAATTGGCATTGTAGCTATGCGTGCCAAATTTGGTTGAAATCGGTTCAGATTTAGATATAGCTCCCATATATAGCTTTTGCCCGATTTACACTTATATGACCACAGAGGCCAATTTTTAACACCGATTTAGTTGAAATTTTGCACAGGGAGTAGAATTAGCATTGTAGCTATGCGTGCCAAATTTGGTTGAAATCGGTTCAGATTTAGATATAGCTCCCATATATATGTTTTTCTGATTTCGACAAAAATGGTCAAAATACCAAAATTTTCCTTGTAAAATCGCCGCTGCTTAGTCGAAAAATTGTAAAAATGGCTCTAATTTTCCTAAACTTCGAATACATATATATCGAGCGATAAATCATAAATAAACTTTTGCGAAGTTTCCTTAAAATTGCTACAGATTTAGATGTTTCCCATATTTTTTACTAACATTGTGTTCCACCCTAGTGCATTAGCCGACTTAAATTTTGAGTCTATAGATTTTGTAGAAATCTATCAAATTCTGTCCAGATCGAGTGATATTCAAAAGTATGTATTTGGGACAAACCTTTATATATATCACCCAACTCATTTGACGGATGTGATATGGTATCGAAAATTTAGATTTACAATGTGGTGCAGGGTATAATATAGTCGGCCCCGCCCGACTTGAGACTTTCCTTACTTGTTATTGGATGCAATTTGCACCTACAGGAAGCTCAAAATCAATAAAATCTGGGTATATATGGGGGCCAAATTACAACCGGATGACATTTGCTCCTCCGAAAGGCAATGGAAGTTGAATATGGGTGCCGGTTTATATGGGGGCAAATGTAAAAGTGGTTCGATATAGCTCATTTGTAACACTATCCTACATACATTAATAACTACTACTGGTACCAAGTTTTAAGTCGATAGCTTGTTTCGTTCGGAAGTTCGGAATGTTATTTCTACAGACAGACTAACGGATGGACATCGGTAGATCGACTCAGAATTTCATCACAACCCGGCCTGAGACCAATGTTACAAACAGATACATGATCCAGAATTTCAAAATCTATATTTTGCAACTCACCTCCATCAAATCCCATTTATCCTCATCCATAGTCAAAGATTCTGGATTTTTGCAGGGCGTACCCACTTGATAAATGAATTTTTCAAATACTTTCACCACACTTTTATTTAAATTTTCATGCATCACTTCCATTTCAATGGGTACATTCATATCATCGGCAATGTGTTCACATTCGGATGATGTCTCATTGAAAAACTGACCCCATTCACAGCATAGTTTAATGCAATATCTGGGATGACCACAAACACAACCACGCCTATGTAATTGTGATTCCTTCGGTTTATTATAGGCCGCTAGGGTATAATTGTAAACGGCCACCTTGTCTGCAGTTATCAATGTATTCTGATAGAGATATGAACCATTTTCCATGGGCTTATATTCACTTAAATCCACAGTATCTTTGTAGGGGCATTTCTCGTTGATTATCGAAGGTTGGGAAAGGATCCGCGATATATTCCATGATATTAAAATGGATACTAAAATCCATGTGAATGAAATTTGTTTCATTTTTATTCTTTTGAAGTTCTTACATCAGCATCTCACTCTCATACTGACTGGCTATGACTATGTCGGAGCATATTGATGCTTCAATATTTTTATTTTTAATTTTTATAACCGCAACCAATTTTTGTGACCACAAAAACCAAATTCAGTGATATCGAGAAGAACCGACTTTGTGGTATTCTACCCACCAGTCATAATGACTACAGTGTAGTAGTCGGAGGCAGAGAATGAAGCCGACCCATTTTTGTTGGCGGCTAATTTTTTGCCTCGGCGGCGGCGGCTTGATTGCTAAGCCGATATAAATTTGTCTTATCGACGGCGGACAATTATCCGTAATAAAATCAATTTGATGTTATCCGAATGGTAATGAGATTAGTTGTACAACTTATCTTAAATCACATTTACACATAATTCAAATGTTCTGAGCCAAATTTTTGCAAAATTATTATAGCAACTTGATACTGACGGATTTTAGGTGGAAAGTTAAACATTTTGACAAAAATTGCAACCATTATTAATAATTTTTTCTGATTCAAATCAATATTTTTGATTAATTGGCGGCTAACTTTGAGTCGAGATGTGTCGACAAATTCGGCGACGGCTTCGACTGGTAAAAACTAGACGGCGGCGGCTAAAATCGGCGGCGCGACTCGGCAACTTCATTATCTGGTCGGAGGCTCATCATAGGCGGCGGCTTGACGGTTGAGATTAGTTGCACTACCAATCGTACAATAATGTTTACATTTTATTGTGCGTGATTATTGCCAAATTATTATAGAAACGTAGGCTTAATACAGTTTTGGTGAATGAAACCATTTTCGTGTGGTTTGGCAAACCATCTGTACCTGTGGCTTGAAAAGCAGCATTTTCATAGCTTTCGGGACTGTCAACCAAGAAATTTACGTGAAAGAGTGTTTGAATAAACGGAACACGGTTGTTCCGTACTGTTTTGGCCGGATTTGGCATCTTGCCATTACGGTAAAAAGGCCATGGAGTGGTACGCCGTCATCAACGTGCAGGTGGTTCCCAAGGACAAGAACCCTCCCAACACGCCAGAGCTCTGCCCAATAGAGAAATACTGGGCTATTGTCAAGCGGAACCTAAAGAAGAGAAAAAAACTGCTAAGGACGAGCAGCAGTTCAAGGCAAACTGGCTTTCTGCGGCGAAGAAGGTGGACAAGGTGGCTGTACAAAATCTGATGGCAGGTGTCAAGCGTGAGGCCCGGCAATTCGGATTTGGAAAAGCGAAAGCCTAACTGAATATTTTTCCTGAATTTTATACTAATTGAACTTGAAAAAGAAATTTAATTTGATTTTTTAAATAAACGATTTCACCGATTTACACGCGTTTTCCCTTGACCAAATTTTGACCGTATCACCCTTTATTTTGATTTTGGAATTCACTCTTCAGTTGTCAAAATGCCGTCCAAGCAAGAAGAGCAGCGTATCAAAATTTTGCTCGCGCATCGCGAAAATCCGAGCTACTCGCACGCAAAGCTGGTAAAATCGCTAAAAGTTGCCAAATCAACCGTTACAAATGTAATTAAAGTGTTTGGGGAACGTTTGTCGACAGCCAGGAAGTCTGGATCGGGGGGAAATCGAAACGAAGGCCGCTGAGACGACAAAGAGAGTTGCCGGTAGTTTCAAGCGAAACCCTAACCTCTCCGAGATGCCGCAAATAAGCTGGGTGTATCGTCTACAACCGTGCATCGAGCCAAAAAACGAGCCGGACTATCGACTTACAAGAAGGTAGTGACTCCAAATCGCGATGATAAACAAAATACGATGGCCAAAGCGCGATCCCGGAGGCTGTACACGACGATGCTGACGAAGTTTGACTGCGTGGTAATGGACGACGAAACCAACGTCAAAGCCGACTACAAGCAGCTTCCGGGACAGGAGTTTTATACGGCAAAAGGAAGGGGAAAGGTAGCAGATATTTTCAAGCACATAAAACTGTCAAAGTTCGCAAAGAAATATCTGGTTTGGCAAGCCATCTGTACCTGTGGCTTGAAAAGCAGCATTTTCATAGCTTCCGGGACTGTCAACCAAGAAATTTTGATGAAAGAGTGTTTGAATAAACGTCTGCTGCCTTTCCTGAAGAAACACGGTTGTTCCGTACTGTTTTGGCCGGATTTGGCATCTTGCCATTACGTTAAAAAGGCCATGGAGTGGTACGCCGCCAACAACGTGCATGTGGTTCCCAAGGACAAGAACCCTCCCAACACGCCAGAGCTCCGCCCAATTGAGAAATACTGGGCTATTGTCAAGCGGAACCTAAAGAAGACCAAAAAAAAACTGCTAAGGACGAGCAGCAGTTCAAGGCAAACTGGCTTTCTGCGGCGAAGAAGGTGGCTGTACAAAATCTGATGGCAGGTGTCAAGCGTGAGGCCCGGCAATTCGGATTTGGAAAAGCGAAAGCCTAACTGAATAATTTTCCTGAATTTTATACTAATTGAACTTGAAAAAGAAATTTAATTTGATTTTTTAAATAAACGATTTCACCGATTTACACGCGTTTTCCCTTGACCAAATTTTGACCATATCACCCTTTAATACAGTTTTGGTGAATGAAAAAATTTTCGTGTGACAGAAAATAAAATAATTGTATGACAGATTAAACCAAATATAATTTTGATTAAATGAGATTAGTCGCCAAACATAGACGGCTGTGGCTAAAATTGGCGACGAGACTGGACTTCATTTCCTTACCAAGGAAACATCCAACTGGGCTGCAGAAGCGGAGAGAAATGGATCCAGATTACTAAGCGGAATATAACCTAGGCGCTGGTATCCTTACGGTACAAGGAATGATGGGTTCTCAAATGCTTTTGGCGACCTGAATGACGAAAAGGGATGCGCGAGGTTTTTAACCGATAATTTATTCAGTGTCTTGAGAGTGATAGGGAGAGGCGTAAAATCATTCGTAATCTCGAAGTCTCCGATGTCATAAACGGCGCAGAACTATACAAGGCATTGGGTTCCGATGAATCTGGGAATATTGGGACATGAATACTTGCCCCGACTCCTTAATAGGTCCCGGTAAGGACCAAGCGAGGAAGATGCTCGATCAACGGTAAATCCTACAGACTGTTCTCACCTCTCTCGCCAAATGTCAAGACTTGAACCCAAGTCTTGACATTTGTAATGAATTTCCCAGATGCCAATCATCAACGTAAAGTTCACAGAACAACAACAGTTTCGCATGCCATTAAGGCATATATAAACAGAAAACTCAACGAACCCAACCCAACGTAACAGCTTCATATCAGCTGGTCGAATTGTCCAAGTGAGCCCAACTTCTATGGCGAAGTGATGGAACTTGCAGATGATCGTGATGAACAGTGTCGTGCAACTCTGCTGATGTTAGAAATAAGAAACTGAATGTCGAGATTAGTAAGATACAAGAGGAATACATGATTAGTGAACGTGAAGTATTGTATCCTAACGACAGGCACCCTTCCGGAACAAGGGATGATGGGTTCTCAGATGCTTTTGGCGACGTGAATGACCCCAAGAGATGCGAGAGGGGTTTTTAACCGAAAATTTGTCCACCATTCCGAGAGTGATAAGGTAAAATATTAAGACATTTGTCGTCTCCGAGCTAGCAAAACACATCAACATAATTTTAGTTGAAGTCACCGATATCATAAACGAAGCAAAACTATACAAGGTATTGGGTTCTGATGGAATTTTAATGCTGATGTCAAAACATCTGGCAATATTGGAAGTTGAGTATTTGCTCAGACTCCTCAATTTGTCCTTGGATTCATTAATTGCATCTTATGTCTGAAAAATGGGATTGTTGATCCCGGAACTGAAGTGAGGAAACTATTCGAGCAATGGTTTATCTGCAGACGGTTCTCCTATCTCTCAACGAAAGCCAAGACTTGAACGTCTCTCTTGCGTTGTAAAGAATTTCTAAACCTCAAATTCAAAAATCAACATGGATTCCGCACCCAGAGAAGGAATATGATCACCTCAAACATGTTTTAAGAGCAAAATGTTATTTTTGTTTGGTGACCATGTAACATGGTTTTCCCAACCATGTTATTTTCTCCGAAATCATGTATCTGATTTCGGCAAGCAGGTTATATTTGACGACCATACAAAAATAACATTTTGCTCTTGAAACATGTTTGAGGTGATCATATTCCTTCTCTGCGTGCGTAAGGTTCACGGAACAATACTAGCTTTGCATACTAGCTTTGCATATATAAAAAGAGGAGTCAGCTAACCCAACCCAAAATAACAGTCGAATTGTCCAGGGTTTTGTAGACGAGGCTGATAATCGCCGTCGTTCTAAGCCATATGATTCTAGAATCGGGGAACTGAATAGAAAGATGAGTAAATTAGTTGACGAGCACATGGTTTGTGCTGACGGTACAAGGGATTCCAAATCTCTTTGGCAACGTGACGGTGCCAATTCGGCGCCGCGGCAAATGGCTTTGGATTGCGATTCGGAGGTTTCATCCTGCGACTCGCCGGTTTCATCCTCTTCTACGGAGACTACGCCGATCACCGCTTCAGTAAGTTCCCATCGCACTCTCATGTTCACATTGCCCTGAAGCAGCTCCCGGATATCTTCCACTTAGCAGACGTTCGCTTCATATCTTGTGAAGCTGATCCTAGAAAAAAAGCAATTAGGAATATTGTAATTTGAGTCCTTGACAAGACTCCTCTATTTGTCCTTGGATTTACAGACCGTTTTACCGGAAGTCTAGAAAGTGGGTATGGTGATTCCGCTGCACATAACAGACAAAATCTCAAGCAAGGGTGTATCGCAACAGATCGATTCCCTTCTCTCTCCAGTAGCTAAAACTCTTTGTATGCCAGACGGGCATGCTAATCATTGCCCCACGGTTTCATTATCTGCTACGGAGACTACGCCGATCACCGCTTCAGTAAGTTCCCATCGCACTCTCATGTTCACATTGCCCTGAAGCAGCTCCCGGATATCTTCCACGTAGCAGACGTTCGCTTCATATCTTGTGAAGCTGATCCTAGAAAAAGGCATTTAGAAATACTGAAATTTGAGTCCTTGACCAGACTCCTCAATTCGTTCTTGGATTCACAAGATCGTTTTACCCGAAGTCTAGAAAGTGGGTAGGGTGATCCCGCTGCATAATCCAGACAAAAACTCAAGCAAGGGTGTATGCTAATCATTGCACCACGGTTGCTCCCGCAGCTAGGCACTTGTGCGGTCGAAAAAACCTCGCTAACTACCCATAAGGCAATTGGCCGATAAGTGGGAACTTATGGGCATCCCTGACAAGCGAATCGAAGGGGAATTGCGTACAGAACTCCCCTGGAACATCTTTATGTAGACAGCAAAATATCATCCCTATCAAAACACTGGCTTGTGATCGCAGTAACCATCCAAATTCATCCATCTTATGGTCCGCAATTTCTAGAGTTAAACAAGTATATACGGCCGTAAGTTCGGCCAGGCCGAATCTTATGTACCCTCCACCATGGATTGCGTAGGAACTTCTACTAAAGGCTGTCATCCACAATCGAATTACTTGGGTTGCGATAACACTTGCCGATGGCAAGGTATCGTAAAACTTTTTAACACTGTCTTCTAAATTGTAAGTTAGTCCATAAGGGGTGTATATTAAACAAAAAAGGGCCGATTAAATACGTATATAATTCAGTTTGACAAAATTTTCTATAGAAATAAAAACTTGACAAAATTTTCTATAGAAATAAAATGTTGACAAAATTTTCTATGGAAGTAAAATGTTGACAAAATTTTCTATAGCAATAAAATTTTGACAAAATTTTCTATAGAAATAAAATGTTGACAAAATTTTCTATAGAAATAAAATGTTGACAAAATGTTCTATAGAAATAAAATGTTGACAAAATTTTCTACAGAAATAAATTTTTTACAAAATTTTCTATAGAAATAAAATTTTGACAAAATTTTCTATGGAAATAAAATGTTGGCAAACATTGCTATAGAAATAAACTTTTTACAAAACTTTCTATAGAAATGAAATTTTGACAAAACTTTCTATAGTAATAAAATTTGACAATTTTTACATGGCTGTTAGAGGCCATATACTAACGAAATGTACCAAATTTCAACCGCATCGGATGACTTTTGCTCCTCCAAGAGGCTCCGGAGGTCAAATCTGGGGATCGGTTTATATGGGAGCTATATATAATTATGGACCGATATGGACCAATTTTTGCATGCTTGTTAGAGACCGTATACTAACATCAGGTACCCAATTTCAAACGGATCGGATGAATTTTGCCCCTCCAAGAGGCTCCGGAGGTCAAATCTGGGGATCGGTTTATATGGGAGCTATATATAATTATGGACCGATATGGACCAGTTTTTGCATGGTTGTTAGAGACCATATACTAACACCACGTACCAAATTTCAATCGGGTAGGATGAAGTTTGCTCCTCCAAGAGGCTCCGGAGGTCAAATCTGGGGATCGGTTTATATTGGAGCTATATATAATTATGGACCGATATGGACCAATTTTTGCATGCTTGTTAGAGACCGTATACTAACATCAGGTACCCAATTTCAAACGGATCGGATGAATTTTGCCCCTCCAAGAGGCTCCGGAGGTCAAATCTGGGGATCGGTTTATATGGGGGCTATATATAATTATGGACCGATATGGACCAATTTTTGCATGGTTGTTAGAGACCGTATACTTAGACCATGTACCAAATTTCAACCGGATCGGATGAATTTTGCTGCTCCGGAAGACTCCGCAAGCCAAATTTGGGGATCGGTTTATATGGGGGCTATACGTAAACGTAGGCCGATATGGCCCATTTTCAATACCATCCGACCTACATCAATAACAACTACTTGTGCCAAGTTTCAAGTCGATAGCTAGTTTCGTTCGGTAGTTAGCGTGATTTCCACAGACGGACGGACAGCCGGACAGACGAACAGACGGACGGACGGACGGACATGCTTAGATCGACTCAGAATTTCACCACGACCCAGAATATATATACTTTATGGGGTCTTAGAGCAATATTTCGATGTGTTACAAACGGAATGACAAAGTTAATATACCCCCATCCTATGGTGGAGGGTATAAAAAAGAGATCCTGTAAATCAGGCAGCATATTAGAGAGATTTTGACCAGGATTCATGATTATACTATAGCGGTGAATAGGGATCCTGTTTTAAGTGCCCTATCATGGCCCATAGCACCGGAGAAAAGATACAAGCGAGTGCTGTCGCATCAACTCCTACATATCCGGAATTGATGGCAGCGTAGCTGTTATTTATCCCTGCTTTAATCAAGGGTCATATGACATATCTCACTTTTTCGACTAAGCGATTTAAAAAACGTCGTTAGCAATCGTTTACTGGTAGTGTATAAGAAAGTTCGCCAGCGTTTTGCATTCAAGGTAAGCAAGTTTGTAACTAATTTTATTTACTTTTGAATTCATGCTCCTATAGATTTGAAATTAGACCCATTTCTGATCGGAAAATCTGTTTTATATTTAAATAAAAAAAAAAAAAAAAAACAATAATACATTTATTCTCTTTTTTTATAAAACCATTAAAAAATATAAAAATTTCCATGGGGGGTTACTTTCTACCGCTTTATGATTTCGATATAAGACAGCTGAAATTATCGCAAATACAAAATTAATTAATGCACCAGTTATATATTACGTATTGAGTATAAAACAACCTTTTATTCATTGATCTCCACATGTGACGTCTCAAAACGAGGACCAAAAATATCCAGACACCTTGAAGGGAAATACAGAAATCGGTTACGATGAATACATACTCCAAATAATTAATATTCTGTAGTAAAAATGATGCTATATCGAATATCCATAGGAGACCCACAATAAAGAATGCTGGAGGTATGACATTATAACTGAAATGGTAATAGAAAATTTGTTATTAAAATTCTGTACATAGACGAAAACTTGGTTGTAGATTTCCAAATATATTTATATATAGAGAATCGCATCCTTGTCACCAGAAAAATTACCAAAGCTCAATTTTATCCGCAGCCAAGTCCACAAAGTAATTTTTCGAACTAGGGAAAAAATTCCCAGTTTGGGGAGAAAAATCCTCTAATCTGACATCACCCCATAAGGTGTGAATATTCTTAGTAGCGGGGAAATTCTGATTCGATCTAACATAGCGATGACCGTCCGACCGTCGCTTAAAACTTGCCTAAAAAATAATAATCCAACCACGGAAAAAATACCTGGGGAAAGAAATCCTCTAATCTGACTACACTGCTCAGATCCATATGTGAACATATATTTAGCGGTGGTGAAATTCTTTGTCGATCTAGCGATGTCCGTCCAGCCGTCGTTTGAAACACGCTGAGTTGCCCACGGAACAAAGTCCCAGAACCCATAAGGTTTACCTAATATTGGTAAACCTTATGGGGTCTCACTTCCTCAAAAACTAACATCTCCAACCCGAAAAAATTCCTCTAATCTCATAACACTGTTTAGACCCATATTTGAATATATTCTTAGCAGTGTTTGTTGTTGTTGTAACCGTTTTTAATGTAGTTTCATCCATTTTGTTCTATGCTTGTGTAGTTCAACTAGTAGCCAGATCAATGAACTCTGCGGCAAGGAAGGGATGGTATCCAGAGTGATCTGGTGATGAGACGGGTAGGCTTAGCTGGGCAAGCGAAAAGGTGACGAGTGTCATGTGGCCCTTGATTACAGATGGGACACACGTCAGCTACGCTGCTATCAATCACTGATATGTAGAAATTGAGGCGGCTGCACTTGCCTGATCTTATTTGGGTCAAAACTACCCTGGTTTGCCGTGGGAGGTCTCTCTCCTCCGGTGCTATGGGCGGCGGTCGGAATCTGAGAACAGGATTAACCTAACAGGTCCGAATCCTGTTCAGACCTGTCTGGTATGCTGCCTGATCTAGAAGCTCTCTTTTATAACGCTCGATCTCGGGCTCTAGAAGGTGAAGATCAACCCTTATATTCCTGGGTGGAGGTTGTCTATCCACAAGATGGTGGTTTGGATGACAACTACAATAGCAACCCAAGAGGTACTGCTTTGACAACATGTAATTGTGTCGATGCACTGGGATGATCTTGGTCTCCGTATAAAGGTGATCCAGGGGTGTACTGCGGAGACCTCCTGTTGCAGTTCTAAGGGCAGCGTTCTGACAGGTCTGTATCCCACGGCGGCGGGTTATTTGTACCGGATTGACCCGATGGATCCCACCCATTGGCCAGCAGCTGCCACATCAGTGTATGTGTTGTTTCGTCCGTATTTTTGTGTTAGAGAAGATGCATCCCGGGGAGCCTTCTCCGTTTGCTGTTGGTCCGAGCCAGGATAGAGGAAACCCCGGACCCTGGTACTGTTCAGTCTGCCGAAACCTGATCCACCACCGTTCGGTTTCGGTGAGGTGTAACCGGTGCTTGGAGTGGGTGCACTTCCGGAACTGCGCCGGCCTAACATCGCTGCGGGAGTATAGTCATACTGACTACGTGGCAGGATGCCGTGCCAACGATAGCAGCAGTATGTCGTCAGACTATGCGACCCCCCCGACATCTCTCGTACAACAAAATTCTTAGCAGTTTGTTCGATGCTTGTGTAGTTCAAGTAGTAGCCAGATCAAGGAACTCTGCGACAAGGATGGGATGGTGTCCAGAGTGATCTGGTGGTGAGACGGGTAGGCTTAGCTGGGCAAGCGAAAAGGTGACGAGTGTCATGTGGCCCTTGATTACAGATGGGACACACGTCAGCTACGCTGCTATCAATCACTGATATGTAGGAATTGAGGCGGCTGCACTTGCCTGATCTTAGTTGTGCCAAAACTACACTGCCGTGGGAAGTCTCTCTCATCCGGTGCTATGGGCGGCATTCGGAATCCGAGAACAGGATTAACCTTGTAGCTTCTCACCGCTTCAGCTACAGCATCCTCATGAATCCTGTTCAGGCTCTCTTTTATAACGCTCGATCTCGGGCCCTAGAAGGTGAAGATCAACCCTTATATTCCTGGGTGGAGGTTGTCTATCCACAAGATGGTGATTTGGATGATAACTACGATAGCAACCCAAGAGGTACTGCTTTGACAACATGTAATTGTGTCGACGCACTGGGATGATTTTGGTCTCCGCCTAAAGGTGACCCAGGGGTGTACTGCGGAGACATCCTGTTGCAGTTCTAAGGGAAGCGTTCAGACAGGTCTGTATCCCACGGCGGCGGGTTCTTTGTACCGGATTGACCCGATGGATCCCACCCATTGGCCAGCGGCTGCCACGTGTTGTTTCGTCCGTATTTTTGTGTTAGAGAAGATGCATCCCGGGGAGCCTTCTCCGTTTGCTGTTGGTCCGAGCCAGGATAGAGGAAACCCCGGACCCTGGTACTGTTCAGTCTGCCGAAACCTGATCCACCACCGTTCGGTTTCGGTGAGGTGTAACCGGTGCTTGGAGTGGGTGCACTTCCGGAACTGATCCGGCCTAACATCGCTGCGGGAGTATTCTGATTCGATCTAACATAGCGATGACCGTCCGACCGTCGCTTAAAACTTGCCTAAAAAATAATAATCCAACCACGGGAAAAAATTCCTGGGGAAAGAAATCCTCTAATCTGACTACACTGCTCAGAACCATATGTGAACATATTTTTAGCGGTGGTGAAATTCTTTGTCGATCTAGCGATGTCCGTCCAGCCGTAGTTTGAAACACGCTGAGTTGCCCACGGAACAAAGTCCCAGAACCCATAAGGTTTACCTAATATTGGTAAACCTTATGGGGTCTCACTTCCTCAAAAACTAACATCTCCAACCCGAAAAAATTCCTAACATCGCTGCGGGAGTATAGTCATACTGACTACGTGGCAGGATGCCGTGCCAACGATAGCAGCAGTATGTCGTCAGACTATGCGACCCCCCCGACATCTCTCGTACAACAAAATTCTTAGCAGTTTGTTCGATGCTTGTGTAGTTCAAGTAGTAGCCAGATCAAGGAACTCTGCGACAAGGATGGGATGGTGTCCAGAGTGATCTGGTGGTGAGACGGGTAGGCTTCGCTGGGCAAGCGAAAAGGTGACGAGTGTCATGTGGCCCTTGATTACAGATGGGACACACGTCAGCTACGCTGCTATCAATCACTGATATGTAAGAATTGAGGCGGCTGCACTTGCCTGATCTTAGTTGTGCCAAAACTACACTGCCGTGGGAAGTCTCTCTCATCCGGTGCTATGGGCGGCGTTCGGAATCCGAGAACAAGATTAACCTTGTAGCTTCTCATCGCTTCAGCTGCAGCATCCTCATGAATCCTTTTCAGACCTGTCTGGTATGCTGCCTGATCTAGAGGCTCTCTTTTATAGCGCTGGATCTCGGGCACTAGAAGGTGAAGATCAACCCTTATATTCCTGGGTGGAAGATGTCTATCTACAAGATGGTGATTTGGATGATAACTAAGACAGCAACCCAAGAGGTACTGCTTTGACAACATGTAATTGTGTCGATGCGCTGGGATGATCTTGATCTCCGTATAAAGGTGATCCAGGGGTGTACTGCGGAGACATCCTGTTGAAGTTCTAAGGGCAGCGTTCTGACAGGTCTGTATCCCACGGCGGCGAGTTCTTTGTACCGGATTGACCCGATGGATCCCACCCATTGACCAGTGGCTGCCACATCAGTGTATGTGTTGTTTCGTCCGTATTTTTGTGTTGGAGAAGATGCATCCCGGGGAGCCTTCTCCGTTTGCTGTTCGTCCGAGCCGGGATAGAGGAAACCCCGGACCCTGGTACTATTCAGTCTGCCGAAACCTGATCCACCACCGTTCGGTTTCGGTGAGGTGTAACCGGTGCTTGGAGTGGGTGCGGGAGCCATCGTGGTGCAATGGTTAGCATGCCCGCCTTGCATACACAAGATCGTGGGTTCGATTCCTGCTTCGACCGAACACCAAAAAGTTTTTCTGCGGTGGATTATCCCACGTCAGTAATGCTGGTGACATTTCTGAGGGTTTCAAAGCTTCGCTAAGTGGTTTCACTACATGGAATCGGGCAGCACTCACTGATAAGAGAGAAGTTCACCAATGTGGTAACACAATGGACTGAATAGTCTAAGTGATCCTGATACATCGGGCTGCCACCTAACCTAACCTAACCTGACCTTGGAGTGGGTGCACTTACGGAACTATTCCGGCTAAACATCGCTGCGGGAGTATAGTCATACTGACTACGTGGCAAGATGCTGTGCCAACGACTGCAGTAGTGGGTCGTCAGACTATGCGATCCCCGCTCGACATCTCCCGTACAACAATATTCTTAGCGGTGGTGTATTTCTGTGTCGATCGAGCGATGTCCGTCCGGCCGTTGGTTGAAATCATGCTAACATCTCCACAAAAACTAATATCCCCAACTGTGGAAAATATTCTCAGTTTGGGGGAAAATCCTCTAATCTGACAGCACTGCTCAAACCCCATAAGGTGTTCATATTCTTGGTAATGGCGAAATTCTAAGTCGATCGAGCGATGTCTGTCCGTCAGTTGGTTGAATTCACGCTAGCTTCCAAATGAAACAAGCTATTGACCTAGATCGGATGGTATTGCAAATGGTCTATATCCAAACTCCTTAAGGCCCTTATCGAAACCGATAAGGCGTTTATGTAAGCCGCTCGTATAACAGCTGGAAGATTGACAATGTTATTCTCACCATATGTTCCATGAACAAAAAGAGAATGCTCCACAACAGATATTGAATGACACATAACAAGTAACGCCAATGTGACAGCTGGTGTCGTTAAACCGTCCAACACATAGAAGTTACTACCTTAGATTAGGTTTGGCAAACAGGATGTCTGATATGTATAGCACTCAACTTTAGGTTACTATCACTTCTAAATGGATCGAATGACAGCAGTTTGTTCTCTAGTATAAAGTTATTCCTGTTGTGAACAAATCGTTTGGCATCTGGCAGTGTTGCATTCGAAAGGTGGAAGAAAAGCGGTAACAAAATGAAGGCCAATTTTGATCGAAATCTACGCCGGAGTGGTAGAAAACTGGCTCGGCTGGAAAAAGCCAAGAAGTTTCTCGCTAGTCCATTAGCGGTTAAGGAATTTCATTTTCACCGGTGAAAAGCTATTCCAAATTGAGCAACGTAATCGGATTACTTGCCAACAACGTCAGCTGAAAATGTAAACCTTCGATTGGCCACCAGAATTCAAGCACCGCCAATGGTAATGGCGTGGGCCGAAATAACAGCCGATTGTCGCTCCCCGCTAGTATTCATTGACCGTGGGGTCAAAATAAATGCCGTATATTATGGGGGCTAATGTTCACAAGATAGTATTGAAGCCCTGGATAGACAAACATTTCGGTCGTTGACCGTAGACATAATAATAGGACTCAGAATCATCGCACTCAGCTCACGGCAATCAATAATCGCCTAAAAACGAGGATCCTCGCTTTATTTTGACCACATAATGACCTTCAACTACTACGGATCTCAATCCGTTCGATTTTGGTGTCAATCATCTCATGACGTCTCATGCAGCGAGTGATGGCTTTGGAGGCCCTTTTGAAATCCATAATTCTTGTCAAGGGTAGACAATTGCAAACTGATTCTAATTTTTTTTGTTATTTCCGAAATTTTGTTTCTTGTGAACAATACTTGTTTCCTTTTAACAAGTATATACGGCCGTAAGTTCGGCCAGGCCGAATCTTATGTACCCTCCACCATGAATTGCGTAGAAACTTCTACGAAAGAGTGTCATCCACAATCGAATTACATGGGTTGTAGTATCTTAAAACTTCTTAACATCGTTTTCCAAATTGTGAGTTAGTCCATACGTGGTATATATTAGACAAAAACGTTTTGAATAGGTAAGTCTACAAATAATTACGAATCGATGTGGACTCTTGCACGGTACGTAGAGAGCCAGAATTGAAATATGGGGGTCGCTTATATGGAGGCTATATACAATTAAGAAATTGATATGGACCAATTTTTGTGTGATTGGGGATCGATTTATCTGAGGGCTGTATATAACTATAGACCGATATGGACCTAGTTAGACATGGTTGTTAACGACCATATACTAGGACATTGTACCAAATTTCAACTCACTCGGATGAAATTTGCTTCTCCAAGAGGTTCCAAAACCAAATCTCGGGATCAGTTTATATGGGGCTATGTACACGCTCACAAAAAATCGCTTCTGTAACATATACTCCCAAACATATTTTGCTTCAAGCATATATATTTTTGGGTATTGCCCAAACATTTATATGTTTGATCTCTACCAATATATAATATGTTTGAAAGCATATTGGTCTACACAATATATGTTTGGGTAGTCTAAGTTCCAAACATTTTGTATTTTTGCATCCAAATTCAATAATGTTGTCTTCCAAAAAACAATATGTTATTATGTGACCATATAATATGTTTGGAAGCATTTTGCACCCAAAAATATTATATGCTTAAAAAAAATTCTCCCAAACAATATTGTGCTCAAAATTTTATTTATTTATTTATATATTTACAATCATAATGAATTATGAAAATAAACAGGTAATATAGGTGCTAACAACATAGGTTTTCGACCTGAATGCTCAAAATTTTGTTTCTGCCCAATTGTATATTCCCCGACATCTTTCTCACTTCCACGAGATTTTTTAGTTCTTAGCACCTTTTTCTGTAATACAAACATTGTAGAAGAAGTTATTCAATTTTATGATTTTTTTATTTTAATTTTACCTTTTGCCGGACGGGGATTCGAACAGCGGACCACACAGTTTGTAAGGATCAAAGAAGTAGCTGATCAATTGCCCAAGGAAAAATAAAATGTTAATTTTGTAATAACAAGCAACAACCACCAACTTAATTCAATATCGCTCCCTGTTAAATAGCGCTCCAAGCTACTAAACACATATATGTTTATAGGCTATTTCTAAATTAATATATGTTTGCATTCAAGCATATTATATTTACAAACATTTTATGTCCCAAACATAATATGTTCTAACATATTAACATATATGTCCCAAACATGTTATGCTAGTTTATGAACATTATATGCTTGCACTCAAAAATATTGTGTTTAAAAATTTGTGTTCCAAACATATAATGTTTATAGCCAAACATATGAAAAACAGTCTTTTTCAACCGTGTATGATTATGGACTGATATGGACCACTTTTGGCATGGTTGTTAAATATCATATACTATCACCACGTACCAAATTTCAACCAGATTGGAGGAATTTGGCTTCTCCAAAAGGCACCGGAGGTCAAATCTGGGGATCGGTTTATATAGGGGCTATACAAAATAATGGACTGATATGAACCAATTCCCGTATGGTTGTTGGATACCATATACTAACATCACGTACCATCAACCGAATCGGATGAATTTTTCTCTTCCTAGGGCTCCAGAGGTCAAATCTGGGGATCGGTTTATATGGGGCCTATATACAATTATGGACCGATTGGTGATCAGTTTATATGGGGCCTATATATAATTAAGGACCGATGGGGACCAATTTTTGCGTGGTCATTAGAGACCATATACTATTTTTATTTATTTATTCATTATTAAGTTACAATTGAAATTGATAACTTAAATGGCTTAATGGCTATGACAACTAAGGTCTTAAGCTCACAAGGTGTATTTATTACATTTATACTTTGTAATTATGGATAATTCTTTGTTTTATAGATAATGATACAATGATGTGTCTTTCAAAAATTTTAAGATTTTAGTTATGTTGTTAAATTTAGGAATTGAAATTAATTCGAGTGGATTGCAATTGTGAAAAATTGTGTTTCTAATGGTATCAAATTTAGGGCAATAACATAAAAGATGTTCCAATAGCAATGAATACGGTATATCACACTCGCATATCTGGATCTCTTCGAGCTTTATCAAGTGGCCATGAGTCAATCTGGTGTGTCCTAGTCTAATCCTGATCAATTTCATACAATCTGTTCTTGCTATTATCTGTGATGGTTCCTTAAACAAGTTAAGTATAGAATTTCTATTAACATTTATACGTCCGTCTGTTGAAATCACGCTAACTTCCGAACGAAACAAGCTATCGACTTGAAACTTGGCACAAGTAGTTGTTATCGATGTAGGTCGGATGGTATTGAAAATGGGCCATATCGGTCCACTTTTACGTATAGCCCCCATATAAAGGGACCCTCAGATTTGGCTTGTGGAGCCTCTAAAAGAGCATATTTCATCCGATCCGGCTGAAATTTGGTATATGGTGTTGGTATATGGTCTCTAACAACCATGCAAAAATTGGTCCACATCGGTCCATAATTATATATAGCCCCCATATAAACCGATCCCCAGATTTGGCTTGCGGAGCCTAAAAGAGAAGCAAATTTCATCCGATCCGGCTGAAATTTGGTACATGGTGTTGGTATATGGTCTCTAACAACCATGCAAAAATTGGTTCCCATCGGTCCATAATTATATATAGCCCCCATATAAACCGATCCCCAGATTTGGCTAGTGGAGCCTCTAAGAGAAGCATATTTCATCCGATCCGGCTGAAATTTGGTACACGGTGTTGGTATATGGTCTCTAACAATCATGCAAAAATTGGTCCACATCGGTTCATAATTATATATAGCCCCTATATAAACCGATCCCCAGATTTGGCTTGCGGAGCCTCAAAGAGAAGCAAATTTTATCCTATCCGCCTGAAATTTGGTACATGATATTGGTATATGGTCTCTAACAACCGTGCAAAAATTGGTCCACATCGGTTCATAATTATATATAGCCCCCATATAAACCGATCCCCAGATTTGGCTTGCGAAGTCTCCAAGAGAAGCAAATTTCATCCAATCCGGTTGTAATTTGGAACATGGTCCATATCGGTCCATCATTAAATATAGCCCCCATATAAAACATTCTCCAGATTTGACCTCCGGAGCCTCTTGGAGGAGCAAAATTCATCCGATCCGGTTCAAAGTAGGAACGTGGTGTTAGTATATGGTCGCTAACAACCATACCAAAATTGGTCCAATCACACAAAACTTGGTCCATATCGGTCCATAATCATGGTTGCCACTAGAGCCAAAAATAATCTACCAAAATTTTATTTCTATAGAAAATGTTGTCAAAATTGTATTTCTATAGACAATTTTGTTCAAATTTTATTCGGTTCATAATCATAGTTGCCACTCGAGCCAAAAATAATCGACCACGATTTTATTTCTATAGAAAATTTTGTCAAAAGTTTATTTCTATAGAAAATTTTGTTAAAATTTTATTTCTGTAGAAATTTTTGTCAAAATTTTCTTTCTATAGAAAATTTTGTCAAAATTTTTATTTCTATAGAAAATTTTGTGAAAATTTTATTTCCATAGAAAATTTTTTAATATTTTCTTTCTGTAGAAAATTTTGTCAAAATTTTATGTATACTTTGTCAAACTGAATTATATACGTATTGGATCGATCTTTTTTGATTTAATATATACCACGTATGGACATACAATTCAGAAGATGGTGTTACGAGATTGTAAGATACCTTGCCATCGGCAAGCGTTACCGCAACTTAAGTAATTCGATTGTGGATGGCCGTGTTTAGAAGAAGTTTCTACGCAATCCATGATGGAGGGTACATAAGCTTCGGCCTGGCCGAACTTACGGCCGTATATACTTGTTCAAGTTCAATTAGTATAAAATTCAGGAAAAATATTCAGTTAGGCTTTCGCTTTTCCAAATCCGAATTGCCGGGCCTCACGCTTGACACCTGCCATCAGATTTTGTACAGCCACCTTGTCCACCTTCTTCGCCGCAGAAAGCCAGTTTGCCTTGAACTGCTGCTCGTCCTTAGCAGTTTTTTGGTCTTCTTTAGGTTCCGCTTGACAATAGCCCAGTATTTCTCAATTGGGTGGAGCTCTGGCGTGTTGGGAGGGTTCTTGTCCTTGGGAACCACCTGCACGTTGTTGGCGGCGTACCACTCCATGGCCTTTTTACCGTAATGGCAAGATGCCAAATCCGGCCAAAACAGTACGGAACAACCGTGTTTCTTCAGGAAAGGCAGCAGACGTTTATTCAAACACTCTTTCATCAAAATTTCTTGGTTGACAGTCCCGGAAGCTATGAAAATGCTGCTTTTCAAGCCACAGGTACAGATGGCTTGCCAAACCAGATATTTCTTTGCGAACTTTGACAGTTTTATGTGCTTGAAAATATCTGCTACCTTTCCCCTTCCTTTTGCCGTATAAAACTCCTGTCCCGGAAGCTGCTTGTAGTCGGCTTTGACGTAGGTTTCGTCGTCCATTACCACGCAGTCAAACTTCGTCAGCATCGCCGTGTACAGCCTCCGGGATCGCGCTTTGACCGTCGTATTTTGTTTATCATCGCGATTTGGAGTCACTACCTTCTTGTAAGTCGATAGTCCGGCTCGTTTTTTGGCTCGATGCACGGTTGTAGACGATACACCCAGCTTATTTGCGGCATCTCGGAGAGGGAGGTTAGGGTTTCGCTTGAAACTACCGACAACCCTCTTTGTCGTCTAAGCGGCTTCCGGTTTTCGATTTCCCCCCGATCCAGACTTCCTGGCTGTCGACAAACGTTCCCCAAACACTTTAATTACATTTGTAACGGTTGATTTGGCAACTTTTAGCGATTTTGCAAGCTTTGCGTGCGAGTACTTTGGATTTTCGCGATGCGCGAGCAAAAGTTTGATACGCTGCTCTTCTTGCTTGGACGGCATTTTGACAACTGAAGAGTGAATTCCAAAATCAAAATAGGAGCAACATTCTACACACACACACACCTTCAAAATGAGGGGTGTTCAGGTTTTTTAAATGCAAAATTGAAAGAAATACGTCAAGTTTATATTGACCAAATTTTGACCGTATCACCCTTTACACATCAACCGTCGTTAATTTCTACAGACCATGTCTGGATTCATTATATTTAGAAGACTGTGAAGTGTTGCAATCCACAGTCTTCTATAATGACTCCTATTTCCTAATTGATTTCCAATTACGACTTACGGTTTTACCATTAATGAGCGAAACTCACCTGATTTCTTTCGATTTTCGGTTACGAAAACAAAATATTATTAAAGTGAAAATATTGAATATCATTATTATTGAAATCGGACCATAGTAGTAAATTCCGGCAGACCATTTGGAAGCTGTAAAAATACAAAATACATTACACAAGGGCTCTATAATTTTCGATAAATGGCGCAACTTACTATCTATAAAACAAAAATCATCACCAATCCCTGGTTTATAGAGTTGGGGAATTTTTTCGGAGTTTTGAGCCCATTGACTTAAAGCAGTGAATAGTGTGGTAATACCCCAAGCATAGATGAAATACCTCAAGAGAGACATTTGGTTTCTGCGCGACAAGTCATTCAAATTTGTCCATATATCGAAATGTAATACACTCAGCCATAATAAGCTTGCCATTAAAAAATAGTATGCTGAAAAACCTGCAAGGAAGTGATAATTATGAGTGTGTAAACATAACCATAGCGATAGACGAAATATTTTATATATGTACTATGGTTATGTTTACAGACTCTACATTAAGTCTGTTCGCCAGAAATCATCCAAAAAGTCAGTAAATGGGAACGAGAAGAAAGAGATTAAATTGGACAAACAAAGAAGTTGAAACGTTTTGCCCAAGTAAACATTTTTCTTTACATCGAAACTTCGGATTTACTATTGTTCAATATCGGGGAGGTTTAGCTGGTGCTTGGATTGGGTACTCTTCCGGAACTTTTTCGGCTTAACATCGCTGCGAAAGTATAGTCATAATGAGTAAATATCAGAATCTTAAGCCAACGCCATTGAAAAATCGTCCCTACTAGCAGGAAAAAATGTTGGGTTCTTAATTATCTGTGCCGTAGCCACTCGTACGTGAAATTTAGAGACAATAAGTCAAGACAATGTACAGTGAAGCAGGGAGTTCGCCAAGATGGGGTGATATCTCCGGCGCTATTCAACCTTTGCAGTTCCTCTATCCCAGCCTCTTCTGAGAGAATTGAAATTGTATCATATGCAGATGATTGTACAATCATGTCATTCGGGCTCCTTGTTAATGGCGTCTGCGATCGACTATATCTACCTGATTCATTTCAGCCGCAGTCTTCCCTAATGTCCTGGTATCAGGGATGGAAAATACAATTTTTAATAAATTCAAAAAATGTATTTTTGAGAGAAAACGTACTTTTCATGAGCTCTTAAAAAAAAATTGCTAAAATTTTCATCAGAAATAAAAGTTTGAAAAAATATTTTATAGAAATTAAAATTTGACAAAATTTTCTATAGAAATAAAATTTTGAGAAAAATCCTATAGAAAAGAATTTTGACAAAATTTTCTATAGAAATACAATTTTGATAAAATGTTCTATAGAAATAAACTTCTTAGAAAAATTTTTATAGAAATAAAATTTTGACAAAATTTTCTATAGAAATAAAATTTTGATAAAATTTTCAACAGAAATAAAATTTTGACTAAATATTCTATAGAAATAAAATTTGGACAACATTTTCTATAGAAATAAAATTTTGACAACATTTTCTATATAAATAAAATTTTGAACAAATATTCTATAGAAATAAAATTTGGACAAAATTTTCGATATATATAAAATTTTGACAAAATATTTTATAGAAATAAAATTTTGACAAAATTTTCTATAGAATTAACTTTTGGCAAAATTATTTATAGAAATAAAAATTTGACAAAATTTTCTATAGAAATACAATTTTGACAAAATTTTCTATAGAAATAAAATTTTGACAAAATTTTCTATAGAAATAACTTTTTGACAACATTTTCTATAGAAATAAAATTTTGACAAAATTTTCTATAGAAATAAAATTTTGACAAAATTTCCTCTAGGAATAAAATTTTGACAAAATTTTCTATAGATATAAAATTTTGATAAAATTTTGACAAAATTTTTTATAGAAATAAAATTGTGGGAGAATTTTCTATAGAAATACAATTTTTAAAAAATTTTCTATAGAAATAAAATTTTGACAACATTTTCTATAGAAATAAAATTTTGACAAAATTTCAACAGAATTAAAAGTTTGACTAAATATTCTATAGAAATAACATTTTTAAAAAAATTTTCTGTAGAAATAAAATTTTGACAAAATTTTCTATAGAAATAAAACTTTGACCAAATTTTTAACAGATATAAAAGTTTGACAAAATTTTCTATAGAAAAAAAATTTTGACAAAAATTTCTATAGAAATAACTTTTTGACAAGATTTTCTATAGAAATAAAATTTTGACAAAATTTTCTATAAAAATAAAACTTTGACAAAATTTTCTATAGAAAAAAAAAATTTTGACAGAATTTTCTATAGAAATGCAATTTTGCAAAATATTCTATAGAGATAAAGATTTGACAAAATTTTTTATAGAAATAAAATTTTTAAAAAATTTTCTATAAAAATAAAATTTTGATAAAACTTTTTATAGAAATAAAATTTTGAAAAAATTTCTATAGAAATAAAATTTTGACAAAATTTTTTATAGACACAAAATTTTGACAAAATTTTCTATAGAAATAAAATTTCGACAAAATTTTTAACAGAAATTAAAGTTTGACAAATTTTTCTATAGAAATAAAATTTGGACAAGATTTTCTATAGAAATAAAATTTTCACAAAATTTCTGTAGAAATAAAATTTTGACAAAATTTTTTATAGAAATAAAATTTTAACAACATTTTCTATAGAAATAAAATTTTTAAAAAATTTTCTATAAAAATACAATTTTTAAAATATTTTCTATAGAAATAAAATTTTGACAACATTTTCTATAGAAATAAAATTTTGACAAAATTTCAACAGAATTAAAAGTTTGACTAAATATTCTATAGAAATAAAATTTTTAAAAATTTTCTATAGAAATAAAATTTTGACAAAATTTCCTATAGAAATAAAACTTTGACAACATTTTTAACAGATATAAAAGTTTGACAAAATTTTCTATAGAAATAAAATTTTGACAAAATTTTCTATAGAAATAACTTTTTGACAAAATTTTCTATATAAATAAAACTTTGATAAAATTTTCTATAAAAATAAGAGTTTGACAACATTTTCTATAGAAATAAAATTTGGACAACATTTTCTATAAAAATAAAATTTTGACAGAATTTTCTATAGAAATACAATTTTGCAAAATATTCTATAGAAATAAAGATTTGACAAAATTTAACTTTTGCAAAATTTTTTATAGAAATAAAAGTTTTAAAAAATTTTCTGTAAAAATAAAGTTTTTAAAAAAATCTTCTATAGAAATAAAATGTTGATAAAACTTTTTATAGAAATAAAATTTTGACAAAATTTTCTATAGAATTAAAAGTTTGACAAAATATTCTATAGAAATAACATTTTTAAAAATTTTCTATAGAAATAAAATTTTGAAAAAAATTTCTATAGAAATAAAATTTTGACAACATTTTTTATAGACACAAAATTTTGACTAAATTTTCTATAGAAATAAAATTTCGACAAAATTTTTAACAGAAATAAAAGTTTGAAAAATTTTTCTATAGAAATAAAATTTTGACAAGATTTTCTATAGAAATAAAATTTTGACAAAATTTTGTATAGAAACAAAAGTTTGACAAAATTTTCTATAGAAATAAAATTTTCACAAAATGTTCTGTAGAAATAAAATTTTCTATAGAAATAAAATTTTGACAAAATTTTCTATAGGAATAAAATTTTGACATTTTCTATAAATATAAAGTTTTGATAAAATTTTCTATAGAAATAAAATTTTGTCATAATTTTCTATAGAAATAAAATTTTGATAAAATTTTTATAGAAATAAAATTTTGACAAAATTTTCTGTAGAAATAAAATGTTGACAAAATTTTTTATAGAAATAAAATTTTGACAACATTTGCTATAGAAATAAAATTTTGACAAAATTTTCTATAGAAATAAAATTTTGTAAAGAAATAAAATTTTGTAGAAGAATAAAATTAAGAAAATTCTCTATAGAAATAAAATTTTGATAAAAGTTTCATCAGAAATAAAAGTTTGACAAAATATTCTATAGAAATAAAAATTTGACAAAATATTCTACAAAAAATAGAATTTTGACAGCATTTTTTATAGAAATAAAATTTTGACAACATTTTCTATAGAAATAAAATTTTGACAAAATTTTCTATAGAATTAAAATTTTGACTTAAGGACGTAGATATTTTGACGGAAGAAACTAACTACAAGAGGAGATTTACACTGAAGACGTTACATATTATAAATGTACCTACAGAAAGACGGATGAATTTTAAGACTGATACAGACACACATATTTATATAAATATGGTACAAAAATAGAGAAAATCAAATTAGCTTTTAGTTGTAAATTTACTCGTTTGCGAATAAGTTCATTGTTCTTTACTTCTAAAAGTAATTATCAATATTTTGGATTTTGATATATATTTTTGTTTATTAATGTGTAAAATGTTTTCTGTCATTTGTTTAAAGAAATTTCCCTGAAGACGAACATCGGAGATGTTTCGAAATATTGGATAATTTTAAATAAAAATGCAATTAAAAAAAAAAAAAAAAACAACAACAACATCTGTTTTTATTCATATGACCTCATGCCGAACTAAACAAATATAAGAAATAAAATTTTGACAAAATTTTCATTATAAATAAAATTTTGATAAAATGTTCAACAGAAATAAAATGTTGACAAAATTTTCTATAGGAATAAAATTTTCTATAGATATAAAATGTTGATAAAATTTTCTATAGAAATAACACTTTGACAAAATTTTCTATAGAAATAAAATTTTGATACAATTTTTCATATAAGTAAAATTTTGACAACATTTTCTATAAAAATAAAATTTTGACAAAATTTTCTATAGAAATTAAATTTCGACAAAATTTTCTATAGGAATTAAATTTCGACAAAATTTTCTATAGGAATTAAATTTCGACAAAATTTTTAACAGAAATAAAAGCTTGACAAATTTTTCTATAGAAATAAAATTTTGACAAGATTTTCTATAGAAATAAAATTTTGACAAAATTCTCTATAGAAATAAATTTTTTTCTATAGAAATAAAATTTTGATAAAATTTTTCATAGAAATAAAATTTTGACATTTTCTATAGAAATAAAATTTGGACAACATTTTCTATAAAAATAAAATTTTTACAAAATTTTCTATAGAAATTAAATTTCGACAACATTTTTGACAGAAATAAAAGCTTGACAAATTTTTCTATAGAAATAAAATTTTGACAAGATTTTCTATAGAAATAAAATTTTGACAAAATTCTCTATAGAAATAAAATTTTTTCTATAGAAATAACATTTTGATAAAATTTAGAAATACAATTTTGCAAAATATTCTATAGAAATAAAGATTTGACAAAATTTAACTTTTGACAAAATTTTTTATAGATATAAAATTTTGACTACATTTTCTATAGAAATAAAATTTTTAAAAAATTTTCTATAAAAATGAAATTTTTAAAAAATGTTCTATATATATAAAATTCAATCTATGTTTGTTTATTTGTTTGTTTGTTTGTATGTTCCGAGTTGGCACCGAAACGGCTGAACCGATTTACTTGAAACTTTCAGAGATCGTAGGGAGCGTTCATGTGGTGAAAATAGGGTACCTCATTTTTTGATACCAGGTCGCGGAGGGGGCCCTCCCCTTTGTCGGACTTTTTGAAAATTTGACCAAAGTTGACCGATTTGCTTGAAATTTTCATTGAAGGTTGGGTTTGGTATCTAGACAAAGATCCGCTACTTTATATTTCGATATTTGGTGGCGGAGGGGGACCTCCCCTGTGTTCGACTTTTTTTAAAGTACAGTGAAAAACTAAAATTCTCTAAATTATCTGAGATTTACAGAGAACATGCGGTGAGGTTATGGAATTAATATGGGGTACCTGATGGTTTCATATGTGGACGGGGAGGGGGACCTCCCCCTTGCCCTACTTTTTTAAACTTGCAACAAAACTATGCGATTTGTTTGAAATTTTCATTGAATGTTGGGGTTGGCATCTAGACAAAAATCTGCTACATTATTTTTCGATATTTGGTCGGGGAGGGGGACCACCCCTTTGCCCGACTTTTTTTTAAAGTACAGTGAAAACAAAACTAAACTCCCCCGACTGAAATTTTACGGAAAAATGAGTGAGGTTATGATATTTATATCAGGTTCTTAATTTTTTAATATTTGGTCGGGGAAAAATAAAAGGGCATAGGGAGACATCCGCTTCTCTTAAGTATGTTACATACAGAGAAACCATTAATTAATAGTTGATACCTGATTTTGTGATATTTGGACAGCTTATAATTTGCCTTTAGGCTTATAATTTGCTTGACATTTTCTGGGACTTTTACAAAAGATACGCTACATCACTTTTCGATACATGATTTTTAAATTAGTATATGATTTTTCGATATCTGGTTGAGGAAGGGGAAAATTGAAATAAACTTTGTCGATTTACTTCGATAGAATTTATAGGGACCATTGAGTAGTTGTGAAATTAATATAGGGTACGTGATAGTCCGATATCAGATGGGAGTGGAGCGAAGGTGGTTTCCCTTTTGTCCGTTTTTTTTTTTCTTAAATTGAAAGTAGAGGGTTGTCCGTGAATGGGAACTCGGTACATAATTTTATTATTTTTGCACAAGCTTCTGCCAGACTTCTTTTTAGTAAAGAACTTAAATTTACATGAAATTGGGAGCCAACATAGAGGATGCATCATTTTCCAACATTTTAGCAAATGTTAATGTGGTAACATTTTTTACTACTTTTGCTTTTTCCGATTTATTGGATGGGAAACAGTAATTCTTTGTATGTTATTATAATATAGTGCTTAATATTCAGATATGTTGAGGAGAAGGATACCTTTCCTTGACAAACCACTTAAAATTCACAAGAAATATAGAAGATTGTCCAACTACTTGAATACAGAACATAATTAAAAAAATTTGGAGGAAAGGGTACACCCTCTCCCCGACATTTTTTAAGACGAACCGTTTTACCGATTTTACGAAAAAGCAAGTAGTCCGATTTGTTTGAAAGAATTCAAATCTTTTCGAATTGGTTGACTAAGTTCAGGCAAAATGTTCCTACAAATACGCTTCGGAAGGCGCAGCGAAGCGGGCCGGGTTACGCTAGTTTGCTATAAAAATAAAATTTTGACGGAATTTTCTATAGAAATAAAATTTTGCAAACTATTTTATAGAAATAAAGATTTGCAAAATTTTTTATAGAAATAAAATTTTAACAACATTTTCTAAAGAAATAAAATTTTTAAAAAATTTTCTATAAAAATACAATTTTTAAAAAATTTTCTATAGAAATAAAATTTTGACAACATTTTCTATAGAAATACAATTTTGACGAGATTTCAACAGAATTAAAAGTTTGACTAAATATTCTATAGCAATAACATTTTTAAAAAATTTTCTATAGAAATAAAATTTTGACAAAATGTTCTATAGAAATAAAATTTTGACAAAATTTTTAACAGATATAAAAGTTTGACAAAATTTTCTATAGAAATAAAATTTTGAAAAAATTGTCTATAGAAATAACTTTTTGACAAAATTTTCTATAGAAATAAAATTTTGACAAAATTTTCTATAAAAATAAGAGTTTGACAATATTTTCTATAGAAATAAAATTTGAACAAAATTTTCTATAAAAATAAAATTTTGACAGAATTTTCTATAGAAATACAATTTTGCAAAATATTCTATAGAAATACAGATTTGACAAAATTTAACTTTTGACAAAATTTTTTATAGAAATAAAATTTTTAAAAAATTTTCTATAAAAATGAAATTTTTAAAAAAATCTTCTATAGAAATAAAATTTTGACAACATTTTCTGTAGAAATAAAATTTTGACAAAATTTCAACAGAATTAAAAGTTTGACAAAATATTCTATAGAAATAACATTTTTAAAAAAATTTTCTATAGAAATAAAATTTTGACAAAATTTTCTATAGAAATAAAATTTTGACAAGATTTTCTATAGATATAAAATTAGGACAAAATTTTCTTTAAAATTAAAATTTTGAGAAAATTTTCGATAGAAATAAAATTTTGACAACATTTTCTATAAAAATAAAATTCTGACAACATTTTCTATAGAAATAAAATTTTGACAAAATTTTCTTTAGAAATAAAATTTTGACAAAATTTTTAACAGATATAAAATTTTGACAGAATTTTCTACAGAAATACAATTTTGCAAAATATTCTATAGAAATAAAGATTTGACAAAATTTAACTTTTGACAAAATTTTTTATAGAAATAAAACTTTTAAAAAATTTTCTATAAAAATAAAATTTTTAAAAAATCTTCTATAGAAATAAAATTTTTACAACATTTTCTATAGAAATAAAATTTTGACAAAATTTCAACAGAAATTAAAGTTTGACAAAATATTCTATAGAAATAAAATTTTTAAAAAAATTTTCTATAGAAATAAAATTTTGACAACATTTTCTATAGAAATAAAATTTTGACAACATTTTTTATAGAAACAAAAGTTTGACAAAATTTCCTATAGAAATACAATTTTGACAAAATTTTCTTTAGAAATAAAATTTTGACAAAATTTTCTAAAGAAATAAAATTTTGAGAAAATTTTCTATAGAAATAAAATTTTGTCAAAATTCTCTAACATATAGAAATAAAATTTCGACAAAATTTTTTGCAAAAATAAAATTGTGACAAAATTTTCTATAGAAATAAAATTTTGACAAAATTTTCTATAGAAATAAAATTGTGAGAAAATTTTCTATAGAAATAAAATTTTGACAAAATATTCTATAGAAATAAAATTTTTATAAAATATTCTATAGAAATAAAATTGTTGTTTTTGATTTCAGCTTAAAAGCATTCATTGGCTAAACTACAAGTGTAGACTAACCAACAGAGGAAAAGAAAAAAACCAACAATTACAAAACAAAAAGAAATAAAATTTTGAAAAAATATTCTATAGAAATAAAATTGTGAGAAAATTTTCTATAGAAATAAAATTTTGTAAAGGATGGTATTGCAAATGGACCATATCGGTCCACTTTTACGTATAGCCCCCATATAAACGGACCCCCAAATTTGGCTTGCGATTGCTCTAAGAGAAGCAAATTTCATCCGATCCGGCTGAAATTTGGTACATGGTGTTAGTATATGGTCTCTAACAACCATGCAAAAATTGGTCCATATTGGTCCGTAATTATATATAGCCCCCATATAACCGATCCCCAGATTTGACCTCCGGAGCCTCTAAGAAGACCAAAATTCATCTGATTCAGTTGAAATTTGGTACGTGACGTTAATATATGGTCTCAAACACCCATTCAAAAATTGGTCGATATCGGTCCATAATTATATATAGGCCCCATATAAACCGATCCCCAGATTTGACCTCCGGAGCAACTTGGAAGAGCAAAATTCTTCCCATTCGGTTGAAATTTGTTACGTGATGTTAGTATAGGGTATCCAACAACCGTGCAGGAATTGGTTCGTATCAGTCCATAATAATATATAGCTCCCATATAAACCGATCCCCAGATTTGACCTCCGGTGCCTTTTGGAGAAGCAAAATTCATCCGATCTGGTTGAAATTTGGTACGTGGTGGTAGCATATGATATTTAACAACCATGTGAGTTGAAATTTGTGGATGACAGTCTTTCGTAGAAGTTTCTACGCAATGCATGGTGGAGGGTACATAAGATTGGGCCTGGAAAACTTACGGTCGTATATATTTGTTATTCATATGACCTCAAGCCGAACTAAACAAATATAAGAAATAAAATTTTGACAAAATTTTCATCATAATAAAATTTTGATAAATTTTTCAACAGAAATAAAATTTTGACAAAATTTTCTATAGGAATAAAATTTTGACAAAATTTTCTTTAGATGTAAATTTTTGATTAAATTTTCTATAGAAATAAAATTTTGATACAATTTTCTATAGATATACAATTGTGATAAAATTTTCTATAGAAATAAAATTTTGACAAAATTTTCTATAGAAATAAAATTTTGACAAAATTTTTTATAGAAATAAAATTTTGGCAAATTTTTCTATAGAAATAAAATTTTGACAACATTTTCTATAGAAATAAAATTTTGACAAAATTTTCGATAAATATAAAATTTTGACAAAATATTCTATAGAAATACAATTTTGACAAAATATTCTATAGAATTAACTTTTGGCAAAATTGCTTATAGAAATAAAAATTTGACAAAATTTTCTATACAAATAAAATTTTGACAAAATATTCTATAGAAATAAAATTTTTTAAAAAAAAAAATTCTATTGATATAAAATTTTGACAAAATCTTCTATAAAAATAAAATGTTGAAAAAATTTTCTATAGAAATAAAATTTTCACCATGGGGGTACTACGGTACTGACCAGCGTGAAAAAGTATTGAAAAAGTACTATAGTACTGAATTTTCCATCCCTGCCTGGTATGCATCGCTTGGCCAAGTTTGCATATGGTAAATATTGACTTGGCGGACTTTTCGGCCATATTGTTTGCTAATAGTTCACACTTACCATATACTCACCTAAAACTTTACACGTGTTTGCGGAAAATATATAGCCCGATGCATTGATAAAACTTAATATGGAGTAAGCAAATATAAGACACAATAAGTAGAATATCAAAATTTTGCCGCGTATATTCTCCCTTAAGTCTCGTACGAACAGATAAACCAATAGAGTTGCCATCAGGAATATCACCGATATGATCATTGCTAAAGGATAGAAGAGAATGAGGAAATTAATAATTGCATTGCCAAACGATATTTGATTTATACGTGGAAGGTCCAATAATTACTTTTTGGGAGGCTATGAATTTATCCGATCACCCACGTTTCTACTCACCATAATTGTTTATCATCAAACTGGGCGATTCTTGATATTCTTGAGCACAACTAAACGCCACAAGAACATTGTTATTTGCGCCATCATAACGATAGGGTGACAAACAATAGTTCACAGTATCGGCAACTTCTTCGGTATTAGGGAAATATATTGTTCCATTCTGAAATTGTTGGGAAAATAGAAATTTTTAATTAGTATTTTTGTTAGGTTAGGTCAGATATAGTGGCAGCCGAATTTTCATGTTAATTCTCCCTCCATCTTTTACTTGTATTGTCACTCTCTTGTAATATTCTTCCAATTGCTCTCAAACTTTTTCTCCTACCATAAATTGCATTTATAACAAGTATATACGGCCGTAAGTTCGGCCAGGCCGAATCTTATGTACCCTCCACCATGGATTGCGTAGAAACTTCTACGAAAGACTGTCATCCACAATCGAAATACTTGGGTTGTGGTATCTTAAAACTTCTTAACATCGTTTTCTAAATTGCGAGTTAGTCCATACGTGGTATATATTACACAAAAAAGTTATGTATAGTTAAGTCTACAAATAATTACGAATCGATATGGACTTTTTACACGGTCCGTAGAGAGCCAGAATTGAAATATGGGGGGTCGCTTATATGGGGGCTATATACAATTATGAACTTGATATGGACCAATTTTTGTGTGATTGGCGATCGATTTATCTGCTGGCCATATATAACTATAGACCGATATGGACCTAGTTAGGCATGGTTGTTAACGACCATATACAAGCACATTGCACCAAATTTCAACTCACTCGGATGAAATTTGATCCTCCAAGAGGCTCCAAAACCAAATCTCGGGATCAGTTTATATGGGGCTATGTATGATTATGGACTGATATGGACCACTTTTGGCATGGTTGTTAAATATCATATACCATATTTCAAGCAAATCGGATGAATTTTGCTTCTCCAAAAGGCACCGGAGGTCAAATCTGGGGATCGGTTTATATGGGAGCTATATATAATTATGGACTGATAGGAACCAATTCCTGCATGGTTGTTGGATACCATATACTAACATCACGTACCAAATTTCAACCGAATGGGAAGAAATTTGCTCTTCCAAGGGGCTCTGGAGTAGAGGTGTGCACGTGAGTAATAGTTTACTCACGCTCACGCACACTCACGACTGAAAAATCATACTCACGCACGCTCACGCACGATATTTTTTGGTAGGACTCACGCTCACGCACACTCACGAAAAGAAAATTTTTACTCATGCACACTCACGTACGAAAAGTCGTGGATCACGAAAAATATCGTGACTCACGAATAATTTTATGATTAATTTACCTTACCGAAGTGTCTGAAAATATGAGCATTATTAAAATCGAGAGTGTTATTAAACTCTTAACATCACAGGTGTCACTAAAATTGTAATTGAATTTAACTCTTAAGCGTTTTATGTTGTTGAGCAGGAATATTTTCGTGAGTGTAATTCGTTACTCACGCACACTCACGAAGATATTATTTTCGTGACTCACGCTCACGCACGACATTTTGGTTTGTTAATCACGCTCACGCACACTCACGCTGTTGTCATGAGCGACAATTTCGTGTCACGTGCACACCTCTACTCTGGAGGTCAAATCTGGGGATCGGTTTATATGGGGGCTATATATAATTATGGACCGATGTGGACCAATTTTTGCATGGGAGTTTGAGGCCATATACCAACATCATGTACCAAATTTCAGGCGATTCGGATGAAATTTGCTTCTCTTTGAGGCTCCGCAAGCCAAATCGGGGGATCGGTTTATATGGGGGCTATATATAATTACGGACCGATGTGGACCAATTTTTGCATGGTTATTAGAGACCATATACTTACACCATATACCAAATTTTAGCCAGATCGGATGAAATTTGCTTCTCTTAGAGGCCTCGAAAGCCAAATTTGGGGGATCGGTTTATATGGGGGCTATATATAATTATGAACCGATGTGGACCAATTTTTGCATGGTTGTTAGAGACCATATACTAATACCATGTACCAAATTTCAGCAAGATCGGATGAACTTTGCTTCTCTTAGGTGATCGGCAAGCCAAATTTGGGGGTCCGTTTATATGGGGGCTATACGTAAAGGTGGACCGATATGGCCCATTGGCAATACCATCTGACCTACATCAATAACAACTACTTGTGCCAAGTTTCAAGTCGATAGCTTGTTTCGTTCGGAAGTTAGTGTGATTTCAACGGACGGACGGACGGACATGCTTAGATCCACTCAGAATTTCACCACGACCCAGACTTAATATACTTTATGGGGTCTTAGAGCAATATTTCGATGTGTTACAAACGGAATGACAAAATTAATATACCCCCCATCCTATGGTGGTGGGTATAAAAAAATAAATAGATTCAAATTTTACTTCCAAATACTCATACTCTTCATAATTATACCCTTCACCACTACTGTGGTACAGGGTATAATAAGTTTGTGCATTTGTATGTAACGCCAAGAAGGAAAAGTCTGAGACCCATCTGAGACCCATCTACCGATCGTCTTAGAATTGAATTCTGAGTCGATTTAGGGATGTCCGTCTGTCTGTTGGTGTATTTTTGTGTGCAAAGTACAGCTCGCAGTTTTAGTCCGATTGTCCTAAAATTTGGTATATGGTCCTGTTTCGGCTCAAAGACGATCCCTATTGATTTTGGAAAAAAATCGGTTCAGATTTAGATATAGCTGCCATATATATTTTTCACCGATCTGGTCAAAATTGGCGTGTATATCAACCGATGTTCCTCAAATTCCGTACATCCGAATATTTTATGAGTCTCAAAAAACTTGCAAAATATCAGTCAAATCGGTTCAGATTTAGATATAGCTCCCATATATAGCTTTCGCCCGATTTACACTCATTTGCCCATAGAGGCCAATTTTTTGCTCCGATTTAGTTGAAATCTTGCACAGGGAGTAGAATTAGCATTATAGCTATGCATGTCAAATTTGGTTGAAATCGGTTCAGATTTGGATATAGCTCCCATATATAGCTTTCGCCCGATTTACAGTCAAATGACCACAGAGGCCAATTTTTTGCTCCGATTTAGTTGAAATTTTGCACAGGGAGTAGAATTAGCATTGTAGCTATTCGTGCCAACTTTGGTTGAAATTGGTTCAGATTTAGATATATCTCCCATATATAGCTTTCGCCCGATTTACACTCATATGACCACAGAGGCCAATTTTTAACTCCGATTTAGTTGAAATTTTGCACAGGGAGTAGATTTAGCATTGTAGCTATGCGTGCCAAAATTTGGTTAAAATCGGTTCAGATTGAGATATATCTTCCTTATATAGTTTTCGCCCGATTTACACTCATATGACCACAGAGGCCAATTTTGAACTCCGATTTAGTTGAAATTTTGCACAGGAAGTAGAATTAGCATTGTAGCTATGCGTGCCAAATTTGGTTGAAATCGGTTCAGATTTAGATACAGCTCCCATATATATGTTTTTCTGATTTCGACAAAAATGGTCAAAATACCAACATTTTCCTTGTAAAATCGCCACTGCTTAGTCGAAAAGTTGTAAAAATGACTCTAATTTTCCTAAACTTCTAATACATATATATCGAGCGATAAATCATAAATAAACTTTTGCGAAGTTTCCTTGAAATTGCTTCAGATTTAAATGTTTCCCATATTTTTTTACTAAAATTGTGTTCCACCCTAGTGCATTAGCCAACTTAAATTTTGCGTCTATAGATTTTGTAGAAGTCTATCAAATTCTGTCCACATCGAGTGATATTTAAATGTATGTATTTGCGACAAACCTTTATATATAGCCCACAACACTTTTGACGGATGTGATATGGTATCGCAAATTTAGATCTACAAAGTGGTGCAGGGTATAATATAGTCGGTCCCGCCCGACTTTAGACTTTCCTTACTTGTTTTTATATGTATCGGATATATTGTTCGTATAAGTAATGAACACCATTTAGGTCCGAGTCCTTATCAAGAGATTTCACAATATTAGAAAACTTATAATTTAATTTTTGGGCCCCCAAATAAATTCCTGTGTTCGTTTCTAGTCCAAATGCTCCATTTGCACACTATTGTATGCCGTGGAATAAAGAAGAGCAAAGTTTTATTTTTGTTTTAAATTTTGACGATACGCTGTGCTTCTTTTTTTTAATAATGCTGAAATAAAATTATTATAAACCTGAGTTATTACACTGAACCGATTCCGAGAAAATCTCCACAAAAATCACCAAATTTCCTCATAAAAAATTCCCCCATAAAAATCCTACAAATCAAAAATTTCGTCCCCATCCCCAATACTGTCAACAACACTGGATCCTATTATATGCTTTGCCTCAACTCAAGAGAGTGGATATTGTCCCAATTGCTCTCAAACTGTGTTCTTCGTGCATTCTTAGCAAAAAAATAAACAAAGCAACAACTTACTCTCAAACTCCCAAGATATAACAACAACTACAACGGAATCATGCATTTAGTTTAAAGACTAATAATTATGGAGAACACAGCTTGAGAGCGATTGGGACAATATTATGATAAAGAGAGTGAGTTGAGTTGAATGCATATAATAGGATCCAGTGTAATCATCCCAATAAGCCATCAAATAAAAACAAGTATATACGGCCGTAAGTTCGGCCAGGCCGAAGCTTATGTACCCTCCATCATGGATTGCGTAGAAACTTCTTCTAAACACTACCATCCACGATCGAATTACTTAAGTTGCGGTAACGCTTGCCGATGGCAAGGTATCTTAAAACCTCCTAACACCATCTTCTGAAATGTATGTAAGTCCATACGTGGTATATATTAAATCAAAAAAGATCGATCTAATACGTATATAATTCAGTTTGACAAATTAGACATAAAATTTTGACAAAATTTCCTACAGAAATAAAATTTTAACAAAATGTTCTATAGAAATAAAATTTTCACAAAATTTTCTATAGAAATAAACTTTTGGTAGATTATTTTTGGCTCGAGTGGCAACCATGATTATGAACCGAATAAAATTTGAATAAAATTTTCTATAGAAATACAATTTTGACAATGATGAAAATTTTATTATGAACCGAATAAAATTTTAACAAAATTTTCTCTAGAAATAAAATTTTGACAAAATTTTCTATAGAAATAAAATTTTGACAAAATTTTCTATAGAAATAAAATTTTGGTAGACTATTTTTGGCTCTAGTGGCAACCATGATTATGAACCGATATGGACCAATTTTTGTGTGATTGGACCAATTTTGGTATGGTTGTTAGCGACCATATACTAACACCACGTTCCTAATTTGAATCGGATCGGATGAATTTTGCTCCTCCAAGAGGCTCCGGAGGTCAAATCTGGACAACGTTTTATATGGGGGCTATATATAATTATGGACCGACATGGACCAATTCTGGCACGCTTGTTAAAGATCATATACTAACACCATGTTCCAAATTACAACCGGATTGGATGAAATTTGCTTCCCTTGGAGACTTCGCAAGCCAAATCTGGGGATCGGTTTATATGGGGGCTATATATAATTATCAACCGATGTGGACCAATTTGTGCATGGTTGTTAGAGACCATATACCAATATCATGTACCAAATTTCAGGTGGATCGGATGAAATTTGCTCCTCTTTGAGGCTCCGGAACCCAAACCTGGGGATCGGTTTATATGGGCGCTATATATAATTATGGACCGATGTGGAGCAATTTTTGCACGGTTGTTAGAGACCATATACCAACACCATGTGCCAAATCGCAGCCGGATCGGATGCAACTTGCTTCTCGTTGAGGCTTCGCAAGCCAAATCTGGAGATCGGTTTATATGGGGTCTATATATAATTATGGACCGATGTGCACCAATTTTTGCATGGTTGTTAGAGACCATATATCAACATCATGTACCGAATTTCAGGCGGATCGGATGAAATTTGCCTCTCTTTGAGGCTCCGCAAGCCAAATCTGGGGATCGGTTTATATGGGGACTATATATAATTATGGACCGATGTGCACCAATTTTTGCATGATTGTTAGAGACCATATACCAACACCATGTACCAAATTTCAGCCGGATCGGATGAAATATGCTTCTCTTAGAGGCTCCACAAGCCAAATCTGGGGATCGGTTTATATGGGGGCTATATATAATTAAGGACCGATATGGACCAATTTTTGCATGGTTGTTAGAGACCATATACCAACATCATGTACCAAATTTCAGCTGGATCGGATGAAATATGCTTCTCTTAGAGGCTCCACAAGCCAAATCTGGGGATCGGTTTATATGGGGGCTATATATAATTATGAACCGATGTGGACCAATTTTTGCATGGTTATTAGAGACCATATACCAATATCATGTACCAAATTTCAGGTGGATCGGATGAAATTTGCTCCTCTTTGAGGCTCCGGAACCCAAACCTGGGGATCGGTTTATATGGGGACTACATATAATTATGGACCGATGTGGACCAATTTTTGCCTGATTGTTAGAGACCATATACCAACACCATGTACCAAATTTCAGCCGGATCGGATGAAATATGCTTCTCTTAGAGGCTCCACAAGCCAAATCTGGGGATCGGTTTATATGGGGGCTATATATAATTAAGGACCGATATGGACCAATTTTTGCACGGTTGTTAGAGACCATATACCAACACCATGTACCAAATCTCAGCCGGATCGGATGCAATTTGCTTCTCTTTGAGGCTTCGCAAGCCAAATCTGGGGATCGGTTTATATGGGGGCTATATATAATTATGAACCGATGTGGACCAATTTTTGCATGATTGTTAGAGACCATATACCAACACCATGTACCAAATTTCAGCCGGATCGGATGAAATATGCTTCTCTTAGAGGCTCCACAAGCCAAATCTGGAGATCGGTTTATATGGGGTCTATATATAATTATGGACCGATGTGGACCAATTTTTGCATGGTTGTTAGAGACCATATACCAACATCATGTACCGAATTTCAGGCGGATCGGATGAAATTTGCTTCTCTTTGAGGATCCGCAAGCCAAATCTGAGGGTCCCTTTATATGGGGGCTATACGTAAAAGTGGACCGATATGGCCCATTTTCAATACCGTCCGACCTACATCGATAACAACTACTTGTGCCAAGTTTCAAGTCGATAGCTTGTTTCGTTCGGAAGTTAGCGTGATTTCAACAGACGGACGGACGGACGGACGGACGGACATGCTTAGATCGACTCAGAATTTCACCACGACCCAGAATATATATACTTTATGGGGTCTTAGAGCAATATTTCGATGTGTTACAAACGGAATGACAAAGTTAATATACCCCCATCCTATGATGGAGGGTATAAAAATGAAATTTCCCATATAATACGGTTTTCGTCGAAATCATTTATTTGTTGAAATAAGTCGACAATGTCATACAAATTTTATATTAGAACTTTGGTGCATATAACTTTAAATTTCGATTTACATATTTATTTGATATAAACCCAAAAAAAGCATATTACCCATTATTTTATACATGTATTTAACTTACCTCTAGCAATATCCAATTATCCGTTTCAAATGTCAGACTCTCTAAATATTTACACGGTTTCCCATATTGAGGTATAAAATAATCGAATATATTCACTGTTTTCATTGAACCATTTGCCATGGTTATATTCATATTCACTGGCATATTTAAATCCTCGGGTATCATCTCACAATCGAAGGTGACCTCATTGAAGTATTTTCCATATTCACAACAGAGTTTCACACAATACCTTACATTACTACAAACACAACCCCGAAGGTGTATATCAGCTTCTTGCTGGCAATTATCAAATTCCAGAGTAAAATTATATTTAGCCACTTTGGATGGCGGAATTAAAACATTATCATAGACATAAGAACCATTATCAAACGGTTTGAGATCTGTGAGATCTACGGTATCTTTAAAGGGACATTTTTCAAAATTTTCTTTTGCTTTTACATTAGACAGTATTATAGCGATTATGAATAAAATATAATAAATTTTTGGATTTTTCATTTTGTTTTTTTTTTTCACAAGAAATAAATCGATATATTATTTGCTTGATTCCTTTGCAAACACATTTTCTATACTAATTGTATAGAACAGCAAAAATCCCCCAGAAAGCGATTTAAATTTATTGAGTTTTGTTTATATATGGAAACCGCAAACGAAAAAAAAAAAATGAAAAAGTCAAATGAAACCGATTGTGAGGTGCCCCTATGCCACTCCTACAGAGACAGTCGTATTATTTTATTAAATGAATTTAATTTAGTTGAAATTGATTAAATTATTTCTTTTTTTACGATCGCCTGTTATCAATGCTTGCCGATTTTTTACGAATGATAATAATATTCATTATTTTTAAAAATATTGCTACATACTCTAATTCAATTTAAATTAAATTAATATGAAATAAAAAAAAATTTATAAAAATGAAAATAAGCCATTTGGAATTATTGAAAATAAAATAAAATTTGAATAGACAAATTGAAATTATTTATTTAAATTAAAATAATTTTATAAAAATAAAATTGAATATGAATAAAAACAAATTTAGTTAATTTTGATTAAATTATTTTTTCTACGATCGTCTGTTATCAATGCATATTCATTTTTTTAGCGAATGGTAATAATATGTTTTGTTTTTATGAATGTAATTAAAATAAAATAATAAAAAAAAATTAAAAAAATCAAATTAAGCTATTTTGAATTATTGGAATTAAAATTAAATTTAAATAAACAAATTTTAATTATTTATTTAAATTAAAATAATTTTACACAAATAAAATTAAATGTGAATAAAAACAAATAAACTAAATTGAAATAAATTAAATTAAATTAAATGTTAATTTAATTTTATTTCTCATTACTTTATTTTTTAAAACGAATTTTGTTTGGTTTTTATTAAATTATTTTAATTTCATTTCAATTTGCTTTAACATGTATTTTATTTATTAAATTAATTTTATTTCCTGTACTTTTATTCAAATAATTTATTTATTTTAATTTAAATTGACTTTATTTTTTTAAAACTGATTTTGTTTGGTTTTTATTAAATTATTTTAATTTCATTTCAATTTGCTATAACTTGTATTTTATTTATTAAATTAATTTTATTTCCTGTACTTTTATTCAAATAATTTATTTATTTTAATTTAAATTGACTTTATTTTTTTAAAACTGATTTTGTTTGGTTTTTATTAAATTATTTTAATTTCATTTCAATTTGCTTTAACATGTATTTGATTTATTAAATTAATTTTATTTCCTGTACTTTTATTCAAATAATTTATTTTTTTTTAATTTAAATTGCAGGAAATTTGTATTTAGATGTCATTTCAAATTAATTTAATTTGTTGTATTTTTTTTTTTCAAATTTAGTTTTATTTTCAGTATTCTTTTATTCAAATGAATTAATTTAATTTTTATAAAATTATTTAAATGCAATTTATGTATTAATTTATTAAATTCAAATTAGTTCAGTTTAATTTAACTTATTGTTTTGAATTAAAATTTAATTTGGTTTTATTCAAAATGATTTAATTAATTTATTAAATTCAAATTAGTTTAATATAATTTATTGTTTGAATAAAAATGTAATTTTGTTTTAATTAATTAAATCAAAATTATTTAATTAGATTTTTGTTCAATTCGTTTAATTTAATTAATTTAAATGAAATTTGTAATTAAAATTAATTAAGTTTATTAAATTTTTTATTCAAATGACTGAATTTTTATTAAATTATTTTTATTTAATTTAAATGCAATTTTTAATTAATTTATTTTAAATGAAATTTGTTATTATACCAATTTTTTTAATTTAAATGAAATTTCTAATTAAACTTAAACTAATTCAGTTCAATTTAATGCATTGTTTTTTATTCAAATGAATTAAATTAAATTAAATGTTAATTTATTTTATTTCTCATTACTTTATTTTTTTAAAACTGATTTTGTTTGGTTTTTATTAAATTATTTTAATTTCATTTCAATTTGCTATAACTAGTATTTTATTTATTAAATTAATTTTATTTCCTGTACTTTTATTCAAATAATTTATTTATTTTAATTTAAATTGACTTTATTTTTTTTTTAAACTGATTTTGTTTGGTTTTTATTAAATTATTTTAATTTCATTTCAATTTGCTATAACTTGTATTTTATTTATTGAATTAATTTTATTTCCTGTACTTTTATTCAAATAATTTATTTATCTTAATTTAAATTGCAGGAAATTTGTATTTAGATGCCATTTCAAATTAATTTAATTTGTTGTATTTTTTTTTCAAAATTTAGTTTTATTTTCTGTATTCTTTTATTCAAATGAATTAATATAATTTTTATAAAATTATTTAAATGAAATTTATGTAATAATTTATTAAATTCAAATTAGTTCAGTTTAATTTAACTTATGGTTTTGAATTAAAATTTAATTTGGTTTTATTCAAAATGATTTAATTAATTTATTAAATTCAAATTAGTTTAATTTAATGTATTGCTTTGAATAAAAATGTAATTTTGTTTTAATTAATTAAATCAAAATGATTTAATTAGATTTTTGTTAAATTAAAATAATTTAATTAATTTAAATGAAATTTGTAATTAAAATTAATTAAGTTTATTAAATTTTTTATTCAAATGACTGAATTTAATTTTTATTTAATTTAAATGCAATTTGTAATTTATTTCATTTATTTGTTTTAATTTAAATGAAATTTCTAATTAAACTTACACTAATTCAGTTCAATTTAATGCATTGTTTTTTATTCAAATGAAATTTTATTATTGTTTTCCTTGATTTTCTTCGACCTTTTTTATGTTATAATAATAAATTAATGATTTTTTCAAGACCTCGAGCTTGAAAAAATCATTAATTTATTATTATGAAATTTTATTTTTAATAATTCTATTTTTTTCGAAATAATTTTTTTTTATTCAAAATGATTTAATTCAATTAATTTAATTAAATTATTTTAATTTAGTTTAAATGAAATATGTAATTAAATTTATATTAGTACAGTTTATTTAATTTAATGTCTTGTATAAAGATTTCATTTAATCGAATTTCATCGAAATAATTTAATCAGATTTTTATTAAAATATTTTTATTTAATTTAAATGAAATTTGTAATTAAATTTATTGTATTTTATTCAATTTTTTTTCGTTTCATTCAAAATGATTTAATTTTATTTTTTTTTTAATTATTTTAATTTAGTTTGCATGAAATATGTAATTAAATTGAAATTAGTATAGTAGTATTTAAAACTTTGTTTTTTATTAAGACTTCATTTTATTGAAAATGATTTAATTGGATTTTTTATTAAATTATTTTATTTTAATTTAAATGAAATCTATAATTATATTTAAGGTAATTCAATTTAGTTTATTGTATTTTATCAAATTTAATTTTATTTTAAATAATTATATTTTTAGTTCAAAAAAGTTTTATTTTTTTTTTGTATTTTTATTAAATAATTTAATTAGATTTTCATTGCATTATTTTAATTAAATTTAAATGCAATTTATAATTAAATTTAAATTGAGTTTGTTATGTTTTATACAAATTTAATTTTATTTCGCTTAAATTTATCTTATGCAAAATATAAATATAGTTTGATTTTTATTAAATTTATTTTAATATAGTTAAATAAAATTGTAATTAAATTTAATGTAGTTCAATTTGTTTTAATTTATTGGTTTTTAGTCAATTTTAATTTTATAATTCTATTTTTTTTTCAAAATGATTAGGTTAAATGTTTGTTAAATTATTTGAATTTAATATTAATAAAATTTGTAGTTAAATTTAATTTAGTTAGATATAATTTTTCTTATTGTGTTATTTTAAAATTTAATTTTATTTTATTCGAAATGACGAAGTTTGATGTTAAATGAAATTTGTAATTAAATTTAATTTAGTTCCATGTAATTTTTTAATGACTTAATTTGATTTATATTATTATTATTATTATTATTATTATTATTATTATTATTATTATTATTATTATTATTATTATTATTATTATTATTATTATTATTATTATTGTTATTATTATTATTATTATTATTATTATTATTACATATTAAATTAATTTAATTTAACTTAAATTATTTTATTAACATATTGATTAAACTGAATTAAATGTGTAATTAATTGTAATAAAGTTTAGTTCCATTTAGTTTATTTTATGGTAGTTTCTTCAAATTTTATTTTATTCAATAATGTTTTTTTTTTCAAAATAACAAAAAATGATTTATTTATTCTTATTATTAAATTAAAATACATTATTTTAATTAAATTTAAATTCAATTTGTAATTAAATTTAAATTTAGTTTATTATATTTTATATAAATTTAATTTTATTTCACTTAAATTGATGTTATTCAAAATATATATATTGTTTTATTTTTATTAAATAAAATAAACTTTATTTTAATTTAGTTAAATAAAATTGTAATTAAATTTAATGTAGTTCTTAGACTTAATTTCTCTTATTGTGTTGTGTTAAAATTTAATTTTATTTTATTCGAAATGACGAAGTTTGACGTTAAATGAAATTTGTTATTAAATTTAATTTAGTTCGATGTAATTTTTTTAATGACTTAATTTGATTGATATTATTATTATATATTAAATTAATTTAATTTCACTTAAATTATTTTATTAATATATTGATTAAACAGAATTAAATGTGTAATTAATTTTAATATAGTTTAGTTCCATTTAGTTTATTTTATTGTAGTTTTTTCAAATTTTATTTTATTTCAATAATGTTTTTTTTTTTGAAATGGTAAAAAATGATTTATTTATTGTTATTATTACTCTAAAATACATTATTTAAATTAAATTTAAATTAAATTTAAATTTAGTTTATTATATTTTATATAAATTTAATTTTAATTCACTTAAGTTTATTTTATTCAAAATATAGATATAGTTTGATTTTTATTAAATTTATTTTAATATAGTTAAATAAAATTGTAATTAAATTTAGTGTAGTTCAATATGTTTTAATTTAGTGGTTTTTAGTCAAATTTAATTTTATAATTCTATTTTTTTTTCAAAATGATTAAATTAGATGTTTGTTAAATTATTTGAATTTAATTTAAATATAATTTGTAGTTAACCTTAATTTAGTTAGATATAATTTTTCTTATTGTGTTATTTTAAAATTTAATTTTATTTTATTCGAAATGACGAAGTTTGATGTTAAATGAAATTTGTAATTAAATTTAATTTAGTTCCATGTAATTTTTTAATGACTTAATTTGATTTATATTATTATTAATGTATAATGTTTTTTTTGAAATGGTAAAAAATGATTTATTTATTTTTATTATTACCTTAAAATACATTATTTTAATTAAATTTAAATTCAATTTGTAATTAAATTTAAATTGAGTTTGTTATGTTTTATACAAATTTAATTTTATTTCACTTAAATTTATCTTATGCAAAATATAAATATAGTTTGATTTTTATTAAATTTATTTTAATATAGTTAAATAAAATTGTAATTAAATTTAATGTAGTTCAATTTGTTTTAATTTATTGGTTTTTAGTCAATTTTAATTTTATAATTCTATTTTTTTTTTCAAAATGATTAGATTAAATGTTTGTTAAATTATTTGAATTTAATATAAATAAAATTTGTAGTTAAATTTAATTTAGTTAGATATAATTTTTCTTATTGTGTTATTTTAAAATTTAATTTTATTTTATTCGAAATGACGAAGTTTGATGTTAAATGAAATTTGTAATTAAATTTAATTTAGTTCCATGTAATTTTTTAATGACTTAATTTGATTTATATTATTATTATTATTATTATTATTATATATTAAATTAATTTAATTTAACTTAAATTATTTTATTAACATATTGATTAAACTGAATTAAATGTGTAATTAATTTTAATAAAGTTTAGTTCCATTTAGTTTATTTTATGGTAGTTTCTTCAAATTTTATTTTATTTCAATAATGTTTTTTTTTCAAAATAACAAAAAATGATTTATTTATTCTTATTATTAAATTAAAATACATTATTTTAATTAAATTTAAATTCAATTTGTAATTAAATTTAAATTTAGTTTATTATATTTTATATAAATTTAATTTTATTTCACTTAAGTTTATTTTATTCAAAATATAGATATAGTTTGATTTTTATTAAATTTATTTTAATATAGTTAAATAAAATTGTAATTAAATTTAATGTAGTTCAATATGTTTTAATTTAGTGGTTTTTAGTCAAATTTAATTTTATAATTCTATTTTTTTTTTCAAAATGATTAAATTAGATCTTTGTTAAATTATTTGAATTTAATTTAAATATAATTTGTAGTTAACCTTTATTTAGTTAGATATAATTTTTCTTATTGTGTTATTTTAAAATTTAATTTTATTTTATTCGAAATGACGAAGTTTGATGTTAAATGAAATTTGTAATTAAATTTAATTTAGTTCAATGTAATTTTTTAATGACTTAATTTGATTTATATTATTATTAATGTATAATGTTTTTTTTTTTTTGAAATGGTAAAAAATGATTTATTTATTGTTATTATTACCTTAAAATACATTATTTTAATTAAATTTAAATTCAATTTGTAATTAAATTTAAATTTAGTTTATTATATTTTATATAAATTTAATTTTATTTCACTTAAATTTATTTTATTCAAAATATAGATATAGTTTGATTTTTATTAAATTTATTTTAATATAGTTAAATAAAATTGTAATTAAATTTAATGTAGTTCAATTTGTTTTAATTTATTGGTTTTTAGTCAAATTTAATTTTATAATTCTATTTTTGTTTTTTCAAAATGATTAGATTAGATGTTTGTTAAATTATTTGAATTTAATTTAAATAAAATTTGTAGTTAAATTTAATTTAGTTAGATTTAATTTTTCTTATTATGTTGTTTTAAAATTAAATTAAATTTTATTCGAAATGATGAAGTTTGATGTTAAATGAAATTTGCAATTAAATTTAATTTAGTTCCATGTAATTTTTTAATGATTTAATTTGATTTATATTATTATTATTATTATTATTATTATATATTAAGTTAATTTAATTTAACTTAAATTATTTTATTAACATATTGATTAAACTGAATTAAATGTGTAATTAATTTTAATATACTTTAGTTCCATTTAGTTTATTTTATTGTAGTTTCTTCAAATTTTATTTTATTTCTATAATGTTTTTTTTTTCAAAATAACAAAAAATGATTTATTTATTGTTATTATTAAATTAAAATACATTATTTTAATAAAATTTAAATTTAGTTTATTACATTTTATATAAATTTAATTTTATTTCACTTAAATTTATCTTATTCAAAATAATTTAGTTAAATAAAATTGTAATTAAATTTAATGTAGTCCAATTTGTTTTAATTTATTGGTTTTTAGTCAATTTTAATTTTATAATTCTATTTTTTTTTCAAAATGATTAGACTAGATGTTTGTTAAATTATTTGAATTTAATTTAAATAAAATTTGTAGTTAAATTTAATTTAGTTAGATTTATTTTTTCTTATTGTGTTGTGTTAGAATTTAATTTAATTTTATCCAAAATGACGAAATTTTATTTTTATTTAATTTAAATGAAATTTGTAATTACATTTAATTTAGTTCCATGTAATTTTTTTAATGACTTAATTTGATTTATATTATTATTATATATTAAATTAATTTAATTTCACTTAAATTATTTTATTAATATATTGATTAAACAGAATTAAATGTGTAATTAATTTTAATATAGTTTAGTTTATTTTATTGTAGTTTTTTCAAATTTTATTTTATTTCAATAATGTTTTTTTTTGAAATGGTAAAAAATGATTTATTTATTGTTATTATTACCTTAAAATACATTATTTTAATTAAATTTAAATTCAATTTGTAATTAAATTTGAATTTAGTTTATTATATTTTATATAAATTTAATTTTATTTCACTTAAGTTTATTTTATTCAAAATATAGATATAGTTTGATTTTTATTAAATTTATTTTAATATAGTTAAATAAAATTGTAATTAAATTTAATTTAGTTCAATTTGTTTTAATTTATTGGTTTTTAGTCAATTTTAATTTTATAATTCTATTTTTTTTTTCAAAATGATTAAATTAGATGTTTGTTAAATTATTTGAATTTAATTTAAATAAAATTTGTAGTTAAATTTAATTTAGTTAAATTTAATTTTTCTTATTGTGTTGTTTTAAAATTAAATTAAATTTTATTCGAAATGATGAAGTTTGATGTTAAATGAAATTTGTAATTAAATTTAATTTATTTCCATGTAATTTTTTTAATGACTTAATTTGATTTATATTATTATTATATATTAAATTAATTTAATTTAACTTAAATTATTTTATTAACATATTGATTAAACTGAATTAAATGTGTAATTAATTTTAATATAGTTTAGTTCCATTTAGTTTATTTTATTATAGTTTCTTCAAATTTAATTTTATTTCAATAATGTTTTTTTTTTTTTGAAAATGACAAAAAATGATTTATTTATTCTTATTATTAAATGATGTATATTAAATTTATAAAAAACAAACTTTTAATTGAATTAAAATTTAAGTTAGTTCAAGTTTATTTAATAAAATGCTTATTGCATTTTATTGTAGTAATTTTGTTTTTTTTTTAAGGAATTAAATTATTTTTTTTTTATAAATTTAGTTTAATTTATATTAGCTAAAATTTCATTTGGTTTTATTTAATTTAGTTAGTAGTGGTCTTTTGAGTCGTATAAGCCGATTCTTCCTTGCTTTAAAAAAATTTCTAATGATAAGAATATTTGCTTGTCCATATGACGAACACAATATTTATGTGATGTCACATATTTCCCATATGCTGTTCATCGAGGTCAGCATGCCAAGTTCAAGTGTATAGATTTGTGTTGTCATCACATATTTGTTTATTTGTCAAAAAAGTGCCTATTAATGCTCTCAATTTTGCTGTACGTATGTATAATTCTCTCATGTTTTGTTTTTAATTATAAATTAAAAGTTTGCGTTTTTTTTTATTTCGATATATTGAAATAAAAAGTATTGCGTGTTAAGTTGTGAGAGAAATTTCTATAGCACGGAAATTTATTTTTTTTTCGAAAGCATAATTTCAAGTCGGTGTCGACAGAAGTGTTAGTATTATTTATTATTCCAGTAGTGTAGCAACGATTACTCACTGCGATGCCATGAAATCATTTTACTTAAAATTCATGACTGATAAATATTGCGTTTACAATTGAAAATGTAAACATTTATAGTATATAGATGTAGGCCGAATCGAATAGAATGTTGTATTTAGGACTATAGGTTAATTGCAATGAGCAAGTTTTTGATGAAAATAATGTTAAATTTTCAGTAATTGTTAATAAATTATAAAAGTTTGTGTTTTCTTATAATTCTTTTAATTTATAGCACAAGATTCTAATAGATACCCAATTTATCATAAATCACTAAAGAAAGTCGTTCCAAATGCATGTTATTGTTGTTGTAACTGGCAAGTTTTTACTGACACAATACGCGAACAGGCACGCATAGCTACAATACTAATTCTACTCGCTGTGCAAAATTTGGCCTCTGTGGTCATATGAGTGTAAAGCGGGCGAAGGCTATATATGGGAGATATATCCAAATCTGAACCGATTTGAACCAAATTTGGCACGCATAGTAACAATGCTAATTATACTCCCTATGCAAAATTTCAACTAAATCGGAGCAAAAAATTGGCCTCTGTGGGCAATTGAGTGTAAATCGGGCGAAAGCTATATATGGGAGCTATATCTAAATCTGAACCGATTTGGCTGATATTTTGCAAGTTTTTCGAGACTCATAAAATATTCTGATATACAGAATTTGAGGAAGATCGGTTGATATACACGCCAATTATGACCAGATCGGTGAAAAATATATATGGCAGCTATATCTAAATCTGAACCGATTTTTTCCAAAATCAATAGGGATCGTCTTTGAGCCGAAACAAAATTTTAGGACAAATTTTAGGACAATCGGACTAAAACTGCGAGTTGTACTTTGCACACAAAAATACATCAACGGACAGACAGACAGACGGACATTGCTAAATCGACTCAGAATTTAATTCTAAGTCTAAATACTGTAGCGTGATTACAACAGACAGACGGACATAGTTATATCGTCTTAGAATTTCTCCCTGATCAAGAATATAGATACTTTATATAGTCGGAAATCGATATTTCGATGTGCTACAAACGGAATGACAAACTTATTATACCCCCGTCGCCATTCTATGGTGACGGGTATAAAAATATGGGAAACATTTAAATCTGAAGCAATTTTAAGGAAACTTCGCAAAAGTTTATTTATGCTTTATCGCTCAATACACATGTATTAGAATTTTAGGCAAATTAGAGTCATTTTTACAACTTTTCGACTAAGCAGTGGCGATTTTACAAGGAAAATGTTGGTATTTTGGCCATTTTTGTCGAAATCAGAAAAACATATATATGGGAGCTATATCTAAATCTGAACCAATTTCAACCAAATTTGGCACGCATAACTACAATGCTAATTCTACTCCCTGTGCAAATTTTCAAGCTAATCGGATTAAAACTCTGGCTTCTGGATCCATATAAGTGCATATCGGGCGAAATATATATATGGGAGCTATATCTAAATCTGAATCGATTTCAACCAAATTTGGCACGCATAGCTAAAACGCTAAATCTACTCCCTGTGCAAAATTTCAACCAAATTGGGCCAAAACTCTGGCTTTTAGGACCATATTAGTCCATATCGGGCGAAAGATATATATGGGAGCTATATATAAATCTGAACCGATTTCAATCAAATTTTGCACACTTAACTATTCTACTAATTGTACTCCTAGTGCCAAATTTCAACCAAATTCGGCCAAAAATCTGGCTTCTGGGGCCATATAAGTCCATATCGGGCGTAAAATATATATGGGAGCTATATCTAAATCTGAACCGATTTCAATAAAATTTGGCACACTTTACTACACTACTTATTGTACTCCTAGTGCAAAATTTCAACCAAATTGGGATAAAACACTGACTTCTGGGACCGTGTTAGTCCATATCGGGCGAAAAATATATATGGGAGCTATATCTAAATCTGAACCGATTTCAATAAAATTTGGCACACTTAACTATAGTACTAATGGGCTTCTTGTGCAAAATTTTAAGCAAATTAAGGTAAAACTCTGGCTTCTGGGGCCATATAAGTCCATTTCGGGCGAAAGATATATATGGGAGCTATATCTAAATCTGAACCGATTTCTTCCAAACTTAATGGGGTTCTATTCTGAGCCAAAACACATACTTGCGCCAAATTTTAAGTCGATTGGAACAAAACTGCGACCTAGACTTTGATTACAAAAATGTGTTCACGGACAGATGGACATGGCTATATCGACTCAGGAGCCCACCCTGAGCATTTTTGCCAAAGGCACCATGTGTCGTCTCCTTCTGGGTGTTGCAAACATATGCACTAACTTATAATACCCTATTCCACAGTGTGGCGCAGGGTATAAAAAGCAGGTTTCAGATAAACGAAGTACGAAAATTTATTGAAGGATTATACAGGGTGGCTGATATGTAATTCAACAAAATAACGCGCTTTATATTTTATTTTCATTATACCCTCCACCATAGAATGGGGGTATATTAACTTTGTCATTCCGTTTGTAACACATCGAAATATTGCTCTAAGACCCCATAAAGTATATATATTCTGGGTCATGGTAAAATTCTGTGTCGATCTAAGCATGTCCGTCCGTCCGTCTGTTGAAATCACGCTAACTTGGTATAAGTAGCTGCTATTGATGTAGGTCGAATGGTATTGCAAATGGGCCATATTGGACCACTTTACGTATAGCCCCCATATAAACCGAGCCCCAGATTTGGCTGCGGAGCCTCTTAGAGACACAAATTTCATCCGATCCGGTTGAAATATGGTACGTGGCATTAGTAAATGGTCTCAAACAATCATTCAAAAATTGGTTCATATCGGTACATAATTATATATAGCCCCCATATAAACCGATCCCCAGATTTGACCTCCGGAGCCTCTTGGAGGAGCATAATTCAACCGATCCGGGATGAAACTTGGTACGTGGTGTTAGTAAGTGGTATCTAACAACCATGCAAAAATTGGTCCATATCGGATCATAATTATATATAGCCCCTATATAAACCGACCACCAGATTTGACCTCCGGAGCCTCTTAGAGGAGCAAATTTCAATTTATCTGGTTGAAATTTGGTACGTGGTGTAAGTATATAATTTCTAATAACTATGGAAAAATTGGTCCATATCGGATCATAATTATATATAGCCCCATATAAACCGGTCCTTGGAGGAGAAAATCTGGTTGAAATTTGGTACATTGTGTTAGTATATGGTCTTTAACAACTCTGCCAAAATAGGTCCATATCGGTCCATAATCATATGTAGCCCCATATAAACCGATCCCAAGATTTGGTTTTGGAGCCTATTAAGTTGAAATTTGGCACATTGTGCTAGTATATGGCCGCTAACAACTATGCCATATCGGTTTATAGTTATATATAGCCCCCAACCGATCATAAACCGATCCCCAAGCACACAAAAATTGGTCTATATCGGTTCATAATAGTATAAAGCCCCCATATAAACCGACCCCCATATTTCAATGCTGACTCTCTAATTACCGTGCAAAAGTCCATATCGGTTCGTAATAATTTGTAGATTGACCTATAGATACCTTTTTTGTCTAATATATACCACGTATGGATTAACTTACAATTTAGAAGACGATGTTAAGAAGTTTTTAGATATGTAACGATCTACCATACCATTGTCCTATTTCCCTTGGAGTTGGCTACCTACTGGCCCCAGCTATGCTCAGTCGTGGGGGCGTTCTTTTCCAACAGAAATAGGAGTCGATGCGAATACATAAAGAAAACTTTTAGGTAGCTCTTAAAAATAATAATACGATAACTGAAAATAAATGGATTAGATAGAAATATAGAAGGAGAAGGACGTTATTAAGATGGTGTGACCCTAGATGTTAATTGGTCACAGATACCTTGCTATCGGTAAGTGCTAGCACAACACAAGTGATTCGATTGTGGATGGTGGAGGGTACATAAGATTCGGCCTGGCCGAACTTACGGCGGTATGTACAGTCGACTCCGCTTTAGCGCAATGCGCTTTACTGAAAAACCTCGGATAACTGAAATCGATCGCATTCCCCAGTTGTTATTTCTGTCCATTTCATTTAAATTACTCCGCTTTAGTGAAACTCCGCTTAACTGAAAAAATCGGATTACTGAAAAGTTTTTTGTGTTCAAATGAGTTTCGTCACATTAGTATGACTTCGCTTTACTGAAAATGCCACATTCTCGCTATTGAGAGAGAGTACATTTTCTTCTCCGTATTGAGAACGCTTTATTTCAAGTGAAGATGGCACTTTCAAAACAGTTTAAATCACTCTGTAAATAAAATCAACTGAAAGGTAAAATTGTAGATGGCACACACACGGAATCAAACACCTTGTTTTTATTATTTTATGTACATAGCATTGGTCATAAGTTCGGTTAACTGAAATTGAGTGGATTTTTTTCCAGTTATACGGAGTCCGCTTTACTGAAACTTTTTCAGTTATCCGAAGTTCGCATTACTGGAAGTTTTTTTCAGTTATCCGTAGTCCGCTTTAGCAAAAACTTCGGATAACTGAAATTAAATGGCTGCATTTTTAACGTTTCAGTAAAGCGGAGTCGACTGTACTTGTTTTTAGAATCAGATTTGATCAAATTGGCTACCTTTGTCATGAATTATGGCCTTCAAATGACTGACAATCATATTCTACACGATAGTGTCTTGTGGTATTTACACCCAGAAAAACGTGCCTTCGAAACTAAAGGAAAAAATTTTCATCAATATAGTTTATCCATTTTATTTCCATTAAGGTAAATTTTTGTGAAAAATAATAAAATTTACTCGTTTCAGTAAAAAAATCCTAAACTGTAAGCAGTTAGGAATAGTTCATTAACTAGAATAAGGCATGGAATTTTACTCATACTATTTTCTTCGCTGGGTATAAGAATTTACTACTGAAAAAGAAAATTTTATTCACCGATAACAAAGCATTCGTAAAAATAAACAAAAACCGAACTAAAACCAAGTTTCCTCAAAATTAGTAAAATTTCTTATAAAATGATAATTGCGACTTCCTTTATAATAGAAAGTTTTTCATACATACGAACAACACTTGGCATTGAAAAATATTTTAGTTCATTCGTACTAAGAAGTATGCAATCCTTTCAAAACTTAAGGAAACACACTTGTTAGAATATAGGAAATTTTCCTAAATTTCTATTGTCTACCTGTAATCGATACCTGTCATCGTAATCGATGTGTTTGCGCGTGGGTGTAATCGATATATTTGCGCGTCGGTTGTTTTTTTAGTTGGAATCGCGTTGTTTCGGACAGATTGTTAAAAAATAATATGGTAAAATAATATAATAAATAACAAATAAAATATATAAAATATTTGTTATTTTAAATTAGTGAGAAAAATTTTCGTTTTTTTAAATAAATCTATCAATGTTCGTGATAGTGTATAAAGAAAGAAAACACCAGCAGAATAACAACCCTTTCATTTATCTTCATTTTGGAATCTTCAATTATCAGGTAATATTCAGTGACGCTAACCTTTTCCAACAAAAATGTTTTATGATTTTTTATATTTGTAGGTATTGAAATTGTAAAAGGAGGACAAAATCGTTAGGCAGCAACTTATTAAAAGTGAAAAGTACAAGAAGAAGAAAAAGTGCGTTTTACAGTTGAAATAGTGGAATAATAAACTAATATTTCAAAGAGATTCGATGCTGTTGATTCTTAATAAATATATTCAATATATTAATAAAACATGTCTTTTATTGAAGATAAAATTGCTTATAGAAATAAATAAAATTGTATTTAAAAACGAAGGTAAGCAGTTCTAATTATGAAGTAAAAGTTTTACCACAAATGTGTAAGATTTGTCGAAATGAATGAAAAAAATTTCAATAAAATCATTCCATATATGAATTCAAATTAGTTAAATTTTTTCATTCTGTAGTATAGTGGTATATAAATATAGGAAAACGTTAACTAATATATGGAATGCATTATTCCTAATTTCTACGAAAATAACATCGTTCAAACAAATAAAAATGTCTTTGGCGCTATACGAAGTTCAACTTTCTTCACAATGAGTTCATTTTAACTTAAAGAGGGGTCACTTTTTTCTGGGTGTAGGCTTATTTTCGGCGAAGCGATGTCTTGAGATGATCGACTCTTTGGTATTTTGCATAGCCAACTTTACTCTCCAAAATGTCTCAGGTGCAAAAAAAAAGTTCAGAATTTTGAACAAATTTTTCCTTATGTCGTGACATTTTTATACCCTTCACCACTACTGTGGTACAGGGTATAATAAGTTTGTGCATTTGTATGTAACGCCAAGAAGGAAAAGTCTGAGACCCATCGTTTAGTATACCGATCGTCTTAGAATTAAATTCTGAGTCGATTTAGCGATGTCCGTCTGTCTGTCTGTCTGTCTGTCTGTCTGTCTGTCTGTCCGTCTGTCTGTCTGTCTGTTGATGTATTTTTGTGTGCAAAGTACAGCTCGCAGTTTTAGTCCGATTGTCCTAAAATTTGGTATAGGGTCCTGTTTCGGCTCAAAGACGATCCCTATTGATTTTGGAAAAAATCGGTTCAGATTTAGATATAGCTGCTATATATATTTTTCACCGATCTGGTCATAATTGGCGTGTATATCAACCGATCTTCCTCAAATTCCGTACATCCGAATATTTTATGAGTCTCGAAAAACTTGCAAAATATCAGCCAAATCGGTTCAAATTTGGATATAGCTCCCATATATAGCTTTCGCCCGATTTACACTCATATGACCACAGAGGCCAATTTTTTGCTCCGATTTAGTTGAAATTTTGCACAGGAAGTAGAATTAGCATTGTAGCTGTGCGTGCCAAATTTGGTTGAAATCGGTTCAGATTTAGATATAGCTCCCATATATAGCTTTCGCCCGATTTACACTCATATGACCATAGAGGCCAATGTTTAACTCCGATTTAGTTGAAATTTGGCACAAGGGGTTGAATTAGCATTGTTGCTATGCGTGCCAAATGTGGTTGAAATCGGTTCAGATTTAGATATAGCTCCCATATATAGCTTTCGCCCGATTTACACTCATATGACCATAGAGGCCAATTTTTAACTCCGATTTAGTTGAAATTTGGCACAAGGGGTTGAATTAGCATTGTTGCTATGCGTGCCAAATTTGGTTGAAATCGGTTCAGATTTAGATATAGCTCCCATATATATGTTTATCTGATTTCGACAAAAATGGTCAAAATACCAACATTTTCCATGTAAAATCGCCACTGTTTAGTCAAAAAGTTGTAAAAATTACTCTATTTTTCCTTAACTTCTAATGCATATATATCGAGCGATAAATCATAAATAAACTTTTGCGAAGTTTTCTTAAAATTGCTCCAGATTAAAATGTTTCCCATATTTTTTTACTAACATTGTGTTCCACCCTAGTGCATTAGCCGACTTAAATTTTGAGTCTATAGATTTTGTAGAAGTCTATCAAATTCTGTCCAGATCGAGTTATATTTAAATGTATGTATTTGGGACAAACCTTTATATATAGCCCCAACACAATTGACGGATGTGATATGGTATCGAAAATTTAGATCTACAAAGTGGTGCAGGGTATAATATAGTCGGCCCCGCCCGACTTTAGACTTTCCTTACTGGTTTTTTACTAACATTGTGTTCCACCCTAGTGCATTAGCCGACTTAAATTTTGAGTCTATAGATTTTGTAGAAGTCTATCAAATTCTGTCCAGATCGAGTTATATTTAAATGTATGTATTTGGGACAAACCTTTATATATAGCCCCAACACAATTGACGGATGTGATATAGTATCGAAAATTTAGATCTACAAAGTGGTGCAGGGTATAATATAGTCGGCCCCGCCCGACTTTAGACTTTCCTTACTGGTTTTTTACTAACATTGTGTTCCACCCTAGTGCATTAGCCGACTTAAATTTTGAGTCTATAGATTTTGTAGAAGTCTATCAAATTCTGTCCAGATCGAGTTATATTTAAATGTATGTATTTGGGACAAACCTTTATATATAGCCCCAACACAATTGACGGATGTGATATGGTATCGAAAATTTAGATCTACAAAGTGGTGCAGGGTATAATATAGTCGGCCCCGCCCGACTTTAGACTTTCCTTACTGGTTGTTTCTACACTAGTCCGAATATTTTCAGATGTTTTTTTTTTACAAAACATTAAATAAGAATACATTTTAAGCTTTATGTAGACCACTTTGGTCCAGTTGTATATGAGTTCTTCTCATCCCAAAAATTGACAATTTTCAATTTTTATTTTACAAAATTCTCATTTGGCAAAGCAGCTAAGCCTATCTCTTTTCCAAAAAGGCAAAAACATTAGTTTGAACCTTAAGTAAACAGTTTGAAAGTTACTTCTACTATTTTCTCCCCTATCTCATTCAACAATTAGTTTTGTGTACTCTGTTGAAAAAGTACTGTACACAACATAATTTACGGATAATATCGATAGTTGCAACATGTCATCCAAAACATGGTGTGTGGATTGTGGATAACAGTATTAATCCAGGTACCTCGCCAATCCACCACTCTCAGTCCACAGGGGTAATAATATTCATAATGGCATGTTAAACATGTGAAAATGTTTATGATATCATAGCATTTGTGTTATAGACATTTACGGCTATTTTTGCCGATAACAGTGTTCAGAGCGAATTGGCACAATACATGTTCCAAAGTCCATATAACAGAGAGACGATTCACATTTGCTGCTATAACAAATACATGCCAAGTATGTAGTTTTATGGGAGCGCATGAATTCTGTCGATAACATCGGCCTAACGGTAAATATTTCCTATGAAGAGCATTAATTTTGAGGTGAATTCCGGTCATAAAACTCGATATTTACCTCTAGCGGAACATTTGTTTCATAGTATAGTTTTGCCAGGTATTCTTAATGGGAACAAACTGTAAACAATCGATAATGACGTCATAATTTAAGTCTCCTATGTAAGTTCGTTTAGTTTCATTTGAAATTGTCTAATTTATGGATAATTAGTAATAGCTACCTAAATTTAATTAATTTGTTATTTTACTTTGTGTTCTTTGATTGTTAGCAATACCGTAGTTGACCCTTTTATTGTCCTTTAGCAAAGTCACTAACCAGTCATATGTCGATTAATGAAATGATATATTATTGCTACAATATTTCTGCATACATATTTTACATGTCATCCATAAGCCGGTAAGAGGGTTTTCCTATGTTACATACGGTACGAAATTTAAAGAGACGATAACAACGCCCATAATATTCTCTAGTGACATCTATCGCAATACAGGTAGATTATAAATTACACTTTTTATGGGAAAACCATTTGCGATAGTCCAGTATGGGATATAATTCGTATGTAATTTATTTTGATGTCGAAGTCCATTACATGGTGTTGGAATGTACACTCAAAAAAAAGTGAACTCTCTATTTCACTAAAGCCAATTTAACTTTATTTTAGTTCATGGAATTATTATGTTTGGAGAAAGTTTCATTTACTCTTATAATTTTTTGCGTACGTTAGTTAATTGAACTAAAAAACGGGAAAAAATTATCCTCAAATTAAGCAAAATGATTTACTAAATTCACGCTTCCCACAAAATAGTTCATTATTTCTTTAAATTTGTAAATTTTACCAAAAATGCGTTCATCATGAACTTCGTATATCACTAAAGACATTCTTGCATTTTTTAACTCCAAGTTTTTCCTTCAAACTACAAAATTTTCTTTGACAATTGAAAAAAATTAATTATGCCTAATAAATTTTCTTGCATTTGTCGAAAAATATTTACTTATTTTTGTGATATCGGCGACATGTCAGCGTTTGTAATACTGTTTAGTTAAAATTTTCTAAAAATATTCAAAATTTTCTAAAATTAACCAAAAATTATCTTCCTGGTGGGTTCACTGTTTTTTCAGTGTAGATGAATGTTTCAATGGTACTGCTTATTATTCACATATGTGGTTTAGTAATAATGAACGGTATTATCGTCATCTGAATGTAAACCACAAAGGCATATACCTAGAGAAAAGAGCTCACCGATGCACAAAAAAGTTTGACTGGAAAGAATCAATGAGTTGCTTCGCTTGCACGAAAGCGGCTAGTTAACGAATTTGGTTTTCTCTGATGAGAAACCTTTCCAAATTCAGCAGTTTGTGAACAAACAAAACTATCAGATTTACTTGCCAAAGATGTCATCAGAATATTTACACCTTCGATTGGCCATCACAACTCAAGCACCGGCGATGGTAATGGAGGGGGCCATCGTAACGGCTGATGGCCGCTCCCAGCTCATACTCATCGACCATGGGGTCCAAAGATAGAATTGAAGTCCTGGACAAGCAAACAAAGACTCAGCCCCATAGCACCCAACACTCGTCAACCAAGAATGGCTTAAAAATTAGGATCCTCGGTTCATTTCTACTGCAATATTGCTGTAAAAATCTTCGAACCTCAATCCGTTTGACTTTTCCGCTTGCGGCATTTTGTGAAGTTGGCGATCACCCAAGACGGCGTTTCGCAGAGCCAATTTTGTGCAACGTGTTACTGCGTTGTCGGCCACTTTAAGGTCATAATTCGTGCCAATAATAGCCAATTCGATAAACCCGAGTAAAAATTGAGAGATCTAATTTGATACAATTGGATATGAGTAGATCCGAAAAATGGTAAGATCTAATAATATCTATTTACTATGGAATTATATCTGATCAGATCTCAATATTGTTCTAGTTCTAATGTCTTAGATATGATTATATCTATTACTATATATAGTTGGATCTGAAGTTAGATCTCGTCATATGTGGAATTATATACAATTATATCTAATTCTATCTCATCATATCTCGGTAAATCTGCTTAGATCTAAAGTGGCCAATTTTGAGATCTAATCATATCTAATTAGATCCCCCAATTTTTACACGGGAAATAACTAAAGTGGTTCTAAAAAAAAAAACGTTTGCTTTTAAACTAAAAAATTAAAAAACAAGTATATACAGCACTAAGTTCGGCCGGGCCGAATCTTAAATACCCACCACCATGAACCAAATATTAGGGTTTCCTTTGAAATTTCAGGAGGGCTTGAGGACACTTTGCGAAGATAAATTTAAAGATTTCACCTATGAGGACTATATCAGAATCTGGATTTATAAGAACCATTTTTGTTTGAGTTTTCGAGGAATCATTAACATCTCTTGTATGTGTGCAAGAAAATTATAAAATGACGTCTTGATTTGAAATCTTAAATCTGTAGAAGTAAAATCTGGAAATTCTACATTGAGTTTCAAGCAATTTTCATGATCAGTGCTCCTTCTACACCCTCAAGAAGTGAAGTCGGACCGATAAAAACTTAATCCGATACACGTTTTTGTGAGCCTAAAATACCAGAATATTCACAATTTCAGGCAAATCAGATAAAAACTAAGGTTTCTAGAAACCCAAGGAGTTAAAGCGGGAGATCGTTCTTATGGGGGTTATTCTAAAATTTGGACCGATACTCACCGTTTTCGGCACACCTCTTTATGACCCGAAAATACCTGTAGATTTCTAATTTCAGGCAAATAGGATAAAAACTTCGGATTCTAGAAGCCCAAGAAGTAAAATCGGGAAATCATCTATATGAGGGCTATACCAAAATATGGACCGATACTCACCATTTTCGGCACACCTTTTTATGGTCCTAAAAGACTCCTAGATTTCCAATTTCAGACAAATTGGATAAAAACTACGGTTTCAAAACATGGACCGATACTCACAATTTTTGGCACACGTATTTGTGGTCCTACAATATCTCTAGATTTCCAATTTCAGGTAAATTGAATAAAAACTGCGGTTTCTATAAGCCCAAGAAGTAAAATCGGGAGATCGGTCTGTATGGGGGCTATACCAAAACATGGACCGATACTCACAATTTTTGGCACACCTATTTATGGTCATAAAATACCTCTAGATTTCAAATTTCAGGCAAATTGGATAAAAACTTCGATTTCTGTAAGCCCAAGACCCCAAATCGGGAGGTCGGTTTATACCGGGACTATATCAAAACCTGCACCGATATAGCCCATCTTCGAACTTGACCTGCCTGCAGACAAAAGACGAGTTTGTGCAAAATTTCAGCACGATCGCTTCATTATTGAAGACTGTAGCGTGATTACAACAGACAGACAGACAGACGGACAGACGGACATCGTTATATCGTCTTAGAATTTCTCCCTGATCAAGAATATATATACTTTATATAGTCGGAAATCGATATTTCGATGTTTTACAAACGGAATGACAAACTTATTATACCCCCGTCACCATTCTATGGTGGTGGATATAACAAGTATATACGGCCGTAAGATCGGCCAGGCCGCATCTTGTGTACCCTCCACCATGGATTGCGTAGAAATTTCTACGAAAGACTGTCATCCACAATCGAAATACTTGGGTTGTGGTATTTTAAAACTTCTTAACATCGTTTTTTAAATTGTAAGTTAGTCCATACGTGGTATATATTAGACAAAAAAGTTATGTATAGTTAAGTCTATAAATAATTACGAATCGATATGGACTTTTTGCACGGTACAATTATGTTCACGGTACAATATTGTTCACGGTACAATATACAATTATGAACTTGATATGGACCAATTTTTGTGTGGTTGGAAATCGATTTATCTGAGGGATATATATAACTATAGACCGATATGGACCTAGTTAGGCATGGTTGTTAACGACCACATACTAGCACAATGTACCAAATTTCAACTCACTCGGATGAAATTTGCTCCTTCAAGAGGCTCCAAAACCAAATCTCGGGATCGGTTTATATGGGGCTATAAATGATTATGGACTGATATGGACCACTTTTGGAATGGTTGTTAAATATCATATACTAACATCACGTACCAAATTTCAACCGAATCGGTTGAATTTTGCTCTTCCACGAGGATCCGGAGGTCAAATCTGGGGATCGGTTTATATGGGAGCTATATATAATTATGGGCTGATAGGAACGAATTCCTGCATGGTTGTTGGATACCATATACTAACATCACGTACCAAATTTCAATCGAATGGGAAGACTTTTGCTCTTCCAAGGGACTCTGGAGGTCAAATCTGGGGATCGGTTTATATGGGGCCTATATATATTTATGGACCGATTTCGACCAATTTTTGCATGAGAGTTTGAGGCCATATATTAACACCACGTGCCAAATTTCAACTGAATCAGAAGAATTTTCGTCTTCCAAGAGGCTCCGGAGGTGAAATCTGGTGATCGGTTTATATGGGGGCTATATATAATTATGAACCGATGTGGACCAATTTTTACATGGTTGTTAGAGACCATATACTAATACCATGTACCAAATTTCAGCCGGATCGGAACAAATTTGCTTCTCTTAGCGACCTCGCAAGCCAAATCGGGGGATCGGTTTATATGGGGGCTATATATAATTATAGACCGATGTGGACCAATTTTTGCATGGTTGTTAGAGACCATATACTAACACCATGTACCAAATTTCAGACGGATCGGATGAAATTTGCTTCTCTTAGAGGCCTCGCAAGCCAAATCGGGTACGGTACTCGGGTCGGTACTCGCTCATAGTTAACCTTTCACTAATTACTGCAGAAACTGGAAGGAAGGAAAACTACTTAAGTCTAATATAAGTGAATTGCTGTTTAGAGAACATTTTATAAAATCACTTTTATTAGAGCCAATTTCCATACTAATTAAAAATTTTCAAAATTGTAGGTAGTCATTCGTTGATGCAGCTAAAGCTTGGACCACGGAAACCAAGAATAGTTTGAAGTTGTGAATGAGAGATGTAAATCTAGCAGAGTTTTGAATAAAGACAATATGAAACATTTTTTTGCATACCTTTTATCGGGGAGCTTAACTAAATTAAATTAAACAAGTATATACACCCGTAAGTTCGGCCAGGCCGAAGCTTATGTACCCTCCACCATGGATTGCATAGAAACTTCTACTGAAGACTGTCATCCACAATCGAATTACAAGGTATCTTAAAACTTCCTAACACCGTAATATATACCACATAGTCCATACGTGGTATATATTAAACTAAAAAAGGCCGATTAAATACGTATATAATTAAGTTTATAGTTTCTGTAGAAATAAAATTTTGACAAAATAAAATTTTGACAAAATTTTCTTTAGAAATAAAATTTTGACAAAATTTTCTTTAGAAATAAAATTTTGACAAAATTTTCAATAGAAATAAAATTTTGACAAAATTTTATAGAAATAAAATTTTGACAAAATTTTCTTTAGAAATAAAATTTTGACAAAATTTTCTATAGAAATAAAATTTTGACAAAATTTTCTATAGAAATGACATTTTGACAATGTTTCCTATAAAAATAAAATTTTGGTCGATTATTTTTGGCTCGAGTGGCAACCATGAATATGAACCGATATGGACCAATTTTTGTGTGATTGGGGATCGGCTATATATAAATATAGACCGATATGGACCAATTTTGGCATGGATATTAGCGACCTTATACTAACACCACGTTGCAAATTTCAACCGGATCGGATGAATTTTGCTCCTCCAAGAGGCTCCGGAAATCAAATCTGGGGAACGGTTTATATGGGGCTATATATAATTATGGACCGATATGGACCAATTTTTGCATGGTCATTTGTTAGAGACCACATTCTAACACCATGTTCCAAATTTCAACCGGATCGGATGAATTTTGCTTCTCCAAGAGGCTCCGGAGAACAAATCTGTAAATCGATTTATATGGGGGCTATATAGTCATTAGAGAACATATACCAATACCATGTACCAAATTTCAGCCGGATCGGATAAAATTTGCTTCTCTTAGAGGCTCAGCAAGCCAAATCGGGGGATCGGTTTATATGGGGGCTATATATAATTATAGACCGATGTGGACCAATTTTTTCATGGTTGTAGGAGACCATATACTAACACCATGTACCAAATTTCAGCGGGATCGGATGAAATTTGCTTCTCTTAGAGGCCTCACAAGCCAAATCGGGGGATCGGTTTTTATGGGGGCTATATATAATTATGGACCGATGTGGACCAATTTTTTCATGGTTGTAGGAGACCATATACTAACACCATGTACCAAATTTCAGCCGGATCGGATGAAATTTGCTTCTCTTGGATGCATCGCAAGCCAAATTTGGGGGTCCGTTTTAATGGGGGCTATACGTAAAAGTGGACCGATATGGCCCATTTGCAAAACCATCCGACCTACATCAATAACAACTACTTGTGCCAAGTTTCAAGTCGATAGCTTGTTTCGTTTGGAAGTTAGTGTGATTTCAACATACGGACGGACGGACATGTTTAGATCGACTCAGAATTTCACCACGACCCAGACTTTATGGGGTCTTAGACAGAGATGGTCAGTATCAAACATTTTAAGGTTTGCGTCTGACGCAAAGTTATAAACATCGTAAACGTCACCTACACGTGGTAAATGTAGAAAAAGTAGCACACGTCGCAAACTCCAAGTATTTCAGACCCTTCAGATAGGCAGCGAATGATATCCAAGATGAATTATTAAAAGATATGTTACGACTTTTCTAAAATATTTGTTCCTGTTTTTTCGTTGTAGGCTAAGTACTTATAGGACCACCCTTGAGGTATTAACATATTGAAAATGGTTTCCAGTGAAATAAAGAAATTTAGTTTTTTAATAACAGAACTCCTCCTCCAAATGGTTTATTGCTAGTCATGTTGGTGAAACCACAATACAAATTTGATTGCCCTTTGGCCTGATACACACCGCTCACTCAAAGAGCATTCATTTGAATTTCATTAGTTTAAGTTTGATTTATGATAATCGTCATAGACTTCAATTGATTGGATTTATTACAATACATAAACATAATTTATGCTTAATTAGAAAGTGTCACTCTCTCACTCTCTTTTCGTTCCATGGTCTCTATAACTCTTTATGGCCTTTTCAATCACCCCCACTGTCTCGATGTGTAATGTCTCTTGTAATATCATGACAAATGATTAAAATCATTATTAATGAGTATTCCTCCCTTCCTACTGTACTCACTCTCTACCATCTACTATCATTGCCAACTAAAGCTATAAAATGTTTCCATGGATTGTAATTATGTTCACTTAATTATAAAGTGTTAATTTTGTTTATTTCACTGATGACCTTCGTCGATGTCGACATTGGACAAACATTTGACAATTTTAATAATATTCAGCATTGAATTTAATTCATTTTCGTTCTGGATTAAAAGTTCCTTAACCGACTTATGAATGAATCCATAGTAATTACAAGCACTTGTTAACACAATGAAATGGTCTTTGGTTTTATTTATTGGCTAAGAAAGATCGAGAGAGGGTGTGAGAGAGAGAGAGAGAGAAAGGCAATGAATTCAACTTTGTTGTTGCTTAAGAAATGTGGCTACCATGGCTTTCCCGAGAGTCAATAACAATATATAGAATGAGCTTGGTGTTGTTTAAAAAGTTTTCACAGATAGAAATTGTTGAAAATGTTTGATTAAAGTTCAATGAATCGAGAGAAATTATTAAGAATTTTGTATTGACATTTCAAAAGTCATGGCAATAATTTTATTAATCGAAGAAGCCAAACACTAGGGCTCTGGGAAAGAGAGAGAAAGATAATGTCTTCAACTTGACTTTCACCAGAGTAAATAACATAATTTTTTTTGTAATGAATATAATGTATTTGAGTATTTTTTAAAACGTTTTCAAAGGTAGAAATTGTTGAAAAATGTTTAATGAAAATTCAATCAATCGAGAAAAATTATTTAGAAATTTACTTTATCCTTTAAAAATGGATTAAATCAATCAATATTTTCATTAATCGAAGTAGCCGATCACTAGGGCTGTGGGAAAATATAGAGATAGATATTGCGCATCCTAAAATTTTGTTTTAATATCACGTAAATATTTTTTTTTCAGTGTAAGTAATCGTCGGAAACATTCTGATATAAATATTCTCCTCAAACTAAATTTTTTTTTGTGTCTTTTTATTTAAAGAAAAGAACATAAGGACTTGTTGTTGCTCCAACATTCGCCTAACCAAATTAATGTTCACAAAAATAATTTAATTTTCATTGTTCACCAATAAAGGTTTCAATGACCTTAAAAATATTTTCTGAGTATGTTAAAGAAATTCTTTGGTAAATTAACCTTTTGCCGACTCTTAATTTGTGTGGATATGTTTCTCAAGTCGTTAAGGGATTTGTTTCAAAGAAAATTTACCCTAATAACTAATTTAGTAAAAACAAGTTCGGCCAGGCCGAATCCTATGTACCCTCCACCACGGATTGCATAGAAACTGGCACTAAAGACTGTCATCCACAATCGAATTACTTGGGTTGCGGTAACACTTGCCGATGGCAAGGTATCTTAAAACTTCTCAACACCGTCTTCTCAATTGTAAGTTAGTCCATACGGGGTATATATTAAACAAAAACAAGTATATACGGCGGTAAGTTCGGCCAGGCCGAAGCCTATGTACCCTCCACCATGGATTGCGTAGAAACTTCTACTGAAGACTGTCATCCACAATCGAATTACTTGGGTTGCGGTAACTTTTGCCGATGACAAGGTATCTTAAAACTTCCTAATACCGTAATATAGACCACGTAGTCCAAATAAATAAATAAATACGTATATAATTAAGTTTGACAAATTTTGACAAAATAAAATTTTGAAAACATTTTCTATAGAAATAAAATTTGGACAATATTTTCTATAGAAACACGATTTTAACAAAATTTTCTATAGAAATAACATTTTTACAAAATTTTCTATAGAAATAAAATTTTTACAAAATTTTCAAAAGATTTAAAATTTTAACAACATTCTCTAGAGAATTAAAATTTTGACAACATTTTCTACAGAAATAAAATTTTGCCAAAATTTTCTATAGAAATAAAATTTGACAAAATTTTCTATAGGAATAAAATTTCAACAAAATTTTCTACAGAAATAAAATTTTGACAAAATTTTCTATAGAAATAACATTTTGCTAGATTATTTTTGCTCGAGTGGCAAGCATGATTATGAACCGATATGGACCAATTTTTGTGTGAATGGGGATCGGCTATATATAACTATAGACCGATATGGACCAATTTTGGCATGGTTTTTATCGGCTATATATTAACACCACGTTGCAAATTTCAACCGGATCGGATGAATTTTGCTCGTCCAAGTGGCTCCGGAGTTCAAATCTGGGGATCGGTTTATATAGGGGCTATATATAATTATGGACTGATATGGACCAATTTTTGAATGGTTCTTAGAGACCATATACTAACACCACGTACCAAATTTCAGCCGGATCGGATGAATTTTGCTCCTCCAAGAGGCTCCGCAACCCAAATCTGAGCGTCGGTTTATATGGGGGCTATACGTAAAAGTGATCCGATATGGCCCATTTGCAATACCATCCGACCTACATCGATAACAACTACTTGTGCCAAGTTTCAAGTCGATAGCTTGTTTCGTTCGGAAGTTAGCGTGATTTCAACAGACGGACGGACAGACAGACATGCTTAGATCGACTCAGAATTTCACCACGACCCAAAATATATATACTTTATGGGGTCTTAGAACAATATTTCGATGTGTTACAAACGGAATGACAAAGTTAATATACCGCCATCCTATGGTGGAGGATATAAAAAGAATATTCATTCAATCGTAGCTCTTGAGTTATTATCAAGTACGAAACCTACTTGAGACCAACTAGGGCAGATACAAAAACAAAAAGAAAAACGTCTTTGCTAAAACTTTCCAAACTGTGGATTTTGTCTTTAATGATAATCACAAAAATTAATAATAAAAAAAATATTCATCTAAAACACAGCAAGAGGAGACTTTTATGTATAATCACAATGAGGATGAGTTACCCAGCAAAAAGAAATTGGAAGTTGTTCCACAAACATTTCTTTTAAAGCCGATGCAGTCCTTTTGCACAAGTCCACAAACATTTCTTCTAAAGCGCATCTTTGGATCCCCCAATGATTTTTTTCTACTTCCAATGCAGTCGTTGTGGACAAGTATTACATTGCGTACTTAATCCGGCTATTGTAAGTGCAAATTTTGGACACTTAAATTTTACAAAAAGAGGAAATTAATAACAAAATAGAAAATTAATAATAAAAAATAAATGTCATCCCCGCTGGGATTTGAACCTGTGCCGTTTGACTTTTTCGCTTCCATGGAAGTTCTTTTGAGAAGATTTTGCAAATTACGAGAATTTTTAATTTTTTTTTGTTTGATTTTTAATGGAAAAAATATATTTATACGAAAATATATGCCGAAAATAAAAAAACGATGCATGACATAAAAAAACACAAGTATATACAGTACTAAGTTCGGCCGGGCCGAATCATAAATACCCACCAACATGAACCAAATATTAGGGGTTCCTTTGAAATTTCAGGAGGGCTTGAGGACTTGAGGACACTTCTCGAAGATAAATTTAAAGATTTCACCTATGAGGACTATATCAGATTCTGGATTTATAAGAACCATTTTTGTTTGAGTTTTAGAGGAATCATTAACATCTCTTGTATGTGTGCAAGAAAATTATAAAATGACGTCTTGATTTGAAATCTTAAATCTGTAGAAGTAAAATCTGGAAATTTTACATTGAGTTTCAAGCAGTTTTCATGATCAGTACGCATTCTACACCCTCAAGAAGTGAAGTCGGTCTATATGGAGGCATTACCAAAAGGACCGATAAAAACTTAATCAGATACACGTTTTTGTGAGCCTAAAGTACCAGAATATTTACAATTTCAGGCGAATCAGATAAAAACTACGGTTTCTAGAAACCCAAGGAGTTAAATCGGGAGATCGTTCTTATGGGGGCTATACTAAAATATGGACCGATACTCACCGTTTTCGGCACACCTCTTTATGACCCGAAAATACCTCTAGATTTCCAATTTCAGGCAAATAGGATAAAAACTTCGGATTCTAGAAGCCCAAGAGGTAAAATCGGGAAATCGGTCTATATGGGGGCTATACCAAAATATGGACCGATACTCACAATTTTCGGCACACCTCTTTATGGTCCTAAAATACCTCCAGATTTCCAATTTCAGGAAAATTTGATAAAAACTACGGTTTCTATAAGCCCAAGACCCCAAATCGGGAGGTCGTTTTATATGGGGACCATACCAAAACATGGACCAATACGCACAATTTTTGGCACACGTATTTGTGGTCTTACAATACCTCTAGATTTCCAATTTCAAGTAATTTGAATAAAAACTGCAGTTTCTATAAGCCCAAGAAGTAAAATCGGGAGATCGGTCTATATGGGGGCTATACCAAAATATGGACCGATACTCACAATTTTTGGCACACGTATTTGTGGTCCTACAATACCTCTAGATTTCCAATTTCAGGTAAATTGAATAAAAACTGCGGTTTCTATAAGCCCAAGAATTAAATTCGGGAGATCGGTCTATATGGGGGCTATTCCAAAACATGGACCGATACTCACCATTTTTGGCACACCTCTTTATGGTCATAAAATACCTCTAGATTTCAAATTTCAGGTAAATTGGATAAAAACTACGATTTCTATAAGCCCAAGACCCCAAATCGGGAGGTCGGTTTATATGGGGATTATATCAAAACCTGGACCGATATAGCCCATCTTCGAACTTGACCTGCCTGTAGACAAAAGACGAGTTTGTGCAAAATGTTAGCACGATTGCTTCATTATTGAAGACTGTAGCGTGATTACAACGTAAGACAGACAGACAGACAGACAGACGGACATCGTTATATCGTCTTAGAATTTCTCCCTGATCAAGAATATATACTTTATATAGTCGGAAATCGATATTTCGATGTGTTACACACGGAATGACAAACTTATTATACCCCCATCACCATTCTATGGTGGTGGGTATAAAAAAATTGCCGCTGGTGAGGTTTGAACCTGCGTTTCTTATTTTTTCCTTCATACTAATAAAGGACATATCGAGAAGCTATTAGAATGTTATTCCTTGGTGTCGTATTACTATCATACCACAAACATTTGAATTGACCTTTCGACGCTTTATGTTCAATGGCGTTTGTGACTGAGTGTGCTAAGGCGTTCTGTTATGGTGCCAACAAACCCAGGTTCAACCCCTGGTCGGAGCGAAAAAGGTTTTCAAATTGTAAAAAATTAGATTATTGGAAAATAATAGTTAATAAAAAATATGCATAAAAAAAGTTAGTTGAAAAAAATTTTTTTTTCTCATTTTAAATTTCTTCATTCAAATTAACTTCCAGGGTACAATTTCTAAAGCACTGCAAAGGATCCAAAAAGGGAATACATCCGTCCTATGACAAGCCCATGTAACTTCCAGATCACAGATTGGCGATCCAAACTACTTTTTTGGACGCTCTTTTTTGCTGGGTAATTTAAATTGTTTTTATTGTCTTTTCTTTTGACTTTATTTGTTCACTTATCTTAAACACCTCCAAGAGAGTTTAATGGTAGTTTGTGAGCATCAAGAAAGTTTTGCCTTTACTCCCAAGTAATTGTTGTCTATTGCTGCTAATGACCAAGGATAATTGAAACTTAACAGTCAAGGCATTTTAGTGTATCAGTTTGTATCGGGTTGGGTGCTTTTGGCTTGCATTATGGCCTTCTAACGTCTGACAATGCCATCACATGCTTCACGAAAGTGGATCTGCTATATTTTGGTCTATTTGGTCTTTAAATTTGTTGACTTTTTGTAGTTTTACTACAAAGCAAAAAAGCGTCTAAAAATAAGAGATGTATTTTAACACTTTATTTTAAAGACATTTGTTACAGCATAACCCAGCAAAAACTCCTATTACCAGGTATGAGTGCCAAGTGTACCTGCGCCAAATAGGTAACAATTTCTTCGTACAGCAGCAGTAATACTTTTACATGGGCATGACATTGGAGGAAAGTACTTCGGTGCAAGCATACCAGCAGTCGAAAAATAAGTACTTCGTCACACGCATACCAGCTCTCCAAAAATAATAGGTTTACCATAAATAGAATCAACAAGTATTTATAACGACCTTCCAATTTTTTGATACCATTTTGGTAGTACTCCTTCGGTTTTGCCTCAAAATAGGCCTCAGTTTCGGCGATCACTTCTTCATTGCAGCCAATTTTTTTTCCTGCGAGCATCGTTTTGAGGTCTGAGAACAAGAAAAAGTCGCTGGGGGCCAGATCTGGAGAATACGGTGGGTAGGGAAGCAATTCGAAGCCCAATTCATGAATTTTTGCCATCGTTCTCAATTAGAGGTGTGCGCGTGACACGAAATTTTCGTGACACGCGTGATTCACGCGTGAGTCACGTGATTCGTGAATGAAATTTTGACCAAATCACGTGAATGTGCGTGAATGGGACTGAACAAAAATGTGTCGTGCGTGATCGTGCGTGAACATCAAATTCTGTTCGTGAATGTGCGTGAGTACATTTTTTTCAAAATCAAGCTCACGACAAAATTCACGTTCACGAAAAAATTCACATTCACGAAAAATTCACGCTCACGACAAAATTCACGCTCACGAAGAAATTCACGTTCACGAAGAAATTCACATTCACGAAAACTTCACACTCACGATGACATTCGCGTTCACGAAAAAATTCACGTTCACGAAAAATTCACGCTCACGAGAAAATTCACGCTCACGAAGAAACTCACATTCACGAAAAATTCACTCTCACGATGAAATTCACGTTCACGAAAAAATTCACATTCACGAAATAATTCACCCTCGCGAGAAATGACACGTTCACGAGCCTATTCACGCTCACGACAAATATTATATTTACAAAAATGTCTTGCTCACGATAAAAATTATGTATGAACAAGTAAGTAAAGTCTAAAGTCGGGCGGAGCTGACTATATTATACCCTTCACCACTATGTAGACTCTCAACCACTTCAAATTTGCTGGGAGCTATATAAAGGTTTGCATTTCCAGATACAAATACTTTTAATGGAGACAATTTTTTGTACTTTTACAAAAACTCTAGAATTACAATTTAAATCGGCTAACGCCCTGGGATGAAACACAATGTTAACATAGTAAAACCAGTAAGGAAAGTCTAAAGTCGGGCGGGGCCGACTATATTATACCCTGCACCACTTTGTAGATCTAAATTTTCGATACCATATCACATCCGTCAAATGTGTTGGGGCTATATATAAAGGTTTGTCCCAAATACATACATTTAAATATCACTCGATCTGGACAGAATTTGATAGACTTCTACAAAATCTATAGGCTCAAAATTTAAGTCGGCTAATGCACTAGGGTGGAACACAATGTTAGTAAAAAAATATGGGAAACATTTAAATCTGGAGCAATTTTAAGAAAACTTCGCAAAAGTTTATTTATGATTTATCGCTCGATATATATGCATTAGAAGTTTAGGAAAATTAGAGTCATTTTTACAACTTTTCGACTAAGCAGTGGCGATTTTACAAGGAAAATGTTGGTATTTTGACCATTTTTGTCGAAATCAGAAAAACATATATATGGGAGCTATATCTAAATCTGAACCGATTTCAACCAAATTTGGCACGCATAGCTACAATGTTAATTCTACTCCCTGTGTAAAATTTCAACTAAATCGGAGTTAAAAATTGGCCTCTACGGTCATATGAGTGTAAATCGGGCGAAAGCTATATATGGGAGATATATCTAAATCTGAACCGATTTCAACCAAATTTGGCACGCATAGCTACAATGCTAATTCTACTCCCTGTGCAAAATTTCAACTAAATCGGAGTTAAAAATTGGCCTCTACGGTCATATGAGTGTAAATCGGGCGAAAGCTATATATGGGAGATATATCTAAATCTGAACCGATTTCAACCAAATTTAACACGCATAGCTACAATGCTAATTCTACTCCCTGTGCAAAATTTCAACTAAATCGGAGCAAAAAATTGGCCTCTGTGGTCATATGAGTGTAAATGGGGCGAAAGCTATATATGGGAGCTATATCTAAATCTGAACCGATTTCAACCAAATTTGGCACGCATAGCTACAATGCTAATTCTACTCCCTGTGCAAAATTTCAACTAAATCGGAGCAAAAAATTGGCCTATGTGGGCAAATGAGTGTAAATCGGCCGAAAGCTATATATGGGAGCTATATCTAAATCTGAACCGATTTGGCTGATATTTTTCAAGTTTTTCGAGACTCATAAAATATTCGGATGTACGGAATTTGAGGAAGATCGGTTGATGTACACGCCAATTATGACCAGATCGGTGAAAAATATATATGGCAGCTATATCTAAATCTGAACCGATTTTTTCCAAAATCAATAGGGATCGTCTTTGAGCCGAAACACGACCCTGTACCAAATTTTAGGACAATCGGACTAAAACTGCGAGCTGTACTTTGCACACAAAAATACATCAACAGACAGACGGACGGACAGACAGACAGACAGACAGACAGACAGACAGACGGACATCGCTAAATCGACTCAGAATTTAATTCTAAGACGATCGGTATACTAAACGATGGGTCTCAGACTTTTCCTTCTTGGCGTTACATACAAATGCACAAACTTATTATACCCTGTACCACAGTAGTGGTGAAGGGTATAAAAATATGAGAAATATGAAGCGAGAGAAATTTTAATGCAATTATACAAAAGAGCATTTATGATTGATCAGGTGATACATATGTATTCGAGATATAGGGCAATTTTAGTAATATTTACAATTTTTGATACTTAGCAGTGGCGACTTTACAGGGATATTGGTTAGATCCCGCCAAGATATATAGTCAAGTATGGGTTGTGATATATTATTTGGTCAAGTCGGGCGACTTGGAGCCTTATTTAAAACTCAACCGTTCTGTGGAAATTCTGGCATTATAGTGTTTAGGATATGACTAAGATATGGGGAAATCATCACAGAATTTTGTGTCAAGTGTGGGAATTTTTGCCATATTTGTATAAACCGGAAAAACGAATATATGGAGGCTTTATCTAAATCTGAATCAAATTAGATCAAACTATCCAGTCAATTAGAGGAAAATCTCATTGAAAATAGGTCTAAAATATGAAACAGTCTACCATATTTCCCCAACTCTGGTGTACATATTACGGGAGCTATATATAATCTGAACCGATTTCGACTAAATTTGATATAGAATAATAATTCTGTTATCTCTGCAAAATTTCACGTAAATGGGTGTTTAACTTTGGCCCCCGTAGTCATTTGAGTATAAATCGAGCGAAAGATATATATGAGAGCTATATCTAAATTTAAACCGATTTCAACCAAATTTGGTACACTTATCGATACTATTAAACGTACTCATTGTGCAAAATTTGAACTAAATCACGGCAAAACTCTGGCTTTTGAGGGCATATAAGTGCAAATCTGACGAAAGATATATATGGGAGCTATATCTAAATTTGAACCGATTTCAATCAAATTTACCAAGCATTGGTAGAATGTCAATTCTACTCTTTATGCAAAATTTCACGAAAATCGGTAGTAACCTTTGGCCTCTGTGGTCATATGAGTCTAAATCGAACGAAAGATTTAGATTTAAATCTGAACCGATTTAGCTGATATTTTGCAAGTTTTTAGAGACTCATAAAATATTCGGATGTACTGAATTTGAAGAACATCGGTTGATAAATACGCCAATTATGACCAGATCGGGGATAAATATATATGGCAGCTATATCTAAATCTGATCCGATTTTTTCCAAAATCAATAGGGATTGTCTTTGAGCCGAAACAGGACCCTATACCAAATTTTAGGACAAAAATACACCAACAGACAGACAGACAGACGGACAGACAGACAGACAGACGGACATCGCTAAATCGACTCAGAATTTAATTCTAAGACGATCGGTATACTAAACGATGGGTCTCAGACTTTTCCTTCTTGGCGTTACATAAAAATGCACAAACTTATTATACCCTGTACCACAGTAGTGGTGAAGGGTATAATAATGATTGAACATTTTTACATTTTTAAATTGAAAACATACTTCCAAATAAAAAATTAATAATTTTCGGAAATAATTGGTTTCATTGGTTCATTAAATTTTGGCTTAGATTTAAAAAAATAATTCTATATAGTATAATTATAATATATGTAATTATAATATAATAAAAAATAAAATAAGTAAACAATAACACTGATCTATAGTTGATTGCCTCAGTTAAAAATTAATTAAGTTTTTCGGCCAAAATCAATCCAAATTTTAATTGAATTTATATTTTGATTTGATTAAAATGTTAATTGTATCTGTTAACGTTTTCAACTTCAGATTTTTAATTAGAAATATTTTAGCGAATTTGTGTGGGTAGCTCATTTGTATCACGAGCGAGAGTGAGTAAGTTTTTAAGTTCGTACTCATTCGTGAATTACATTTTTTCGTTTGTTTTGTAAGTATAATAGTCGTGAACGTGCGTGAGTTGTATTTTACATCGTGAGCGTGCGTGAATAGTTTTTTTTTATGAATCGTGAGTGTGTGGATGTACGTTTCATTGTTCGTGAACGTGCGTGAGTAGTTTTTTTCGAATCGTGAGTGTGCGTGAATAAGTTTGTTGTTCGTGAACGTGCGTGAGTTGATATATCCCTTCGTGAGCGTGCGGTAGTCACTATTCTGCAATCGTGAGTGTTTATCTTTGCAGGATTTTGGTTCGTGAACGTGAGTGATCGTGAATCAATAAAAACCTTCGTGCGTGAATGTTACGAATTCATTCGTGAGCGTGCGTGAGTGTGAGCAATTCAAAAACGGGCGTGCGTGATCGTGCGTGAATGTTACGAATTCATTCGTGAGCGTGCGTGAGTGTGAGCAATTCAAAAACGGGCGTGCGTGATCGTGCGTGAATGTTACGAATTCATTCGTGAGCGTGCGTGAGTGTAAGCAATTCAAAAACGGGCGTGCGTGATCGTGCGTGAATGTTACGAATTCATTCGTGAGCGTGCGTGAGTGTGTGCAATTCTAAAACAGGCGTGCGTGATCGTGCGTGAATGACATTTTGAATTTGTGAGCGTGCGTGAGCGTGCGTGAAAAATCCCTCACGCGCACACCTCTATTCTCAATGACTTGTGGCACGGTGCGTTGTCTTGGTGGAACAACACTTTTTATACCCTCCACCATAGGATGGGGGTATATTAACTTTGTCATTCCGTTTGTAACACATCGAAATATTGCTCTAAGACCCCATAAAGTATATATATTCTGGGTCGTGTCCGTCCATCCGTCCGTCTGTTGAAATCACGCTAACTTCCGAACGAAACAAGCTATCGACTTGAAACTTGGCACAAGTAGTTGTTATTGATGTAGGTCGGATGGTACTGCAAATGGGCCATATCGGTCCACTTTTACGTATAGCCCCCATATAAACGGACCCCCAAATTTGGCTTGCAATTGCTCTAAGAGAAGCAAATTTCATCCGATCCGACTGAAATTTGGTACATGGTGTTAGTATATGGTCTCTAACAACCATACAAAAATTGGTCCTCATCGGTCCATAATTATATATAGCCCCCATATAAACCGATCCCCCGATTTGGCTTGCGGAGCCTCTAAGAGAACCAAATTTCTTCCGGTCCGGCTGAAATTTGGTACATGGTGTTGGTATATGGTCTCTAACAATCATGCGAAAATTGGTCCACATCGGTCCATAATTATATATAGCCCCCATATAAACCGATCCCCAGATTTGGCTTGCGGAGCCTCAAAGAGAAGCAAATTTCATCCGATCCGCCTGAAATTTGGTACATGATATTGGTATATGGTCTCTAACAACCATGCAAAAATTGGTTCACATCGGTTCATAATTATATATAGCCCCCATATAAACCGATCCCCAGATTTGGCTTGCGAAGTTTCCAAGAGAAGCAAATTTCATCCAATCCGGTAGTAATTTGGAACATGGTGTTAGTATATGATCTTTAACAACCGTGCCAGAATTGGTCCATATCGGTCCATAATTATATATAGCCCCCATATAAAACATTCTCCAGATTTGACCTCCGGAGCCTCTTGGAGCAAAATTCATCCGATCGGGTTCAAATTACGAACGTCGTGTTAGTATATTGTCGCTAACAACCATACCAAAATTGGTCCAATCACACAAAAATTGGTCCATATCGGTCCATAATCATGGTTGCCACTAGAGCAAAAAATAATCTACCAAAATTTTATTTCTATAAAAAATTTTGTCAAAATTTTATTTCTATAGAAAATTGTGTTAAAATTTTATTCGGTTCATAATAAAATTTTCATCATTGTCATAATTTTATTTCTGTAGAAAATTTTGTCAAAATTTTATTTCTATAGAAAATGTTGTTCAAATTTTATTCGGTTCATAATCATGGTTGCCACTCGAGCCAAAAATAATCTACCAAGATTTTATTTCTATAGAAAATTTTGTCAAAAGTTTATTTCTATAGAAAATTTTGTTAAAATTTTATTTCTGTAGAAATTTTTGTCAAAATTTTTATTTCTATAGAAAATGTTGTGAAAATTTTATTTCTATAGAAAATTTTGTTAAAATTTTATTTCTGTAGAAAATTTTGTCAAAATTTTATGTCTACATAATAAATATTACAGCTTAAGTAATTCGATTGTGGATGACAGTGTTTAGATGAAGGTTCTACGCAATCCATGATGGAGGGTACATAAGCTTCGGCCTGGCCGAACTTACGGCCGTATATACTTGTTTAGTTTAATATATACCCCGTATGGATTAACTTACAATTGAGAAGAGGGTGTTAAGAAGTTTTAAGATACCTTGCCATCGGCAAGTGTTACCGCAACCCAAGTAACTCGATTGTGGATGACAGTCTTTAGTACAAGTTTCTACGCAATCCATGGTGGAGGGTACATAAGCTACGGATTGGCCGAACTTACGGCCGTATATACTTGTTATACCCTGCGCCACACTGTGGAACAGGGTATTATAAGTTAGTGCATATGTTTGTAACACCCAGAAGGAGACGAGATAGACACATGGTGTCTTTGGCAATAATGCTCAGGGTGGGTCCCTGAGTCGATATAACCATGTCCGTCTGTCCGTCCGTCCGTCTGCCTGTGAACACATTTTTGTGATCAAAGTCTAGGTCGCAATTTAAGTCCAATCGCCTTCAAATTTGGCACATGTCCCTAACTTGGGTCAGAATAGAACCCTATTGATTTTGGAAGAAATCGATTCAGATTTAGATATAGCTCCTATATATATCTTTCGCCTGATATGCACTAATATGGACCCAGCAGCCAGAGTTTTATACCGATTTGCTTGAAATTTTGTACAAACATAACACTTAGTCGTATAGTCAAGTGTGCAAAATTTGATTGAAATCGGTTCAGATTTAGATACAGCTCCCATATATATCTTTCGCCCGATATGGACTTATATGGCCCCAGAAGCCAGATTTTTGGCCGAATTTGGTTGAAATTTTGCACTAGGAGTACAATTAGTAGTATAGTCAAGTGTGCAAAATTTGATTGAAATCGGTTCAGATTTAGATATAGCTCCCATATATATCTTTCGCCCGATATGGACCAGAGTTTTGGCCCAATTTGGTTGAAATTTTGCACAGGGAGTAGATTTAGCATTGTAGCTATGCGTGCCAAATTTGGTTGAAATCGATTTAGATTTAGATATAGCTCCCATATATATCTTTCGCCCGATATGCACTTATATGGACCCAGAAGCCAGAGTTTTATCCCGATTAGCTTGAAATTTTGCACAAGGAGTACAATTGGTAATATAGTCATGTGTGCCAAATTTGATTGAAATCGGTTCAGATTTAGATATAGCTTCCATATATATATTTTTCGCCCGATATGGACTTATATGACCCCAGAAGCCAGAGTTTTGGCCCAATTTGGTTGAAATTTTGCACTAGGAGTACAATTAGTAATATAGTCATGTGTGCCAATTTTGTTTGAAATCGGTTCAGATTTAGATATAGCTCCCATATATATGTTTTTCTGATTTCGACAAAAATTGTCAAAATACCAACATTTTCCTTGTAAAATCGCCATTGCTTAGTCGAAAAGTTGTAAAAATGACTCTAATTTTCCTAAACTTCTAATACATACATATCGAGCGATAAATCATAAATAAACTTTTGCGTAGTTTCCTTAAAAATGCTTCAGATTTAAATGTTTCCCATATTTTTTTTACTACCATTGTGTTCCACCCTAGTGCATTAGCCGACTTAAATTTTGAGTCTATAGATTTTGTAGAAGTCTATCAAATTCTGTCCAAAACGAGTGATATTTAAATATATGTATTTGGGACAAACCTTTATATATAGCCCCCAACACATTTGACGGATGTGATATGGTATCGAAAATTTAGATCTACAAAGTGGTGCAGGGTATAATATGTTAGTCGGCCCCGCCCGACTTTAGACTTTACTTACTTGTTTTTTATCTAACATAGACTCCATATGGATCAACTTACATATACATTCGAAGACAATGTTCTTGTGTTTGGAGCATTGAATAAATATTAACCAACTTCTTTATGATTATAACAATATAAAGGGGCATTTACCTCCCTTGGTCATTATTGCTTGCAGAGGAATTCCATATTATGTCTCTCACATAGGGGTTGAGTTAATCAACCCCAAATATGAGATGAGCACATGGTGGAATGTAAAAAAAACTCCCAAAACAAAACAAAAATGGTAAACATTCTCACAGACCGTTATACTCTCACCAAACACCTATATAACTGTTCTAACTGTTCAGTATTACTCTCTTAATTCGTAAAGGGAAATTATATTTTTCCTTAAATCAAAATCGTACAACGTGGAAGCGGCAAAAAAGGGAATTTTATTGGTTAGCCACACAACGACAACAAGGAAAGATGGTATTAAGAACTAGCTTGTGTTTAACACAACAAACAGTTGGATATAAAAAGTCGTCGCGATAAGATGTGCTTGTCATAGTGAAAAAGAACCCTAACATAAAACAAAAGAAATTAATTTGAGAAGAAATAAACACATCACAGTTATTTAGTGATTTTGAATATTCAGTGATATATTGGAATCATTAATAAAAAAGAATTAATTTGAATTGGAAAATTAAAAAAAGTTTACAAAAGGAAACAAAAAACAAACTAAAAAAATACAAAATTTATAGAAAAATAATAAATATAACAATAATTATTATACTACAAGAATATAGTTTGTAAAAAAAAATAATAAATAAAAAAATTTTTAATTGGTTGCTTGCCTGAATAACTAAAAATTGGAAAATTTTAAGATTAAAAAAATACAACTTAATCTATTCTGAATAAACCATGGTTTCAAACTCACCAGTAAAGAATTAACCAAAAAAAGTCGTACAATTTTGGAATTCCAAATGTAAAATCATACATAAATATATTAGATATAAATATAAATTAAAAAAATAGATAAACATTTAAGCGGATAACATAAAAAATATATACATACATTTAAGGATTAGTGTTTTAATGGTTGAGATTCGTCTATGCCAAAATATGGTAAAGCCTCGAATAAAGTGATAAAAATTAAAAAAAAAAAAATAAATAATTGTTCATACTTGCAAAATTTAAAAAAAAAAATACAAAAAATAAAAAATCGCAAAGTCAATAATCTTGAATTGATCAATAAGAGTGTGAATATAAATTAAAATACAATGTATTTGACACTGCAATATTCAATGTAAAATTATAATATGAAAGCATTAATAAAATAATGTAATTAAAATATCACTATTAAACCAAGTGAGTGAGATAAGGAAAGTCGGGCAGAGCTGACTATATTATACCCTGCACCACTCTGTAGATCTAAATTTTCGATACCATATCAAATCCGTCAAATGTGTTGGGTGCTATATATAAAGGTACGATCTGGACAAAATTTGTTAGACTTCTAAAAAACTTAGGTCGAAATAAGGAAAGTCTAAAGTCGGTGGGGCGGGGCGACTATATTATACCCTGCACCACTTTGTAGATCCACATTTTCGATACCATATCAAATCCGTCAAATAAGTTGGGTGCGATCTGGACAAAATTTGTTAGACTTCTAAAAAAAAAACTTCAGTCGACTAATCCTCTGCGGTGGAACACAATTATAGAAAAAACAAGTCTAAAGTCGGGCGGGGCCGACTATATTATACCCTGCACCACTTTGTAGGTCTAAATTTTCGATACCATATCATATCCGTCAAATGTGTTGGGGGCTATATATAAAGGTTTCTCCCAAATACATACATTTAAATATCACTCGTTTTGGACAGAATTTGATAGACTTCTACAAAATCTATAGACTCAAAATTTAAGTCGGCTAATGCACTAGGGTGGAACACAATGTTAGTATAAAATATGGGAAACATTTAAATCTGAAGCAATTTTAAGGAAACTACGCAAAAGTTTATTTATGATTTATCGCTCGATATATTTGTATTAGAAGTTTAGGAAATTTAGAGACATTTTTACAACTTTTCCGTTAAGCAGTGGCGATTTTACAAGCAATATGTTGGCATTTTGACCATTTTTGTCGAAATCAGAAAAACATATATATGGGAGCTATATCTAAATCTTAACCGATTTCAACCAAATTTGGCACGCATAGCTATAATGCTGATTCTACTCCCTGTGCAAAATTTCAACTAAATCGGAGTTAAAAATTGGCCTCTGTGGTCATATGAGTGTAAATCGGGCGAAAGCTATATATGGGAGATATATCTAAATCTCAACCGATTTCAACCAAATTTGGCACGCATTGCTATAATGCTAATTCTACTCCATGTGCAAAATTTCAACTAAATCGGAGCAAAAAATTGGCCTCTGTGGTCATATGAGTGTAAATCGGGCGAAAGCTATATATGGGAGCTATATCTAAATCTCAACCGATTTCAACCAAATTTGGCACGCATTGCTATAATGCTAATTCTACTCCATGTGCAAAATTCCAAATAAATCGGAGTTAAAAATTGGCCTCTGTGGTCATATGAGTGTAAATCGGGCGAAAGCTATATATGGGAGCTATATCTAAATCTCAACCGATTTCAACCAAATTTGGCACGCATTGCTATAATGCTAATTCTACTCCATGTGCAAAATTCCAAATAAATCGGAGTTAAAAATTGGCCTCTGTGGTCATATGAGTGTAAATCGGGCGAAAGTTATATATGGGAGATATATCTAAATCTGAACCGATTTCAACCAACTTTGGCACGCGTAGCTACAATGCTAATTCTACTCCCTGGGCAAAATTTCAATTAAATCGGAGTTAAAAATTGGCCTCTGTGGCCATATGAGTGTAAATCGGGCGAAAGCTATATATGGGAGATATATCTAAATCTCAACCGATTTCAACCATTGCTATAATGCTAATTCTACTCCATGTGCAAAATTCCAAATAAATCGGAGTTAAAAATTGGCCTCTGTGGTCATATGAGTGTAAATCGGGCGAAAGCTATATATGGGAGATATATCTAAATCTCAACCGATTTCAACCAAATTTGGCACGCATTGCTATAATGCTAATTCTACTCCATGTGCAAAATTCCAAATAAATCGGAGTTAAAAATTGGCCTCTGTGGTCATATGAGTGTAAATCGGGCGAAAGTTATATATGGGAGATATATCTAAATCTGAACCGATTTCAACCAACTTTGGCACGCGTAGCTACAATGCTAATTCTACTCCCTGGGCAAAATTTCAATTAAATCGGAGTTAAAAATTGGCCTCTGTGGCCATATGAGTGTAAATCGGGCGAAAGCTATATATGGGAGATATATCTAAATCTCAACCGATTTCAACCATTGCTATAATGCTAATTCTACTCCATGTGCAAAATTCCAAATAAATCGGAGTTAAAAATTGGCCTCTGTGGTCATATGAGTGTAAATCGGGCGAAAGCTATATATGGGAGATATATCTAAATCTCAACCGATTTCAACCAAATTTGGCACGCATTGCTATAATGCTAATTCTACTCCATGTGCAAAATTTCAACTAAATCGGAGCAAAAAATTGGCCTCTGTGGTCATATGAGTGTAAATCGGGCGAAAGCTATATATGGGAGCTATATCTAAATCTCAACCGATTTCAACCAAATTTGGCACGCATTGCTATAATGCTAATTCTACTCCATGTGCAAAATTCCAAATAAATCGGAGTTAAAAATTGGCCTCTGTGGTCATATGAGTGTAAATCGGGCGAAAGTTATATATGGGAGATATATCTAAATCTGAACCGATTTCAACCAACTTTGGCACGCGTAGCTACAATGCTAATTCTACTCCCTGGGCAAAATTTCAATTAAATCGGAGTTAAAAATTGGCCTCTGTGGCCATATGAGTGTAAATCGGGCGAAAGCTATATATGGGAGATATATCTAAATCTCAACCGATTTCAACCATTGCTATAATGCTAATTCTACTCCATGTGCAAAATTCCAAATAAATCGGAGTTAAAAATTGGCCTCTGTGGTCATATGAGTGTAAACTGGGCGAAAGTTATATATGGGAGATATATCTAAATCTGAACCGATTTCAACCAAATTTGGCACGCGTAGCTACAATGCTAATTCTACTCCCTGTGCAAAATTTCAATTAAATCGGAGCAACAAATTGGCCTCTGTGGTCATATGAGTGTAAATCGGGCGAAAGCTATATATGGGAGATATATCTAAATCTGAACCGATTTCAACCACATTTGGCACGCATAGCTAAACTGCTAATTCTACTCCCTGTGCAAAATTTCAACTAAATCGGAGCAAAAAATTGGCCTCTTTGGTCATATGAGTTTAAATCGGGTGAAAGCTATATATGGGAGATATATCTAAATCTGAACCGATTTCAACCACATTTAGCACGCATAGCTAAACTGCTAATTCTACTCCCTGTGCAAAATTTCAACTAAATCGGAGCAAAAAATTGGCCTCTGTGGTCATATGAGTGTAAATCGGGCGAAAGCTATATATGGGAGCTATATCTAAATCTGAACCGATTTCAATAAAATTTGGCACACTTGACTACACTATTAATTGTACTCCTAGTGCAAAATTTCAACCACAGTGGGGTAAAACTCTGGGTTCTGGGACCGTATTAGTCCATATCGGGCGAAAGATATATATGGGAGCTATATCTAAAACTGAACCGATTTATTACAAAAACAATAGGATTCCATTCTTACCCAAAGTGCATAGTTATGCCAAATTTAAAGTCGATTTGACTAAAATTGCGACCTAGACTTTGATTACAAAAATGTGTTCACGGACAGACGGACGGACAGACGGACATAGCAAGATCGAGTCAGGGGCCGACCCTGAACAATATTGTCAAAGACACTATATGTCTATCTCGTCTCCTTCTGGCTATTGCAAACATATGCACCAACTTATAATATCCTGTTCCACAGTGTGGCGCCGGGTATAAAAACCAAGGCTTATGTATTCAAATTAATTTAAAATATTCATATATAATAAAACAATATGTAGGGACGTAAGTTCGGTGACCTTAGGTTAGGTTAGGTTAGGTGGCAGCCCGATGTATCAGGCTCACTTAGACTATTCAGTCCATTGTGATACCACATTGGTGGCATCACAATGGACTGAATTCTCTTATCACTGAGTGCTGCCCGATTCCATGTTAAGCTCAATGACAAGGGACCTCCTTTTTATAGCCAGGTCCCAACGTCGTTCCACATTGCAGTCAAACCACTTAGAGAAGCTTTGAAACCCTCAGAAATGTCACCAGCATTACTGAGGTGGGATAATCCACCTCTGAAAAACTTTTTGGTGTTCGGTCGAAGCATGAATCGATCCCACGACCTTGTGTATGCAAGGCGGGCATGCTAACCATTGCACCACGGTGGCTCCGGTGACCTTAGCTGTCCACTTCTAAAAGAGGAATAATATAATACTTATATTCTTAATTTATATAAAAAATAATATTTGCTATAGTCACGGTTAATAAAATTCATACTTATATGTAAAACAATAAAAATAAAAAAATATATATATATTTCATAAAAAAAATCATAATTACTATTGAAGGCCAAAAAAAAAAAACATAAAATTTATTTATTTGCAAATTATTTGCTACAGAATTTCCATTCATTTTAAATCTATTCCATTTATATGAAATTGAGTTAAAATCCAAATCCACATAAAAAAAAAATATTTTTTTTTGTGATTCCATAGGTGTACAAATTCAATTGGAAATAGGTGTGCAAAACTGTGAAATATTCACCGTGTTGTTTAAATATACATTAACCCTTGGTAATATTATTATAAAGTATACGTCAATGTGTCCCCCGTATACTTAGGCGTATGTGTATTATTAATATTCATTGATGTGAGTATCACATTGCATTAAGTATACGTTCCAGTGGTCTAATTATAAGGCTTTAATTAGAAGTGAAAGTGAAATAGAAAAACAAACTGATTATTTTAGGCCTAAATACAAGATTGTCATCATATTTGTTGGGGCTATAACAAGTATTTACAAAAATCTGGAAATTTGGTTTACATCGGATATACAGATTAACTAAGGTATGTAACTATATACAATTGACATTATATTATTTAGAAATGTATAATAATATGAAATTATTTTAAAATAGCCTAAAATTATATGGTTACTTGATTTTACTACTCAATCTAGTAGAGAAAACCATTTTATATTCTAGGAATTTCTTGAAACTGTTGTCTTGAGGGTGGTAACAACAAAATTGGTCACTTACTATTTTGATATATGGTTATGGCCAAAATAAATTTCCTCATTTTTTGATGTTACATAATCGCAAAAAAAACCTTTTCGTATTTTTTTAATAGAAGTCATCTGTTTGAAGTGCTCAAATCACATTTTGTTATATCATATGGTGTCAGATATGTGACATTTTAAGTCTCAGGTAACCATCCGAAAAAATTAAATTCGTTAAACCAACAGAGATAAATGAAGTTATATTTCAATATTTTAAAGGGGCGAATTTCATTCAAGCCGCATAAAAACAGTGTTGGGTGGCAATTATAACCCAAGGAGTCGCAAGAATTAAAATTCGAGACTTGATTTGTATAGGATCGTTTTGGACTAATTTTTGATTCATCACATGGTGGATATTATAAGGATCTCATAAAACAGATATCATAACTATGGATCTGTCTGTATAAGGTCTATACATAAGAAAGGTCCCCTATAACTCATTTGCAATAGATTCATATCAATAACATATATAACAAAGATACCATCTGATATTTTGTTTCGTTAAGAAGGGATTTATTTTATCAAACGGACATGGCTAGAGAGTCTCAGAATTTAAGCACAACCAGGAATATATAATTCTACGGCTCTTGAGACCACCATTTTAATGTCTTACCAAGGTATCTTAAAACTTCTTAACACCGTCTTCTCAATTGTAAGTTAGTCCATACAGGGTATATATTAAACAAAAAAAGGGTCATTAAATACGTATATAATTCAGTTTGACAACATTTTTTATAGAAATAAAATTTTTACAAAATATCAATTGAAATACAATTTTGACAAAATTTTCTATCGTAACAAAATTTTGACAAAATTTTCTATTGAAATAAAATCTTGACAAAATTTTGTATAGAAATAAAATCTTAACAAAATTTTGTATGTTAATAACATTTTGACAACATTTTCATGGTAATAAAATTTTGACAAATTTTTGCATAGAAATAAAATATTGACAAAATATTGTATAATAATAAAATTATGACAAAATTTTCTATAGAAATAAATTTTTGACAAAATTTTCTATAGAAATAAAATTTTAACAAAATTTTTATTGAAATAAAATTTTTACAAAATTTCAATAGAAATACAATTTTGACAAACTTTTCTATAGAAACAAAATTTTGACAAAATTTTCTATAGAAATAAAATCTTGGGAAAATTTTGTATAGTAATAATATTTTGACAAAATTTTCTATGCTAATAAAATTTTGACAAAATTTTCTATGGTAATAAAATTTTGACAAAATTTTTATAGAAATAAAATTTTTACAAAATTTCAATAGAAATACAATTTTGACAAAATTTTCTATACAAACAAAATTTTGACAAAATTGTCTATAGAAATAAAATCTTGACAAAATTTTGTATAATAATAAAATTTTTACAAAATTTTCTATGGTAATAAAATTTTGACAAAATTTTCTATAGAAATTAAAATTTGACAAAATTTTCTATAGAAATAGATTTTTGACAAAATTTTGCATAGAAATAAAATATTGACAAAATTTTGAATAGTAATAAAATATTGGCAAAATTTTGTATAGTAATAAAATTTTGACAAAATTTTTTATAGAAATAAAATTTTGACAAAAATTTTATAGAAACAAAATCTTGACAAAATTTCAATAGAAATTCAATTTTGACAAAATTTTCTATAGAAACAAAATTTTAACAAAATTTTCTATAGAAATAAAATCTTGACAAAATTTTTTATAGTAATAAACTTTTGACAAAATTTTCTATGGTAATAAAATTTTGACAAAATTTTTATAGATATAAAATTTTTACAAAATTTCAATAGAAATGCATTTTTGACAAAATTTTCTATAGAAATAGATATTTGACAAACTTTTCAATAGTAATAAAATTTTGACAAAATTTTCAATAGTAATAAAATGTTGACAAAAATTTTTATATTAATAAAATTTTGCCACATTTTCTATAGAAATAAAATTTTGACAAAATTTTCTATAGAGATAAAATCTTGACAAAATTTCAATAGAAATTCAATTTTGACAAAATTTTTTATAGAAACAAAATTTTAACAAAATTTTCTATAGAAATAAAATCTTGACAAAATTTTGTGTAGTAATAAAATTTTGACAAAATGTTCTATGGTAATAAAATTTTGACAACATTTTCTATGGTAAAAAAATTTTGACAAAATTTTCTATAGAAATTAAAATTTGACAAAATTTTCTATAGAAATAGATTTTTGACAAAATTTTGCATAGAAATAAGATATTGACAAAATTTTGAATAGTAATAAAATATTGACAAATTTTGTATAGTAATAAAATTTTGACAAAATTTTTTATAGAAACAAAATCTTGACAAAATTTCAATAGAAATGCAATTTTGACAAAATTTTCTATAGAAATAGAATTTTGACCAAATTTTCAATAGTAATAAAATTTTGACAAAATTTTCAATAGTAATAAAATGTTGACAAAAATTTTTATATTAATAAAATTTTGCCACATTTTCTATAGAAATAAAATTTTGACAAAATTTTCTATAGAGATAAAATCTTGACAAAATTTCAATAGAAATTCAATTTTGCCACATTTTCTATAGAAATAAAATTTTGACAAAATTTTCTATAGAGATAAAATCTTGACAAAGTTTTTTATAGAAATAAACCCTTGACAAAATTTTGTATAGTAACAAAATTTTGACAAAATTTTCTATGGTAATAAAATTTTGATAAAATTTTTTATATTAATAAAATTTTGCCAACATTTTCTATAGTAATAAAATTTTGACAAAATTGTTTATATTAATAAAATTTTGCCGAATTTCCTATAGAAATACAATCTTGACAAAATTTCAATAGAAATACAATTTCGACAAAATTTTCTATTGAAACAAAATTTTGACAAAATTTTCTATAGAAATAAAATCTTGAAAAAATTTTGAATTTTGACAAAATTTTCGATAGTAATAAAATTTTGACAAATTTCCTATAGAAATAAATAAAGTTTTCTATAGAAATAAAATCTTGACAAAATTTCAATAGAAATACAATTTTGACAAAATTTTCTATAGAAACAAAATTTTGACAAAATTGTCTATAGAAATAAAATCTTGACAAAATTTTGTATAATAATAAAATTTTGACAAAATTTCTATGGTAATAAAATTTTGACAAAATTTTCTATAGAAATTAAAATTTGACACAATTTTCTATAGAAATAGATTTTTGACAAAATTTTGCATAGAAATAAAATATTGACAAAATTTTGAATAGTAATAAAATATTGACAAAATTTTGTATAGTAATAAAATTTTGATAAAATTTTTTATAGAAATAAAATGTTGACAAAATTTCAATAGAAATACAATTTTGACAACATTTCAATAGAAATAAAATTTTGACAAAATTTTCTATAGAAACAAAATGTTGACAACATTTTCTATAGAAATCAAATCTTGACAAAATTTTGTTTAGTAATAAAATTTTGACAAAATTTCTTGTTTTCATACATTTTGTTTTGTTATTGTTGGTTTTTCTTCTTTAATCATTGTTGTTGTTTTGTAAAGCCTTTTTCGGAGGGTTCAAGTGTGGTTTATTGTTGGGCTTAATGAACTGCCTGAATTTATTCTGATAATTGGTTGATAGTTTTGCTGCAAGTAGAGGATGCTGATGAGGAATGTGGTAATTCCGAAACGTGCGTCCATCCAACCATCTTGCAGTCTATAGGACTTTGCCCAAATAAATTTGACAAACATTCTTTTCCTTTGTGTGTTAAGCTACTATTGTAGTTTAGTCAACACAATGGTTTTAAAGCTGAGATCAAAATAACAAATGTAATAAAATTTTGACAAAATTTTTTACATTAATAAAATTTTGCCAAATTTCCTATAGAAATAAAATTTTAACAAAATTTTGTATAGTAATAACATTTTGACAAAATTTCCTATAGAAATAAAATCTTGACAACATTTTGTATGTACTAACGCAATGTACCAAATTTCACCACGTACCAAATTTCAACCAGATCGGATAAATTTTGCTCCTTCAAGACGCTCTAAGCATCGGTTTATATGGGGGGCTATACGTAAAAGTGGTCCGATGTGGTCCATTTGCAATACCATTCGACCTACATCAATAACAACTACTTGTGCCAAGTTTCAAGTCGATGGCTTGTTTCGTTCGGAAGTTAGCGTAATTTCAACAGATGGACGGACAGACGGACGGACAGACGGACGGAGAGACATGCTTACATCGACTCAGAATTTCACCACGACCCAGAATATACATAACAGGTTGGCTGATAAGTCCCCGGTCTGACACATAGATGGCGTCGCTAGTATTAAATGCATATTATTTTTATATAGTACCAATCTTCAAATGATTCGTGTCAAAATTTGACGTCTTTAAGTCAATTAGTTTGTGAGATAGAGCGTCTTTTGTGAAGCAACTTTTGTTATTGTGAAAAAAAGGGAAAAAAGGAATTTCGTGGTTTGATAAAAGACTGTTTTCTGAAGGGAAAAAATACGGTGGAAGCAAAAACTTGGGTTGATAATGAGTTTCCGGACTCTGCCCCTGGGAAATCAATCAACAATAATTGAATTGTATGCAAAATTCAAGCGTGGTGAAATAAGCATGGAGGTCGGTGAAAAATCCACAAAATGATTTTGAATGACCGTAAAATGAAGTTGATCGAGATAGCAGAGGCCTTAAAGATATCAAAGGAACGTGTTGGTCATATCATTCATCAATATTTGGATATGCGGAAACTCTGTGCACACTGGGTGCCGCGCGAGCTCACATTTGACCAAAAACAACAACGTGTTGATGATGATTCACCATGGATTGCGTAGAAACTTCTACTGAAGACTGTCATCCACAATCGGATTACTTGGGTTGCGGTAACACTTGCCGATGGCAAGGTATCTTAAAACTTCTTAACACCGTCTTCTCAATTGTAGGTTAGTTCATACGGGGTATATATTAAACTAAAAAAGGCCGATTAAATACGTATATAATTAAGTTTAAAGTTTCTATTCAAATAAAATTTTGACAAAATAAAATTTTGACAACATTTTCTATAGAAGTAAAATTTGGAAAAATTTTCTATAGAATAAAATTTTAACAAAATAAAATTTTGACAACATTTTCTACAGAAGTAAAATTTGGAAAAAATTTTCTATAGAAATAAAATTTTGACAAAATTTTCTATAGAAAAAAATTTTGAAAAAATTTTCCATAGAAATAAAATTTTGACAAAATTTTCTATAGAAATAAAATTTTGACAAAAATTTTCTATAGAAAAAAAAATTTGACAAAATTTTCTGTAGAAATAAAATTTTGGTAGATTATTTTTGGCTCGAGTGGTTACCATGATTATGAACCGATATGGACCAATTTTTGTGTGATTGGGGATCGGCTATATATAACTATAGACCGATATGGACCAATTATGGCATTGTTATAAGCGGCCTTATACTAACACCATGTTGCAAATTTCAACCGGATCGGATGAATTTTGCTCCTCCAAGAGGCTCCTGAGATCAAATCTGGGGAACGGTTTATATGGGGGCTATATATAATCATGGACCGATATGGAGCACTTTTGGCATGGTTGTTAGAGACAATATGCTAACACCACGTACTAAATTTCAATCGGATCGGATGACTTTTGCTCCTCTAAGAGGCTCCGGAGGTCAAATCTGGAGATCGGTATGGACCAATTCTTGCATGGCTGTTAGAGACCATATACTAACACCATGTACCAAATTGCAGCCGGATCGGATGAAATTTGCTTCTCTTAGAGCAATCGCAAGCCAAATTTGAGGGTCCGTTTATATGGGGGCTATACGTAAAAGTGGACCGATATGGCCCATTTGCAATACCATCCGACCTACATCAATAACAACTATTTGTGCCAAGTTTCAAGTCGAAAGCATGTTTCGTTCGGAAGTTAGCGTGATTTCAACAGACGGACGGACATGCTCAGATAGATTCAGAATTTCACCACGACCCAGAATATATATACTTTATGGGGTCTTAGATCAATATTTCGATGTGTTAAGGAGTGATACGGTCAAAATTTGGTCAATATAAACTTGACGTATTTCTTTCAATTTTGCATTTAAAAAACCTGAACACCCCTCATTTTGAAGATGTGTGTGTGTGTAGAATGTTGCTCCTATTTTGATTTTGGAATTCACTCTTCAGTTGTCAAAATACCGTCCAAGCAAGAAAAATTTTGCGCGCGCATCGCGAAAATCTGAGCTACTCGCACGCGAAGCTGGGAAAAATCGCTTATAATTGCCAAAGCAACCGTTACAAATGTAATTAAAGTATTTGGGGAACGTTTGTCGACAGCCAGGAAGTCTGGATCGAGGGGAAATCGAAACCCGGAAGCCGCTGAGACGACAAAGAGAGTTGCCGGTAGTTTCAAGCGAAACCCTAACCTCTCTCTCTCCGAGATGCCGCAACTAAGCTGGGTGTATCGTCTACAACCGTGCATCGAGTCAAAAAACGAGCCGGACTATCGACTTACAAGAAGGTAGTGACTCCAAATCGCGATGATAAACAAAATACGACGGCCAAAGCGCGATCCCGGAGGCTGTACACGACGATGCTGACGAAGTTTGACTGCGTGGTAATGGACGACGAAACCTTCGTCAAAGCCGACTACAAGCAGCTTCCGGGACAGGAGTTTTATATGGCAAAAGGAAGGGGAAAGGTAGCAGATATTTTCAAGCACATAAAATATCTGGAAATATCTGGCTTGGCAAGCCATCTGTACCTGTGGCTTGAAAAGCAGCATTTTCATAGCTTCCGGGACTGTCAACCAAGAAATTTACGTGAAAGAGTGTTTGAATAAACGTCTGCTGCCTTTCCTGAAGAAACACCGTTGTTCCGTACTGTTTTGGCTGGATTTGGCATCTTGCCATTACGGTAAAAAGGCCATGGACGTGCATGTGGTTCCCAAGGACAAGAACCCTCCCAACACGCCAGAGCTCCGCCCAATTGAGAAATACTGGGCTATTGCCAAGCGGAACCTAAAGAAGACCAAAAAACTGCTAAGGACGAGCAGCAGTTCAAGGAAAACTGGGTTTCTGCGGCGAAGAAGGTGGACAAGGTGGCTGTACAAAATCTGATGGCAAGTGTCAAGCGTTAGGCCCGGCAATTCGGATTTGGAAAAGCGAAAGCCTAACTGAATATTTTTCCTGAATTTTATACTAATTGAATTTGAATAAGAACTTTTATTTGATTTTTTAAATAAACGATTTCACCGATTTACACGCGTTTCCCTTGACCAAATTTTGACCGTATCACCCTTTACAAACGGAATGACAAAGTTAATATACCCCCATCCTATGGTGGAGGGTATAAAAATGTATTCACAAATAAATAAAAGAAATAAACTTCTAAAAATTATTGTTGTTGCGTGCTAAGGAATACCAAACATAATATTAAATTCCTTTATATGTGGAATATTACATATGCTATTAGGTTTTCACAAAAAAAAAACTATCTATTAACAAAGCATTTGCATTTGTTTATTTCAATCATTCCATTTAAAATCTATTGCAAAATAATCCTACGATAAATATGTGCCAAAGAATTTCCATTCATATTAAAGCAAAACAATTTTTTATAATCCTATTGAAATATATGCTTAGTGATTTCACATGTGCCTAAATTCAATAGAATTATTTTAGTGTTTGATTTCTCCAAAGAAATTTATATATTAAATATTGGAAATAATATAAAGTATACGTCAATGTGTCCTCTGTATACTTAGGCGTATGTGTATTATTGAGTATCACATTGAATGAAGTATACGCTCCAGTGGTCTAATTATAAAACTTTAATTACAGGCACTATAAGAGAAAGTGAATTTGACAAAATGTGATTTTTAAATGGCGTAAATGGAAAATTCTCATCAAATTGGGGCTATTGTATTATGTGATCGAATTTAGTAAACAAAACACATTTATTTAAAAAAAAACTTAAATTTTTTCACAATAGATTTATCAATTTGCGGAGGTAGGTCTAGTATATAATTGAAATTGTATCATATAAAAATATATAGTAATATGAAATTAATTTAAAATTTGCTTAATTTAATACAAGTTTGATATGAAACAAGTATATACAGCACTAAGTTCGGCAGGGCCGAATCTTAAATACCCACCACCATGAACCAAATGTTAGGGTTTCCTTTGAAATTTCAGGAGGGCTTTGAGGACACTTCCCGAAGATAAATTTAAAGATTTCACCTATGAGGACTATATCAGATTCTGGATTTATAAGAACCATTTTTGTTTGAGTTTTAGAGGAATCATTAACATCTCTTGTAAGTGTGCAAGAAAATTATAAAATAACGTCTTGATTTGAAATATTAAATCTGTAGAAGTAAAATCTGGAAATTTTACATTGAGTTTCAAGCAATTTTCATGATCAGTGCGCCTTCTACACCCTCAAGAAGTGAAGTCGGTCTATATGGCGGCATTACCAAATGCACCGATAAAAATTTAATCCGATACACGTTTTTGTGAGCCTAAACTACCAGAATATTTACAATTTCAGGCAAATCAGATAAAAACTACGATTTGTAGAAACCCAAGGATTTAAATCGGGAGATCGTTCTTACGGGGGCTATACCAAAATATGGACCGATACTCACCATTTTCGGCACACCTCTTTATGATCCTAAAATACCTCTAGATTTCTAATTTGAGGCAAATTGGATAAAAACTACGGTTTCTATAAGCCCAAGACCCCAAATCGGGAGATCGTTTTATATGGGGACCATACCAAAACATGGACCGATACTCATAATTTTTGGCACACGTATTTGTGGTCCTACAATACCTCTAGATTTCCAATTTCAGGTAAATTGAATAAAAACTGCGGTTTCTATAAGCACAAGAAGTAAAATCGGGAGATCGGTATATATGGGGGCTATACCAAAATATTGACCGATACTCACAATTTTTGGCACACGTATTTGTGGTCCTACAATACCTCTAAATTTCCAATTTCAGGTAAATTGAATAAAAACTGCGGGTTCTATAAGCCCAAGAAATAAAATCGGGAGATCGGTCTATATGGGGGCTATACCAAAATATTGACCGATACTCACAATTTTTGGCACACGTATTTGTGGTCCTACAATACCTCTAGATTTCCAATTTCAGGTAAATTGAATAAAAACTGCGGTTTCTATAAGCACAAGAAGTAAAATCGGGAGATCGGTATATATGGGGGCTATACCAAAACATGAACCGATACTCACCATTTTTGGCACACCACTTTATGGTCATAAAATACCTCTAGATTTCAAATTTCAGGCAAATTGGATAAAAACTACGATTTCTATAAGCCCAAGACCCCAAATCGGGAGGTCGGTTTATATGGGGACTATATCAAAACCTGGACCGATATAGCTCATCTTCGAACTTGACCTGCCTGCAGACAAAAGACGAGTTTATGCAAAATTTCAGCACGATTGCTTCATTATTGAAGACTGTAGCGTGATTACAACAGACAGACAGACAGACAGACAGACAAACAGACAGACAGACGGACAGACGGACATCGTTATATCGTCTTAGAATTTCTCCCTGATCAAGAATATATATACTTTATATAGTCGGAAATCGATATTTCGATGTGTTACAAACGGAATGACAAACTTATTATACCCCCGTCACCATTATATGGTGGTGGGTATAAAAATGGCAGTATGAACATGAGCCCAAAGAAAATTAGCCGCAAAACCTTAACGAAGTAGGACCCCAAAAAATTATATGGAAAACAACAACACCCTCCACCATAGGATGGGGGCTATATTAACTTTGTCATTCCGTTTGTAACACATCGAAATATTGCTCTAAGACCCCATAAAGTATATATATTCTGGGTCGCGGTGAAATTCTGAGTCGATCTGAGCATGTCCGTCCGTCCGTCCGTCTGATGGAATAACGCTAACTTCCGAACGAAACAAGCTATCGACTTGAAACTTTGCACAAGTAGTTGTTATTGATGTAGGTCGGATGGTATTGCAAAGGGGGCATATCGGTTCACTTTTACGTATAGCCCCCATATAAACGGACCCCCAAATTTGGCTTGCGAATCCTCTTGGAGGAGCAAATTTCATCCGATGCGGCTGAAATTTGGTACATGGTGTAAGTATATGGTCTCTAACAACCATGCAAAAATTGGTCCACATCGGTCCACTTTTACGTATAGCCCCCATATAAACCGACCCCCAAATTTGGCTTGCGAATCCTCTAAGAGAACCAAATTTCATCCGATCCGGCTGAAATTTGGTACATGGTGTTAGTATATATTCTCTAACAACCATGCAAACATTAGTCCACATCGGTCAATAATTATATATAGCCCCCATATAAACCGATCCCCCGATTTGGCTTGCGGAGCCTCTAAGAGAAGCAAATTTCATCCGATTGGGCTGAAATTTGGTACAATAGGTTAATATATGGTCTCTAATGACCATGCAAAAATTGGTTCACATCGGTCTATAATTATATATAGCCCCCATATAAACCGATCACAAGATTTAACCTCCGGAGCCTTTTGGAAGAGCAAAATTCATCCGATTCGGTTGAAATTTGGTACGTGGTGTTAATATATGGCCTGAAATACCCATGCAAAAATTGGTCGAAATCGGTCCATAATTATATATAGGCCCTATATAAACCGATCCCCAGATTTGACCTCCGGAGCCTCTTGGAAGAGCAACAAGTATATACAGCACTAAGTTCGGCCGGGCCGAAGCTTAAATACCCACCACCATGAACTAAATATTAGGGTTTCCTTTGAAATTTCTGGAGGGCTTGAGGAATTGAGGACACTTCCCGAAGATAAATATAAAGATTTCACCTATGAGGACTGTATCAGATTCTGGATTTATAAGAACCATTGTGGTTTGAGTTTTAGAGGAATCATTAACATCTCTTGTAAGTGTGCAAGAAAATTATAAAATAACGTCTTGACTTGAAATCTTAAATCTGTAGATTTTCACCCGATAAGTAAAATCTGGAAATTTTACATTGAGTTTCAAGCAATTTTCATGATCAGTGCGCCTTCTATACTAAAATATGGACCGATACTCACCATTTTCGGCACATCTCTTTATGGTGCTAAAATACCTCTAGATGTCCAATTTCAGACAAATTGGATAAAAGCTACGGTTTCTATAAGTCCAAGACCCCAAATCGGAAGGTCGTTTTATATGGGGACCATACCAAAACATGGACCGATACTCACAATTTTTGGCACACGTATTTGTGGTCAAAAAATACCTCTAGATTTCCAATTTCAATTAAATTGAATAAAAACTGCGATTTCTATAAGCCCAAGAAGTAAAATCGGGAGATCGGTCTATATGGGGGCTATACCAAAACATGGACCGATTCTCACCATTTTTGGCACACCTCTTTATGGTCATAAAATACCACTAGATTTAAAATTTCAGGCAAATTGGATAAAAACTACGATTTATATAAGCCCAAGACCCCAAATCGGGAGGTCGGTTTATATGGGGACTATATCAAAACCTGGACCGATATAGTCCATCTTCGAACTTGACCTGCCTGCAGTGCAAAATTTCAGCACGCTTGCTTCATTATTGAAGACTGTAGCGTGATTACAACAGACAGACAGACAGACAGACAGACAGACAGACAGACGGACAGACGGACATCGTTATATCGTCTTAGAATTTCTCCCTGATCAAGAATATATATACTTTATATAGTCGGAAATCGATATTTCGATATGTTACAAACGGAATGACAAACTTATTATACCCCCGTCACCATTCTATGGTGGTGGGTATAAAAATCATCTGATTCGGTTGAAATTTGGTACCTGAAGTTAGTATATGGTATCCAACAACAATGCAGGAATTGGTTCATATCAGTCCATAACTATATATAGCCCCCATATAAACCGATCTCCAGATTTGACCTCCGGTGCCTTTTGGAGAAGCAAAATTCATCCGATGTGGTTGAAATTTGGTACGTGGTGGTAGTATATGATACTTAACAACTATGCCAAAAGTGGTCCATATCAGTCCATAATCATATATAGCCCCCATATAAACCGATCCCGAGATTTGGTTTTGGAGCCTCTTGGAGGAGCAAATTTCATACGAGTCAGTTGAAATTTGGTACATTGTGCTAGTATATGACCGTTAACAACCATGCCTAACTAGGTCCATATCGGTCTATAGTCATATATATATCCATCAGATAAATCGATCCCCAATCACACAAAAATTGGTCCATATCAAGTTCATAATTGTATATAGCCCCCATATAAGCAACCCCCATATTTCAATTCTGGCTCTCTACGTATTGTCTAATACATACCACGTATGGACTAACTCACAAATTAGAAAACGATGTTAAGAAGTTTTATGATACCACAACCCAAGTAATTCGATTGTCGATGACAGTCTTTCGTAGAAGTTTCTACGCAATCCATGGTGGAGGGTACATAAGATTCGGCCTGGCCGAGCTTATGGCCGTATATACTTTTTTTTTGAGTAACTTCAATGCATTTTTGGGGGCCGTATGTAGTTTGAAAATAAACTCCGTATTTCCTTTTTGGGATTTTACTTTTTTTCAAGTGGCGCATTCTGAGGTTTGTCAATACTCTGAAAAGTATCGTATCAGACTTGGTTTTTGTGTGGCTTGTCTGGCATACACTTTCTCCTATGGACAAATTTGGTCAATGCGACTCCCAAGAGACTCATATTGGGCAACACATATTATACGCCTACTCCTCCATTCCAGTTAGAGTTGATTTGTGCACAGCCTTTTAAATCGAAAGAGAGAATTAGCCCTTACTTAATTTTGGGGTCGATTTTCATGCTTCAGCTAAATTTTGTTAGGGCTCGTTTTTAAGGGGCTCATATCATTATGAGACGCCTCGCACATTTATGGTCATGTTTTATTTGCCTATTGGTTTAAGATCATTTTCTTGGAGATAATATTTATACCGCCAAAAAATTTTAAGTTAATATCTGAATGGGGTGCTATTGAATTATTTGGGCATTTATTCCCTTTTTTTCAATTAGGGTATATATCAATGTGAAATAAGGCCCCAAAATTTAATGAGACCTTATTGTTGAGTATTGTCGATATGTAGCGGATAATGTGTCAAAATAAACTGATATATAAATTTAAATAATTTTTTCTTTGAGTTAATTTCATGATATTGGTATTTATTTCGTATGATTTTAGTTTGTCTATTTTATTGTAAACTAAAGCTCCATTGTGGTTTTTTCGTCAGGGTCTATTTTATTGTGAAATAAAGCCCCAAATGATATGATGGCCCAAATATTGAGATATATCGATAAATACATTTACATCAAAATTCAATTCAATTCTTTGGGCACTATTTAATCATTTTTGTATTTATTTAGTTTTTATACCCTCCACCATAGGATGGGGGTATATTAACTTTGTCATTCCGTTTGTAACACATCGAAATATTGCTCTAAGACCCCATAAAGTATATATTTTATGGGTCGTGGTGAAATTCTGAGTCGATCTGGGCATGTCCGTCCGTCCGTCTGTTGAAATCACGCTAACTTCCAAACGAAAGAAGCTATCGACTTGAAACTTGGCACAAGTAGTTGTTATTGATGTAGGTCAGATGGTATTGCAAATGGGCCATATCGGTCCCCTTTTACGTATAGCCCCCATATAAAGGGACCCTCAGATTTGGCTTGTGGAGCCTCTAACAGAAGCATATTCCATGCGATCCGGCTGAAATTTGGTACATGGTGTTGGTATATGGTATCTAACAACCATGCACAAATTGGTACACATCGGTCCATAATTATATATAGCCCCCATATAAACCGATCCCCAGATTTAGCTTGCGGAGCCTCAAAGAGAAGAAAATTTCATCCGATCTGGCTGAAATTTGGTACATGGTGTTAGTATATGGTATGGGAGCCACCGTGGTGTAATGGTTAGCATGTCCGCCTTGCATACACAATGTCGTGGGTTCGATTCCTGCTACGACTGGTGACATTTCTGAGGGTTTCAAAGCTTCTCTAAGTGGTTTCCCTCGAATGTGGAACGCCGTTCGGACTCAGCTATAAAAAGGAGGTCGCTTGTCATTGAGCTTAACATGGAATCGGGCAGCACTCAGTGATAAGAGAGAAGTTCACCACTGTGGTATCACAATGGACTGAATAGTCTAAGTGAGCCTGATACATAGGGCTGCCACATAACCTAACCTCACCTAACCTAGTATATGGTCTCTAACAACCATGCAAAAACTAGTCCACATCGGTCCATAATTATATATAGCCGCCATATAAACCGATCCCCAGATTTGGCTTGCGGAGCCTCAAAAAGAAGCAAATTTCATCCGATCCGGCTTAAATTTGGTACATGATGTTGGTATATGGTCTCTAACAACCATGCAAAAATTGGTTCACATCGGGCCATAATTATATATAGCCCCCATATAAACCGATCCACAGATTTGGCTGGCGGAGCCTCAAAGAGAAGCAAATTTCATCCGATCCGGCTTAAATTTAGTACATGATGTTGGTATATGGTCTCTAACAACCATGCAAAAATTGGTTCACATCGGGCCATAATTATATATAGCCCCCATATAAAACGTTTTCCAGATTTGACCTCCGGAGCCCCTTGGAGGAGCAAAATTCATCCGCTCCGGTTCAAAGTTGGAACTTGGTGTTAGTATATGGCCGCTAACAACCATACCAAAATTGGTCCATATCGATCTATAGTTATATATAGCCGATCTCCAATCACACCAAAATTGGTCCATATCGGTTCACAATCATGATAGCCACTCGAGCCAAAAATAATTTACCACAATTTTATTTCTACAGAAAATTTTGTTAAAATTTTATTGAGTTCATAATCAAATTTTCATCATTGTCAAAATTTTATTTCTATAGAAAATTTTGTTAAAATCTTATTCGGTTCATTATCATGGTTGCCACTCGAGCCAAAAATAATCTACCAAAATTGTATTTCTAAAGAAAATTTTGTCAAAATTTTATTTCTAAAGAAAAAATTTTTTTTTTCAAAATTTTATTTCTATAGAAAATTTTGTCAAAATTTTATTTCTATAGAAAATCTTGTTAAAATTTTATTTCTATAGAAAAGTTTGTTAAAATTTCATTTCTCCAGAAATTTTTGTCAAAATTTTCTTTCTGTAGAAAATTTTGTGAAATTTTTATTTCTATAGAAAATTTTGTTAAAATTTTATTTCTATAGAAAATTTTGTCAAAATTTTATTTCCTTAGAAAATTTTGTTAAAATCTTATTCGGTTCATAATCATGGTACCCACTCGAGCCAAAAAATTATCTACCAAAATTTTATTTCTATAGAAAATTTTGTCAAAATTTTATTTCTTAAGAATTTTTTTTTCAAAATTTTATTTCTATAGGAAATTTTGTCAAAATATTATTTCTATAGAAAATTTTGTCAAAATTTTCTTTCTATAGAAAATTATGTGAAATTTTTATTTCTATAGAAAATTTTGTTAAAATTTTCTTTCTACAGAAAATTTTGTCAAAATTTTATGTCTATAGAAAATTTGGTCAAACTGAATTATATACTTATGTGATCCATCTTCTTTGATTTAATATAACCACGTATGGACTTACATACAATGTAGAAGACAGTGTAAGGAGGTTTTAAGATACCTTGCCATCGGCAAGCGTTACCGCAACCCAAGTAATTCGATTGTGGATGGCAGTGTTTAGAAGAAGTTTCTTCGCAATCCATGGTGGAGGGTACATAAGCTTCGGCCTGGCCGAACTTACGGCCGTATATACTTGTTTTCTTTTTAAGTCGGAGTCTAATTCATTGTGAAATAAGGCACTAAAATGAACTAAGAACAATGATTAAAGAGTGTCGATACGTCGCTGATAATGTGTCAAAATTAAGTCCATATGTAGATTCGATGTATAATATTTTCTTTGGGTCTAATTGGAATTTATTTCGTTTGTTTAGTCGGGGTCTCTTTTATTGAGAAATAGAGCCCCGAAATGATATGAGGACTCAATTATTCAGATTAACTGGTAATAAGTAAAAAATTAACTGAGATATAGATTCAAAAAAATTTTTGTAATTTAATGATGTTGATTTTTATTTCGTTTTTTTTTTTTTGTCGGGGTTTATTTCATTGTAAAATAAAAGCCCCAAATGAAACAAATGGCCAATTATTGAGTATTATCGATATTTTGTTTATTTGAATCAAACAAATTAATTGAAATATGTTTTCAAAAAATATTTTTAAGTGGTATGGGCCCCATGCATTGACATGGTATCATATAAAAATGTATAATCATGTCAAATTAATTTAAATTTGACTTATATGGCCACCCACAACTTTTATATGTAAAATTAAATATTCTGTTTGACTTTGATCTTTTCGAGCTTTATTACCCAAAGTATAAAAATATTTGTCTTTCCAGAATTTGACATTCTCCATGAAAATACTCCACTAATGTAATTTTAATCAAATATACAAAGGTAACATTTAATTTGCCAAAAACCACAAGTTCGTACTCCTCTCTTAAAAAAAATAAACTCATTTAATTTCCATTTGAGGAAATATTCAATTCCCTTTCGTTTGTGTCCCATTTCCCAGAGGTGATGAAATCACGTCTTTCATTTGCGTAGTAAAGCAGATGGCCAGTAGGTTGAACGTTACCTTTACAATATTAAATTCTATATGTAATGCGTGTCAAAAGGAGAATAATAATGTCGATGTCTTGATGTGATTTAAATGTGTTTTTTTTTAACACAAATATTGGTCAGAAAGCAAAGGATGAAGAGAAAGTGCCTGCAGACTATTGAAAATTTTATTCTTTGTAAATTAAATTTCAATGACGAGACCATGCATTCTTAGCACGTATTTCCCATACAAATAATTGGAAATGTTATTCATTATCAATAGATTAATCGAAGGATATTGTAATTTTATTATTTGCATTGTTAAAATTTTTCTGCTGAAATAAAATTTTGACAAAATTTTCTGTAGAAGTGAAATTTTAACAAAATTTTCTATAGAAATGAAATTTTAACAAAAGTTTCAATAGAAACACAATATTGACAAAATTTTCTATAGAAATAAAATTTGACAAAATTTTATATAGAAATAAAATTTAACAAAATTTTCTATAGAAGTAACATTTTGACAAAAACTTTCCTATAGAAATAAATTTTTGACAACATTTTCTACAGATATTAAATTTTGACAAAATTTTATGGAAATAAAATTTTTACTGAATTTTCATATAGAAATAAAATTTTGACAAAATTTTCTATAGAAATAAAAACTTGACAAAATTTTCTACAGAAATTAAATTCTGACAAAATTTTCTATAGAAATAAAAATTTGACAAAATTTTCTACAGAAATTAAATTCTGACAAAATTTTCTATAGAAATAAAATTTTGACAAAATTTTCTATAGAAATAAAATTTTGACAAAATTTCCTACAGAAATCAAATTCTGCAAAAATTTTCTATAGAAATAAAATTTTACAAAATTTTCAACAGAAATAAAATTCTGACATAATTTGCTATAGAAATAACATTTTGACAACATTTTCTACAAAAATTAAATTCTTACAAAATTTTCTATACAAATAAAATTTGACAAAATTTTCAACAGATATTAAATTTTGACAAAATTTTATGGAAATAATTTTTTAACAGAATTTTCTAAAGGGTGATACGGTCAAAATTTGGTCAATATAAACTTGACGTATTTCTTTCAATTTTGCATTTAAAAAACCTTAACACCCCTCATTTTGAAGGTGTGTGTGTGTATGTAGAATGTTGCTCCTATTTGGAATTCACTCTTCAGTTGTCAAAATGCTGTCCAAGCAAGAAGAGGAGCGTATCAAAATTTTGCTCGCGCATCGCGAAAATCCGAGCTACTCGCACGCAAAGCTGGCAAAATCGCTAAAAGTTGCGAAATCAACCGTTACAAAGTAATTAAAGTGTTTGGGGAACGTTTGTCGACAGCCACGAAGTCTGGATCGGGGGGAAATCGAAAACCGGAAGCCGCTGAGACGACAAAGAGAGTTGCCGGTAGTTTCAAGCGAAACCCTAACCTCTCTCTCCGAGATGCTGCAAATAAGCTGGGTGTATCGTCTACAACCGTGCATCGAGCCAAAAAAACGAGCCGGACTATCGACTTACAAGAAGGTAGTGACTCCAAATCGCGATGATAAACAAAATACGACGGCCAAAGCGCGATCCCGGAGGCTGTACACGACGATGCTGACGAAGTTTGACTGCGTGGTAATGGATGACGAAACCTACGTCAAAGCCGACTACAATCAGCTTCCGGGACAGGAGTTTTATACGGCAAAAGGAAGGGGAAAGGTAGCAGATATTTTCAAGCACATAAAACTGTCAAAGTTCGCAAAGAAATATCTGGTTTGGCAAGCCATCTGTACCTGTGGCTTGAAAAGCAGAATTTTCCTAGCTTCCGGGACTGTCAACCAAGAAATTTACGTGAAAGAGTGTTTGAATAAACGTCTGCTGCCTTTCCTGAAGAAACACGGTTGTTCCGTACTGTTTTGGCCGGATTTGGCATCTTGCTATTACGGTAAAAAGGCCATGGAGTGGTACGCCGCCAACAACGTGCAGGTGGTTCCCAAGGACAAGAACCCTCCCAACACGCCAGAGCTCCGCCCAATTGAGAAATACTGGGCTATTCAAGCGGAACCTAAAGAAGACCAAAAAACTGCTAAGGACGAGCAGCAGTTCAAGGCAAACTGGCTTTCTGCGGCGAAGAAGGTGGACAAGGCGGCTGTAGAAAATCTGATGGCAGGTGTCAAGCGTGATGCCCGGAAATTCGGATTTGAAAAAGCGAAAGCCTAACTGAATATTTTTCCTGAATTTTATACTAATTGAACTTGGAAAAGAAATTTAATTTGATTTTTTAAATAAACGATTTCACCGATTTACACGCATTTTCCCTTGACCAAATTTTGACCGTATCACCCTTTATACAAATAAAATTTTGACAAAACTTTCAAAAGAAATAAAATTTTGACAATATTTTCTACAGACATTAAATTTTCACAAAATTTTATGGAAATAAATTTTTTACAGAATTTTCTATAGAAATAAAATTTTGACAAAATTTTCTACAGAAATTAAATTCTGACAAAATTTTCTATAGGAAAAAATTTGACAAAATTTTCATTAGAAATAAAATTTTGACAAAATTTTCTAAAGAAATTAAATTCTGAAAAATTTTTCTTTAGAAATAAAATTTTGACAAAATTGTGAAAAATTTGAAAAAAATTTCTATGGAAATAAAATTGTAGCAACATTTTCTATAGAAATAAAATTTTGACAAAATTTTCTACAGGAATTAAATTCTGACAAAATTTTCTTTAGAAATAAAATTTTGACAAAATTTTCTACAGAAATTAAATTCTCTCAAAATTTTCCATAGAAATAAAATTTGACAAAATTTTCTTTAGAAATAAAATTGTGGCAACATCTTCTTAAGAAAAAAAATTTTTGACAAAATTTTCTTAGAAATAAAATTTTGACAAAATTTTCTACAGGAATTAAATTCTGACAAAATTTTCTTTAGAAATCAAATTTTGACAAAATTTTCTACAGAAATTAAATTCTGTCAAAATTTTCTTTATAAATAAAAGTTTGACAAAATTTTGAAAAATTGGAAAAAATTTTCTATAGAAATAAAATTGTAGCAACATTTTCTATAGAAATAAAATTTTGACAAAATTTTCTATAGAAATAAAATTGTTACAAAATTTTCTACAGAACAAAACAATTGACAAAATTCTCTAACGAAATAACATTTTGACAACATTTTCTAAAAAAATTAACATTTTGAGAAATTTTCTATAGAAATAAAATGTTGACAAAATTTTCTAATGAAATAAAATTTTCTACAGAAATTAAATTCTGACAAAATTTTCAATGGAAATTAAATTCTGAAAAAATTTTCTATGGAAATTAAATTTTGACAAAATTTTCTATAGAAATAAAATTTTGACAAAATTTTCTACAAAATTTAAATTCTGACAAAATTTTCTATAGAAATAAAATTTTGACAAAATTTTCTACAGAAATTAAATGCTGACAAAATTTTCTATAGAAGTAAAATTTTGACAAAATTTTCTATAGAAATAAAATTTTGACAAATTTTTCTTTAGAAATTAAATTCTGACAAAATTTTCAACAGAAATTAAATTGTGACAAAATTTTCTATAGAAATAAAATTTGACAAAATTTTCTAAGGAAATAAAATTCTGAAAAAAATTTTCTTTTGAAATAAAATTTTCAACAGAAATTAAATTCTGTCAAAATATTCTTTATAAATAAAATTTTGACAAAATTTTGAAAAATTCGAAAAAATTTTCTATAGAAATAAAATTGTAGCAACATTTTCTATAGAAATAAAATTTTGACAAAATTTTCTATAGAAATAAAATTGTTACAAAATTTTCTACAGAACAAAACAATTGACAAAATTCTCTAACGAAATAACATTTTGACAACATTTTCTAAAAAAATTAACATTTTGAGAAATTTTCTATAGAAATAAAATGTTGACAAAATTTTCTAATGAAATAAAATTTTCATAAAATTTTTTACAGAAATTAAATTCTGACAAAATTTTCTATGGAAATTAAATTCTGACAAAATTTTCTATGGAAATTAAATTTTGACAAAATTTTCTATAGAAATAAAATTTTGACAAAATTTTCTACAAAATTTAAATTCTGACAAAATTTTCTACAGAAATTAAATTCTGACAAAATTTTCTATAAAAGTAAAATTTTGACAAAATTTTCTATAGAAATAAAATTTTTACAAAATTTTCTTTAGAAATTAAATTCTGACAAAATTTTCAACAGAAATTAAATTGTGACAAAATTTTCTATAGAAATAAAATTTGACAAAATTTTCTAAGGAAATAAAATTCTGAAAAAATTTTCTTTTGAAATAAAATTTTGACAAAATTTTCTACAGAAATTAAATTCTGACAAAATTTTCTTTAGAAATAAAATTTTGACAAAATTTTCTACAGAAATTAAATTCTGACAAAATTTTCTATAGAAATAAAATTTTGACAAAAATTTGAAAAATTAGAAAAAAAATTTCTATAGAAATAAAATTGTAGCAACATTTTCTTTAGAAAAAAAAATTGACAAAATTTTATTTAGAAATGAAATTTTGACAAAATTTTCTACAGGAATTAAATTCTGACAAAATGTTCTTTAGAAATAAAATTTTGACAAAATTTTCTACAGAAATTAAATTCTGTCAAAATTTTCTTTAGAAATAAAATTTTGACAAAATTGTGAAAAATTGCAAAAATTTTTCTATAGAAATAAAATTGTAGCAACATATTCTTTAGAAATAAAATTTTGACAAAATTTTCTACAGAAATAAAACTAATTTTCTATAGAAATAGAATTTTTGCAACATTTTTTATTGTAATACAATTTTGATAAAATTTTCTGTAGATATAAATATTTGACAAAATTTTCTATAGATATAAAATGTTGACAAAAGTTTCTATAGATATAACATTTTTAAAAAAATATCTTTAGAAAGCGAAAAGTCAAATATTGAATTTTTTACATTTTGAAAAGTCAACCAATCTGTATTTCTAATTTTAATTTTGTTATTGTCGCTATAATCGTTGTAATGGCACTCGTAGTGTAGCCCAATGCCATGGTGGTGGCCCAAAAAAAAAAACATCCTACAACATCCCACTATGGTGGCAAGTACAAAAAATAAACTATTCAAGAAATGCTGTGACACCAATTTAGTATAGCCATTGAATCATTTCTTTATGACCGAAACTTGCAGATGTTTGTCATAAACCAAGTTGTCACACGTTCCACCATTTCAAAAGGTAACTTTCACATAACAATAAAAAGAGAAACAAAAAGTTTTTTTATACGTTTATAACCAATTACGAATTTTCTACAGTCCTTTTTAAAAGGACCAGGTAACGTCTTTATATTCTACGAAGAAAAATTTGTAAGAAGCACGAAACTTTTGGCTTTGGTTTCGGGAATAAAATTCTAAAGTTTTTATCTTTTTGGGGGAGAGGGTATATGTTTTTTAATTTTGTTTGTGAATGATACAAAGAAAAGAAAACTGAAATGCCATAGCTTTTAAACGAGTAATATATAGAAGATATGACAAAGATATCAAGAGTTTAAAATGAAAACTAAGAAAAAACTACATAAAATAGTTTTTAAAGTTTTCTGGAGACAAAATACAAAAGAAAAACAAGTAAGTAAAGTAGAAAGTCGGGCGGGGCCGACTATATCATTAGGGTATGATATAGTCGGCCCCGCCCGACTTTCTACTACCACCATTACAGAATTAGTAATCATAAGCATTTGTGGGGTAACATATAGGTCTGGGAGATAAACCGCAGTTGCATATTTAAGAAAATTAAGGGGTACATGTCTATGGGTGCTTTGTGTCAATCTGACTATAGCTCATAGTCAATGTTGCCAGGGCAAATGTTCGGCTTACCCTACAAGGACAAAAAACGTTTCCTACTTTCCTATACATTCCCAAACAATTTTTATACCCACCACCATAGAATGGTGACGGGGGTATAATAAGTTTGTCATTCCGTTTGTAACACATCGAAATATCGACTTCCGACTATATAAAGTATATATATTCTTGATCAAGGAGAAATTCTAAGACGATATAACGATGTCCGTCTGTCTGTCTGTCTGTCTGTCTGTTGTAATCACGCTACAGTCTTCTATAATGAAGCAATCATGCTGAAATTTTGCACAAACTCGTCTTTTGTCTGCAGGCAGGTCAAGTTCGAAGATGTGCTATATCGGTCCAGGTTTTGATATAGTCCCCATATAAACCGACCTCCCGATTTGGAGTCTTGGGCTTATAGAAATCGTAGTTTTATCCAATTTGCCTGAAATTTGAAATCTAGAGGTATTTTATGACCATAAAGAGGTGTGCCAAAAATGGTGAGTATCGGTCCATGTTTTGGTATAGCCCCCATATAGACCGATCTCCCGATTTTACTTCTTGGGCTTATAGACACCGTAGATTTCATCCAATTTGCCTGAAATTGGAAGTCTAGAGGTATTTGAGGACCATTAAGAGGTGTGCCAAAAATGGTGAGTATCGGTCCATGTTTTGGTATAGCCCCCATATAGACCGATATCCCGATTTTACTTCTTGGGCTTATAGAAACCGTAGTTTTTATCCAATTTGACTGAAATTGGAAATCTAGAGGTTTTTTAGGGCCATAAAGAGGTGTGCCGAAAACGGTGAGTATCGGTCCATATTTTAGTATAGCCCCCATAAGAACGATCTCCCAATTTAGCTCCTTGGGTTTCTAGAAACCGTAGTTTTTATCTGATTTGCCTAAAATTGTAAATATTCTAGTATTTTAGGCTCACAAAAACGTGTATCGGATTAAGTTTTTATCGGTCCATTTGGTAATGCCTCCATATAGACCGACTTCACTTCTAGAGGGTGTAGAAGGCGCACTGATCATGAAAATTGCTTGAAACTCAATGTAAAATTTCGAGATTTTACTTCTACAGATTTAAGATTTCAAATCAAGACGTTATTTTATAATTTTCTTGCATACTTACAAGAGATGTTAATGATTCCTCTAAAACACAAACAAAAATGGTTCTTATAAATCCAGAATCTGATATAGTCCTCATAGGTGAAATCTTTAAATTTATCTTCGGGAAGTGTCCTCAAGTCCTCAAGCCCTCCTGAAATTTCAAAGGAAACCCTAATATGTTCATGGTGGTGGGTATTTAAGATTCGTCCCGGCCGAACTTAGTGCTGTATATATTTGTTCCTACTATATTTTTCGTTAAATTTAAAAAAAATTTACAAAACAAAAATGGTTCTAAGTACTTTATTATCTTAAAACATGAATATGCAACGTATATAACTTAGAATATAAATTTGTACTACCACCACGGTTGCCACAGTTGGTAGAATTCTATCCAAATTAGTAATCTTTTTTGTTAAATCTCTATAAAAATAAAATTTTGGAAAAAGTTTCTATAAACAAATTTTTGTGAGAAATTTTTCTATAGAAATAAAATTTTGACAATAAATTCTATAGAAATAAAATTTTGAGAAAAAATTCCACAGAAATAAAATTTTGAGAAAATTTTTTATAGAAATAATATTTTGAAAAAAATTTCTATAGAAATACAATTTTGACAAAATGTTCTATAGAAATAAAATGTTGACAAAATTTTCTACAGGAATAAAGTTTACCACACATTGTTAAAGATCAAGCCTTGCCGGCTTCTAATTTCCTTCTCTAGAGCCACCAAAATGTAAAAATTATTACAAATTGTGTTGAGTGAAAATGTCCTACATTGTGGCCGTATGTCCCTACAAGACGCTAAATATTAGAAAAACCCTACATATAGGGAATTTCCACTACTTCTAGCAACACTGGCTGTGTTGATCTTGCACCTACGGAGTTAGTATGCCACTAATATTGAGCCCATTATTAAAAAAGAGAAAATCGTTAAAATAGTGTGTGTAATAAATACAAATTTGTAAAAATCGAGCAATATTCTTATGTAAGAGCTACAAGGACGTATAAGTACGATCGGTTAGTACATCAAAATTTGAAATTTGAGTAACATTTTTTAATAAATAAGAGTACTATGGACAAATTTGGGAAAATCGAGCGATGCATATATATGGAAGCTATGTCTAAATCTGAACCAATTTGCATAATATTTTGCGGGTTTGATTAATATCACAAAAGGTTACCTTGTGCAAGATTTGAGTAAGATCAGTTAAGACATGAGGCTTTATGGTCAAACATAAGGTTATTAGGGGCGAATTTTTCAAAATCGGGCGATACATATATGGGAGCTATATATACATCTGAACCGATTTCGATGAAATTTTGCACATATAGTTAGTACTATAGAGGACTACATTTAGCCAAATTTGAGTAAGATCGGTTGATACATAAAGGTTTTGTGGCCAAATTTTGGGAAAATCGGGCGATACATATATATGAGAGCTATATCTAAATCTGAACTGATTTGGATGAAATTTTGCAAACTTGAAGGGCGATGGAAAAGATTACCTTTTGCCAAATTTGGTGACGATCCGTTTGAAAAAACGCGCAACGTGACCCTATTTGTCGAAATCGGGCGATACATATATATGGGAGCTATATCTAAATTTGATCCGATTTCTTCCAAATTCAATAGCGTTCATCCTTGTGCCCAAAAAACTCCCTGTACCAAATTTCATCAAAATCGGTTAATAATTGCGACCGGAATCCTGTGAACAACAAATACATGGACAGACGGACGGACGGACACCAAGCACTAGATCGACTCAGGAGGTGATTCTGAGTCGATCGGTATATATTTTATGGGGTCTAAAATCAATATTTCTGGTAGGCACAGTTTTTGGCCGATCAAACTTATTATACCCTGACCACTATGTGGTTTAGGGTATAACAAATACAGTGAAAACTCTCAAACTTGGATACTCTGACAAGCGGACAAGTTTCGTAGGACTTTTTATGAATTACCATATTAGAAGTAATCACTCATAAGAGGACCTCCCCTAAATGTGGATAAAATTATGCGACCGTGGTTGTTCGCTTGTGAGATGTCTCACTGTATATACGGTCATATGTTCTGGCGGTAATTTTCTTTGAAAACATCTCTGTGTAATGGATTGTCATATACAAGGTAGCTGATGTGCAATGTAACCAAGTAGAGCGCTATACAAATTTTAGAATCAGTTAAGATATGTTCTATTTGACTAATTATTGGCACGAACTATGACCTCCGTCTGTCCGTCCGTCCGTCCATGAATTTGTTGTTCGCAGGATTCCGGTCGCAATTATTAACCGATTTTGATAAAATTTGGTATGTGGCGCTTTTGTGGTACAAGGACGAACGCTATTGAATTTCGAAAAAATTGGATGAAATTTAGATATAGCTCCCATATATATGTATAGCCCGTTTTTGAAAAAATTACCCCTTACAAATTTATTTCTGACCATAATAGCCTTATTTAGTACCCGATCTTACTCTTCTGTGATATCAACCAAATCTGGGAAATATAATCGAAATCGGTTCAGATTTAGATATAGCTCCCATATATATGCATCGATCGATTTTTCCAAATTTGGACTCAATATTAGTGGCATACTACCTCTGTAGGTTCAGAATCAACTATAGCTCCTAATATTAACATTTCTTTTCAGATTGTGATAAAACTTCCATGTACCCCTTAATGTTCTTAAATGTGGAAATGCGGGTTTTCCCCAAACCCATACCATTGATACGCCACAAACAATGTTTATTAATTCAGTAGGGGTGGTTTAGGGTATGATATAGTCGGCCCCGTCCGACTTTGCTTTACTCACTTGTTTAAGTTATTCTTGATTGAAGCGTTCTGAGTGCGTTAGTACTGAATCCCGTTGGAATGTCCCAGATCTGCGGCCGAAATGATCATTCCGTAACCTTGTGAAGTAAATCTTGGTCAGACAAAAACTCCAAACTCAGCTATGAGGTTATTCAATTCTTTCGTGTGACTGCAAAAATGGTCAAAATTTTATTTGGCAAAATTGAATTTCTATACAAAATTATTGTTATATTTTTATTTCTATTAGAAATTTTGTCAACATTTTATTTTTATAGAAAATTTAGTTAAATGTTTATTTCTATAGATATTACCAACATTTTATTTCTATAGAACATTTTATTTATATAAAAAATTTTATCAAAATTTTATTTCTATAGAAAATTTTATCAAAATTTTTCTTCTATAGAAAATTTTGTCAAAATTTTATTTCGATAGCAAATTTTGTCAAAATTTTATTTCTGTAGAAAATTTTGTCAAAATTTTATTTCAATAGGAAATTTTGTCAAAATTTTATTTCGCTAGCAAATTTTGTCAAAATTTTATTTCTATACAAAATTTTCTCAAAATTTTATTTCTATAGAAAATTTTGTCAAAATATTATTTCTATAGAAAATTTTGTCAAAATTTTGTTTCTATAGAAAATTTTGTCAAAATTTTATATCCATAGAAAATTTTGCCAAAATTTTCATTTCTAGAGAAAATTTTGCCAAAATTTTATTTCTATAGAAAATTTTGCCAAAATTTTATTTCTATAAAAATTTTTGTCAAAATTTTGTCGAAATTTTATTTTTATAGAAAACTTTGCCAAATTTTATTACTATAGAAAATTCTATTTCTATAGAAAATTTTGTCAACATTTTATTTCGATAGAAAATTTTGTAAAAATTTTATTTCTATACAGAATTTTTTCAAAATTTTATTTCTATAGAAAACTTTGCCAACATTTTATTTCGATAGAAAATTTTGTAAAAATTTTATTTACATACAGAATTTTGTCAAAATTTTATTTCTATAGAAAATTTTATTTCTATAAAAATTTCATCAACATTTTATTGCTATATAAAATTTTGTTCAATTTTTATTTCGATAGAAAATTTTTTCAAAATTTTATTTCTATAGAAAACTTTGTCAACATTTTATTTTTATAGAAAATTTTGTCAAAGTTTAATTTTTATAGAAAATTTTGTTAAAATGTTATTGCTATAGAAAATTTTGTCAAAGTTTTATTTCTGTAGAAAATTTTATTTTTATAGAAAAATTTGTCAAAATTTTATTTCTATAAAAACTTTTGCCAAAATTTTATTTCTATAGAAAATTTTATTTCTATAAAAAATTTCATCGACATTTTATTTCTATAGAAAATTTTGTCAAAATTTTATTTCTGTAGAAAATTTTGTCAAAATTTTATTTCTGTAGTGTTCACGTCAAACGCAAACCGCAACAACATAAACCGCTTTCATTGTATTGGCACGGGTATGTTCCCGTCGTTAACGTTCTTATTAAACGCCGTTCGTAATATCTCGTGTGCTTTGTAATGTTTCTATGCTCACACATACACTAATACAATCAAAGATCATTTTTGTAAATAAATTGGACAGACATACAACGGGTATATTCCAGTAAGTATTTTTTCTTCCTTCTTTTTTATATATTGTTGTTCTCCTGGGTTTTTTCAAAAAGTAAAAAGAACTTAATGAGACAGTTAGTTGGTGACCATATAGCAAACGCGGTGATCGGTGAAAAAAGCAAAACGGTGTGAGACGAATAGAACAAAGTGGTGTATTGTCATGTTAAACAAGAAACCCTTTTATAAACCATAATTAGTGACAGTGATGTCTCAAAAGTAAAATTAAGGATTAAATAATATGTTTGTAATAAAAGATATATTATTTTGATTGGATTATAACGAATTAATAAACGCGATGACTTTGAATTTTCTATACGGTTATTCAGAATCAAAGAGGTTTGTTATTCGATGACCCGCGAAACCACCAACGCTATGAACATAAACATGATCCATCGGAACCGGATTAAAGTGCAAGTGACAAAAAAGTCAGTGAAAATTAATTACCATAAAAATGTAATGAAAAAAAAACATTGTGGAAAAAAAATAATAACAAAATCTTTCATAAAGCCGTGTATGGCTCAAATATAGGAATAAAACATTCGGAAAATGAATATGCATACGTGTATGAAAACCTTATAAAATAAATAAATAAATAAATAACAATAATAACGCATATAAAATGAATACATAAAAACTTATGTATAAAACAAAAAAAAAAAAATATTCCAAGTGAAAAGTGGAGTGACAATCTAACAAAAACAAAAAAAATACAAGCAGTGATGATACACAAAATACAAATATAAGAAAGAGGAACCTAACTGCAACAGAACTAGTATGTCCCACAATAACATACAACAGGTATAAATAAACAGAGCTGAAATCACAAGGTGCGTACTCTGATTTCCTTTATATTTATTTATATGTCGATCCTAAACGATATACCCGCTCACATCACACGTCATATGAATTACACAACATAATTATTACATAATCATTTATGTCTTAAAATTTTCGCGAAATTTCGATACCGTAATTGGACAGATACCGTTCAATTTTCGCCGCATAAAACAAAAAGAGACACTTCCATTCCAATTTCTGGTTCTCTTTGCACAAGAGCAAGAAACCATATCTCTACATTCTCACATAAGGTGAGAAAATTCCCCTTTTTGCAACAACAATTTAGAATTTGCTGCTCCGCATTTATACCTACAACGAAGGTTGGCTGTCTCATTACTTTATATATACACCAAACATATACAATAATTTGTCACAATGACTGTCCTCGATGATTTCACCGCCTATGCTGATGAGCTTGTAAAATTTGAGGAGTATTTAAATAGAATAGATCGCAAGGAATATTTAGAAGATGATTGGATATTAGAAAGGCAAGAATTAATGAAAAAATGGGAGAGATGCGAAAATGCCTACAAAGTTTGTATTGTAGGAAAATACAAATTAGACGGCAATGACGCTCTTAGTGCTGTTAACAAACAAGAAAATAACCATCAATGCTATATCAGGTGTAATCGTATAATAAACCAAGCCATAAAAAATTTAGGTGTTTCCACTGTCACAACAGAAAATAAGAAAGTTTCGAATGTCTCAGTCCCTCCATGCGATACGGGAATTTTTTATGGAGACTATGTATCATGGCCCACATTTCGGGATTTATTTGTCGCCATATATATCAATAATGCAAATCTCAGCCCGGTAGAAAAACTTTATCATCTGTTAAAGAAAACCGAGGGAGAAGCTCGGGAAATTAACAGAAATGTTCCAATGACAGACGAGGGATTTCGAATCGCTTGGGAGAACTTGAGGTCACAATACGAGAATAAACGAATACTGGTAAATTCACAATTAAAGATTCTATTTAATTTACCAATTATTTCTCAAGAGACTGCCCCAAATTTAAAACGGTTACAAAGAGAAATAAATAACTGTATTTCTGTATTACAATTATATGACATCAAGACCGAGTCTTGGGACCCAATATTCGTATTTTTATGTTCCACTCGGCTTCCTAAACACACATTGACATTATGGGAACAATCCGTAAAAGATAAAACATCTTTACCCAAATGGGAAGATTTTAATTCATTTTTAACCGAACGCTTTTTGGCCCTAGAAAGTGTCGCCGACTTAATTAATCTCTCTACAAAATCGACCGACCGCCAAACCACTAAGGTACCAAACCCGCCACCGCTCAATCGCTTCAAATCTCATCATACTAAAGTGGATCTTCAAAAATGTCATTTATGTCACGAATCACATTCAATTCGATCATGTTCCCAATTTTTAAATATGGACGTTAAAAATCGATCGAAATTAGTAAAAAAATTTAAACTTTGTTTAAATTGCCTTTCCCCGGGTCATCTAGTCCCCAACTGCAAAAGTTCTAACACCTGTTCTACATGTCGTCTTAAACACCACAGTCTCTTGCATAGAGAATATGATGATAACCCAAAGCCAACATCATCTGAAGCTCGTATAAATCCAAATCAACAAGCTCATGCTTCACATGTCACTCAAATACAACCCTCTACCATGAATATACAGTCCACAACAACAAATACCTCAGATTCTGAAAGAGTCCAAACTCATGCAACTTCAGTCGGCAAGAAGGTGGTTCTTGCAACTGCGTGGGTAAACATCAATCACCTTGATGTCTCTTACAAAGCTCGCGTGCTTATAGATCCTTGCTCTGACGATTCATTTATCACAGAAAGTTTACAAAAACGTTTGAAATTACCAACTAAACCAATTTCCGCAGAAATAGTCGGTGTTGGAGGCATGGTGATAACCAAATCAGAGAAGTTAGCTACATTTTCCATATCTTCAATTAATCGACCTCAACTACAAATCAATGCTGAGGCTCTCGTGGTAAAAGAAGTGACAGGGAAAATACCTACATATTCTTTCACTCCACCACAGATGGAAAATTTACCGCATTTGGAACTTGCTGATCCACAATTTTTCCAGAGCAATCCCATCGAAATTCTTCTTGGAGGAGATTTGTATCCAACCATAGTACAAGAAGGAATTCAACATGGTGTTTTTGGTTCCTTGATTGCTCAAAAAACAATTTTCGGCTGGATATTAACAGGTCCAGCCCCCAATAGTAACACTTTTCGTGAGACAAGATTATCCCATTTTACCCAAGTTTCAATAAATGAGCAACTGGAAAAATTTTGGAAACTTGAAGAAATCTCTCCGCAACCTATTTTATCCGAGGATGACAAAGAGTGTGAGAAGATTTATGCATCTACTACCAAGCGTCTAGAAAATGGTAGATATATGGTCCAACTACCATTCAAACGAATTTGCTCTACTACATTAAGAGTGGGCTCTAGCAGACATATTGCACTTACACAATTTTTACGAAACGAAAAATCTTTGAATCGTAATCCAGAATACAAGAAACTATATGAAGAAGTAATAGACGATTACTTAAGTCAAAACCATATGGAGCCGGTTGATGTTCCGGTAAACAGTGACAACCCACCCCATTTCTATCTCCCACATCATGGTATTTTCAAACCCCATCGAACTACAACCAAATTACGAGTAGTTTTTAACGCTTCATGCACCTCGTCTAATGGTTACAGCCTTAATGATTTATTATATACGGGTCCCACATTGCAAGCGGACATTTCCTGTCTAATTTTAAAATGGAGGTTTCCTCAATTTGTTTTTAATGCCGATATAAGTCAAATGTATAGACAAATCTTAATACATCCAGACCACACCTCATACCAGCGGCTTTTGTTCCGTAAATCCTCTGAAGAATACATTCAAGATTTCCAGCTAAAAACGGTTACTTTCGGATTGAATTGTGCGCCGTTTTTAGCCCTGCGCACGCTACATCAACTTGCAACTGATGAAGAAGAAAATTATCCTTTAGGAGCTAAAGTTCTATTAAACGACATGTATGTGGACGATGTCCTCACAGGAGCTCACACTTTGAAAGAGACTTTAGAAACCAAAAATCAACTTAGAAATATACTAAACTCCGCGGGATTTCAATTGCGCAAATGGACTGCAAATTCACCTGATATATTATCTGACCTACCTAGAGAACATTTATTAAATGAAAGTTTTGTATGTCTCGACGATAACAGCACAACTAAAACTTTGGGTGTACGGTGGAACGCCTCAGTCGACAGTTTCTTTTTTGTTTCCGAAAAATTTCCTAAAAAATCGTCTTACACGAAAGGGGAAGTGCTCTCTATAATCGCCAGGCTATTCGACCCCGCGGGTTGGCTGGCTCCTGTCGTTGTAAAGGCAAAAATTTTTATGCAACAGTTGTGGCTTGATGATCTTGCTTGGGATGATTACCTAAAGCCTCAATCCTTATGCGAATGGCAACAATTTATTTATACATACAACGATTTGGATTCTATTACTATCCCTAGATGGGTTCATTATTCGCCAGAATGTGATGTTTCGTTCCACGGGTTTTGTGACTCATCGGAGTTGGCTTACTCCGCTACCATTTATGTCAGAATATATATGGATAATGAAATTTTTGTTCACTTACTAGTCGCCAAAACTAAAGTGGCACCCATTAAAAAACAATCGCTCCCCCGCTTAGAACTATGTGGCGCAGTATTGCTCGCTGAATTAGTCAATAGTAGTATACCAAAATTCAACATCAAAAAATATTACTTATTTCTTTGGACGGACTCAACCATTGTCTTAGCATGGCTCAAGAAACCCCCCTGTACTTGGACAACGTTTGTCGCAAACCGAGTCAGCATTATTCTACAAAAAGTCGGAAACAAATGTTGGGCTCATGTCGATACTCATCACAACCCCGCCGATCTGGCAACGCGGGGGCTGACTCCTTCGGAATTAAAAGATAACAGGTTATGGTGGAACGGACCTACATGGCTTCATGAGAAAAATTTTATTTGGCCGTCATGTCCCAATGATATAGAAACCACCGAAGAAAAAAAGAATATCAAAGTATATTTCACCAGATCGTCAGAAAAGGTAGATATCCTCACTCGTTTCTCCAGTTTGAATCGTGCAATTCGTGTACTGGCATTTATCTTTCGATTCTACAACAATTCACACCCTTCCTACCGTCACAATATCACTTATACTTCATGTAACCTCGAATATCATGAAATAAAAACTGCCAGGAACCGGTTATTCCACCTTTCTCAAAAGTTGTCCTTCTCGGAAGAATATTGGTGTTTGTCTCAAAATAAACCAATACCAGCCCACAGCTCTATAATATCACTAAATCCATATTTGGACGATAGAAAAATAATACGTGCGAATGGACGTTTAGCAGCTGCTACATGTATGTCTCACAATGAACGACATCCAATTATTCTCGCATATAATAGCAGATTATCTCGACTTTATGTTGAGTTTGTTCATAAAATAACCTTCCACGGAGGTCATCGACTCATGTTGAACATAATCAGACGAGAATGCTGGATATTAAAGCTCAAAAATCTGATAAAAACAGTAATTTATAATTGCAAAGTCTGTATGATTCATCGTCGTAAATTACAAACTCAAATTATGGCTCAGCTACCAATTGAACGCGTCACAATTAGTCGCCCTTTCGTCAATACAGGCGTCGACTTTGCCGGCCCCTTTGACGTAAAAAGCTTTGCGGGTCGTTGCTGTAGGACAACTAAAGGATATGTTTGTATATTCATATGCTTTGCCACTAAGGCCATACATTTAGAAATGACTAGTGACCTAACAACTTCCTGCTTTCTTGCCGCATTCTCCCGCTTTATATCCAGACGTGGATGTCCCAACAAAGTTTATTCTGATAATGGGAGAAATTTTCTAGGAGCTGCTCGAGAACTAGAAAGAAACTTCAAACAACATATTATCACCTTAAAAGACAATGTTGTCTCACATTATGGTCACCAAAACCTGTCATGGCACTTTATTCCCGCCTCTGCCCCTCATATGGGCGGTTTATGGGAGGCGGGCGTGAAAAGCTTTAAGTCTCACTTAAAGAAAACCTCCGGCCAAATTCGTTACACCTTCGAGGAATTTTGTACATTATTGGCTAGTATCGAGGCCTGTCTTAATTCACGGCCTTTATGTTCCATGTCAAACAACATTGAAGATTTGTCACCCCTAACACCAGCACATTTTTTAATTGGATCCACTCTACTTAGTCCTGCTGAACCTGAAGAAATTTCATTGAACTATTCACTGCTTAGCCGATGGAGAAAAGTTAAGGCCATGAACCAAGAATTCTGCCGCAGATGGAAAACAGAATATCTCCATGAACTACAAAAACGTAATAAATGGAAAACCCCCCAAAAAGATGTTCAACCAAATGACTTGGTTATCATTCATAAGGATTTCACCTGTCCCACCGAATGGCAATTGGGAAGGGTAATTGAAACTGTTCGTGGCTCAGACGATAGAGTACGAGTCGCTATCGTCAAAACCCAAAGCGGAACTCTTACCAGACCCATACATAAACTTGTGGTGTTGCCGCTTGATGCCCCAGACTCCAAAAATTAAAAAAAAAAAAAAAAAAAAAAAAAAAAAACACCTCGCACTGCTTAAATTACGTCTATACTTATTCTTAATTATACTTCACTAATCTGCACATCTCTAATCATATCTTCTTGCAGAAATGTTACCAATACGGCCATTTGATGACGCGTACAAATGCCTTTTATGCCATGGTCGCCATTCTATTCGGCACTGTGCTCGATTTCTCATCAACACCCCTGAGGAAAGACAACGACTTGTAGAGCGCCACTATCTATGTTCTAATTGCTTGGCTCAAACACATCCATTTCATGAGTGTCGCTCTCGTGGCCGCTGTCACATTTGTCAATGCACTCATCACACTTTGCTTCATCCAACCGACCCAGGACGGGTATGGTTTGCAATGACTGCTTACGTAGAGATTCGAAACCCAAGTTCTAAAGAAGGAGCACACCGCAGAATCATAATTGATCCCAGAAGACCACGATCAACTATAACCCGTGAACTGGCCACTCAACTACAACAGGGCGTGCATAACAAAATTAATGTGATGATTTTACCCCGCACGGGTCTTCCTTGTCGCAATCGTATCACTGTTGAATGCCTTATCGATTCAACGAGCTCCATAGAAACACCACCTTTTGACCTGAAACCAGAACAACTAAATGACCATTTCTCCATCCAAGAGGCAGCTGATCCGTTTTGGCATTGCAAATTTCCTAGTCATCTTATACTGGGTGCTGACGCTGCAGGAGCGGTGATTTGTAGTCGACCACACCACGGTCGAAAGCAGATCATGCTACAAGAAACCATTTTTGGCTACGCATATTTTGGCTCAATCCATCCTGACATCAACTAGTCCAGTTTACCAAGTCAAAGAAGAAATATACCTCAAGAAGTGTTCTTTAGAATTTTTATTTCATTTTTTTTAATTTACTTTATTCAAATGTGTATTAAATCTTAACATAAGCCTTATACTTTATATATTACTACATACTGAATTCCACTTGTTATGTGATATTAAACATTTAATGTTCAAAAAATTTGAATTGAAATTTCCTTTGCTCACGAAATTGAATTAATAAAATTAATATTTTAAGTTTAAGTGCTTTTTTCTAGCTTCATTGTTCTATTCGTCTCATTATCAACACTATTCCTATTTTTTGCATCACATAATGCAAGGGAGGCGGTATGTTCACGTCAAACGCAAACCGCAACAACATAAACCGCTTTCATTGTATTGGCACGGGTATGTTCCCGTCGTTAACGTTCTTATTAAACGCCGTTCGTAATATCTCGTGTGCTTTGTAATGTTTCTATGCTCACACATACACTAATACAATCAAAGATCATTTTTGTAAATAAATTGGACAGACATACAACGGGTATATTCCAGTAAGTATTTTTTCTTCCTTCTTTTTTATATATTGTTGTTCTCCTGGGTTTTTTCAAAAAGTAAAAAGAACTTAATGAGACAGTTAGTTGGTGACCATATAGCAAACGCGGTGATCGGTGAAAAAAGCAAAACGGTGTGAGACGAATAGAACAAAGTGGTGTATTGTCATGTTAAACAAGAAACCCTTTTATAAACCATAATTAGTGACAGTGATGTCTCAAAAGTAAAATTAAGGATTAAATAATATGTTTGTAATAAAAGATATATTATTTTGATTGGATTATAACGAATTAATAAACGCGATGACTTTGAATTTTCTATACGGTTATTCAGAATCAAAGAGGTTTGTTATTCGATGACCCGCGAAACCACCAACGCTATGAACATAAACACTGTAGAAAATGTTGTCAAAATTTTATTTCTATAGAAAATTTGGTCAAAATTTTATTTCAATAGAAAATTTTGTAAAAATTTTATTTCGATAGCAAATTTTGTCAAAATTTTATTTCGATAGAAAATTTTGTCAAAATTTTATTTCTATAATGTTGTAAAAATTTCATTTCTATAGTAAATTTTGTCAAAATTTTATTTCTGTAGAAAATTTTGTTTTTATAGAAAAGTTTGTCAAAATTTTATTTCTATAAAAATTTTTGCAAAATTTTATTTCTATAAGAATATGTGTCAACATTTTATTTGACACATATTCCTATAGAACATATTTTCAAAATTTTATTTATATACAAAATTTTGTCAAAATTTAATTTCAATAGAAATTTTTGTCAAAATTTTATTTCGATAGCAAATTTTGTCAAAATTTTATTTCGATGGAAAATTTTGTCAAAATTTCATTTCTGTTGTTTTTTTTTTAGATTTCAGCTTAAAACCATGTAATGACTAAACTACAAGTGTAGCTTAACCAACAGAGGAAAAGAATGTTTGTCAAATTTATTTGGGCAAAGCCATATAGACTGCAAGATGGTTGGATGGACGCACGTTTCGGAATTACCACAGTCCTCATCAGCATCCTCTACTTGAAACAAAACTATCAACCAATTATCACAATAAATTCAGGCAGTTCATTAAACCCAACAATGAACCAAACTTGAACCTTCCGAAAAAAGGTTTTGCATGATAGCCAACTTATGCCGAAATAAATTCGAAACAAACATATCTCTTTTCCTATGCCACTGTCAAATCATCGATTTGAGTGCAGTTGGTTGGGTTTTATTTTGAGCGTGCTTCCTCTTCTTTCTTTCATATAGGCGCTATAGACTGCAAGATCCAACCATCTTGCAGTCTATAGGGCTTTGCCCAAATAAATTTGACAAACAGTCTTTTCCTGTGTTGGTTAAGCTACACTTGTAGTTTAGTCTATGTATGGTTTTAAGCTAAAATCAAAAAAAAAAAAAAAGAAACAACAACAATGATTAAAGAACAAAAACCAATAATAGCAAAACAAAAAAAAAAATTATTTCTATAGAAAATTTTGTCAAAATGTGACTTCGATAGTAAATTTTGTCAAAATTTTATTTCTATAGAAAATTTTGTTTCTATAGAAAATTTTGTCAAAATTTTATTTCTATAGAAAATTTTGTCAAAATTTTATTTCTATAGAATATTTTGTCAAAATTTAATTTTTATAAAAAATCTTGTAAAAATTTTATTGCTATAGAAAATTTTGTCAAAGTTTTATTTCTGTAGAAAATTTTATTTTTATAGAAAAATTTGTCAAAATTTTATTTCTATAAAAACTTTTGCCAAAATTTTATTAGACACATATTCCTATAGAAAATTTTTTCAAAATTTGATTTCTATAGAAAATATTTGGCAAAATTTTACTTCTATAGAAAATTTTGCCAAAATTTTATTTCTATAGAAAATTTTGTCAAAATTTTGTTTCTATAGAAAATTTTGTCAAAATTTTATTTCTATAGAGAAGTTTGTCGAAATTTTATTTTTATAGAAAATTTTGTCAAAATTTTATTTCGATAGAAAATTTTTGTCAAAATTTTATTTCTATAGAAAACTTTGTAAAAATTTTGTCGAAATTTTATTTTTATAGAATATTTTGTCAAAATTTTATTACTATAGAAAATTCTATTTCTATAGAAAATTTTGTCAACATTTTATTTCGATAGAAAATTTTGTAAAAATTTTATTTCTATAGAAAATTTTGTCAAAATTTTATTTCTATAAAAAATTTCATCAACATTTTATTGCTATATAAAATTTTGTTAAAATTTTATTTCAATAGAAAATGTTGTCAAAATGTTATTTCTACAGAAAATTTTGTCAAAATTTTATTTGTATAGAAAATTTTGTCAAAATTTTATTTCTATAGAAAATTTTGTCAAAATTTTATTTCTATAGCACATTTTGTCAAAATTTAATTTTTATAAAAAATCTTGTAAAAATTTTATTGCTATAGAAAATTTTGTCTGTAGAAAATTTTATTTTTATAGAAAAATTTGTCAAAATTTTATTTCTATAAAACTTTTGCCAAAATTTTATTTCTATAGGAATATGTGTCAAAATTTTATTTGACACATATTCCTATAGAAAATTTTTTCAAAATTTGATTTCTATAGAAAATTTTGTCAAAATTTTATTTCGATAATAAATTTTGTCAAAATTTTATTTCTATAGAAAATTTTGTCAAAATTTTGTTTCTATAGAAAATTTTGTCAAAATTTTATTTCTATAGAGAATTTTGTCAAAATTTTAATTCGATAGAAAATTTTGTCAAAATTTTATTTCTATAGAAAATTTTGTCGAAATTGTATTTTTATAGAATATTTTGTCAACATTTTATTACTATAGAAAATTCTATTTCGTTGACATTTTTGGCAAGAAAATCAAATTATTTCAGAGTAATTCACAAACTGCTCAAATAGAAATGGTTTCTCATCGCAGAAAACCAAATACGGTAACTGTTCATTTTCGTGCAAGCGAAGCAACTCCTAACATAAGCTCTTTCCAGTCTACATTCATTTGTGCATTGGTGAGCTCTTGCTCTTTTTGTAACCTCAAAACATAGTTCATCCATAACTTACAATTTAGAAGACAATGTTAAAAACTTTTTATAGACGTTGCCATCGGCAGTTATTACAATGTTTAATAGAATTTTGTATGCAGTCCATGGTGGAGTGATCATAAGATTCGCATTGTTGACACAATAGGATTGGTAGCACAGGAGATAGACGACTACAACGACATCTATTGACAAATCTGCAAAATACTTTTTTAATTTCCTAATATATTGTTCAGAATGTCAAAGAATTTACTTTCTTGCTGGAAGCTCCTGAAGTACAATTTGCCTTAGTTTCTTGATGTTTTTCGTTTTAAAGAATAATTCGAAAATTTTTTTAAATTTTTTTCGAACCACCCTTACTAACTGTTATTATTCCATTACAACGTTACACATTAAGTGTCCACTCCTATTGCCATTCGAAATTGAAAATTTTCATATAAATTGCACTTTTTGTTTGCAGAGAAAAGGTTGCATATTTCATTACCTTCTAATGATGGCTACATAGTCTTTTAGGAATACAAAATTATTCCAACTAATACCATAGCTTAGGAACGGAATTTAATGGTAATTTTGTTTTTTTTTACAGCATCTCAAACAAAGTGCTGTACATTTTTCTTTTCTGCATTCATTAAAAGTTAATTTTTTGTTCTGTGTGAAGATTGAGGTGATTGCATGAGCCCCGGCTCCCTGTGGAGGGCACGACTCAAATGTAATTGAAATCTTAAAACTCATTTCATGTTCTCCCTCGATTGGCAGCATTTAAATGCTGTGGTTGTGATTTTTTAATTGCAAATATTACAAAACCCTTCAGGCTTGCAGGATATTCTAGTAAGGCAAATGTGTTTGCGAGGGAGTGAATGATGTGTTTGTGGGTGTGTGTGTGTGTGTGTGTGTGTTTGTATGCACTGCAATGAACCATTAGAAAGTGAAACATGGAACGTGTAAACTGTTGCAATACACGCTTCAATGGAGCACACACCCATTAGCCAGCAAACGCCATGAGAAGGTGGCTCTTCATGCATGCTTTCAAAGGATACAACAAAGCTTTAAGATTTTTCAAAGGGGTTAATTTAATATGTGGGTTGACTCCTCCTTAACCATTTTATGAGACAATGTCATACACAGCACTGGAGTAGGGGTCCCTGGAGTTTATGGACCAGTCTTTCTTCTGATCACAATGTGTGGGAGGGACTGGTTTGTATAACACGAGGTTTGTCATTGACGGAGTAATTTTCCAGGTTAGGGCATGATTTGGACGCATTCCAAAGAATCTTAATGCTGAGACATAAACCAATAACCATAAACCAATTTTGAAGAACCTGTTTCATTGTGAGCATGTGAACTATCACCAGAAAGGAAAAAGTTTGAATACATGCTCAGTAAGTAGCTGCCCTAAAAAACTACCTACAACGTGCAATACATTATGCTTGGGAATAATGACTTACCATCATCTGATGATTTCATTTATCATACATCAGATTTTCGTGAGTAATATCACATAGCAAATCATAATTTGTTCCTAGCAAAAACTTGGCAAGTAGTTGGTAAGGAGAAAAACTCATTACCAAAAGCCCTTATTATATTACTCCCAGCAATACATTGTGCATGGAAATAACGGCTTACTGTCAATGAATTATTTCGGTTATGAAATATCATTTTGTTCATAAGAACTAGCATGTAGAACATCCGCATAGCATCCGTCGCATCTCGTTGTTCACTTTTTTATATGGATTTTTTTTGGGGTTTTTAATGTAGTGTGCGAATTTAATTTAGAAAAATTATTGGATTTTATTGGGAGAACAAATTTAAAATGCAGGATTTTTCAAATCCTGCAGTATTTTTCAAATCCTGCAGTATTTTTCAAATCCTGCAGTATTTTTCAAATCCTGCAGTATTTATCAAAAAACAAAAAAAAAACAAAACACACACAACAAATTGCAATAGATTGATCGGTCCAAGTATTGTCCATCGCTCGCCTCTACATTTCCCTTCTTTCTTGACGACATAGGGGCGCCGTCACGCAAAATGACTAAATCCACCAATCGACAAAATTTTTGGTTTCCTCTTTAGAAAAATGCTGATCGCTCTATAGAAATAAAATTTTGACAAAATGTTCTATAGAAATAAAATTTTGACAAAATTTTCTATAGAAATCAAATTTTGAGAAAATTTTCTATCGGAATAAAATTTTGACAAAATTTTCTATAGAAATAAATTTTTTTCCAAAATGTTCTATAGAAATAAAATTTTGACAAAATTTTCTATAGAAATAAAATTTTTCCAAAATTTTCTATAGAAATAAAATTTTGAGAAAATTTTCTATCGGAATACAATTTTGAAAAAATTTTTTATAGAAATAAAATTTTGACAAAATTTTCTATAGAAATAAAATTTTGACAAAATATTCTATAGAAATAAAATTTTGACAAAATTTTCTAAGAAATAAAATTTGGACAAAATATTCTATAGAAATAAAATTTTGTTAAAATGTTCTATAGAAATAAAAAATTCGACAAAATTTTCTATAGTAATATAATTTTAAGAAAATTTTCTATAGAAATAAAATTTTGAGAAAATTTTCTATAGAAATAAAATTTTGAGAAAATTTTCTACAGAAATAAAATTTTGATAAAATTTTCTATAGAAATAAAATTTTGACAAAATTTTCTATAGAAATAAAATTTTTCCAAAATTCTCTATAGAAATAAAATTTTCTATAGAAATAAAATTATGACAAAATTTTCTAAAGAAATAAGATTTTGAGAAAATTTTCTAAGAAATAAAATTTAAACAAAATTTTCTAAGAAATAAAATTTGGACAAAATATTATATAGAAATACAAATTCTGACAAAATTTTTTATAGAAATAAACTTTTGACAACATTTTCTATAGAAATAAAACATTTGACAAAATATTCTAAAGAAATAAACTTTTGACAAAATTTTCTATAGTAATATAATTTTAAGAAAATTTTCTAAGAAATAAAATTTTGAGAAAATTTTCTATAGAAATACAAATTTTGACAAAATTTAATTTATAATTTTAAGAACATTTTCTAAGGAATCAAATTTTAAGAAAATTTTCTAAGAAATAAATTTTTGAGAAAATTTTGTATAGAAATATAATTTTGAGAAAATTTTCTAAGAAATACAATTTTGAGAAAATTTTCTAAGAAATTAAATTTTGAGAAAATTTTCTAAGAAATTAAATTTTGAGAAAATTTTCCAAAAAATAAAATTTTGACAAAATTTTCAATAAAAATAAAATTTTGAGAAAATTGCCTATAGGAATATAGTTTTGACAAAATTTTCTATAGAAATAAAATTTTGAGAAAATTTTCTAAGAAATAAAATTTTCAGAAAATTTTCTATAGAAATAAAAAATTTGACAAAATTTTCTATTGAAACAAACTTTTGAGAAAATTTTCTAAGAAATAAAATTTTGACAAAATATTCTATAGAAATAAAAATTTTGACAAAATTTTCTATAGAAATAAAATGTTGACAAAATTTTCTATAGAAATAAAATGTTGACAAAATTTTCTATAGAAATAAAAATTTTACAAAATTTTCTCTAGAAATAAAATTTTGACAAAATTTGCTATAGAAATAAAAAAAATTGACAAAATTTTCTCTAGAAATAAAATTTAGACAAAAATATCTAAAGAAAAAAATTATGAAATATAATTTTAAGAAATTTTCTAAGAAATAAAATTTTGAGAAAATTTTGTATCGAAATAGAATTTTGAGAAAATTTTCTAAGAAACAAAATTTTGAGAAAATTTTCTATAGAAATAAAAAATTTGACAAAATTTTCGATAGAAATAAAATCTTGACAAAATTTTCTATAGAAATAAAATTTTGACAAAATTTTCTATAGAAATAAAATTATGACAAAATTTTCTAAAGAAATAAAATTTTGACAAAATTTTCTATAGTAATAAAATTATTTTAAAATTTTCTAAAGAAATAAGATTTTGAGAAAATTTTCTAAGAAATAAAATTTAAATAAAATTTTCTAGGAAATAAAATTTGGACAAAATATTATATAGAAATACAAATTCTGACAAAATTTTTTATAGAAATAAACTTTTGACAAAATTTTCTTTAGTAATATAATTTTAAGAAAATTTTCTATAGAAATACAAATTTTGACAAAATTTTCTATAGAAATATAATTTTAAAAACATTTTGTAAGGAATAAAATTTTGACAAAATTTTCTAAAGAAATAAAATTTTGACAAAAATTTCTATAAAAATAAAATTTTGACAAAATTTTCTATAGAAATAAAATTTTGACAACATTTTCTATAGAAATAAAATTTTGACAAAATTTTCTATAAAAATAAAATTTTGAGAAAATTTTCTATCGGAATAAAATTTTGAGAAAATTTTCTATAGAAATAAAATTTTGACAAAATTTTCTATAGAAATAAAATTTTGACAAAATTTTTTATAAAACTAAAATTTTGAGAAAATTTTCTATCGGAATAAAATTTTGAGAAAATTTTCTATAGAAAAAAAATTTTCCAAAATTTTCTATAGAAATAAAATTTTGATAAAATTTTCTATAGAAATAAAATTTTGACAAAATTTTCTATAGAAATAAAATTATGACAAAATTTTCTAAAGAAATAAGATTTTGAGAAAATTTTCTAAGAAATAAAATTTAAACAAAATTTTCTAAGAAATAAAATTTTGAGAAAATAGTCTATAGAAATACAAATTTTGGCAAAATTTTCTATAGAACAAGTAAGGAAAGTCTAAAGTCGGGCGGTGCCGAATATATTATACCCTGCACCAATTTGTAGATCTAAATTTTCGATACCATATCACATCCGTCAAATGTGTTGGGTGCTATATATAAAGGTTTGTCGCAAATACATACATTTAAATATCACTCGATCTGGACAGAATTTGATAGACTTCTACAAAATCTATAGACTCAAAATTTAAGTCGGCTAATGCACTAGGGTGGAACACAATGTTAGTAAAAACATATGGGAAACATTTAAATCTGAAGCAATTATATGGAAACTTCGCAAAAGTTTATTTATGATTTATCGTTCGATATATATGTATTAGAAATTAGGAAAATTAGAGTAATTTTTACAACTCTTCGACTAAGCAGTGGCAATTTTACAAGGAAAATGTTGGTATTATGACCATTTTTGTCGAAATCAGAAAAACATATATATGGGAGCTATATATAAATCTGAACCGATTTCAATCAAATTTGGTACACATGACCACATTACTAATTGTACTCCTACCAAATTGGGCCAAAACTCTGGCTTCTGGGGCCATATAAGTCCATATCGGGCGAAAAATATATATGGAAGCTATATCTTAATCTGAACGGATTTCAGTCAAATTTTGCACATATGACTATACTACCAATTGTACTCCTTGCGCAAAATTTTAAACTAATCGGGATAAAACTCTGGCTTCTGGGTCCATATAAGTGCATATCGGGCGACAGATATATATGGGAGCTATATCTAAATCTGAACCGAGTTCAACCAAATTTGGCACGCATAGCTACAATGATAAATCTACTCCCAGTGCAAAATTTCAACCAAATTGGGCCAAAACTCTGCCTTTTGGGACCATATTAGTCCATATCGGGCGAAAGATATATATGGGAGCTATATCTAAAACTGAACCGATTTATTTATTTATTTATTTATATAAGTCAATGGAAACACAAAGTTCCTTACAGACTAAGCAATTAATTTACAAGGCATATTATTTAAATAAACAAAAGTACTTCAAAGTTGACTATATCATTATAATATTTGTTTAAAAATATATAATATCTAACATAGTTACAAATTTATTTAAAGGTCCAAACAAGTCTATATTAGAATTAAAAATTCTGTTAAATTCTTTTAAAGCCCTAGTAATTGGCTCAAAATTGGAATAATTTGATCTATGAAGAGATACATAAAATGGTGTATAATGTCGTAGGTGACGGCAAGGTGCATAAAATGGTAATAAGTTAAGTAAATCCGGACAATCAATAAAATCATTACATAGTTTGTAGAGAAATAATTGTGAAGCAAACTTTCTTCTATTTTCAAGAGACTTTAGTGATATAAGTCTACATTTAGAAATATATTCGGGTTGAGGGGTTTCAAAATGTATGCTTGAAAGAGCAAATTTTATAAATCTTTTCTGCACACGTTCAATTCTCTCAATGTGAGTTTTACAATAAGGACTCCAAATAATTGATGCATATTCGAGCTTCGCTCGCAATATAGAAGTGTAAACAGCCTTCACAGTGTAAGGATCCGAAAAGTCCTTGCAATGTCTTTTTATAAAAGCAAGGAATGAATAAGCCTTAGGGATTAAAGTATTCATATGATTATCAAAGGAAAACTTACTATCAAAAACAACGCCTAAATCTTTGTATGAAACCACTTCTTCAACTGCTGAAGAATTGATAGTATAAACAAATTGCATCGGATTTCTACCTCTACTAAATGAAACCTTAATACATTTTACAACATTAATTTCCAATCCATTCTCTGCGAACCTTGCAATTTATAAAAACATTGCAATTTATAAAAATCGCTAGCGGAATTAATACGAAGAAAAATTTTTAAATCATCAGCATAAAGCAAAATATTAGACCAACTCACACATTTAACAACATCATTAATAAATAAAATAAATAACAATGGACCCATAACACTACCCTGGGGAATTCCAGATGTGGCGATAAATTAATAGGTTTCTATTCTGACCCAAATTAGGAACATGTGCCAAATTTGAAGGACATTGGACCTAAATTGCGACCTAGACTTTGATCACAAAAATGTGTTCACAGACAGACGGACGGACGGACGGACAGACGGACAGACGGACATGGCTATATCGACTCAGGGACCCACCCTGAGCATTATTGTCAAAGACACCATGTGTCTATCTCGTCTCCTTCTGGGTATTACAAACATATGCACTAACTTATAATACCCTGTTCCACAGTGTGGCGCAGGGTATAAAAAAATTGACAAAATTTTCTAAGAAATAAAATTTTGAAAAAATTTTGTATAGAAATATAATTTTGAGAAAATTTTCTATAGAAATGACATTTTGAGAAAATTTTCTAAGAAATACAATTTTGAGAAAATTTTCTATAGAAATATAAGTTTGAGAAAATTTTCTAAGATATAAAATTTTGACAAAATATTCTATAGAAATAAAAATTTTGACGAAATTTTCTATAGAAATATAATTTTAAGAAAATTTTCTAAGAAATAAAATTTTGAGAAAATTTTCTATAGAAATAAAATTTTGAGAAAATTTTCTATAGAAATAAATTTTTTCCAAAATTTTCTATAGAAATAAAATTTTTCCAAAATGTTCTATGGAAATAAAATTTTGACAAAATTTTCTATAGAAATAAAAAATTTGACAAAATTTTCTATAGAAATAAAAATTTGACAACATTTTCTATAGAAATAAAATTTTGACAAAATTTTCTATAGAAATAGAAAAAAATTACAAAATTTTCTCTAAAAATAAAATTTTGACAAAAAATTAAAAAAAAAAAATTTTGAAATATAATTTTAAGAAAATTTTCTATAGAAATAAAATTTTGACAAAATTTTCTATAGAAATAAAATTTTGACAAAATTTTCTATAGAAATAAAAAAATTGACAAAATTTTCTCTAGAAATAAAATTTTGACAAAATTTTCCCTAGAAATAAAATTTTGACAATATTTTCTCTAGAAATAAAATTTTGACAAAATTTTCTAACGAAATAAACTTTTGACAAAATTTTCTAAAAAATAAACTTTTGACAAAATATTCTATAGAAATAAAATCTTGACAAAATTTTCTATAGAAAAAAAATTTTGACAAAATTTTCTCTAGAAATAAAATTTTGACAAAATTTTCTATAGAAATAAAAAAATTGACAAAATTTTCTCTAGAAATAAAATTTTGACAAAATTTGCTCTAGAAATAAAATTTTGACAAAATTTTCTCTAGAAATAAAATTTTGACAAAAATATCTAAAGAAAAAAATTTTGACTACATTTTCTATGGAAATAAAATTTTGACAAAATTTTATATATATAAATAAAATTGTGAAAAAAAAAATTATAGAAATAAAATCTTGACAAAACTTTTTTATATAAATGAAATCTTGATGAAATATTTAATAGAAATAAAATTTATAGAAGTAAAATTTTGATGATTCTTTTTTTTATAGAAATAATATTTTGATAAAATTTTCTGTAGGTAAGAAAAATTTCTGTATAAACATGATTTGACAAGTTTTTCTATATAAACTAAAATTTTTACTAAATTTTCTATAAAGTCAATATTTTAATACTAACAAAGTTTAACATTAAACATATTAATAACATCTCCCTTTTGTAGGAATAATAACCTTTTCTTGTTGGTGCAAACTAAAAATATTTATAATTCGACTTTTTTGTAGTTTTTTTGGGTAGAATTTTCATAAAATTTTGTATTTTTTTTTTTTGCCCGAGTGGCACCTTGGTACCTATATGATGTTTACGCTGCGGATTGTCGAAATGGATCTATTTTTCATCACCACTAATGATGAAATGAGAAAATCCTTTCCTTCGTTGCCTTTGGAACAGCAGTAGGCAAAGTTTGTTGGCTTTTTGGAGGTCATAGTTCATGCAAACGGAAATCAAGCCGAACAAATCTAAACTGATTGTAAATTTTGGATTTTGATGATATTTACGATATTTGAATAATAAAATTAAAAACTAAAATTTAACAAATATGGCGCTTTATTTTGTTTAATTCCATTACATATCAGCCACCTTGTAAACTGTTATCAGAACAATGTTTTCATTTTTTTCCCATTACAAACTCTATTTATTTATTTCATATAATATTTTATTGTCGTCGTTGTATTTTCATGTACGTTAAAGAGTAACAAACAGAAAATAAAAAATTTATATGGAATTTTAGATTTTATTGCTTTGTATTGCTATGGAATCCCAATGATTTCTTAAAAGTTTCGCCTTACATGTAAAAAAGCACGTATTGAACTTGGACGAAGAAGCATTTCCTACAGATGTTGTAGCAATGTAGTGCAAGGAATATTAAAAAGTAATTTAGAGTGCTCAGGAGGATAAAGGATGGAATAGATGTGGTATAGATGATTGGGAATCAATGGACGTCCCTTGCAATGTTGGTTATCCAAGTTGTGTCCTTAAATATTCATTTTGGTGAAAAGGATTTGATTGTGAAAACCGATGAACCGGTTTTTTTAAAATAAAAATAACCGTCATAGACGATACAACCGGTTTTTATAAAAACAAACAATTTTTTTTTGTCATGAAAAATTAACGAAAAATGTCATGTTGATATTTTATGAAACACCCAGAGAAGGAATATGATCACCTCAAACATATTTCAAGAGCAAAATGTTATTTTTGGATTGTGACTATGTAAGATGTTCACTGCAACCATGTTATTTTCTCGGAAATTATGGATCTGTTTTGGAAAGCATATTATGTTTACCGAGAAAATTACATTTTTGCGAAAAACATGTTACATGGTCTCCATCCAAAAATAACATTTTGCTCTTGAAACATGTTTGAGGTGATCATATTCCTTCTCTGGGTGAAGAATGGACACATTATTTTACTTCGTGGCCATGTATCGCGGATTTTCGCGGATAAGCCTGAAAGTAAAGAGATGCAGGGAAAATTAAGTGCATCTCTAGACCCTTTTAATATCTAAGAAAGAACTTCTAAATTTGTTTGCTGGGGAGTAAAATCAACTACATGAATAGCAAAGAATAAAAAAGTTTCTACAAAAAAAAAAAAAAAAAAAAAACAAGTAAGGAATGTCTAAAGTCGGGCGGGGCGGACTATATTATACCCCGCTCCACTTTGTAGATCTAAATTTTCGATACCATATCAAATCCGTCAAATGTGTTGGGGGCTATATATAAAGGTTTGTCCCAAATACATACATTTAAATATCACTCGATGTGGACAGAATTTTATAGACTTCTACAAAATCTATAGACTCAAAATTTAAGTCGGCTAATGCACTAGGGTGGAACACAATGTTAGTAAAAACTAGAGGTCTGCACAATTCCATTTGTAAATGCAGAGTACACGTGTACTTGCTACATGAGTACATCTATTTGAGAGAGTCGCAAAACTATTGGTACACATTTTGATGAACACCAAAAGCCACGAGTAACTTCTTGTTGCTACTCTGATGTCTTCACTACCAACATACACATATTCCTCTTTCTCTCTTATTGAAGTGTACTCAGAGTGATCACATCGAGTATGTTGCGAGAACAAAACTTCATAGAGTACTCCATGTACCACGTGCAGTTTCAGAAATACAAAAAAAAAAAAAACAGTTACTCTCCATAATATTTATATGTTTTGGTTTGTTATAAAGAACGGCAAACGTTAAGGTAAGTGTGTGACATACATAAATATATGAAATATGTGACATACATACATATCTATGATTAATAATAATGGAAAGTTTTGCTTCGTACATAACTGAGAAATACTTGTGGTACCACGTGAAGTGAAGAGAATCCATGTTGTACTTTTTCTCAAGTACTTACATTTTTATTGTTCCTTTTTTTCGGAACACATATTGTTTCGGATAAGTACTTGGTGGTATTTGACAAGCAAGTGTTCTCTTCTCTTCACAACTTGCGCTCTGAGAGAAAGACAGTGTATGTACTATATTCGACAGCGAATTGCATACATGTAGTGAAAAGTTATTCGATGCAGACCTCTAGTAAAAACAAGTAAGGAAAGTCTAAAGTCGGGCGGAACCGACTATATTATACCCTGCACCACTTTGTAAAGGGTGATACGGTAAAAATTTGGTCAATATAAACTTGACGTATTTCTTTCAATTTTGCATTTAAAAAACCTGAACAACCCTCATTTTGAAGGTGTGTGTGTAGAATGTTGCTCCTATTTTGATTTTGGAATTCACTCTTCAGTTGTCAAAATGCTGTCCAAGCAAGAAGAGCAGCGTATCAAAATTTTGCTCGCGCACCGCGATAATCCGAGCTACTCGTACACAAAGCTGGCAAAATCGCTAAAAGTTGCCAAATCAACCATTACAAATGTAATTAAAGTGTTTGGGGAACGTTTGTCGACAGCCAGGAAGTCTGGATCGGTGGGAAATCGAAAAACTGAGACGACAAAGAGAGTTGCCGGTAGTTTCAAGCGAAACCCTAACCTCTCTCTCCGAGATGCCGCAAATAAGCTGGGAGTATCGTCTACAACCGTGCATCGAGCCAAAAAACAAGCCGGACTATCGACTTACAAGAAGGTAGTGACTCCAAATCGCGATGATAAACAAAATACGACGGCCAAAGCGCGATCCCGGAGGCTGTACACGACGATGCTGACGAAGTTTGACTGCGTGGTAATGGACGACGAAACCTACGTCAAAGCCGACTACAAGCAGCTTCCGGGACAGGAGTTTTATACGGCAAAAGGAAGGGGAAAGGTAGCAGATATTTTCAAGCACATAAAACTGTCAAAGTTCGCAAAGAAATATCTGGTTTGGCAAGCCATCTATACCTGTGGCTTGAAAAGCAGCATTTTCATAGCATCGAAATATTGCTCTAAGACCCCATAAAGTATATATATTTTGGGTCGTGGTGAAATTCTGAGTCGATCTAAGCATGTCCGTTCGCCCGTCCGTCCGTCTGTTGAAATCACGCTAACTTCCGAACGAAACAAGCTATCGACTTGAAACTTGGCACAATTAATTGTTATTGATGTAGGTCGGATGGTATTGCAAATTGGCCATATCGGACCACTTTTACGTACAGCCCCCATATAAACCGACGCTCTGATTTGGTTTGCGGAGCCTTTTGGAGGAGCAAAATTCATCCGATCCGGTTGAAATTTGGTACATGATGTTAATATATGGTCTCTAACAACCATGCAAAAATTGGTCCACATCGGCCCATAATTATATATAGCCCCCATATAAACCGATCCCCAGATTTAAACTTCGGAGCCCCTTGGAAGAGCAAAATTCATCCGATTTGGTTGAAACTTGGTACGTGGGGTTAGTATATGGTCTCTAACAACCATGCCGGAATTTGTCCATATCGGTCCATAATTATAAACTCCGGAGCCCCTTGGAAGACCAAAATTCACCCGATTCGTGTGAAATTTGGTATGTGGTGATAGTGTTATGGTCTATAACAACCACGCAAAAATTGGTCCATACCTGTCTTAATTATATATAACCCCCATTTAAACCGATCCCCAGATTTGACCTCCGGAGCTCTTGGAGGAGCAAAATTTATCCGATCCGGCTTGCGCTAGTATATGACCGCTAACAACCATGCCAACATTGATCCATATCGGTCTATAGTTATATATAGCCGATCCCCAAAAAAAAATCTACCAAAATTTTATTTCTATACAAATTTTTTTTCAAAATTTTATTACTATACAAATTTTTTTTTTTCAAAATTTTATTGCTATACAAAATTTTTTCAAGATTTTATATTTATAGAAAATTTTGTCAAAATTTTATTTCTATAGAAAATTTTGTAAAAATTTTATTACTGTAGAAAATTTTTTCAAGATTTTATATTTATAGAAAATTTTGTCAAAATTTTATTTCTATAGAAAATTTTGTAAAAATTTTATTTGTATAGAAAATTTTGTCAAAATTTTATTACAATACAAAATTTTTTTAGGATTTTATATTTATAGAAAATTTTGTCAAAATTTTATTATTATACAAATTTTTTCAAGATTTTATATTTATAGATAATTGTGTCAAAATTTTATTTCTATAAAAAATTTTGTCAAAATTTTATTTCTATAGAAAATTTTGTCAAAATTTTATTTCTATAGAAAATTTTGTCAAAATTTTATTTCTATATAAAATTTTGTAAAAATTATATTTCTATAGAAAATTTTGTCAAACTGAATTATATACGTATTTAATGGGCTCTTTTTGTTTAATATATACCCCGTATAGACTAACTTACAATTGAGAAGACGGTGTTAATAAGTTTTAAGATACCTTTCCATCGGCAAGTGTTACCGCAACCCAAGTAATTCGATTGTGGATGACAGTCTTTAGTACAAGTTTCTACGCAATCCATGGTGGAGGGTACATAAGATTCGGCTTGGCCGAACTTACGGCCGTATATACTTGTTATACCCACCACCATAGAATGGTGACGGGGGTATAATAAGTTTGTCATTCCGTTTGTAATACATCGAAATATCGATTTCCGACTATATAAAGTATAAATATTCTTGATCAGGGAAAAATTCTAAGACGATATAACGATGTCCGTCTGTCCGTCTGTCTGTCTGTCTGTTGTAATCACGCTACAGTCTTCAATAATGAAACAATCGTGCTGAAATTTTGCACAAACACGTCTTTTGTCTGCAGGTCAAGTTCGAAGATGGGCTATATCGGTCTAGGTTTTGATATAGTCCCCATATAAACCGATCTCCCGATTTGGGGTCTTGGGCTTATAGAAATCGTAGTTTTTATCCAATTTGCCTGACATTTTAAATCTAGAGGTATTTTATGACCATAAAGAGATGTGCCAAAAATGGTGAGTATCGGTCCATGGTTTGGTATAGCCCCCATATAGACCGATCTTCCGATTTTACTTCTTGGGCTTATAGAAACCGCAGTTTTTATTCAATTTACCTGAAATTGGAAATAAAGAGGTATTTTAGGACCATAAAGAGGTGTGCCAAAAATGGTGAGTATCGGTCCATGTTTTGGTATAGCCCCCATATAGACCGATCTCCCGATTTTACTTCTTGGGCTTATAGAAACCGTAGTTTTTATCCAATTTGACTGAAATTGGAAATCTAGAGGTATTTTAGGGCCATAAAGAGGTGTGCCAACAATGGTGAGTATCGGTCCATGTTTTGGTATAGCCCCCATATAGACCGATCTCCCGATTTTACTTCTTGGGCTTATAGAAACCGTAGTTTTTATCCAATTTGTCTGAAATTGGAAATCTAGAGGTATTTTAGGACCATAAAGAGGTGTGCCGAAAATTGTGAGTATCGGTCCATATTTTGGTATAGCCCCCATATAGACCGATTTCCCGATTTTACTTCTTGGGCTTCTAGAATCTGAAGTTTTTATCCTATTTGCCTGAAATTGGAAATCTAGTGGTATTTTCGGGTCATAAAGAGGTGTGCCGAAAATGGTGAGTATAGGTCCATATTTTAGTATAGCCCCCATTAGAACGATCTCCCGATTTAACTGCTTGGGTTTCTAGAAACCGTAGTTTTTATCTGATTTGCCTGAAATTGTAAATATTCTGGTTTTTTAGGCTCACAAAAACGTGTATCGGATTAAGCTTTTATCGGTCCATTTGGTAATGCCTCCATATAGACCGACTTCACTTCTTGAGGGTGTAGAAGGCGCACTGATCATGAAAATTGCTTGAAACTCAATGTAAAATTTCCAGATTTTACTTCTGCAGATTTAAGATTTCAAATCGACGTTATTTTATAATTTTCTTGCACACTTACAAGAGATGTTAATGATTCCTCTAAAACTCAAACAGAAATGGTTCTTATAAATCCAGAATCTGATATAATCCTCATAGGTGAAATCTTTAAATTTATCTTCGGGAAGTGTCCTCAAGCCCTCCTGAAATTTCAAAGGAAACCCTAATATTTGGTTCATGGTGGTGGGTATTTAAGATTCGGTCCGGCCGAACTTAGTGCTATATATACTTGTTTAAATTAAAAGGGGAAAAAACGCAAACAATCACGCAAACATCCTCGTTATCACCCAGTATAGAAATGCATCAACATCCTTTTTATTAAAGACATTCAAATATTTCATGATTCTGATGACTTCGTAAACATGCTGTGTGTGTGTGCATATGTGCTCACTTCCCGGAAAACATTTTCTATCGAAAGTGTATCGAACAGAGAACAGCAACCGGTGGCTTTTTTTCGTATTGCAATCTTAACCACAAAATGTCGGTGGCAGTGAGTAAGACACTAATTACCATGCGATATTTTACATTGATACAAATGCGAGAATAAAAACACCACCAGTATATAACAATGTTCGTATGCAGTGTCTTGCAATCTTAAACCAATTGACATCGTAACAACGCTCGGTAAACAAAAAACGAGTGTGGCACTTAAGTGTGAATGCACTCAACAACAACGATTACCAGCAGTTGTCATTAGCTCAAGAGAATTGAGAGAGTACCAAATAAGAGAATACCAAACTGCTGAGATATGGGTAACCAATTTGTGTGATTGCTTTACTACGGTGTTTTCGAGAGACCAACACTCATACTAACAAAGACCGACAGTCGTCGGTTGCAATGGATATTAGTGGTTGAAAATTTGTTTACCAATTGGTGTTTTAAGATTGCAAATATTGGTGTTTACTAAATACACTGGTCGGTTGCGGTAGATCGCAGCCGTTCTCTGGTATCGAAGTAGTTTCGCCCCGGAATATATAAATTTCATAGGCGATAGCATCTTCTTATCAAATTAGTGTCCCTGTTCGGGAACAAATGTCCCACTGCGCGATAGTGTTCTCGGGGAATCGAACCAGTGACTAAAAGTAGTTAGGTTAAAGTGGCAGCCCGATTAAGATTCAGGCTCACTTAGACTATTCAGTCCATTGTGATAGGTTAGGTTAGGTTAAAGTGGCAGCCCGATTAGACTAAAAGTAGTTAGAAAAGCGATAGTTATTTTTTTAAAAATAAAAATGATAATCGGATGCTCCGAGCGTTGAACTCGGAACCTTTCGTTTTCAAGTCAGAGGCTCTCCTTCCGTGCTATCCACGCTCGTTGGTTGATAGTAGCTTTTTACACACATGTACTCTCAGAGAGGTGCTATTGAAAAATTCGCTACGTAGATGTATGGAGTCTATATTTTGATTTTTGATCGCTGTTAGAGTCGAATTTGTTTCGAAACGGAAACACCCTATGCGATAGTTGTTTTTACTGTTGTTGTGGGTGAGATATTAGTACCAGAAAACTTCCTGGCGATTCGAAGTAGTGACACTATTGCGAAAGACGATAAAACAAACACCCAATTGCTTGCAGGGTTGTAGGTACGTGATTGTCATTACATTGACGTATGTAGATGTGCATTTGTGCTCATCAGTATAAAGCTTTGATTATGTGTGAATACATTTTACACCACCCACACATTTTCTTTATTCACCATACACAAGCAGTGAGAGCAGTCAGCTAGTGAACGTTGTAATGTGACTCACTAAATGCCATGACATTATACGCTCTATTGACTATCACAGATAATTAGTGAGCATACTCGTATCTCTATACAAATTGTAGAGAGCAAAGGCATGTGTCGTGAAGAACTTTAAATGAAATGCATTCAGGGGAATAGTTTCTTGCAAATTAAAAATTTAAACGAACTATAGACGCAATATTGTAGGCATTTAGGCTATTGGATTATATCTTCATGAGATGTGCTCATTTAAATACTAACAGATGTCTTTGATTTTGGATCACCTGTTGCTGAAAGCGAACAGTAAATTTGCCAATTGCCATCACAGACAATATAGAGAAGATGGGAAATTCAGCTACAAAGCTCATTTCTGGTTCAATGGATACGTGAATAAGCAGAATTGTCGATTTTCGAGTGACGATCAGCCAGAAGCATTACAAATGCTGCCAATGCTTCGAGAGAAAGTGAATGGTGAGCACTACCCTGAGATGATATCTAATTGTTCAAAATGGAAGAGCTTACCTTGCATGACATGTGGTTTCCAACAGACGGTGCCACACAGTATGTGTAACAAGGAGTTATTGATAGGCGAGTTCGTTACACATTCTATTGCATTTATTGGTGAGACATCGACCGAAATGCTGTAAAGTGTATGCCAAAATTAGACTAAGCGGATGGATCATTTGAGGAGCAATAGCGTTAAAAATTTGCTTGTAATAATAGTCAAAAAGTGAATTCTATGAAGCGTCATGAATTTTTCTGAATTTTTTGTCTTTTTACCTTTTTACCCACCACCATAGAATGGTGATGGGGGTATAATAAGTTTGTCATTCTGTGTGTAACCCATCCAAATATCGATTTCCGACTACATAAAGTATATATATTTTTGATCACAGAGAAATTCTAAGACGAAATAACCATGTCCGTCTGTCTGTTGTATTCACGCTACAGCCTTCAATAATGGCGCTTTCATCCTGAAATTTGTTTGCAGGAAAGTCAAGTTCGAAGAGGCTATATCGGTCCAAGCTTTGATATAGTCCCCATATAAACCGAGTTCCCGATTTGGGGTCTTGGGCTTATAAAAACCGTAGTTTTTACCAGGGCTGTGGGGCCGGAGTCGGAGTCTGAAAATTTTGCTGGAGTCGGAGTCGTAAAAATTTTGCTCGACTCCGACTCCGGCTAAACCAAATTTTTCACTTCACATTTTTTGTAACTAAGCAAGTTTTTACGCAAATTAGTTTCCATTGCGTTATTCATTCGGCCAATGTACGGCATGATTGTAAATGAAAATCAACTTCCAATTACGGCTATCTTTTTATGTTTCCTAGAATGTTAGACTAGCAGATAGGCTGGATCGATCCATTTTAATGCCCATATCAATTTATTTGAAATATTTCGAACAATCGAAATTATTGTTTTTTTAATTTTATTTTAAGGCCATATACATTGTGGAATATTGACAGGAAATTTTTTCAAAGTTGTTTTTATAGAAAATTTTGTCAAAATGTTATTTCTATCAAATGTTTTGTTAAAATTTTATTTCTATAGCAAATTTTGTCAAAATTTTATTTCTATAAAAAATTTATTCAAAATTTTATTACTCTAGAAATATTTTTTTCTATAGAAAATTTGGTCAAAATTTTATTTCTATAGAAAATTTTGTCTAAGTTATATAGTAATAGATTTTTTTATTAGAAAATTTGGTCAAAATTTGATAAAACTTTTATTTCTATAGAAAATTTTGCCAAAATTTTATATTAATAGATTTTTTTATTAGAAAATTTGGTCAAAATTTTATTTCTATAGAAAATTTTGTCAAAATTTTGTTTCTGTAGAATATTTTGCAGAATTTTATTTACTACACAAAAAATTTTCTAAAATTGTATTTTTATTGATAATTTTATCAAAATTTTATTTCTATAAGAAAAAATTGTCAAATTTTATTTCTATAGCAAATTTTCTCAAAATTTTTTTTTCTTACTGATGCTCACTGCTACAAAAATGTGTCCAACATTTTATTAATATAGAAATATTTTTTCTATATAAAATTTAGTCAAAATTGTATTTCTATAGAAAATTTAGTCAAAATTTTGTTTGCTACACAATTTTTTTTTTTTAAATTGTGTTTCTATTGATAATTTTTTCAAACTTTTATTCTATAGAAAATTTAGTTAACATTTTGTTTCTGTAGAAATTTTTGCAAAATTGTATTTCTATATAAAATTTTGCAAAATTTTATTTACTCGACAAAAATTTTTCCAAAATTTTTTCAAAGTTGTTTTTAATAAAAAATTTTGTCAAATGTTATTTCTATCAAAAGTTTTGTTAAAATTTTATTTCTATAGCAAATTTTGTCAAAATTTTAGTTCTATAAAAAATTTATTCAAAATTTTATTACTATAGAAATATTTTTTTCTATAGAAAATTTAGTCAAAATTTTATTTCTATAGAAAATTTTGTCCAAATTTTATAGTAATAAATTTTTTTATTAGAAAATTTGGTCAAAATTTGGTAAAAATTTTATTTATATAGAAAATTTTTCCAAATTTTTAAATTAATAAATTTTTTTATTAGAAAATTTGGTCAAAATTGTATTTCTATAGAAAATTTTGTCAAAATTTTAAGTCTATAGAAATATTAGTCAAAAAAATTTTTTTTCTGTAGAAAATTTTGCAGAATTTTATTTACTACATAAAAATTTTTCTAAAATTGTACTTTTATTGATAATTTTTTCAAAATTTTATTTCTTTAAGAAAAAATTGCCAAATTTTATTTCTATAGCAAATTTTCTCAAAATTTTTTTTCTTACTAATGCTCACTGCTACAAAAATGTTTTCAAAATTTTATTAATATAGAAATATTTTTTCTATATAAAATTTAGTCAAAATTTTATTTCTATAGAAAATTTTGTCCAAATTTTGTTTCTATAGATTATTTTGCAAAATTTTATTTCTATAGAAAATTTTGCAAAATTTTGTTTGCTACACAATTATTTTATATCCTCCATCATAGGATGGGGGTATATTAACTTTGTCATTCGCTTTGTAACACATCGAAATATTGCTCTAAGACCCCATAAAGTATATATATTCTGGGTCGTGGTGAAATTCTGAGTCGATCTAAGCATTTTCGTCCGTCCGTCCGTCCGTCTGTTGAAATCACGCTAACTTCCGAACGAAACAAGCTATCGACTTGAAACTTGGCACAAGTAGTTGTTATCAATGTAGGTCGGATGGTATTGAAAATGGGCTATATCGGTCCACTTTTACGTATAGCCCCCGTATAAAGGGACCCTCAGATTTTGCTTGTGGAGCCTCTAACAGAAGCATATTTCGTCCGATCCGGCTGAAATTTGTATATGGTATTGTTATATGGTCTCTAACAACCATGCAAAAATTGGTCCACATCGGTCCATAATTATATATAGCCCCCATATAAACCGATCACCAGATTTGGCTTGCGAAGCCTCAAAGAGGAGCAAATTGCATCCGATCCGGCTGAAATTTGGTACATAGTATTGGTATATGGTCTCTAACAACCGTGCAAAAATTGGTCTACATCGGTCCATAATTATATATGGCGCCCATATAAAACATTCTCCTGATTTGACCTCCGGAGCCTCTTGGAGGAGCAAAATTCATCCGATCCGGTTCAAATTAGGCACGTGGTGTTAGTATATGGTCGGTAACAACCATACCAAAATTGGTCCATTCACACAAAAATTGGTCCATACACTGAAAAAACAGTGAACCCACCAGGAAGAAAACTTTCGGTTAATTTTAGAAAATTTTGAATATTTGTAGAAAATTTTAACTAAACAGTATTACAAACGCTGGCATCACGCCGATGTCATAAAAATAAGGAAATATTTTTCGACAAATACAAGAAATTTATCAGACATAACTAAGTTTTTTCACTTGTTAAAGAAAATTTTGTAGTTTGAAGAAAAAACTTGGAGTTCAAAATTGGAAGAATGTCTTTAGTGACATACGAAGTTCACGATGGACGCATTTTTGGTAAAATTTACAAATTTAAAGAAATTCTGAACTATTTTGTGGAAGACACGAATTTAGTTAATCTTTATGCTTCATTTGAGTATATTTTTTTCCTCGGTTTTAGTTAATTTAACTAACGTACACAAAAAAGTATTAGAGTAAAGAAAACTTTCTCCAAACATAATATTTCTATGAACTAAAATAAAGTTAAATTGGCTTTAGTGAAATAGAGAGTTGACTTTTTTTTTTAAGTGTATCGGTTCATAATCATGGTTGCCACTAGAGCCAAAAATAATCTACCAAAATTTTATTTCTATAGAAAATTTTGTCAAAATTTTTTTTTGGTTCATAATAAAATTTTCATCATTGTCAAAATTTTATTTCTATAGAAAATTTCGTTCAAATTTTATTCGGTTCATAATCATGGTTGCTACTCGAGCCAAAAATAATCTACCACGATTTTATTTCTATAGAAAATTTTGTCAAAAGTTTATTTCTATAGAAAATTTTGTTAAAATTTTATTTCTGTATAAATTTTTGTCAAAATTTTCTTTCTATAGAAAATTTTGTCAAATTTTATTTCTAGAGAAAATTTTGTTAAATTTTTTTTTGGTTCATAATAAAATTTTCATCATTGTCAAAATTTTATTTCTATAGAAAATTTTGTTCAAATTTTATTCGGTTCATAATCATGGTTGCCACTCGAGCCAAAAATAATCTACCACGATTTTATTTCTATAGAAAATTTTGTCAAAAGTTTATTTCTATAGAAAATTTTGTTAAAATTTTATTTCTGTAGAAATTTATATTTTTTTATATTTTTTATTTCTATATAAAAATTTTGTGAAAATTTTATTTCTATAGAAAATTTTGTTAAAATTTTATTTCTGTAGAAAATTTTGTCAAAATTTTATGTCTACTTTGTCAAACTGAATTATATACGTATTGGATCGATCTTTTTTGATTTAATATATACCACGTATGGACGTACATACAATTTAGAAGATGGTGTTAGGAGGTTTTAAGATACCTTGCCATCGGCAAGCGTTACCGCAACTTAAGTAATTCGATTGTGGATGGCAGTGTTTAGATGAAGTTTCTACGCAATCCATGATGGAGGGTACATAAGCTTCGGCCTGGCCGAACTTACGGCCGTATATACTTGTTGGACCTTAAAGAGGTGTGTCGAAAATGAGGTGTATCGGTGTAGCCTCCTTATAGACCGATCTCCCGATTTTATTTCTTGGGCTTATAAAAAAACGTAGTTTTTATCCAATTTGCCAGAAATTGGAATTCTAGAGGTATCTTAGGACTACAAAGAGGCGTGCCAAAAGCGATGAGTATCGGTCCATGTTTTGGTATAGTCCCCACATAGACCGATCTCCAGATTTTACTTCTGGTCTTCTAGAAACCGTAGCTTGTATCCAATTTGCCTGAAATTGGAAATCTAGAGGTGTTATAGGACCATAAAGAGGCGCACCGAAAATGGTGAGTATCGGTCAATGTTTTAGTATAGCCCGATCTCTCCAATTTACTTTTTGGGCTTATAGAAACCGTTATCTGATTGTTGCCAAAGACACCATGTGTCTATCACGCCTCCTTCTGGGTGTTGCAAACATATGCACTAACTTGTAAAACCCAACCTTTTAACACTCTCTCTCACTCTCTAATGTTCTGTGAGAGTGACTCTCACTTATTTTATTTCCAACAAAAGCTAAAGACTACAACCCTCACCCACATAAACCCAACATTACATACTTAACAACAGCTATTCAAACTACTATAATAAAGACGACGAGATCAAGGCTACATCGTCGCATTTGTTTGGGATTGATCTGGACAATATTTAATCTCAAGACCTTTCTTCAAAAGGTGATCACAATTGTCCACTGAAATCTTGTGATTTACCGCCTTGAGAGTTTTTGGGTCACGTCAACGCCAACAAGACCACAAAGATAGAATTCGTGAGACTAACAGAGATATACATAAATCAAGCATTTTACCATTAGGGTATCCAAAATATAATTAAAAGGATATGGCTCTGTAAGCATAGTTGGGTTGGCCATTTGGCTGATATTTCGTTTTATTATAAAAAAAATGTTTTTAATACTAAAATAGCAGCCTTTATTGGAAACCCCTTTATAAACACACATTCGAGTATATATCTTAAAGGTCTTTCCCAATCACTTGAATCTGTATTAAATTTTGTCAGCTAAAAGAAACCACAAAAGAAAAAAAATAAACCCCAGTTCTAATTAATATTTCTACCCTTTGAACAAATACGTTTACTCAGGATTTGATAATTAGGAATGGAACATTTCATGCTTAGATGATTTTGACCTTAGAAAAAAAAAAATCAAATCTAAGAGAAATTGCATAGACAATATTTTTTGTGTTTATTTTGATGGGTTAAATTCCATCAAAACAAGGATTAAAACAATGGAGCATTCAACGTTTCTTTAATGCCTCAGATATCCCACCAAAAAAGAAAAGGGACATCTTTGTTTTTTGTTTTGGATACCAACTACAAATATTAAGAAAATCATGCAACAAAAAACAATATGGCCCTTTTACCATATTTGCTTAAACATACAGTGCAAAAAAATATTACAAATATTTTTATACACAATATTTCCTAGAAATCTAATGATACGAGTACACCTTAGATAGGGTCGCGAAAAAAAGTTCATGCAGTCACCCCCCAGTTTTGTAGCATATTTGAAGACAATTTCAGAACACTAAAACTTGTTTTTTTCCGTGCACCCTACGACCCCCCGAAATGCAATCTACTGTACTGTGTCGTCATTTGAAGTCCGATCGAAAAGAAACGCATATCGTTGTTCATGGTTGATCAGGGGCTATATTTCGTGCATTGGTCATTTTTGACTCCGACGTCAAATTTGATTTTTAATTTTTTTATTTCGCTTCGTATACCCCTATGATGCCCATTTCTTATAACCATTATAAAGATCTTATCAAAATATGAAACTTTTGCTTTGGAAGTATTTAATTATATTCATAAACAAAAAAGTTACAGAGATTTTAAAAAGTCAATAGGTCACCCTACACCATCAAATAGCTTTTGCTGTGTTGTCATGATATCCGATCGAAACCACATGCACATCGTTATTCACATCTACGAAATTAATTTGAAAGGTATTTAATATACACAAACTGTTTATCTGTAAATTTCTAACCGTATCATTGTATACATACTCGTTGTGTGCACTACGGCATTTTCTGCGTTATGCAAAGTTCTTGTGTTTTTGCTTGAACAACTTGAGAGCCTACTGTTTTAAAATCTAACAATCAATCTAACAATAAAAGTAAGTGGTAACGGAATTGTGGAAAATTACGAAGATCGTTATGCTGCTTACATATTGGTTAAATTTCTGCCTTTCAACATCTGACTACGCCGTATTTTTTTGCGTTTTCTTGTCATCTTCACAATGGTGAGCAATGTTGTCACATGAGTAAATACTTTAAACAAGAAAATATTAGATTAGATTTGTATTTGATTTGAGTACATTTCATGTTTATTAATTGTACAATTTTATTATGCGGCTAACAACTTTTTAGAATTAATTTATAACAAATCCTGTCTTAATTTTGGATATTATATAACCCAATCGTTTATCGTCTGTAACATGACTAGTAGATTCATTTTTAACACTTGCGGTGCCTGCTTTCTTTAAATATAAAAGGAATTCAATAACTTGATGATTTGTTGGTAATTTAGTTTTGTCGATAACCCGAGCTTCGAATTTCATTTTGTTTTCACTTTTTTCAAATACTATCAACAGCCTTCTCTCACAAAAATATGGACAGACTTAAGAAATCATGTAGCGAAAGTGTTTGTTAGTAGGCTCTCAAATTGTTCTAGCAAAAACACATGCACTTTGCATAACGCAGAAAATGCCGTAGTGCACACAACGAGTATGTATACAATGATACGGTTAGAAATTTACAGATAAACAGTTTGTGTATATTAAATACCTTTCAAATTAATTTCGTAGATGTGAATAACGATGTGCATGTGGTTTCGATCGGATATCATGACAAAACAGCAAAAGCTATTTGATGGTGTAGGGTGACCTATTGACTTTTTAAAATCTCTGTAACTTTTTTGTTTATGAATATAATTAAATACTTCCAAAGCAAAAGTTTCATATTTTGATAAGATCTTTATAATGGTTATAAGAAATGGGCATCATAGGGGTATACGAAGCGAAATAAAAAAATTAAAAATCAAATTTGACGTCGGAGTCAAAAATGACCAATGCACGAAATATAGCCCCTGATCAACCATGAACAACGATATGCGTTTCTTTTCGATCGGACTTCAAATGACGACACAGCACAGTAAATTGTATTTCGGGGAGTCGTAGGGTGCACGAAAAAAAAAAGTTTTCGTGTTCTGAAATTGTCTTCAAATATGCTACAAAACTGGGGGGTGACTGCATCAACTTTTTTTTTTGCCTTAGGCCGTGACCCTACCTAGTACACCTCTAATCTTACACAATTGAACTGGTCGTCATGGAAGGTATTCAATCCACCTTCTGAATGGCCTTGAAACTTGTTATGAAAATCTTTAAGTATCTACACGCTCACAAAAAATCGCTTCTGTAACATATACTCCCAAACATATTTTGCTTCAAGCATATACATTTTTGGGTATTGCCCAAACATTTATATGTTTGATCTCTTCCAATATATAATATGTTTGAAAACATATTGGTCTAAACAATATATGTTTGGGTAGTCTAAGTTCCAAACATTTTGTATTTTTGCATCCAAATTCAATAATGTTGTCTTCCAAAAAACAATATGTTATTATGTGAACATATAATATGTTTGGAAGCATTTTGCACCCAAAAATATTATATGCTTAAAAAAAATTCTCCCAAACAATATTGTGCTCAAAATTTTATTTATTTATTTATATATTTACAATCGTAATGTATTATGAAAATAAACAGGTAATATAGGTGCTAACAACATAGGTTTTCGACCTGAATGCTCAAAATTTTGTTTCTGCCCAATTGTATATTCCCCCACATCTTTCTCACTTCCACGAGATTTTTTAGTTCTTAGCACCTTTTTCTGTAATACAAACATTGTAGAAGAAATTATTCAATTGTATGATTTTTTTTTTATTTTAATTTTACCTTTTGCCGGACGGGGATTCGAACAGCGGACCACACAGTTTGTAAGGATCAAAGAAGTAGCTGATCAATTGCCCAAGGAAAAATAAAATGTTAATTTTGTAATAACAAGCAACAACCACCAACTTAATTCAATATCGCTCCCTGTTAAATAGCGCTCCAAGCTACTAAACACATATATGTTTATAGGCTATTTCTAAATTAATATATGTTTGCATCCAAGCATATTATATTTATAAACATTTTATGTCCCAAACATAATATGTTCTAACATATTAACATATATGTCCCAAACATGTTATGCTAGTTTATGAACATTATATGCTTGCACTCAAAAATATTGTGTTTAAAAATTTGTGTTCCAAACATATAATGTTTATAGCCAAACATATGAAAAACAGTCTTTTTCATCCGTGTGTAAACAGATTTCCATCATTTCTCATCTGCAGAAAAAGGCGCCATATTACAAGCTGGCTGATATTTTATACAACAAAGGATTTGCATACAAAGGCCCGTACGTTGAATTACAGTTTTTGACCGAATACCAAAACGTTTCTCAGCGGTAGATTATCCCCTTTCAGTAATGGTCCGATAATTGCTGTCAGCAACCTGAAGTTGGATGTTATACAAATAGAAAAAGTTTCAATTAAAAATGTATATCGATTAATTAATTTAGTAAACAAGTATATACGGCCATAAGTTCAGCCAGGCTGAAGCTTATGTACCCTTCATGTACTTCTACTGAAGACTGTCATCCACAATCGAATTACTTGGGTTGCGGTAACACTTGCCAATGGCAAGGTATTTTAAAATTTCTTAACACCGTCTTCTAAATTACAAGGTAGTCCATACGTAGTATATATTAAACTAAAAAGGCCCATTAAATAGTTTAAAGTTTCTATAGAATTAAAATTTTGACAAAATAAAATTTTGACAACATTTTCTATAGAAGTAAAATTTGGAAAAAAAATTCTATCGAAATAAAATTTTGACAACATTTTCTATAGAAATAAAATTTGGAAAAATTTTTCTATAGAAATAAAAATTTTACAAAATTTTCTATAGAAATAAAATTTTGAAAAAATTTTCTATAGAAATAAAATTTTGAAAAAATTTTCTATAGAAATAACATTTTGACAATGTTTTCCATAAAAATAAAATTTTGGTAGATTATTTTTGGCTCGAGTGGCAACCATGAATATGAACCGATATGGACCAATTTTTGTGTGATTGGGGATCGGCTATATATAACTATAGACCGATATGGACCAATTTTGGCATGGATATTAGCGGCCTTATACTAACACCACGTTGCAAATTTCAACCGTATCGGATGAATTTTGCTCCCCCAAGAGGCTCCGGAGGACAAATCTGGGAATCGATTTATATGGGGGCTATATATAATTATGGACCGATATAGACCAATTTTTGCATGGTCATTAGAGAACAAATACCAACATCATGTACCAAATTTCAGCCGGATCGGATGAAATTTTCGTTTTTTAGAAGCTCCGCAAGCCAAATCGGGGGATCGGTTTATATGGGGGCTATATATAATTATGGACCGATATAGACCAATTTTTGCATGGTCATTAGAGAACAAATACCAACATCATGTACCAAATTTCAGCCGGATCGGATGAAATTTTCGTTTTTTAGAAGCTCCGCAAGCCAAATCGGGGGATCGGTTTATATGGGGGCTATATATAATTATGGACCGATGTGGACCAATTTTTGCATGGTTATTAAAGAACATATACCAATACCATGTACCCAATTTCAGCCGGATCGGATGAAATTTGCTTCTCTTAGAGCGATCGCAAGCCAAATTCGGGGGTCCGTTTATATGGGGGCTATACGTAAAAGTGGACCGATATGGACCAATTTTTGCATGGTTGTTAGAGATCATATACTAACACCATGCACCAAATTTCATCCGGATCGGATTAAATTTTTTTCTCTTTGAGGCTCCGCAAGCCAAATCTGGGGATCGGTTTATATGGGGGCTATATGTAATTATGGACCGATGGGAACCAATTTTTGCATGGTTGTTAGAGACCATATACCAACACCATGTACCAAATTTCAGCCAGATCGGATGAAATTTGCTTCTCTTTTAGGCTCCGCAAGCCAAATCTGGGAATCGGTTTATATGGGGGCTATACGTAAAAGTGGACCGATATGGACCAATTTTTGCATAGTTGTTAGAGGCCATATACTAACACTGTGTACCAAATTTCAGCCGGATCGGATGAAATTTGCTTCTCTTAGAGCGATCGCAAGCCAAATTTGGGGGTCCGTTTATATGGGGGCTATACGTAAAAGTGGACCGATATGGTCCATTTGCAATACCATCCGACCTCCATCAATAATAACTACTTGTGCCACGTTTCAAGTCGATAGCTTGTTTCGTTCGGAAGTTAGCGTGATTTCAACAGACGGACGGACGGACATGCTCAGATCGACTCAGAATTTCACCACGACCCAGAATATATATATACTGTATGGGGTCTTAGAGCAATATTTCGATGTGTTACAAACGGCATGACAAAATTAATATACCCCCATCCTATGGTGGAGGGTATAAAAAGTTTCAATTAAAAATTTATATCGATTAATTAATTTAGTAATTGAAAATTAAACAAAACAAGTATATACAGCAGTAAGTTCGGCCGGGCCGAATCTTAAACACCCACCACCATGAATCAAATATTATGGTTTCCTTTGAAATTTCAGGAGGGTTTGAGGACAGATCAAGCAGAGCAGTTCAACCAGTACACTTCACGAAGATACATTTAAAGATTTTACCTATGAAGACTATATCAGATTCTGGATTTATAAGAACCATTTTTGTTTGAGGAATCATTAACATCTCTTGTAAGTGTGCAAGAAAATTATAAAATAACGTATTGATTTGAAATCTTAAATCTGTAGATTTTCAGCCGAGAAATAAAATCTGGAAATTGTACATTGAGTTTCAAGCAATTTTCATGATCAGTGCGCCTTGTATTCTCTCAAGAAGTGAAATCGGTCTATATGGAGGCATTACCAAATTTACCGATACACATTTTTGTGAGCCTTAAATACCAGAATATTTACAATTTCAGGCAAATCGGATAAAAACTACGGTTTCTAGAAACATAAGGAGTTAAATCGGGAAATCGTTCTTATGGGGGCTATACTAAAATACCTCTTTATGGCCCGAAAATACCTCTGGATTTCCAATTTCAGGCAAATTGTATATAAACTACGGATTCTATAAACCCAAGATGTAAAATCAGGAGATCGGTCTATATGGGGGCTATACCAAAACATGGACCGATATTCACCATTTTTGGCACACCTTTTGATGGTCCTCAAGTACCTCTAGATTTTCAATTTCAGACAAATTGGATAAAAACTACGGTTTCTAGAACGAAAATCGGGAGATCGGTCTATTGGGGGCTATACCAAAACATGGACCGATATTCACCATTTTTGGCACACCTTTTTATGGTCCCAAAATACCTCTAGATTTTCAATTTCAGGCAAATTGGATAAAAACTACGGTTTCTATAAGCCCAAGAAGTAAAATCGGGGGATAGGTCTATATGGGGGCTATACCAAAATATGGACCGATACTCACCATTTTTGACACACCTCTTTATGGTCATAGAATACCTCTAGATTTCCAATTTCAGGCAAATTGCATAAAAACTACGGTTTCTATAAGCCCAAGACCCCAAATCGGGAGATCGGTTTATATGGGGACTATATCCAAACCTAGACCGATATAGCCCATCTTCGAACTTGGCCTGCCTGCAGACAAAAGAGGAGTTTGTGCAAAATTTCAGCACGATTGCTTCATTATTGAAGACTGTAGCGTGATTACCACAGAAAGACAGACAGACAGCCAGACAGACAGACGGACATGGTCATATCGTTTTAGAATTTCTCCCTGATCAAGAATGTATATACTTTATATAGTCGGAAATCTATATTTCGATGTGTTACAAACTAAATGACAAACTTATTATACCCCCGTCACCATTCTATGGTGGTGGGTTTAAAAAAAAAAAAAGATATTTTTTGCTGTGTAGCAAGTAGTATTGATAATGAAAATATAATTGAGGAAATTTCTAGGGAGCATGTGATAAAAAGCCGTTGTAAGGAACACTTTTCCTAATTTATCATTTCAGTTAAGAACAAGACATCTGTGACCACTGACCTTTTTGATAAAGCGTCAAGACAAATGATGGTCATAGAACGCAAAATCTGTATGACAAACAAACCATCATTAGTCCTTTTTATACCCTCCACCATAGGATGGGGGGTATATTAACTTTGTCATTCCGTTTGTAACACATCGAAATATTGCTGTTAGACCCCATAAAGTATATATAAAGGGTGATACGGTCAAAATTTGGTCATGGGAAAACGCGTGTAAATCGGTGAAATCGTTTATTTAAAAAATCAAATTAAATTTCTTTTTCAAGTTCAATTAGTATCAAATTCAGGAAAAATATTCAGTTAGGCTTTCGCTTTTCCAAATCCGAATTGCCGGGCCTCACGCTTGACACCTGCCATCAGATTTTGTACAGCCACCTTGTCCACCTTCTTCGCCGCAGAAAGCCAGTTTGCCTTGAACTGCTGCTCGTCCTTAGCAGTTTTTTTGGTTTTCTTTAGGTTCCGCTTGACAATAGCCCAGTATTTCTCAATTGGGCGGAGCTCTGGCGTGTTGGGAGGGTTCTTGTCCTTGGGAACCACATGCACGTTGTTGGCGGCCTACCACTCCATGGCCTTTTTACCGTAATGGCAAGATGCCAAATCCGGCCAAAACAGTACGGAACAACCGTGTTTCTTCAGGAAAGGCAGCAGACGTTTATTCAAACACTCTTTCACGTAAATTTCTTGGTTGACAGTCCCGGAAGCTATGAAAATGCTGCTTTTCATGTCACAGGTACAGATGGCTTGCCAAATCAGATATTTCTTTGCGAACTTTGACAGTTTTATGTGCTTGAAAATATCTGCTACCTTTCCCCTTCCTTTTGCCGTATAAAACTCCTGTTCCGGAAGCTGCTTGTAGTCGGCTTTGACGTAGGTTTCGTCGTCCATTACCACACAGTCAAACTTCGTCAGCATCGTCGTGTACAGCCTCCGGGATCGCGCTTTGGCCGTCGTATTTTGTTTATCATCGCGATTTGGAGTCACTACCTTCTTGTAAGTCGATAGTCCGGCTCGTTTTTTGGCTCGATGCACGGTTGTAGACGATACACCCAGCTTATTTGCGGCATCTCGGAGAGAGAGGTTAGGGTTTCGCTTGAAACTACCGGCAACTCTCTTTGTCGTCTCAGCGGCTTCCGGTTTTCGATTTCCCCCCGATCCAGACTTCCTGGATCGGAGGGAAATCGAAAACCGGAACACTTTAATTACATTTGTAACGATTGATTTGGCAACTTTTAGCGATTTTGCCAGCTTTGCGTGCGAGTAGCTCGGATTTTCGCGATGCGCGAGCAAAATTTTTATACGCTGCTCTTCTTGCTTGGACGGCATTTTGACAACTGAAGAGTGAATTCCAAAATCAAAATAGGAGCAATATTCTACACACACACCTTCAAAATAGAGGTGTGCACGTGACACGAAATTGTCGTGACTCACGAAAATTTTCGTGATTCGTGCGTGAGTCGTGAGTCACGCTCATGACAATGGCGTGAGTGTGCGTGAGCGTGATTAACAAACCAAAATGCCGTGCGTGAGCGTGAGTCACGAAAATAATACCTTCGTGAGCATGCGTGAGTAACGAATTACACTCACGAAAATATACCTGCTCACCAACATAAAACGCTTAAGAGTTAAATTCAATTACCATTTTAGTGACACCTGAGATGTTAAGAGTTTAATAACACTCTCGATTGTACTAGTGCTCATGTTTTCAGACACTTCGGTAAGGTAAATTAATCATAAAATTATTCGTGAGTCACGATAGTTTTCGTGAGTCAAGATATTTTTCCTGAGTCACGGTATTTTTCATGAGTCACGACCTTTTCGTGCGTGAGTGTGTACAAATTTTCTTTTCGTGAGTGTGCGTGAGTCCTACCAAAAAATATCATGCGTGAGTGTGCGTGAGTATGATTTTTCAGTCGTGAGTGTGCGTGAGCGTGAGTAAACTATTACTCACGTGCACACCTCTACTTCAAAATGAGGGGTGTTCAGGTTTTTTAAATGCAAAATTGAAAAAAATACGTCAAGTTTATATTGACCAAATTTAGACCGTATCACCCTTTATTCTGGGCCGTGGTGAAATTCTGAGTCGATCTAAGCATGTCCGTTCGTCCGTCCGTCCGTCCGTCTGTTGAAATCACGCTAACTTCCGAACGAAACAAGCTATCGACTTGAAACTTGGCACAAGTAGTTGTTATTGCTGTAGGTCGGATGGTATTGCAAATGGGCAATATCGGACCACTTTAGCGTATAGCCCCCATATAAACCGACGTTCAGATGTGGTCTGCGGAGCCTCTTAAAGGCGCAAAATTCATCCGATCCGGTTGAAGTTTGGTACATGGTGTTAGTATACGCTCTCTAACAACCATGCAAAAATTGGTCCATATCGGTCCATAATCATATATAGCTCCCATATAAATCGACGCTCAGAGTTGGTTTGCGGAGCCTCTTGGAGGAGGAAAATTCATCCGAGCCGGCTGAAATTTGGAATATGGTGTTGGTATATGGTCTGTAGCAATCATGCAAAAATTGGTCCACAACGGTCCATATTTATATATAGCCCCCATATAAACCGATCCCCAGATTTGGCTTGCGGAGCCTCTAAGAGAAGCAAATTTCATCCGAGCCGGCTGAAATTTGGTACATGGTGTTAGTATATGGTCTGTAACAACCATGCAAAAATTGGTACACATCGGTCCATAATTATATATAGCCCCCATATAAACCGACGCTCAGATGTGGTTTGCGGAGCCTCTTGGAGGAGCAAAATTCATCCGATCCGGTTGAAATTTGGTAAATGGTGTTAGTATATGGTCTGTAGCAACCATGCAAAAATTGGTCCACAACGGTCCATATTTATATATAGCCCCCATATAAACCGATCCTCAGATTTGGCTTGCGGAGCCTCTAAGAGAAGCAAATTTCATCCGAGCCAGCTGAAATTTGGTACATGGTGTTAGTATATGGTCTGTAGCAACCATGCAAAAATTGGTCCTCATTGGTCCATCTCCCGATTTGACTTGCGGAGCTCTTCGAAGAACAAATTTCATACGATCCGACTGACATTTGGTACATGGTGAATTATGGTACATTGCCCTAGTATATGGCCGCTAACAACCATGCCAAAATTGGTCCATATCGGTCTATAGTTATATATAGCCGATCCCCAAAAATAATCTAGGAAAATTTTATTTCTATAGAAAAGTTAGTCAAAATTTTATTACTATAGAATGTTTTGTCCAAATTTTATTACTATAGAAAATTTTATTACTATACAAAATTTTGTCAAGATTTTATTTCTATAGAAAATTTTTTCAAAATTATATTTCTGTAGAAGATTTTGTCAAAATTTTATTTTTATAGAAGATTTTGTCAAGATTTTATTTCTATAGAAAATTTTGTCAAAATTATATTTCTATAGAAGATTTTGTCAAAATTTTATTTCTATAGAAAATTTTGTCAAAATTTTATTTCTATAGAAAATTTTGTCAAGATTTTATTTCTATAGAAAATTTTGTCAGAATGTATTATTTACGTATTTAATCGGCCTTTTTGTATAATATATTCCCCGTATGGACTAACTTACAATTGTACCCTCCACCACCCTCCGTGGTGGAGGGTACTTATGATTCGGTCTGGTCGAACTTACGGCCGTATATACTTGTTTATTTTTGGATTCTTAGGCAAATTCCAAAGGAAATAATAGACAGCAATTTTGTTTTGTTTTTTGGTTTTGATAATGACTACTCACCGATGTGTGTGTGTGTGTAATATACAAGAGATTTTGTACGGTCTGTTGAATTTTTCTTTACATTGTCCTTTTGTAAAACAATGATCAAAAGCTGTATTTTTGCATGTTTATTGTTCCCACAAAAAATATTGATAATCTAAAGTTTACTTCCCCACCAAAGGCAGTAAAAAAGGCAGGGGTTGCTTATTTCAATGCCCTTAGCAGCCCTCTTGATCTACAAAAAAACGTTTGGAAAACGTGTAGCGAAAACGTTTTTCTTTTGTTAGAGTTTTTTGAATTGCTTCGAAAAGTATACTCTTTTATACCAAAAAAATTCGTTTGTTACAAAATTTTTATTTTTTCAGTAAAAAAAGTTATTTTTGAACCAACAACACAGTCCATTTCGTTTATATCAAACACTGTTCTTTTCTAAATTTAGGTCTTTAATAAGACACATTTTACAGTTCATAGTAAAAATGTTGAAATTTTTTCGGAATCTTCCGATCATATCTGGAATATATGTAAAACAAAAAAAAAACTTTGGGATCGAACCCACGACCCTTGGCATGCAAGTCAGACGTAGCAACCACTGCTCCACGGTGCCCAACTAATGCTATATGAATATAACTTATATGGATATTTATCTATTGGTGACTGTTAAATTGCACTAAAGCGTTTGTTTCGATAGTGCAATTGGTGGGGGTTGAAGAGCCTCGAACACAGCAATGCTGACTCGTGCTTCTGGTTGAAGCTCTCGTGGGGCTAAGAACTCCAAGTGTCTTTCAAAATGGAGCGCGAAGCCTAGTGCCTTACGAAATAAAAAAGACACCACCTTATTGTTGAGTTAAATTTATTGAAGAGTCAACTTGACCCGTTTACTTCAACTGCTCAAACTTAACTAACCATTTCACTGACAAAATTCAATATTTAAATCCGTTAGAAATGAAACGGTTACTATATAATGGGAGAATGAATATGAATGTAAAATAAAATAAATACATAATTACAAAATCATACTTCATGTAGAATGTACAAATGAATAATATAAAATTGGTGTAAAACAAAATAATAACATAAATTAAGAGAAAAATTTAAGAGATTTGGATCGAATCTGTGTTTGCTCTTCGTGAGCACCAATCATAAACGTCATTAGGGAAGTTCACCAATAGTAGCTTGTTGAACTCGCTTCAACATACTCCCGCCTCAGCCTAGATGATGAATCGCTGCATTGTTGTTGTAGAAATTCATTGAAATGTTCTTGAGTTATTGCTGGATTGTTTAACCCTCTCTCTGGATTGATGTTGAGTTACTCTCACTGGAACTTGTCATCGTGTACTGAAAATAAGGAAAAGATAGAAGCAAGTACAAGAGATTAAATGGTGGATGGCGAGTGATCTACTTGAAGCGCTGGTTGCTACCCGTAGTTGGGAACTGTTGTTGGTCTGCCCTTTGTATTTGAATTTGTAGTCTTTTATAACCTTTAGCTTGGGTATAATTTCATAAGTGTCAATTACAAACTCCTTTGTGGCCAATGCTCCCTCGAGGAGTAATGTATATTGGGCAAATGTGATGAAAACGTTGGTTTTGTTGTTAGAATATGTATGCAAATAATTTTTTGTGCTGCTCCTGTTTACCTTTTTCTCGCCCAAATTGACAGAAAGGTATATGTTGTGAAAGCTATTCAAAGATGAATTTGATTTCTCATCGGGTTGCTTTAAGATCGTTGATGAACTTACTACTATATCCTTTGTTTGGAATGGAACATGTCTCGATTGGTTGGTGCATTTTTTATTGTTTCCCACTTGGCAATTTTCGGGTGTATTTGCTAAAATATGTTGTGAACCATAAGACTGTTGATAACTATTTGTCTTAGGACCGTGAGGGTTTGGTTCTGCATATTCCATATAGGTTTTGCGCGAGGCTTTTGTTGTTGCATACGCTGAAACATTGTAATATTTTACAGATGATTGTCGTTTATTAGGTCCCGCTTCCATGCGGGAAATTTTGGATTCATTGTTGTTTGGTTTTATTGTCTTGGAAGAGTGGGTAACCAATAAAGTGTGGTTCATGATGTTGGCCTTACATATTTGGTATGTGCAGCACGCTTCTTCAAATTTGTCGGAGTATGGTCCACAAAAGTCCAGTTCTTCTTCTACATCATTTAACATTAGATCTTCGTAGCTTTTTATTAAGCGTACCCACCATCTATCCAACTCGAATTGAAAAATGTTTAAATAATATCCAGAAATGTTCTCCACTCGTACTCTTCTGGAGAACGAAATAATTTGGTTGTAATTAAAAATAAATTTCCGAAGTAATGCCATTATTTTTTTTTTAAATTTATGTTTTGACGTTTTTTGCTCCCAACATTATTTTCTGTATATCTGTTTTCCGGGCATTGTATTTTAAACATTATTTTTTGTTTGTTTGTTGCGGGAACTAACTGTACTTTTTTATATTTTCTGAGTTTATTTGTTCTTTTCTTCAGTCGTCTTTCATGATTAGATTTAATTTTTCCTTTTTCGACGTTTGCAACTATAATTTAACTTTAACAATTGATTTATTTTTAGAAAATGTCAATTAATTGCTTGCGGCTTTACCAATGTTAATTTTTACGTGCTTTATTGTTTTCTATTTGTTCTTGTGACTGACGTCTCTCTCTCCTCCAGAGATGGATGGTTGCCACTCATAAATTATCTCCAAATATATTACATTGAAATTTTAAATACTAATTAAATCGAAGATGTGGCAATAATGATGTAACTGTCATATCATGAGATGTCTTATTCTCTCGCCAATTGTTTCTATTATGTCTCATGTGGAGACTTTACTTTTCATTATGTTCGTTAAAGTCTCCGCTTCAACCAATGACAAAATAATGCAACGTTGTTGTTGATGAATTTTCAATAATTATTTTTGTTGTTGTGTTTTATTATTTGCTTTGCATTCGTGGAGATTTTATTTTTTGGAAAAAAATATATTCTCTTTAAGAGAATAATTATTCTTGCGCAGAGAAATGTTGTAATACTTGCATGAAATGTTGTTGCTTGTAATATCTTATATATTTGAGCTTATAACTGCGGAGGGATTGTGTAATATCTTCTTTTAAGATAAATATAGTTATATATTTTACCTCCCGCCTCAACAAAGTTCCATATAGCAATGAATATTGATAGGGCGCAGCAGATTTGGTGTTGTAAAAATTTTTGAAATGCAAATTTGTTGCAACTTTAAAGAAATAACTGATTGGTTACCACGGGGGATATTGCGTAATACTTTTACACTGATTTTTCAGTTTATTTTTGCAATTTACTTTGGGGGCAATCGACGTTTTGTTAACTTTTGCAATCACTCGCACATACATCAAATAATACGCTTGTACATACCCAATCTATTCCTTACATATGTGCTGTAAGAATTTGTTAGAGTCGTCCTTCTTTGTGGCAGCCTTGTAGATCGTTTATTACCAAAATATCGTTCCCGTCTTCCAGAGTCGTCTTCTCCAAAAATTGAGGGCTGCCGTAATTTTCTCCCGAGTTTCCACTAGTTGTTACAAACCGCTGGGATTCATGGAGTTACCTTGTGTAACGATGTCTCATAAATAGACAATACCACCGTTGCGGACGTTGAGCGACCGTTGCCGCTGGTTCTACCTTCTCCTAACACCTAATTAGGAGGTTCGAATGGACCATGTTAAATTGCACTAAAGCGGTTGTTTCGATAGTGCAATTGGTGGGGGTTGAAGAGCCTCGAACACAGCAATGCTGACTCGTGCTTCTGGTTGAAGCTCTCGTGGGGCTAAGAACTCCAAGTGTCTTTCAAAATGGAGCGCGAAGCCTAGTGCCTTACGAAATAAAAAAGACACCACCTTATTGTTGAGTTAAATTTATTGAAGAGTCAACTTGACCCGTTTACTTCAACTGCTCAAACTTAACTAACCATTTCACTGACAAAATTCAATATTTAAATCCGTTAGAAATGAAACGGTTACTATATAATGGGAGAATGAATATGAATGTAAAATAAAATAAATACATAATTACAAAATCATACTTCATGTAGAATGTACAAATGAATAATATAAAATTGGTGTAAAACAAAATAATAACATAAATTAAGAGAAAAATTTAAGAGATTTGGATCGAATCTGTGTTTGCTCTTCGTGAGCACCAATCATAAACGTCATTAGGGAAGTTCACCAATAGTAGCTTGTTGAACTCACTTCAACAGTGACCATAACAGGTACATGGCTCAGTGGATAGTGTGTTGGCTTACAAATTGCATGGTCCGCGGTTCGATTCTCCGTCCAGGCGAAAGGTAAAAAAATTAAAAATTTATAAAATCGTATAATTTCTTCTACATTGTTTGTGGTACAGAAAAAGGTGCTAAGAACTAAAAAACTTCGTGGAAGTGGGAAAGATGTGAGGGAAAATGCAATTAGCCAGAAAAAATTTTTTGAGTTAGTCTTTATGAAATTGTTTTTACATCCTGGAAAAGAATAAACGTTTATCACAAAAAAATATACTTTTCTTCCAAATACACTTCCTTTCAACGAAAAGCAAATGAGAAACGAACTTTGTTTGTCTAAAATTTCGTTTGGGAGGAAAGAATTATTTTTTTGCGTGTAGATGTATAGAGGCTTATCAATATGTGGCCAAACAAATTCAAGCCAAAAGTAGCCAATTTGAAACTGTGGCCAAACAAATTCTTCGGGATTTAACCTATTCATGATAATTTGTCAAACAATACAGAGTAGAGACGTTACTTTAAACTGTTAGATAACATACTAATGATTCACATTAAAAAAAAACTTTGTTTCATTTGGCGTTTTGGCACGATTCCCACTCGCGCCAAAAAGAATCTATCAACAATTTTAAGAAAATTTTACCAAAAAATTACCAAACACAAAACTCATATTTTGAAGTTTTTCATTAAAATGTTGTGTTTAGTATGAAAACAAAATATTTTTTTCTTCGAGAGAAATGTTTTATTATTTTATTTTAGTTATTTCATATTGAATTTAGAAAATATTTTGTCAAAATTTTATTTCTATAGAAAATTTTGTCATATTTTTTTTTCTATTGAAAATTTTGTCAATATTATATTTCTATAGAAAATTTTGTCATAATTTTTATACCCTCCACCATTGTCATTCCGTTTGTAACACATCGAAATATTGCTCTAAGATCCCATAAAGTATATATATTCTGGGTCGTGGTGAAATTCTAAGTCGATCTGAGCATGTCCGTCCGTCCGTCCGTCCGTCCGTCCGTCCGTCCGTCTGTTGAAATCACGCTAACTTCCGAACGAAACAAGCTATCGACTTGAAACTTGGCACAATTAGTTATTATTGATGTAGGTCGGATGGTATTGCAAATGGGCCATATCGGTCCACTTTTACGTATAGCCCCCATATAAAGGGACCCTCATATTTGGCTTGTGGAGCCTCTAAGTGAAGCATATTTCATCCGATCCGGCTGAAATTTGGTAAATGGTGTCAGTATATGGTCTCTAACAACCACGCACAAATTGGCCCACATCGGTCAATAATTATCTATAGCCCCCATATAATTATCACAATGGACTGAATAGTCTAAGTGAGCCTGAATCTTAATCGGGCTGCCACTTTAACCTTTACCTAGCCCCCATATAAACCGATCCCCCGATTTGGCTTTCGGAGCCTCTAACAGAAGCAAATTTAATCCGATCTGGCTGAAATTTGGTACATGGTGTAAGTATATGGTCTCTAACAACTGTGCAAAAATTGGTCCACATCGGTCAATAATTATATATAACCCCCATATAAACCGATCCCCCGATTTGGCTTGCAGACCCTCTAAGAGAAGCAAATTTCATCTGATCCGGCTGAAATTTGGTACATGGTGTTAGTCTATGGTCTCTAATGACCGTGCAAAAATTGGTCCAAGTCGGTGCGATAGCCCCATATAAACCGATCACCAGATTTGACCTCCGGAGCCTCTTGGAAGACCAAAATTCATCTGATTGGAAGACCAAAATTCATCGTGGTGTTAATATATGGCCTCAAAAACCCATGCAAAAATTGGTCGAAATCGGTCCATAATTATGTATAGCCCCCATATAAACCGATCACCAGATTTGACCTCCGGAGCCCCTTGGAAGAGTAAAATTCATCCGATTCGTTTGAAATTTGGTATGTGATGGTAGTATATGGTATCCAGCAACCGTGCACGAATTGGTTCATATCAGTCCATAATTATATATAGCCCCCATATAAACCGATCCCCAGATTTGACCTCCGGAGCCCCTTGGAAGAGCAAAATTCATCCGATTCGGTTGAAATGTGGTACATGATGTTAGTATATGGTATCCAAAAACCATGCACGAATTGGTCCGTATCGGTCCATAATTATATATAGACCCCATATAAACCGTTCCCCAGATTTGATCTCCGGAGCCTCCTGTAGGAGCAAAATTCATCCGATCCGGTTGAAATTTGCAACGTGGTGTTAGTATAAGGCCGCTAATAACCATGCCAAAATTGGTCCATATCGGTCTATAGATATATACAGCCGATCCCCAATTATACAAAAATTGGTCCATATCGGTTCGTAATCATGGTTGCCACTCGAGCCAAAAATAATCTACCAAAATTTTATCTTTATAGAAAACATTGTCAAAATGTTATTTCTAGAGAAAATTTTGTCAAAATTGTATTTCTATAGAAAATTTTCTCAAAATTTTATTTCTATGTTTAGTTTTGTTAGTTGACCTTTGGAATTTTACAATTTTGGGATTGTTCCCCAGAATTGATCTCCGGAGCCTCCTGTAGGGGCAAAATTCATCCGATCCGGTTGAAATTTGCAACGTGGTGTTAGTATAAGGCCGCTAATAACCATGCCAAAATTGGTCCATATCGGTCTTTAGTTATATATAGCCGATCCCCAATCATACAAAAATTGGTCCATATCGGTTCATAATTATGTATAGCCCCCATATAAACCGATCCCCAGATTTGACCTCCGGAGCCCCTTGGAAGAGCAAAATTCATCCGATTCGGTTGAAATTTGGTATGTGATGTTAGTGTATGGTATCCAGCAACCGTTCACGAATTGGTTCATATCAGTCCATAATTATATATAGCCCCCATATAAACGGATCCCCAGATTTGGCTTGCGGAGCCTCGATGAGAAGCAAATTTCATCAGATCCGGCTAAAATTTGGTACATGGTGTTGGTATATGGTCTCTAACAACCATGCAAAAATTGGTCAACATCGGTCCTTAATTATATATAGCCCTCATATAAACCGATCCCCAGATTTGGCTTGCGGAGCCTCAAAGAGAAGCAAATTTCATCAGATCCGGCTGAAATTTGGTACATGGTGTTAGTATATGGTCCATAATTATATATAGCCCCCATATAAAATATTCTCCAGATTTTGACCTCTGGAGCCTCTTGGAGGAGCAAAATTCATCCGATCCGGTTCAAATTTGGAACTTGGTGTTAGAATATGGCTGCTACAACCATATCAAAATTGGTCCATATCGGTCTATAGTTATATATAGCCGATCTCCAATCACACAAAAATTGGTCCATATCGGTCATAATCATGATTGCCACTCGAGCCACAAATAATTTACGAAAATTTTATTTCTATAGAAAATTTTGTTAAAATTTTATTCGGTTCATAATCATGGTTGCCACTAGAGCCAAAAATAATCTACCAAAATTTTATTTCTATAGAAAATTTATTCAAAATTTTATTTCTGTAGAAAATTTTGTCAAAATTTTATGTCTCTAGAAAATTTTGTCAAACTGAATTATATACGTATTTCATCGATCTTTTTTGATTTAATATAACCACGTATGGACTTACATACAATTTGGAAGACGGTGTTAGGAGGTTTTAAGATACCTTGTCATCGGCAAGCGCTACCACAACTTAAGTATTTCAATTGTGGATGGCAGTGTTTAGAAGAATTTCCTACCCTATCCATGGTGGAGGGTACATAAGCTTCGGCCTGGCCGAACTTACGGCTAAGGCTTTGCCCAAATAAATTTGACAAACATTATTTTCCTCTGTTGGTTAAGCTACGCTTGTAGTTTAGTCAATGTATGGTTTTAAGCTGCCATAAAAAAATAACAAATTTTATTTCTATAAAAATTTTTGTCAAAATTTTATTTCTATAGAAATTTTTGTCAAAATTTTTTTCTTTAGAAAAGTTGGTCATAATTTGTTTTCTATTGAAAATGTTGTCAACATTTTATTTCTATAGAACATTTCGTCAAATTTTATTGCTCTAAAAAATTTTGTTAAAATTTTATATCTAAAAAAAATTTTTTCAATTTTTTTCGTAGAAAATTTTTCGTAGAAAATTTTTTTTTTTTTGTATTAAGCTGAAATCAAAAACAAACAAAAAATATTTCTATAGAATATTTTGTTAAATTTTTATTTCTATAGAATATTTTGTCAAATTTTTATTGTATAATTTTCTCAACATTTTATTTCTATAGAAAATTTTCTCAAAATTTTATTTCTATAGAAAATTTCCTAAAAATTTTATTTCTATAGAAAATTTCCTAAAAATTTTATTTCTATAGAAAATTTTGTCAAAATTTTATTTCTATAGAAAATTTTGTCAAAATTTTATTTCTATAGAAAATTTTGTCAAAATTTTATTTGTATGTTCTCAAAATCTTATTTTTATAGAAAATTTTGTGCAAATTTTGTTTCTATGGAAAATTTTGTTGAAATTTCAAATAAAAAAACTATTGACATTTACTTTATTTGTATAGAAAATTTTGTTTCTTTAGAAAATTTTCTCGAAATTTTATTTCCTTAGAAAATTGTTCATGATTTTATTTCTATAGAAATTTTTGTCAATTTTTATACCATTCACCACTACTGTGGTACAGGGTATAATAAGTTTGTGCATTTGTATGTAACGCCAAGAAGGAAAAATCTGAAACCCATCGTTTAGTATACCGATCGCCTTAGCATTAAATTCTGGGTCGATTTAGCGATGACCGTCTGTCTGTCTGTGTGTCCATCCGTCTGTCTGTCTGTGTGTCCATCCGTCTGTCTGTCTGTTCATGTATTTTTGTGCGCAAGTACAGGTCGCATTTTAAGTCCGATCGTCCTCAAATTTGGTATAGGTTCGTTTTTTGGGACAAAGACAATCGCTATTGATTGCGGAAAAAATCGGTACTGATTTAGATATAGCTGTCATATATATTTATCCCCGATCTGGTCATAATTGGCGTGTTTATCAACCGATGTTCTTCAAATTCAGTACATTCAAATATTTTATGAGTCTCGAAAAACTTTCAAAATATCAGCCAAATCGGTTCAGATTTAGATATAGCCCCCATATATATCTTTCGTCCGATTTAGACTCATATGACTACAGAGGTCAAAGTTTGCCACAGATTATCGTGCAATTTTGCACAGGGAGTAGAATCGACATTCTTTAAATGCCTGGTAAATTTGATTAAAATCGGTTCAGATTTAGATATAGCTCCCATATATATCTTTCGTCCGATTTGCACTTATATGGCCTCAAAAGCTAGTGTTTTGCGTTGACTTGCTTCAAACTTTGCACTAGGACTACGTTTAATAGTATCGGTAAGTGTGCCAATTTGGGTTGAAATCGGTTGAGATTTAGAAATTAGAAAATTATAGAATATTTTATCAAATGTTTATTAAAAAAAAAAAATGTTCAAAATTTTATTTCTTTAGAAAAATTTATCAAAGTTTTACTTCTTTGTTGTGAAAATGTTGTGAAAATTTGATTTCTTTAGAACTTTTTGTCGAAATTTTTGCTTTTAAAGAAAATTTTGTCGAAATTTTTGTTTTTATAGAAAATTTTGTCAAAATTTCATTTGTATAGAAAATTTTATTTCTATAGAAAATGTTGTCAACATTTTATTTCTTTCGAAAACTTTCTCAAAATTGTATTTCTTTTGAAAATGTTATCAAAATTTATTATTTTTTTTTGAAATTTTATTTCTTTAGAACATTTTGTTGAAATTTTATTTTGATAGAAAATTTTGTCGAAATTTTATTTCTATAAAAAATTTTTTTTTAAATTATTATTCCTAAAGGAAATAAAGGGTGGTTAAAATTTCAAGGGCCGATGTTGATTTTGAATAAAATAAACTATTTAGGAAATTATTGTAATTTTATTTTATTATGATATATTGGTATTACTCAATTATGTATGGAACAAACTATCGGCCAAATGGGCGCCGCGACCTCGGTGGCACACCTTCATCCGATGGTCCAAATTTTCGATGACGCTGAGGCATAATGGAGGTTCTATGCCGTTAATGTGCCGAATTATCTCATCCTTTAGCTCTTGAATTGTTGCTGGTTTATCGACGTACACCTTTTCTTTCAAATAAAGAAAAAAGTCCAACGGTGTCAAATCACATGATCTTGGCGGCCAATTGACATCGCCATTACGTGAGATAACACATCCATTGAATTTGTTGCGCAAAAGAGCCATTGTTTCGTTAGCTGTGTGGCAAGTGGCACCGTCCTGCTGAAACCACATATCGTCCACATCCATATCTTCCAATTCGGGCCATAAAAAGTTCGTTATCATCTCACGATAGCGAACACCATTCACAGTAACTGCCTGACCGGCCTCATTTTGGCCGTAGCCCATAAACCGCACCAAACAGTCACTCTTTGTGAGTGCATTGATTTTTCGACAATCACTCATGGATTCTCATTCACCCAAATGCGGCAATTCTGTTTATTGACGAATCCACTGAGGTGAAAATGTGTCTCATCTCTGAAGATGATTTTCTTCGAAAATTGATCATCCACTGTTGCCATTTCTTGGAACCATTTAACACGATGTTGAATTGTGTATCTCTACATGATTCAAATTGAGTAAGTCCGAAATAGAGAAATGTCAAATAAAATTCGGAGAAAAAACTTGGCGTTTAGGTGTGGTTCACATTCAACATCGGCCCTTACAATTTAACCACCTTTATTTTAGGAATATCATATCAACAACTTATAGATGGAAATAAAATCTATATAATTGTTAAGTATTATTATCATCTCATCTGTGTTCTTACTCGGACCATATAAAGCCTTGGCTTAACATTTATATGATAATTATTTTAGTTTGATTTATAAATGGGTTGAAAAAATATGAAAAGTGTGAGTAGGCGCCCTCCTCTTTGGCTTCTCTTTTAATTTGGTATTTCTCCTAAAATTTGATTCTCTACAAAGCCACTTAATTGGAAATTCATAATTGTAATTAATGCGATGTTGCCTTAATGTTGCCTTATTAGTTTGGAATTTATTTAATGAATTTTTCCAATTGAATTGCTTTGTAATCACCGCAATCACATCCGTTTACTACCCCTTAACATATATTATATATTAATTTAAGAGCAATTTTCTACTTTATGCCAAAATAAAAACATCATAAAATATATCAAAATAATTTAATTTTTTTTACGGATTTTAAACAAGTTTAAATGCCAAAAATTTGTAAAAAACAAGTAAGGAAAGTCTAAAGTCGGGCGTGGCCGACTACATTATACCCTGCACCACTTTGTAAATCTAAATTTTCAATACCATATCACATCCGTCAAATGTGTTGGGTGCTATATATAAAGGTTTGTCCCAAATACATACATTTAAATATCACTCGATCTGGACAGAATTTAATAGACTTCTACAAAATCTATAGACTCAAAATTTAAGTCGGCTAATGCACTAGGGTGGAACACAATTTTAGTAAAAACATATGGGAAACACTTAAATCTGAAGCAATTTTAAGGAAAGTTCGCAAAAGTTTTTTTATGATTTATCGCTCGATATATTTGTATTAGAAGTTTAGGAAAATTAGAGTCATTTTTATAACTTTTCGACTAAGCAGTGGCAATTTTACAAGGAAAATGTTGGTATTATGACCATTTTTGTCGAAATCAGAAAAACATATATATGGGAGCTATATATAAATCTGAACCGATTTCAATCAAATTTGGTACACACGACCACATTACTAATTGTACTCCTAGTGCAAAATTTCAACCAAATTGGGCTAAAACTCTGGCTTCTGGGGCCATATAAGTCCATATCGGGCGAAAAATATATATGGAACCTATATCTAAATCTGAACAGATTTCAATCAACTTTGGCACACTTGCCTATACTACCAATTGTACTCCTTGTGCAAAATTTCAACCAAATTGGGCCAAAAATTTGGCTTCTGGGGCCATATAAGTGCATATCGGGCGAAAGATATATATGGGAGCTACATCTAAATCTGAACCGATTTCAATCAAATTTTGCTCACTTCCCTATACTACTAATTGTAGTCCTAGTGCAAAATTTCAACCAAATTAGGCAAAAAATCTGGCTGCTGGGTCCATATTAGTGCATATCGGGCGAAAGATATATATGGGAGCTATATCCAAATCTGAACCGATTTCTTCCAAAATCAAAAGGGTTCTATTCTGACCCAAAAAAGGAAAACATGCCAAATTTGAAGCCGATTGGACTTATATTGCGACCTAGACTTTGATCACAAAAATGTGTTCACCGACAGACGGACGGACAGACGGACATGGTTATGTCGACTCAGGGACCCACCCTGAGCATTATTGCCAAAGACACCATGTGTCTATCTCGTCTCCTTCTGGGTGTTGCAAACATATGCACTAACTTATAATACCCTGTTCCACAGTGTGGCGCAGGGTATAAAAACATATTGACAAAATTTTCTATAGAAATAAAACTTTTGACAAAATTTTCTACAGAAATACAATTTTGAGAAAATTTTCTATAAAAATAAAATTTTGGCAATATTTCCTATAGATATAAAATTTTGACCAAATTTTCTACAGAAATAACGTTTTGAGAAAAAATTTTCTATAGAAATTAATTTTTGACAAAACTTTATATAGCAATAAAATTGTATATAGGAACAAAATGTAGACAAAATTGTCTATAGAAATACAATTTTGACAACATTATCTATAGTAATAAAGTTTTAACAAAATTTTCTATAGTAAAAAATTTTAACAAAATTTTCGATAGGAATAAAATTTTAACAAAATTTTCGATAGAAATAAAATTTTAACAAAATTTTCTACAGAAATAAAATTTTGAAAAAATTTCCTATAGAAATAAAACTTTGGAAAAATATTCTATAGAAATAAAATTTTAACAAAATTTTCTACAGAAATAAACATGTGCCAAATTTGAAGGTGATTGGACTTAAATTGCGACCTAGGCTTTGATCACAAAAATGTGTTCACTGACAGACGGACGGACGAACGGACGGACAGACGGACATGGCTATATCGACTCAGGAGCCCACCCTGAGCATTTTTGCCAAAGACACCATGTATCTATCTCGTCTCCTTCTGGGTGTTGCAAACATATGCACTAACTTATAATACCCTGTTCCACAGTGTGGAGCAGGGTATAAAAAATTAAGCTGTAAAAATATGATACAAATTATGAGCAAATAAATAATAATTAAAGTGAACTATGTGGATGCTAAAATAAACCATAAAAATTTACCAACACCAACATTCAGATGCTGCACAACCCACAATCGTGATCCAGTTTCAATGTCTGCATCCGGTTTGAAAAAAGAAAAACCACAACATTAATTATATCATAAATTTGCCATGAGTTATTTTCCATTTTGCTTCGTTTTTATACCCACCACCATAGGATGGGGGGGGGGGGGGTGGTATATTAACTTTGTCATTCCGTTTGTAACACATCGAAATATTGCTCTAAGACCCCACAAAGAACACAGAAAAAAATTTCCGTAGTTAAACTAACGCTAAATTTAACTTATTTTTTATTAGCAAAAAATTTATTTGCTTGTAGTTACATTTTATTATTTTTATCGAAATTTTCCACAGTTTAATGAAATCTTACTTTTCTTAAGTATGTCTCAAAAATTTTATGAACTAAACGTGAGTGTAAAGTTCAATGACCGTACACATAAGTTCAATATGAACTAAAGCAAATGAAAATTTATTGGTACGATTCCCAAAAATAGAAGAATGAACTACTGTATGGTTAAAACGGTCATGATTTGGCGCCAATGATTTTCTTCTTTACTTTTCGTTAATTTTTTCTTCTATGCGATGATGTAATTTCGTGAACTGCAGTTAAAAAGTACAACAGGGACTTAAAATTTCCTGGTTGTAACAACGCTTTGTGGAAATCTCAAAATGTTGAGTAAAATTTCGTTCAATTTTCGTGCGAGGTAGTTCATTCTTCCTATAAAACAGTTCACTTTTTTTCGGTGTATATATATATTCTGGGTCGTGGTGAAATTCTGAGTCGATCTAAGCAGGTCCGTCCGTCCGTCTGTAGGTCGTATGGTATTGTTGATGTAGGTCGTATGTTATTGCAAATGGGCTATATCGGATCACTTTTACGTATAGCCCCCATATAAACGGACGCTCAGTTTTGGTTTGCGGAGCCTCTTGGTGGAGCGCAATTCATCCGATCCGGTTGAAATTTGGTACATAAAGGGTGATACGGTCAAACTTTGGTCAATATAAACTTGACGTATTTCTTTCAATTTTGCATTTAAAAAACCTGGACACCCCTAATTTTGAAGGTGTGTGTGTAGAATGTTGCTGCTATTTTGATTTTGGGATTCACTCTTCAGTTGTCAAAATGAGGTCCGTCCAAGCAGCGTATCAAAAATTTTGCTCGCGCATCGCGAAAATCCGAGCTACTAGCACGCAAAGCTGGCAAAATCGCTAAAAGTTGCCAAATCAACCGTTACAAATGTAATTAAAGTGTTTGGGGAACGTTTGTCGACAGCCAGGAAATCGAAAACCGGAAGCCGCTGAGACGACAAAGAGAGTTGCCGGTAGTTTCAAGCGAAACCCTAACCTCTCTCTCCGAGATGCCGCAAATAAGCTGGGTGTATCGTCTACAACCGTGCATCGAGCCAAAAAGCGAGCCGGACTATCGACTTACAAGAAGGTAGTGACTCCAAATCGCGATGATAAACAAAATACGACGGCCAAAGCGCGATCCCGGAGGCTGTACACGACGATGCTGACGAAGTTTGACTGCGTGGTAATGGACAACGAAACCTACGTCAAAGCCGACTACAAGCAGCTTCCGGGACAGGAGTTTTATACGGCAAAAGGAAGGGGAAAAGTAGCAGATATTTTCAAGCACATAAAACTGTCAAAGTTCGCAAAGAAATATCTGGTTTGGCAAGCCATCTGTACCTGTGGCTTGAAAAGCAGCATTTTCATAGCTTCCGGGACTATCAACCAAGAAATTTACGCGAAAGAGTGTTTGAATAAACGTCTGCTGCCTTTCCTGAAGAAACTCGGTTGTTCCGTACTGTTTTGGCCGGATTTGGCATCTTGCCATTACGGTAAAAAGGCCATAGAGTGGAACGCCGCCAACAACGTGCAGGTGGTTCCAATAACAAGAACCCTCCCAACACGCCAGATCTCCGCCCAATTGAGAAATACTGGGCTATTGTCAAGCGGAACCTAAAGAAGACCAAAAAAACTGCTAAGGACGAGCAGCAGTTCAAGGCAAACTGGCTTTCTGCGGCGAAGAAGGTGGACAAGGTGGCTGTACAAAATCTGATGGCAGGTGTCAAGCGTGAGGCCCGGCAATTCGGATTTGGAAAAGCGAAAGCCTAACTGAATATTTTTCCTGAATTTTATACTAATTGAACTTGAAAATTTCATTTGATTTTTTAAATAAACGATTTCACCGATTTACACGCATTTTCCCTTGACCAAATTTTGACCGTATCACCCTTTAATAATAGTATATGCTCTCTAACAACCGTGCAAAAATTGGTCCATATCGGTTCATATTTATATATAACCCCCTTATAAACCGATCCCCTGATTTGACTTGCGGGGCCTCTATGAAAAGCAACTTTCATCCGAGCCGGCTAAAATTTGGTACATGGTATTAGTATATGGTCGGGAGCCACCGTGGTGCAATGGTTAGCATGCCCGCCTTGCATACACAAGGTCGTGGGTTCGATTCTTGCTTTGAACGAACACCAAAAAGTTTTTCAGCGGTGAATTATCCCACCTCAGTGATGCTGGTGACATTTCTGAGGGTTTCAAAGCTTCTCTAAGTGGTTTCACTGCAATGTGGAACGCCGTTCGTCGTCGGCTATAAAAGGAGGTCCCTTTTCATTGAGCTAAACATGGAATCGAACAGCACTAAGTGATAAGAGAGACGTTCACCAATGTGGTATCACTATGGACTGAATAGTTTAAGTGAGCCTGATACATCGGGCTGCCACCTAACCTAACTTAACCTTACCTACCCTAACGTAGTATATGGTTTCTAACAACCATGCAAAAATTGGGCCGCATCGGTTCATAATTATATATAGCCCCCATATAAACCGATCTCCCGATTTGATTTGCGGAGTCTCTAAAAGAAACAAATTTCATCCGATCCGGCTGAAATTTGGTACGTAGTGTTAGTACATGGCCTCTAACAACCATGCAAAAATTGTGGCGCATCAGTCCATAATTATATATAGCCTCCATATAAACCGATCTCCCGATCTGATTTGCGGAGTCTCTAAAAGAAACAAATTTCATCCGATCCGGCTGAAATTTGGTACGTAGTGTTAGTACATGGCCTCTAACAACCATGCAAAAATTGTGGCGCATCAGTCCATAATTATATATAGCCTCCATATAAACCGATCTTCCGATCTGATTTGCGGAGTCTCTAAAAGAAACAAATTTCATCCGATCCGGCTGAAATTTGGTACGTAGTGTTAGTACATGGCCTCTAACAACCATGCAAAAATTGTGCCGCATTGGTCCATAATTATATAAAGCCCCCATATAAACCGATCCCCAGATTTGATCTCCGGAGCCCCTTAGAAAAGCAAAATTCACCCGATCCAGTTGAAATTTGGTACGTGGCGAAACTTGGTCCACAGCGGTCTTAATTATATAACCCCCACTTAAACTGATCCCCAGATTTGACCTCCGGAGCTCTTGGAGGAGCAAAATTCATCCGATCCGGTTGAAATTAGGTATGTGGTGAAATTTGATATATTGCGCTAGTATACGGCCGCTAACAACCATACCAAAATTGGTCCATATCGGTCTATAGTTATATATAGCCGATTCCCAAAAATAATCTACCAAAATTTTATTTCTATAGAAAATCATGTAAAAATTTTATTTCTATAGACAGTTTTGTCAAAAGTTTACTACTATACAAAATTTTGTCAAGGTTTTATTTTTATAGAAAATTTGGTGAAAATTTTATTTTTGTAGAAAATTTTGTCAAAATTTTATTGCTGTAGAAAATTTTGTACAGCTTAATTATATACGTATTTAATCGGCCTTTTTATACCCTGCGCCACACTGTGGAACAGGGTATTATAAGTTAGTGCATATGTTTGCCACACCCAGAAGGAGACGATATAGACACATGGTGTCTTTGGCAAAAATGCTCAGGGTGGGCTCCTGAGTCGATATAGCCATGTCCGTCTGTCCGTGAACACATTTTTGTAATCAAAGTCTAGGTCGCAGTTTTAGTCCAATCGACTTCAAATTTGGCACAAGTATGTGTTTTGGCTCAGAATAGATTCCTATTGATTTTGGAAGAAATCGGTTCAGATTTGGATATAGCTCCCATATATATATTTCGCCCGATATGGACTTATATGGCCCCAGAAGCCAAAGTTTTACCCTAATATATTTAAAATTTTGCACAAGAAGAACAATTAATACTATAGTCAAGTGCGCCAAATTTTATTGAAATCGGTTCAGATTTAGATATAGCTCCCATATATATCTTTCGCCCGATATGGACTAATACGGTCCCAGAAGCTAGAGTTTTACCCCAATTTGGTTGAAATTTTGCACAGGGAGTAAAATTAGCATTGTTGCTATGCGTGCCAAATTTGGTTGAAATCGGTTCAGATTTAGATATAGCTCCCATATATAGCTTTCGCCCGATTTACACTCATATGACCACAGAGGCTAATTTTTTGCTCCGATTTAGTTGAAATTTTGCACAGGGAGTAGAATTAGCATTGTCACTATGCGTGCCAAATTTGGTTGAAATCGGTTCAGATTTAGATATATCTCCCATATATAGCTTTCGCCCGATTTACACTCATATGACCACAGAGGCCAATTTTTTGTTCCGATTTTGTTGAAATTTTGCACAGGGAGTAGAATTAGCAGTGTTGCTATGCGTGCCAAATTTGTTTGAAATCGGTTCAGATTTAGATATAGTTCCCATATATATGTTTTCTTGATTTCGACAAAAATGGTCAAAATGCCAACATTTTCCTTTAAAATCGCCACTGCTTAGTCGTAAAGTTGTAAAAATGACTCTAATTTTCCTAAACTTCTAATAAATATATAAATAAACTTTTGCGAAGTTTCCTTAAAATTGCTTCAGATTTAAATCTTTCCCATATTTATACCCTGCGCCACACTGTGGAACAGGGTATTATAAGTTAGTGCATATGTTTGTAACACCCAGAAGGAGACGAGATAGGCACATGGTGTCTTTGGCAATAATGCTCAGGGTGGGTCCCTGAGTCGATATAACCATGTCCGTCAGTCCGTCCGTCCGTCCGTCTGTCTGTGAACACATTTTTGTGATCAAAGTCCAGGTCGCAATTTAAGTCCAATCGCTTTCAAATTTGGCACATGTTCCTAATTTGGGTCAGGATAGAACTCTATTGATTTTGGAAGAAATCGGTTCAGATTTAGATATAGCTCCCATATATATCTTTCGCCCGATATGCACTAATATGGACCCAGCAGCCAGAGTTTTTATACCGATTTGCTTGAAATTTTGTACAAACATAACACTTAGTCGTATAGTCAAGTGTGCAAAATTTGATTGAAATCGGTTCAGATTTAGATATCGCTCCCATATATATCTTTCGCCCGATATGGACTTATATGGCCCCAGAAGCCAGATTTTTGGCCGAATTTGGTTGAAATTTTGCACTAGGGGTACAACTAGTAATATAGTCATGTGTGCCAAATTTGACTGAAATCGGTTCAGATTTAGATATAGCTCCCATATATATGTTTTTCTGATTTCGACAAAAATGGTCAAAATTCCAACATTTTCTTTGTTAAATCGCCACTGCTTAGTCGAAAAGTTGTAAAAATGACTCTTATTTTCCTAAACTTCTAATAAATATATATCGAGCGATAAATCATAAATAAACTTTTGCGAAGTTTCCTTAAAATTGCTTCAGATTTAAATGTTTCCCATATTTTTTGCTAACATTGTGTTCCACCCTAGTGCATTAGCCAACTTAAATTTTGAGTCTATAGATTTTGTAAAAGTCTATCAAATTCTGTCCAAATCGAGTGATATGTAAATGTATATATTTGGGACAAACCCTTATATATAGCCCCCAACACATTTGACGGATGTGATATGGTATCGAAAATTTGGATCTACAAAGTGTTGCAGGGTATAATATAGTCGGCCCCGCCCGACTTTAGACTTTCCTTACTTGTTTTTTGTTGGTGAATGTGGTAAAATTTGGTATATTGCGTTAGTATATATAATATAACCATACCAAAATTGGTCCATATCGGTCTATAGTTATATATAGCCGATCCCAAAAAATAATCTACCAAAATTTTATTTCTCTAAAAAATTTTGTCAACATTGTATTTCTATTAAAAATTTGGTCAAAAGTTTACTACTATACAAAATTTTGTCAAGATTTTATTTTTATAGAAAATTTGGTGAAAATTTTATTTTTGAAGAAAATTTTGTCATTGCTATAGAAAATTTTTTTTGTTGCTATAGAAAATTTTGTACAGCTTAATTATACACGTATTTAATCGGCCTTTTTTTATACCCTCCACCATTGGATAAGGGTATATTAACTTTGTCATTCCGTTTGTAACACATTGAAATATTGCTCTAAGACCCCATAAAGTATATATATTCTGGGTCGTGGTGAAATTCTGACTCGATCTGAGCATGTCCGTCCGTCCGTCTATTGAAATCACGCTAACTTCCGAACGAAACAAGCTATCGACTTGAAACTTGGCACAAGTAATTGTTATTGATGTTGGTCGGATGGTATTGCAAATGGACCATGTCGGTCCACTTTTACGTATAGCCCCCATATAAACGGAACCCCAAATTTGGATTGCGATTGCTCTAAGAGAAGCAAATTTCATCCGATCCGGCTGAAATTTAGTACATGGTGTTGGTATATGGTCTCTAACAACCACGCAAAAATTGGTCCATATCGGTCCACTTTTACGTATAGCCCCCATATAAACGGACCCCCAAATTTGGCTTGCGATCGCTCTAAAAGAAGCAAACTTCATCCGATCCGGCTTAAATTTGGTACATGGTGTAAGTATATGGTCTCTAACAACCATGCAAAAATTGGTCCATATCGGTCCATAATTACATTTAGCCCCCATATAAACCGATCCCCCGATTTGGCTTGCGGAGCCTCTAAGAGAACCAAATTTTATCCGATCCGGCTGAAATTTGGTACATGATGTTAGTATATGGTCTCTAACAACCATTCAAAAATTGGTCAACATAGGTCCATAATTATATACAGCCCCCATATAAACCGATCCCCCGATTTGGCTTGCGGAGCCTCTAAGAGAAGCAAATTTCATCGGATCCGGCTGAAATTTGGTACATCGTATTGGTATATGTTCTCTACTGACCATGCAAAAATTGGTCCACATCGGTCCATAATTATATATAGCCCCCATATAAACCGTTCCCCAGATTTGATCTCCAGAGCCTCTTGGAGGAGCAAAATTCATCCGATCCGGTAGAAATTTGCAACGTGGTGTTAGTAAAGGGTGATTTGTTAAGAGCTTGATAACTTTTTTTTTTAAAAAAAACGCCTAAAATTTGCAAAATCTCATCGGTTCTTTATTTGAAACGTTAGATTGGTCCATGACATTTACTATTTGAAGATAATTTCATTTAAATGTTGACCGCGGCTGCGTCTTAGGTGGTCCATTCGGAAAGTCCAATTTTGGGCAACTTTTTCGAGCATTTCGGCCGGAATAGCCCGAATTTCTTCGGAAATGTTGTCTTCCAAAGCTGGAATAGTTGCTGGCTTATTTCTGTAGACTTTAGACTTGACGTAGCCCCACAAAAAATAGTCTAAAGGCGTCAAATCGCATGATCTTGGTGGCCAACTTACCGGTCCATTTCTTGAGATGAATTGTTCTCCGAAGTTTTCCCTCAAAATGGCCATAGAATCGCGAGCTGTGTGGCATGTAGCGCCATCTTGTTGAAACCACATGGCAACCAAGTTCAGTTCTTCCATTTTTGTCAACAAAAAGTTTGTTAGCATCGAACGATAGCGATCGCCATTCACCGTAACGTTGCGTCCAACAGCATCTTTGAAAAAATACGGTCCAATGATTCCACCAGCGTACAAACCACACCAAACAGTGCATTTTTCGGGATGAATGGGCAGTTCTTGAACGGCTTCTGGTTGCTCTTCACTCCAAATGCGGCAATTTTGCTTATTTACGTAGCCATTCAACCAGAAATGAGCCTCATCGCTGAACAAAATTTGTCGATAAAAAACCGAACACTGATTTTGGTAATAAAATTCAATGATTTGCAAGCGTTGCTCGTTAGTAAGTCTATTCATGATGAAATGTCAAAGCATACTGAGCATCTTTCTCTTTGACACCATGTCTGAAATCCCACGTGATCTGTCAAATACTAATGCATGAAAATCCTAACCTCAAAAGAATCACCCTTTATAAGGCCGCTAATATCCATGCCAAAATTTGTCCATATCGGTCTATAGTTATATATAGCCGATCCCCAATCACACAAAAATTGGTCCATATCGGTTCATATTCATGGTTGCCACTCGAGCCAAAAATAATCTACCAAAATTTTATTTTTATGGAAAACATTGTCAAAATGTTATTTTTATAGAAAATTTTGTCAAAATTTTTTTCTATAGAAAATTTTGTCAAACTTTTATTTCTATAGAAAATTTTATCAAAACTTTATTTCTATAGAAAATTTTATCAACATTTTATTTCTATAGAAAAATTTGTCAAAATTTTATTTCTATAGAAACTTTTGTCAAAATTTTATTTCTATAGAAAATTTTGTCAAAATTTTATTTCTATAGAAAATTTTGTCATAAGCTTCGGCCTGGCCGAACTTACGGCCGTATATACTTGCTTTTGTTTAATATAGACCCCGTATGGACTAACTTACAATTGAGAAAACGGTGTTAAGAAGTTTTAAGATACCTTGCCATCGGCAAGTGTTACCGCAACCCAAGTAATTCGATTGTGGATGACAGTCTTTAGTACAAGTTTCTACGCAATCTATGGTGGAGGGTACATAAGATTCGGCCTGGCCGTACTTACGGCCGTATAATATATAAAGCATCGCTGTTGTTTTTGTTTTTTATGAACTCTTCACCGACTGTTACAGTTCCCATAAATCTTTCATATAAAAGATAACCATGATAACCACTTCCTGACTATGACTCTCTTCAACAAAACATGCCAACCACATGTTTTTGTTCGATATCCTTACATATCCTTTTGATTATTTTAACTACGGGAAAATTCAGAACCACTTACATGCATCAGCAAACTTGCACTATAGAGAACTTCTGTTGCTTGTTTTTTTGCGTTTCGCTTGCGAGAAGATTTTTGGAGGGGAAAAATCACAAAAAAAAACTAAAACTAACAAGAGTGAGTTGCGATGGTTTTTTTCTACCTAGAATTCAAGATAATTTTTTTTTTAAATTGTTAGTTTTGTGTTTTGTATAAAAAAACATCGGTGGTTCTTTACCCTTCAACTGAAAATGAAAGAAAGTCATGGAGAGAATGAGGAAAGGGGAAAGAGACACACACATACAGATGGTAATAAAAAAATTTCACTGGAACATCCTTTGAGAATGTTGTACTATCCTTACATATCACCAATCTAAATGTACCACACAGGAAGTACATGAAAGTGTTGGAGGTTGCAACATGGTTAATAGGACCTTGTTTACGTACTACACCGTAAAAAGAAATGGGATATTTAGTAAATGAATTTGTATTTAGAGGCCTCAATAAAGTATTCTTAAATTCTTAGATGAGCTAATGATGTCCATCCATTTGTGTGTCCACTGGAACTGAAAACCACCTTTAATATACTCGCGAGTGCTGGGTAAGCTAATTGTAGCAAATGAAAAATTAAGAGAATGGCAGTCTTGTGACAAGACCCTTGCCAATTTCCCATAGCAAGTATATTTTTTTAAGTGATAAATTTTGTTGGACAGGCCTTTCTCTCACCCCTCTTCATTACACTTTTCCCCACATTATCCATTTCGAAAACCCCCATTCTCATGTTAACCCCACATAATTTAGTTTATGAATTATTTTCTTGGTTCATGGTTTGAGTGACAATGTCATAGAGTGCAAATTTGCATAAAAAAAAATTCATAAAAAAATCCATGTGTTGACTAAACGCTTCTGGCTCATAATGGAAGCAACACACATTGCTGCTCATCGTAATTGGATAAGCTTGTAGCACTTTTTTTTTTACAATTTTGTGGATTTTTTTTATTTCAATATTTAATTACATATTTTCTGTTTTGCATGCCCTTCACGAAAACGCTGCTTTTGGTTGGTTTTAATTTATTCTTGCCACATATATTTAAAATTCCAAGAAAATACTTTGTGATATGTCAGTAAAAAGGACTGCATGTGAAAAAATGTGAAGGATTCGGGAACTATCGCAAAGGGATGTTGTCTATTTGATTTGAATTTTAATGGTTTGTTTTTTTTATGAGATATTCGGAGAATAGAAAAATTTTATATTCACAAATTCATGATAGTCTACAACCGCAAAGAAATGAAACTATTTCCAAAACTGTAGAATCGGTATATCCAAATCAACTTGATTTCGACAGACAGACGGACGGACATCACTGGATTTACTCAGAATTTCACAACGTCAAAGAATATTTCGATGCGTTACAAACACAATGACAAAGTTAGTATATTCCCATCTTATGCCGGTGGATATAAAACCAAATCAATAGAAAAATTATTCCCAAAATTTTTTTGTTTTTTTTTTACTTTTTTTTTAACCCGAAAAAAATCCTCCAAATCAAAAAAAAAAAAAATAAAATTTGGGGACAATTCCATCTGAGCAACATTGCCTTGTGATGCGTTTCGTATTTGTGATGTGTTTCGTATTTCTGGCAAGGCGACAAAGTTTGAGAGTCATTGGAAGAGAATTCAAAGCAAGAGAGTAAACTAAAGCAATGAGAACTTTACATATGTCGTATGTGATCCGTCCCCCCCCTCTCTCTCTCTCACACTCACTGTGCGAAAAAAAATGTGTCCGTTCAATGAATAAAATATCTTCCATTTCGTTGTGGCTGATATGTAATGCAACAAAGTAAATGGCTATATATACATATATATACCTTTTCTTAATTTTACCGTTCAAAAGCAAAAAATGTTGGAAATAACATTTTTGGTAACGATCTTAGTCTCCAAAATACCCTTAGCGCCAAAGCCCAATCCATTGAGATCCGGCGACTATGGTGCCCATTGTGCGGTAGTAATGAAATTGGAAACCTTCTTTTTAACACATTCTTGGTTGATGTATGCTGAGTGCGATGGTTCTGTATCCTTTTGGAATCCAGTTCATAGTCTGCGGCCGGAAGGTTTGTCTGGCCAGAGCTTCAATACTGCCTTTACAGAAAATGTCCAATAATATCGAAGGTTTGAATGTTCAACTAATCTCTTTGGTAAGTAAACCCGATAACAATTTTTTTAATAAATAGAGTGGTTCTGCAGTATTTCGGCCCATTATCGACTAAGCACCGTCTTAAGATCGACATTTTGGTATTTTTTTTATTGCCAACCTTGCTCAAGCACAAATGTTCAACAGATTGAGATCATGGTTGCCATTTTTTGACAATTTGTCAAAATAAAATTTCGATAAAATTCTCTATATAAAAAAAATGTTGGCAAAACTTTCTTTAGCAAAAAAATTTTTAAAAAATTTTCTATAGAAATAAAATTTTGACAAAATTTTCTATAGAAATAAAATGTTGACAAAATTTTCTACAGAAATAAAACATTAACACATTTTTTATAGAAATAGAAATTTGGAAAAACTTTCTTTAAAAAAATTTTGGAAAACTTTGCTCTAGAAATAATGTTTTTTGCAATCTTTCCTAGAGAAATAAAATGTTGACAAAATTTGCTATAGAAATAAAATAAATAAATAAAAAAAATTTTCTATACAAACAAAATTTAGCAAAATTTTCTATTGTAATTAAATATTAACAAAATTTTCTATAGAAATATAATTTTGACCAAATTATCTATAGAAATAAAATTTTGACAAAACTTTCTATAGAAAAGTAAAATTTGACTAAATTTTCCATAAAAATAAAATTTTGACAAATCTTTCTAAAGAACTAAAATTTCGACAAATCTTTCTAAAGAAATAAAATTTCGACAAAATTTTCTAAAGAAATAAAATTTTGACAAAATTTTTTTAAAGAAAAAAAATTTTGACAAAATTTTCTATAGAAATAAAATTTTGACAAAGCTTTCTTTAGCAAAAAAATTTTTGACAAAATTTTCTATAGAAAAGTAAAATTTGATAAAATTTTCCATGAAAATAAAATTTTGAAAAAATTTTCTAAAGAAATAAAATTTCGACAAAATTTTCTAACTAAATTAAATTTTGACAAAATTTTCTAAAGAAATTAAATTTTGACAAAATTTTCTATAACAATAAAATTTCGACAAAATTCTCTATATAAATAAAATTTTGGAAAAATTTTCTAAAGAAATAAAATTTTGACAAACTTTTCTAAAAAATTAAATTTTGACAAAATTTTCTAAAGAAATAAAATTTTGACAAAATTTTCTATAGAAATACAATTTGACAAAATTTTCTGTAGAAATAAACTGTTGAAAAAAATTTTCTATAAAAATAAAATTTTCTTTAGCAAAAAAAAATTTGACAAAATTTTCTAAAGAAATTAAATTTTAACAAAATTTTCTAAAGAAATTAAACATTGACAAAATTTTCTAAAGAAATAAAATTTCCACAAAATTTTCTAAAGAAATTAAATTTTGACAAAATTTTCTATAACAATAAAATTTCGACAAAATTCTCTATATAAATAAAATTTTGGAAAAATTTTCTAAAGAAATAAAATTTTGGCAAAATTTTCTAAAAAAAAAATAAATTTTGACAAAATTTTCTAAAGAAATTAAATTTTGACAAAATTTTCTATAACAATAAAATTTCGACAAAATTCTCTATATAAATAGAATTTTGGAAAAATTTTCTAAAGAAATAAAATTTGACAAAATTTTCTATAGAAATAAACTGTTGAAAAAATTTTTCTATAAAAATTAAATTTTCTTTAGCAAAAAAAAATGTTGACAAAATTTTCTAAAGATATTAAATTTTAACAAAATTTTCTAAAGAAATTAAACTTTGACAAAATTTTCTAAAGAAATAACATTTAACTTCTTCTAAACACTGCCATCCACAATCGAATTACTTAAGTTGACAAAAATTTCTACAGAAATAAAATTTTAACAAAATTTTCTATAGAAATAAACTTTTGACAAAATTTTCTATAGAAATAAAATCTTGGTAGATTATTTTTGGCTCGAGTGGCAACCATGATTATGAACCGATATGGACCAGTTTTTGTGTGATTGGACCAATTTTGGTATGGTTGTTAGCGACCATATACTAACTCCACGTGCCTAATTTGAACCGGATCGGATAAATTTTGCTCCTCCAAGAGGCTCCTGAGGTCAAATCTGGAGAATGTTTTATATGGGGGCTATATATAATTATGGGCCGATATGGACCAATACTGGCACGGTTGTTAAAGATCATATACATGTTCCAAGTTACAACTGGATTGGATGAAATTTGCTTCTCTTGGAGACTTCGCAAGCCAAATATGGGGATCGGTTTATATGGGGGCTATATATAATTATGAACCGATGTGGACCAATTTTTGCATGGTTGTTAGAGACCATATACCAATATCATGTACCAAATTTCAGGCGGATCGGATGAAATTTGCTTCTCTTTGAGGCTCCGCAACCCAAATCTGGGGATCGGTTTATATGGGGGCTATACGTAAAAGTGGACCGATATGGCCCATTTTCAATACCATCTGACCCATCCTATGAGGGAGGGTATAAAAATTTTGACAAAATTTTCTAAAGAAATGAAATTTTGACAAAGCTTTATTTAGCAAAAAAAAAATTTAACAAAATTCGCTGTAGTAATAAAATTTTGACAAATTTTCTAAAGAAATAAAATTTTGACAAAGCTTTCTTTAGCAAAAAAAAATTTTGAAAAAATTTGTTATAGAAATAAAATTTTGACAAAATTTTCTATAGAAAAGTAAAATTTGATAAAATTTTCCATAAAAATAAAATTTTGACAAATGTTTTTAAATAAATAAAATTTCGACAAAATTCTCTATATAAATAAAGTTTTGAAAAAATTTTCCAAAGAAATAAAATTTTGACAAAATTTTCTAAAGAAATTAAATTTTGACAAAATTTTCTAAAGAAATTAAATTTTGACAAAATTTTCTAAAGAAATAAAATTTTGACAAAGCTTTCTTTAGCAAAAAAATTGTTGACAAAATTTTCTAAAGAAATAAAATTTTGACAAAATTTTCTAACGACATAAAATTTTGACAAAGCTTTCATTAGAAAAAAAAAATTTGACAAAATTTTCTAAGGAAATTAAATTTTGACAAAATTTTCTAAAGAAATAAAATTTTGACAAAAATTTTCTATAGAAATAAAATTTTGACAAACTGTTTTGTAGAACTAACATTTTGACAAAATTTTACCTATAAATAAAATTTTGACAAATTTTCTAAAGAAATAAAATTTTGACAAAATTTTCTATAGCAAAAATTTTTGGCAAAATTTTCTATAGAAATAAAAATGTTACAAAATTTTCTATAGAAATAAAATTTTGAAAAAAAATTCTATAGAAAATTTTGCAAATTAAGATTTTTTTGTTTGGTGTGTTTTGGTAATTTGTTTTCCAAATTTCGGTAGATTATTTTTGGCTCAAGTGGCAACCGTGATGGAGATGCGGAGATTTGTGCGGTAGAAATGAAGCGAGGAATTTCCTTTTTAAGCCATTCTTGGTAGATGCGTGCCGAATAAAATTGCATTGTGTCCTGTTGGAATGTCCATGAACCATCAGCCCACACCATTACTATAGGAGGTGTTTGAGTTCTGGTGGCCAATCGAAGGTGTACATTTTCAACTGTCGTCTTTAACAAGTAAACCTGACAATTTTGTTTGTTGTTTGTGCAATGGTTTTATTTCTTACCCCTAAAAATGGAAGATTTTTTAAGGGTTATAAATAAAATTCAAGTAGAAATAGAAAAAGTACAAATAATTTGTCATTATATTTCTATTATGTGTAGAAAATAATTTTTAGAAGATCATTTACTATATAAAAAATCCCCCCATTTATGATGTTTTGTGGTTTGTAGTTGGTTTTTAGTATGCTTTTAAGTATGACAGTTTGAGATTCATTGGAAGAGTAATTAAAGCAAGAGAAGTTTCCACTTGTGGTTTAAAGTGAGCCTAAAATGATGGGCTACCGCTATACCTATCCTAATATAAGAGAGTAAACTAAATCAATGAGAACAAGAAGAATGAGTTGTGTATGGGTTAATGGTTCTCATAAAGATAGTTAACAGTATATCGAAAGAATTTTCATGGTACAGAGAGATTATCTTGAACTCTCTTTTCGTTTTGTTTGTGTAGGTTCCGTCTTCAAATTTCAATTGCAAGAGTAACTTAACCAAAAGAAAACAAAATGTTTGTCAATTGGATTAAGAGAAACCCCCTTTAGACGAGATTTCTTTTATTTCCTTTTTTGTATATGGGTGATAGAACATACCGCACATTTATTTTTATAGACACTTTTCCCAAATTAGAATTCACAAAAACTTTAAATTTTCCTCATATTTAAAATTACCTCTTTTTTTTGTTGACTATACTCTTGTAAATGATTAACTTTTTAGCCTAATGATAGTAGCCTAATGATAGTAAATCAGTAAATTTCCACTTGCCATTGGATATTCCTATTATTTTCTTTTTTTTCTGAAAACCAATATTCTCAATTTATCTTTCAATCTTTCACTACTCTCCATTGGTTAATTGGATGGTATAATTTTTCTGACGGCCTAATACAATGCTTCATTACGCCGAAACTCGAAGATGGCAGGTTCATATTAACATTTTCATGTGGATTGTGTCGTGTGGCTAAATAGCCAGTAAATCAACTGATGTGTATTCCATTGGTAAACAATCAAGCATGGCCCTCATTTCATCACCCTCAAAAGGAGTGCACAGAGTGAAGGTCACAATGTTAGGCAAAACATTTTAGATTCCTGGAAGTGACAGAACACTTGATTTTCAAATGATTGAGTTAATTGGACAAGGTCGAGGACCAATTACATGTCAAAGTAATTTATTTTGACATTTACATGGTACGATTAAAAATGATTAATTTACTGAAAGGGTAGGAAAATAATCGTATTCAATTTATTGAAAAACAAGTAAATGCGACTTTAAGTTCGGCCGGACCGAATTTGAAATACTTACTAACATGAATCCTTTAAAAACTCTTCGTCGTAGGGGATTACTTGAAAATAAAAACAAGTATATACGGCCGTAAGTTCGGCCAGGCCGAAGCTTATGTACCCTCCATCATGGATTGCGTAGAAACTTCATCTAAACACTGCCATCCACAATCGTATTACTTAAGTTGCGGTAACGCATGCCGATGGCAAGGTATCTTAAAACCTCCTAACACCATCTTCTAAATTGTATGTAAGTCCATACGTGTTATATATTAAATCAAAAAAGATCGATCCAATACGTATATAATTATTATTATTTTATTATTTATTTTATTTTCATTATGTACTTTGAAGCCACATAGCGGCCAATTTATGTAAATTACAATGAACTACTAACCGTGACTAAAGTATAATTTAAGTTATGGCAATGTGAAAATATATGCGAGTATATAAAAAGTATAAATATGTATATAAGATGGTATAAAATAGATTAATTAATAATATGATAAAAAAATGAAATATAACAATTATAAATAATAATATGATAAAATATGAAATATGACAAAACATTTTTGGTTCCCATTATAATTGAAGAAAAAGACGATAGAAAACATTATTTACTCAACCAAGCGCAACAAAGCAGCACTACTAACTCGAGTTTGGATAAGCTTCATGCAGGTGATCCAAGATGATCGAGTAATCTTTTACGATATGTCGAATCAGAAATCCTTTAAAATAGCAGGGAGACAATTATAAGATCTGGCGATTCTAGCCTGAAATGACTTGTCCATATGACCTCTGGCAAGTGGCACAACAATCTGATTTCGCCGCGAGCGGCCAAATGAAAATAAGTCCACGAGAAATCGAGGTGACTGAGCACTGAAAATTTTGTGAAAAAGAACAAGTGATCTAAAGTCAATAAAACTCGAAAATGGGCACCCCAGGAAATCCTGGACATGAGGAGATATATGGTCATATCGACGTAATGAATGTAGATAACGGACTATTCTATGAATTGCTAGTTTGACTTTCCTTATGTTACCAGCATTTGTGCCACAAAAAACCTCAATGCCATATAGAATATTGGGCATTGCCAAAGCATGTAAAGGGTGATTTGTTAAGAGCTTGATAACTTTAAAAAAAAAAAAAAAAACGCATAAAATTTGCAAAATCTCATCGGTTCTTTATTTGAAACGTTAGATTGGTCCATGACATTTACTTTTTGAAGATAATTTCATTTAAATGTTGACCGCGGCTGCGTCTTAGGTGGTCCATTCGGAAAGTCCAATTTTGGGCAACTTTTTCGAGCATTTCGGCCGGAATAGCCCGAATTTCTTCGGAAATGTTGTCTTCCAAAGCTGGAATAGTTGCTGGCTTATTTCTGTAGACTTTAGACTTGACGTAGCCCCACAAAAAATAGTCTAAAGGCGTCAAATCGCATGATCTTGGTGGCCAACTTACCGGTCCATTTCTTGAGATGAATTGTTCTCCGAAGTTTTCCCTCAAAATGGCCATAGAATCGCGAGCTGTGTGGCATGTAGCGCCATCTTGTTGAAACCACATGTCAACCAAGTTCAGTTCTTCCATTTTTGGCAACAAAAAGTTTGTTAGCATCGAACGATAGCGATCGCCATTCACCGTAACGTTGCGTCCAACAGCATCTTTGAAAAAATACGGTCCAATGATTCCACCAGCGTACAAACCACACCAAACAGTGCATTTTTCGGGATGCATGGGCAGTTCTTGAACGGCTTCTGGTTGCTCTTCACTCCAAATGCGGCAATTTTGCTTATTTACGTAGCCATTCAACCAGAAATGAGCCTCATCGCTGAACAAAATTTGTCGATAAAAAAGCGGATTTTCTGCCAACTTTTCTAGGGCCCATTCACTGAAAATTCGACGTTGTGGCTCGTTAGTAAGTCTATTCATGATGAAATGTCAAAGCATACTGAGCATCTTTCTCTTTGACACCATGTCTGAAATCCCACGTGATCTGTCAAATACTAATGCATGAAAATCCTAACCTCAAAAGAATCACCCTTTACAAGTCTCTTTTTGAATGAAAAAGGCAGCATCAAATCAGAGTTGTACAATTGGCGTAGAGTCAAATTCGTTTGACTAATAACATTGTCTATATGTAGATCAAATGAAGGTCTATCGTCAATGGTAACCCCCAAACATTTTAAATGGTGAACAACTTCAATATCACACCCATTATAAGAAAGAGTTAGTCCAATATCAGGATGAGATGAAAAAATTAATGCCTTTGTCTTAGATCCATTGACGGAAAGATTATTGAGACACATCCAACTGTATAAACTATTAGTTACAAAATCAATCTTGGCTTGTAAGACATCTATATTATTAACATCCCCCCGAAAAAGCAACTGAACATCATCGGCGTACGAAAAAGGGGAGCAAAACATATCAAGATTCGTAAATAAATCATTAAGAAATAGTATGAAAAGCATAGGCCCAAGAATTGAGCCTTGTGAGACTCCACTCCTTACCGACAAAATATTTGATCTTTCTCCATTGATCTGTACATATTGCTTTCTACCTGTAAGGTATGAAGCAATAAGTTTGCAGGCACTAAAGCCGAAGCCGTAGTATTGGTGAAGCTTTTTTACCAATATGAAATGATCCACGCGATCGAAGGCCTTTTCTAAGTCTAATGAAAGTAAAACGCATACTTTATTATGCGTGAAATTACCCCTTATAGCATCAGTTAGGCCAAGCAGTAACATTGTTGTGCTTCTATGACTTCTGAAGCCACATTGACAATCAGAAAGTAAATTATTAAATTCCAGATAATCATTAAGTTGCTTTTTCAAAATATATTCGAATACCTTAGATAAAACAGGCATTAGCGCTATCGGCCTATACTCATGACAATCCGGATTTGACTTTTTCTTAATCGGACACACTCTTGTCGTTTTCCACTCACGAGGGAACTTAGAAGTCATGATAATGGTATTGACCAAATGAAGGAAGTGGTCGGCGATATATGGTATTACTATTTTGTAGAATTTGAGTGGAAATCCATCGTTTCCAGAAGCATTCGACTTAACGGACGAAAAAGCACAGATGACATCGTCAATAGTAACACAGTTGAATGAAAAACCCGCTTCACCAAGTGAAGATGTTAAAAACGATCCAAAATCCCCCACGACATTTAACTGGTTACTTACAAATCCAACATTCAGGTCATCAACACTACTAACATTAGCTGTACGAATAGGGGATACTTCACCACCAATTATGCCGTTATCCCTAATTATGTTCCAAAATTCCTTAGGGTGTCCACAGCGATCAAACATAGCGACATGACAGTTCCTCTTTAACCTCCTTTTGACGGTTTTTGCCCGATTTCTGGCCCTACAATAATTTGACCAATTTTCTTGATTCCTGTCACGAAGATAAGCTTTATAAGCTATATCAGCCAATGACTGATGGTAGCGTACAAGGGGAGACTTAATCCAGTCATCACGACTGTTATTGAAAATCTTTGCTATTCTTTTAGGAAAAGCAGAATGTATTGTGCCAATTCCAGCCATAAGCACACGCAGCTGCATATCGACATCGGAGGTTAAGTATATATTCGAGAAATCAACACACGAAATAGTATTTCGCAACAATTGATCATCATAGTTGTTGTAATCAAAATACTCATAGATGTCGCTGCTTTGGCGAACACTAAAATCTAACGATAAGTAAATGAAAGCGTGCTTTGAAATGCCAGGTGAAATAAACTGCCCACCAGCACGCTTACGTTCCGGACAAGAAATCAGAAAATAGTCAATGAGGGAAGACGACTGATGAAATGCGTCTTAATGCGTTGGTACATTATTGTGAACCAAGGAAACACCCATTCTTAGGCATGCACGTCTCAGGTTGTACGACTTAGCGGCATCAAATAAATTGTTGTTGAAGTCCCCCATTATTATAATGTTAGAATAGCGTACCAGCAAATCAGAAATTTCTGACTCGAGCGACTCGAAGCCCCAGTTGGAAGGTAAACAACACCAACCAATATTTTTTCCCGCCCAACTAACACTTCCACAAAAAGGCATTCCACCACACCATAATTAAGACCAGAATGTACAACCTTTGCCGTAAGTCGACTGGAAATAAATAAGGCAACCCCTCCTCCTCCTCTCCGAAGTGGCCTATCATTTCTGTATGAAGAATAACCAGATATTTTGACTACATTAGAATTTTGGCCCTTAAGACATGTCTCACTCACGCCGACTATATCGAGTAGACTACCCTCAACAATGCTTCGAATTTCTGCTAATTTCGTTGACGTTGGCTTAATATTGAAGCTCTGTGCATTAAAATGAGCAAAATTTAAGTTGTTACTAAAAGAGGACAATTGGGAACGTAAAAATGAATTGTCATGGATAATATAACCTATATTACTGAGATCCATAGAATATGTATATATAATTGTTAGTAAATATGATTCATTCATTAAGTAATGTTACCAGGAAATTATTATAACTACTATCTAAAAGCAGACATCAGAAATAATTATTAAATACTTGAATTACGAAGAGTAGACGCTTTAAAAATTAAAAGAAAAGAAAAAAGAAAAAAAAAATCTACTAAAATTGAATTTTGATATCAGCTTTTAGGTAGAAGTTTAGTTAGTATAAAAAAAAAAAAAAATAAATAAAAAATGAAACAAGGATCATATATGGCAGGTAATTTAAATTGAACTTGAACTACTAAAAGTAGACATACAATTTTGACAAAATTTTCTATAGAAATAAAATTTTCACAAAATTTTCTATAGAAATAAAAATTTTCACAAAATTTTCTATAGAAATAAAAATTTTGACAAAATTTTCCATAGAAAGAAAATTTTGACAAAAATTTCTACAGAAATAAAATTTTAACAAAATTTTCTATAGAAATAAAATCTTGGTAGATTATTTTTGGCTCGAGTGGCAACCATGATTATGAACCGAATAAAATTTGAACAAAATTTTCTATAGAAATAAAATTTTGACAAAATTTTCTACAGAAATAACATTTTGACAATGATGAAAATTTTATTATGAACCGAATAAAATTTAAACAAAATTTTCTCTAGAAATAAAATTTTGACAAAATTTTCTATAGAAATAAAATTTTGGTAGATTATTTTTGGCTCTAGTGGCAACCATGATTATGAACCGATATGGACCAATTTTTGTGTGATTGGACCAATTTTGGTATGGTTGTTAGCGACCATATACTAACACCACGTGCCTAATTTGAACCGGATCGGATGAATTTTGCTCCTCCAAGAGGCTCCGGAGGTCAAATCTGGAGAATGTTTTATATGGGGGCTATATATAATTATGAACCGATATGGACCAATTCTGGCACGGTTGTTAAAGATCATATACTAACACCATGTTCCAAATTACAACCGGATTGGATGAAATTTGCTTCTCTTGGAGACTTCGCAAGCCAAATCTGGTGATCGGTTTATATGGGGTCTATATATAATTATGGACCGATGTGGACCAATTTTTGTATGGTTGTTAGAGACCATATACCAACATCATGTACCAAATTTCAGCCGGATCGGATGAAATTTGCTTCTCTTTGAGGCTCCGCAAGCCAAATCTGGGGATCGGTTTATATGGGCGCCATATATAATTATGGACCGATGTGGACCAAATTTTGCACGGTTGTTACAGACCATATACCAATACCATGTACCAAATTTCAGGCGGATCGGATGAAATTTGCTTCTCTGTGAGGCTTCGCAACCCAAATCTAGGAATCGGTTTATATGGGCGCCATATATAATTATGGACCGATGTGGACAAAATTTTGCACGGTTGTTAGAGACCATATACCAACACCATGTACCAAATTCCAGCCGGATCGGATGCAATTTTCTCCTCTTTGAGGCTTCGCAAGCCAAATCTGGAGATCGGTTTATATGGGCGCCATATATAATTATGGACCGATGTGGACAAAATTTTGCGTGGTTGTTAGAGACCATATACCAACACCATGTACCAAATTCCAGCCGGATCGGATGCAATTTTCTCCTCTTTGAGGCTTCGCAAGCCAAATCTGGAGATCGGTTTATATGGGGGCTATATACAATTATGGACCGATGTGGACCAATTTTTGCATGTTTGTTAGAGACCATATACTAACACCATGTACCAAATTTCAGCCGGATCGGATGAAATTTGTTTCTCTTAGAGGCCTCGCAAGCCAAATTTTGGGGTCCGTTTATATGGGGGCTATACGTAAAAGTGGACCGATATGGCCCATTTTCAATACCATCTGACCTACATCGATAACAACTACTTGTACCAAGTTTCAAGTCGATAGCTTGTTTCGTTCGGAAGTTAGCGTGATTTCAACAGACGGACGGACGGACGGACATGCTTCGATCGACTCAGAATTTCACCACGACCCAGAATATATATACTTTATGGGGTCTTAGAGCAATATTTCGATGTGTTACAAACGGAATGACATAGTTAATATACCCCCATCCTATGACGGTCGAATTTTAGAAACCCAACACCATGAAACGAATACAAGTTTTCTATACCCTGCGCCACACTGTGGAACAGGGTATTATATGTTATGTTTGCAACACCCATAAGGAGACGAGATAGACATGGTGTCTTTGGCAAAAATGCTAAGGGTGGGCTCCTGTGTCGATATAGCCACGTCCGTCTGTCCGTGAACAAATTTTTGTAATCAAAGTCTAGGTCGCAGTTTTAATCCAATCGACTTCAAATTTGGCATCAGTATGTGTTTTGGCTCAGAATAGAACCCTATTGATTTTGGAAGAAATCGGATCAGATTTAGATATAGCTCCCATATATATATATATATATATATATATATATATATATATATATATATATATATATATATATATATATATATATATATATATATATATATATATATATATATATATATATATATATATATATATATATATATATATATATATATATATATATATATATATATATATTTCGCCCGATATGGACTTATATGGCCCCAGAAGCCAGGGTTTTACCCTAATTTGCTTAAAATTTTGCACTAAAAGAACAATTAATATTATAGTCAAGTGTGCCAAATTTTATTGAAATCGGTTCAGATTTATAGCTCCCATATATATCGTTCGTCCGATTTACACTCATATGACAACAGAGGCCAATTTTTTTGCTCCAATTTAGTTGAAATTTTGCACAGGGAGTAGAATTAGCATTGTAGCTATGCGTGCCAAATTTGTTTGAAATCGGTTCAGATATAGATATAGCTCCCATATATATGTTTTTCTGATTTCGACAAAAATGGTAAAATTGCCACTGCTTAGTCGAAAAGTTGTAAAAATGACTCTAATTTTCCTAAACTTCTAATACATATATATCGAGCAATAAATCATAAAGAAACTTTTGTGAAGTTTCCTTAAAATTGCTTCAGATTTTATGTTTCCCATATTTATACCCTGGTATTATAAGTTAGTGCATATGTTTGTAACACCCAGAAGGAGACGAGATAGACACATGGTGTCTTTGGCAAAATTGCTCAGGGTGGGTCCCTGAGTCGATATTACCATGTCCGTCTGTCCGTCCGTCTGTCCGTCCGTCTGTCTGCGAACACATTTTTGTGATCAAATTCTAGGTCGCAATTTAAGTCCAATCGCCTTCAAATTTGGCACATGTTCCTAATTTGGGTCAGAATAGAACCCTATTGATCTTGGAAGAAATCGGTTCAGATTTAGATATAGCTCCCATATATATCTTTCGCCTGATATGGACTTATATGGCCCCAGAAGCCAGATTTTTGGCCGAATTTGGTTGAAATTTTGCACTAGGAGTACAATTAGTAGTATAGTTAAGTGTGCAAAATTTGATTGAAATCGGTTCTGATTTAGATATAGCTCCCATATATATCTTTCGCCCGATATGGACTAATATGAACCTAAAAGCCAGAGTTTTGGCCCAATTTGGTTGAAATTTTGCACAGGGAGTAGATTTAGCATTGTAGCTATGCGTGCCAAATTTGATTGAAATCGGTTCATATTTATATATAGCTCCCATATATAGCTTTCGCCCGATTTACACACATATGACCACAGAGGCCAATTTTTACCTCCGATTTAGTTGAAATTTTGCACAGGGAGTAGAATTAGCATTGTTGCTATGCGTGCCAAATTTGGTTGAAATCGGTTCAGATTTAGATATATATGTTTTTCTGATTTCGACAAAAATGGTCAAAATACCAACATTTTCCTTGTAAAATGACCTCTGCTTAGTCGAAAAGTTGTAACAATGGCTCTAATTTTCCTAAACTTCTAATATCGAGCGATAAATCATAAATAAACTTTTTCGAAGTTTCCTTAAAATTGCTTCAGATTTAAATGTGTCCCATATTTATACCCTGCGCCACATAGTGGTCAGGGTATAATAAGTTTGATCGGCCAAAAAATGTGCCTACCAGAAATATTGATTTTAGACTCCATAAAATATATACCGATCGGCTCAGAATCACCTCCTGAGTCGATCTAGCGCTTGGTGTCCGTCCGTCCGTCTGTCCATGTATTTGTTGTTCACAGGATTCCGGTCGCAATTATTAACCGGTTTGGATAAAATTTGGTACAGGGTGGTTTTTGAGCACAAGGACGAACGCTATTGAATTTGGAAGAAATCGGATCAAATTTAGATATAGCTCCCATATATATGTATCGCCCGATTTCGACAAATGGAGTCACGTTGCACTTTTTTACAAACCGATCGTCATCGAATTTTGCACATCGTAAACTTTTTCATCACCCTTTAAGTCTGCGAAATTTCATCGAAATGGGTTCAGATTTAGATATAGCTCCCATATATATGTATCGCCCGATTTTGAAAACTTTGCCCCTAATAACCTTATTTTTGACCATAGGGGCCTCATTTATTAATCGTAATTAATCGATCGTACTCAAATTTTACACAAAGAGATTGATATCACCTTCTGTGATATCAATCATACCTGTCAAATATTATACAAATTGGTTCAGATTTAGATATAGGTCCCATACATATGCATCGCTCGATTTTGTCATATTTGGCCATAATAACATACTCTTATTTATTAACCTATGTTATTCAAATTTCAAATTTTGATGTACTAGCTGATCGTATTTAGACTTGCATGTAGCTCTTACATAAATCTATTGCCCTATTTGCAGAAATTTGGATTTATTACCCACAACTAATTGACCGATTTCCTCTTTTTATACCCTGCGCCACACTGTGGAACAGGGTATTATAAGTTAGTGCATATGTTTGTAACACGCAGAAGGAGACGAGATAGACACATGGTGTATTTGGCAATAATGCTCAGGGTGGGTCCCTGAGTCGATATAACCATGTCCGTCTGTCCGTCCGTCCGTCTGTCTGTGAACACATTTTTGTGATCAAAGTCTAGGTCGCAATTTAAGTCCAATCGCCTTCAAATTTGGTACATGTTCCTAATTTGGGCCAGAATAGAACCCTATTGATTTTGAAAGAAATCGGTTCAGATTTAGATATAGCTCCCATATATATCTTTCGCCCGATATGCACTAATATGGACCCAGCAGCCAGATATTTACACCGATTTGCTTGAAATTTTGTACAAACATAACAATTAGTCGTATTGTTAAGTGTGCAAAATTTGATTGAAATCGGTTCAGATTTAGATATAGCTCCCATATATATATATTTCGCCCGATATGGACTAATATGGTCCTAAAAGCCAGAGTTTTGGCCCAATTTAGTTGAAATTTTGCACAGAGAGTAGATTTAGCATTGTAGCTATGCGTGCCAAATTTGGTTGAAATCGATTCAGAGTTAGATATAGCTCCCATATATATCTTTCGCCCGATATGCACTTATATGGACCCTGAGGCCAGAGTTTTATCCCGATTAGCTTGAAATTTTGCACAAGAAGCACAATTAGTAGTATAGCCATGTGTGTCAAATTTGATTGAAATCGGTTCAGATTTAGATAAAGCTTCCATATATATTTTTCGCCCGATATGGGCTTATATGGCCCCAGAAGCCAGATTTTTGGCCGAATTTGGTTGAATTTTTGCAGTAGGAGTACAATTAGTAGTATAATCAAGTGTGCAAAATTTGATTGAAATTGGTTCAGATTTAGATATAGCTCACATATATATGTTTTTCTGATTTCGACAAAAATGGTCAAAATTCGAACATTTCCCTTTTAAAATCGCCTCTGTTGAGTCGAAAAGTTGTAAAAATGACCCTAATTTTCCTAAACTTTTAATACATATATATCAAGCGATTATCATTAAAAAAAACTTTTGCGAAGTTTCCTTAAAATTGCTTCAGATTTAAATGTTTCCCATATTTATACCCTGCGCCACATAGTGGTCAGGGTATAATAAGTTTGATCGGCCAAAAAATGTGCCTACCAGAAATATTGATTTTAGACTCCATAAAATATATACCGATCGACTCAGAATCACCTCCTGAGTCTGTCTAGCACTTGGTGTGCGTCCGTCTGTCCATGTATTTGTTGTTCACAGGATTTCGGTCGCAATTATTAACCGATTTGGATGGAATTTGGTAAGGGTGTTTTTTGAGCACAAGGACGAACGCTATTGAATTTGGAAGAAATCGGATCAAATTTAGATATAGCTCCCATATATATGTATCTCCCGATTTCGACAAATGGAGTCACGTTGCGCTTTTTTACATTTCCCATATATGGCCATAAAAACTTTATTTATTAAGCGATCTTACTTATACTTGGCTTACTCTAATCTTTTATGGTACTGTCAATATGTGACAAAAATAATCGAATTCGGTTCAGATTTAGATATAGCTCCCACATATATGTATCGCCCGATTTTGCCAAATTTGGCCGTAAAACCCTTATTTACCAACCGATAGTGCTCAAAGTTGGCTAAATATAATTTTCTATACCTCTGTATGTGCGAAATTTCAACGAAATCGGTTCACATTTAGATATAGCTCCCATATATATGTATCGCCCGATTTTGCCAAATTCGGCCGTAAAACCCTTATTTATCAACCGATCGTAACCAAGGTTGGCTGCATGCAGCAATCTTCTATAGCACTAACAGTATGTGCAAAATTTCATCGAAATCGGTTCAAATTTAGATATAGCTCCCCTATATATATGTATCGCCCGATTTTGAAAAATTTGCCCCTAATAACCATATTTTTGACCATAGGGGCTCCATTTATTAACTGATCGAACTCAAATTTTACATAAAGTGACCTTCTGTTGTATCAATCGTACCTGCAAAATATTATACAAATTGGTTCAGATTTAGATATAGGTCCCATATATAGCACTGGAAACAGAGTACTCTAATACCATCTATTTGTAGTCCTTTTCGACTATCCCATATTTTTCCCTCCATTCTCTGGTGGTGTGGTATATAAGTGAATTTATTTCATTTTATTTATAATTTTCATAACCATTCAAGAGCTTTCATTTCATGAGCACTTAATACTAAATTCTTCTCATATTATTATGAAGAATATTTAATGATTGATAATTATTTAGAACATAAATATAAACGTGTACTTAAATGCCAAAGAATTAATGGATTATGAAGTGGAACTATATTAACATTATATTAAAACATTATTATTTTTATTATGTTTTTGTTTGTTTTTGTTTTGATAGTTGTTTACATCGTTTACTTAATATGATGCCATTGATGATTGATTGATTTTCAGTAAATGCCATAAAAACCTACGCCATAACAAAAAAAAAAACACGGAAAATATTGCAAATAATATTTAATTCTGGAAATTGATTAACAACAAAAAAGTAACTACAATGGTAACAACAATTCAGCTAGGAGGGGCTAAACGAGGGCAATGAAAAATGAAATTTTTATTTTTCATCATAATCCCCTGAAACTTCAATACACTTAGTCAAACGCTTTTCTAGCAATTCTATCCCTTGATTAAAATCGTTTTCCTCAAGCTCTTCAAAATAGTGGTTAACAACTGTAAAGGGTGATACGGTCAAAATTTGGTCAATATAAACTTGACGTATTTCTTTCAATTTTGCATTTGAACAGATGAAGCATCTGAACACCCCCCATTTTGAAGGTGTGTGTGTGTGTGTGTAGAATGTTGCTCCTATTTTGATTTTGGAATTCACTCTTCAGTTGTCAAAATACCGTCCAAGCAAGAAGAGCAGGGTATCAAAATTTTGCTCGCGCATCGCGAAAATCCGAGCTACTCGCACGCAAAGCTGGCAAAATCGCTAAAAGTTGCCAAATCAACCGTTACAAATGTAATTAAAGTGTTTGGGGAACGTTTGTCGACAGCCAGGAAGTCTGGATCGGGGGGAAATCGAAAACCGGAAGCCGCAGAGACGACAAAGAGAGTTGCCGGTAGTTTCAAGCGAAACCCTAACCTCTCTCTCCGAGATGCCGCAAATAAGCTGGGTGTATCGTCTACAACCGTGCATCGAGCCAAAAAACGAGCCGGACTATCGACTTACAAGAAGGTAGTGACTCCAAATCGCGATGATAAACAAAATACGACGGCCAAAGCGCGATCCCGGAGGCTTTACTCGCCGATGCTGACGAAGTTTGACTGCGTGGTAATGGACGACGAAACCTACGTCAAAGCCGACTACAAGCAGCTTCCGGGACAGGAGTTTTATACGGCAAAAAAGGAAGGGGAAAGGTAGCAGATATTTTCAAGCACATAAAACTGTCAAAGTTCGCAAAGAAATATCTGGTTTGGCAAGCCATCTGTACCTGTGGCTTGAAAAGCAGCATTTTCATAGCTTCCGGGACTGTCAACCAAGAAATTTACGTGAAAGAGTGTTTGAATAAACGTCTGCTGCCTTTCCTGAAGAAACACAGTTGTTCCGTACTGTTTTGGCCGGATTTGGCATCTTGCCGTTACGGTAAAAAAGCCATGGAGTGGTACGCCGCCAACAACGTGCAGGTGGTTCCCAAGGACAAGAACCCTCCCAACACGCCAGAGCTCCGCCCAATTGAGAAATACTGGGCTATTGTCAAGCGGAACCTAAAGAAAACCAAAAAAACTGCTAAGGACGAGCAGCAGTTCAAGGCAAACTGGCTTTCTGCGGCGAAGAAGGTAGACAAGGTGGCTGTACAAAATCTGATGGCAGGTGTCAAGCATGAGGCCCGACAATTCGGATTTGGAAAAGCAAAAGCCTAACTGAATATTTTTCCTGAATTTTATACTAATTGAACTTGAAAAAGAAATTTAATTTGATTTTTTAAATAAACGATTTCACCGATTTACACGCGTTTTCCCTTGACCAAATTTTTACCGTATCACCCTTTAATGGCATCTTCATTTGAGGTAAAACGCTTGCCAGCAAGGATTTTTTTTTAGATTTGGGAACAAGTAAAAGTCACTGGAAGCTAAATCAGGAGAATAAGGCGGGTGGTCAAGCAACTCGTACTTTAATTCGTTGATTTTAGCCATTGTTAAAACTCTCTTGTGCGTTGTCTTGATGAAAAATTATTTTTTTTTGTGTTGTAAGCCAGGACGTTTTTCTCGAATTTGTACATTTAATTGATCCAAAAAGTCGCCATAGCACTCTGAATTTATTGTTTTACCCTTTTGCAGATAGTCAATCAATAAAATACATTTGAAGTCCCAAAAAACCGTTGTCATAGCCTTACCAGCCGATTGAATTGTTTTTGCCTTCTTTGGGGCACTACCTCCAGCTTCAGTCCATTGTTTGGATTGTTCCTTTGTTCTCTGGAGTATAGTGGTGGATCCATGTCTCACCAACAGTTATGAAACGACACTTAAAATACATTTTATTTCGCTTAAAACGACCCAAACATGCTTGAGAAATGTTCATTCTTATGCGTTTTTGATCGACTGTTAACAAATGCGGCACCCATCTTGCGGAAAGCTTTTTCATCTGTAGTTCTTCATGCAAAATTAAATGGACCCGATCATTTGAGATGGCCATGATATTAGCAATTTCACGCACTTTTATTCGTCGATCATTTAATACCATATCATGCACTTTGGCTACAATTTCTGTTGTTGTTGCTGTTTTTGGACGTCCACTACGTGGTTCATCTTCAATGCTTGTACGACCACGTTTAAATTCAGCAACCCAATTTTTATACCCTCCACCATACGATGGGGGGTATATTAACTTTGTCATTCCGTTTGTAACACATCGAAATATTGCTCTAAGACCCCATAGAGTATATATATTCTGGGTCGTGGTGAAATTCTGAGTCGATCTGAGCATGTCCGTCCGTCCGTCCGTCTGTTGAAATCACGCTAACTTCCGAACGAAACAAGCTATCGACTTGAAACTTGGCACAAGTAGTTGGTATTGATGTAGGTCGGATGGTATTGCAAATGGGCCATATCGGTCCACTTTTACGTATAGCCCCCATATAAACGGACCCCAAAATTTGGCTTGCGAGGCCTCTAAGAGAAACAAATTTCATCCGATCCGGCTGAAATTTGGTACATGGTGTTAGTATATGGTCTCTAACAAACATGCAAAAATTGGTCCACATCGGTCCATAATTATATATAGCCCCCATATAAACCGATCCCCCGATTTGGTTTGCGAGGCCCCTAAGAGAAGAAAATTTCATCCGATCCGGCTGAAATGTGGTACGTGGTGTCAGTATATGGTCTCTAACAACCATGCAAAAATTGGGCCACATCGGTCCATACTTATATATAGCCCCCATATAAACCGATCCCCCGATTTGGCTTGCGAGGCCTCTAAGGGAAGCAAATTTCATCCGATCCGGCTGAAATTTGGTACATGGTGTTAGTGTATGGTCTCTAACAACCATGCACAAATTGGTCCACATCGGTCCATAATTATATATAGCCCCCATATAAACCGATCACCAGATTTGACCTCCGGAACCTCTTGGAAGACCAAAATTCATCTGATTCAGTTGAAATTTGGTACGTGATGTTAGTATGTGATATTTAACAACCATGCCAAAAGTGGTCCATATCAGTCCATAATCATATATAGCCCCCATATAAACCGATCCCGAGATTTGGTTTTGGAGCCACTTGTAGGAGCAAATTTCATCCGAGTGAGTTGAAATTTGGTACATTGTGCTAGTATTTGGTCGTTAACAACCATGCAAAAATTGGTCCACATCGGTCAATAATTATATATAGCCCCCATATAAACCGATCCCCCGATTTGGCTTGCGAGGCCTCTAAGAGGAGCAAATTTCATCTGATCCGGCTGAAATTTGGTACGTGGTGTTAATATATGGCCTCAAACTCCCATGCAAAAATTGGTCGATATCGGTCCATAATTATATATAGGCCCCATATAAACCGATCCCCAGATTTGACCTCCAGAGCCCCTTGGAAGAGCAAAATTCTTCCCATTCGGTTGGAATTTGGTACGTGATGTTAGTATATGGTATCCAACAACCATGCAGGAATTGGTTCCTATCAGTCCATAATTATATATAGCTCCCATATAAACCGATCCCCAGATTTGACCTCCGGTGCCTTTTGGAGAAGAAAAATTCATCCGATCTGCTTGAAATTTGGTACGTGGTGGTAGTATATGATATTTAACAACCATGCCAAAAGTGGTCCATATCAGTCCATAATCGTACATAGCCCCATATAAACCGATCCCGAGATTTGGTTTTGGAACCTCTTGGAGGAGCAAATTTCATCCGAGTGAGTTGAAATTTGGTACATTGTGCTAGTATATGGTCGTTAACAACCATGCCCATATCGATTCGTAATTATTTGTAGACTTAACTATACATAACTTTTTTGTCTAATATATACCATGTATGGACTAAATCACAATTTAGAAAACGATGTTAAGAAGTTTTAAGTTACCACAACCCAAGTAATTCGATTGTGGATGATAGTCTTTCGTAGAAGTTTCTACGCAATCCATGGTGGTGGGTACATAAGATTCGGCCTGGCCGAACTTGCGGCCGTATATACTTGTTTTTTTTTGTGTTGTAAGCCAGGACGTTTTTCTCGAATTTGTACATTTAGTTGGTTGCAATAGTACTCTGAATTTATTGTTTTACCCTTTTGCAGATAGTCAATCAATAAAATACATTTGAAGTCCCAAAAAACCGTTGTCATAGCCTTACCAGCCGATTGAATTGTTTTTGCCTTCTTTGGGGCACTACCTCCAGCTTCAGTCCATTGTTTGGATTGTTCCTTTGTTCTCTGGAGTATAGTGGTGGATCCATGTCTCATCAACAGTTATGAAACGACACTTAAAATCCATTTTATTTCGCTTAAAACGACCCAAACAAGCTTGAGAAATGTTCATTCTTATGCGTTTTTGATCGACTGTTAACAAATGCGGCACCCATCTTGCAGAAAGCTTTTTCATCTGTAGTTCTTCATGCAAAATTAAATGGACCCGATCATTTGAGATGGCCATGATATTAGCAATTTCACGCACTTTTATTCGTCGATCATTTAATACCATATCATGCACTTTGGCTACAATTTCTGTTGTTGTTGCTGTTTTTGGACGTCCACTACGTGGTTCATCTTCAATGCTTGTACGACCACGTTTAAATTCAGCAACCCAATTTTTATACCCTCCACCATACGATGGGGGGTATATTAACTTTGTCATTCCGTTTGTAACACATCGAAATATTGCTCTAAGACCCCATAAAGTATATATATTCTGGGTCGTGGTGAAATTATGAGTCGATCTAAGCATGTCCGTCTGTCCGTCCGTCTGTTGAAATCACGCTAACTTCCGAACGAAACAAGCTATCGACTTGAAACTTGGCACAAGTAGTTGTTATTGATGTAGGTCGGATGGTATTGCAAATGGACCATATCGGTCCACTTTTACGCATAGCCCCCATATAAACGGACCCCAAAATTTGGTTTGCGATTGCTCTAAGAGAAGCAAATTTCATCTCTAATGACCATGCAAAAATTGGACCACATCGGTCCATAATTATATATAGACCCCATATAAACCCATCCCCCGATTTGGATTGCGGAGCCTCAAAGAGAGCAAATTTCATCCGATCCGGTTGAAATTTGGTACATGGTGTTAGTGTATGGTCTCTAACAACCATGCAGAAATTGGTCCACATCGGTCCATAATTACATATAGCCCCCATATAAACCGATCCCCCTATTTGGCTTGCGGGGCCTCTAAGAGAAGCAAATTTCATCCGATCCGGTTGAAATTTGGTACATGGTGTTAGTATATGGTCTCTAACAACCATGCAAAAACGGGTTCACATCGGTCCATAATTATATATAGCCCCCATATAAACCGATCCCCCGATGTGGTTTGCGGAGCCTTTAAGAGAAGCAAAATTCATCCGATTCGGTTGAAATTTGGTACATGGTGTTAGTGTATGGTCTCTAACAACCATGCAGAAATTGGTCCACATCGGTCCATAATTACATATAGCCCCCATATAAACCGATCCCCCTATTTGGCTTGCGGGGCCTCTAAGAGAAGCAAATTTCATCCGATCCGGTTGAAATTTGGTACATGGTGTTAATATATTGGTCCACATCGGTCAATAATTATATATAGCCCCCATATAAACCGATCCCCAGATTTGACTTCCGGAGCCCCTTGGAAGAGCAAAATTCATCCGATTCGGTTGAAATTTGGTACGTGATGTTAGTATATGGTATCCAACAACCATGCAGGAATTGGTACACATCGGTCCATAATTATATATAGCCCCCATATAAACCGATCCCCAGATGTGACCTCTGGTGCTTTTTGAAGAAGCAAAATTCATCCGATCTGGTTGAAATATGGTACGTGGTGGTAGTATGTGATATTTAACAACCATGCCAAAAGTGGTCCATATCAGTCCATAATTATATATAGCCCCATATAAACCGATCCCGAGATTTGGTTTTGGAGCCTCTTGGATGAGCAAATTTCATCCGAGTGAGTTGAAATTTGGCAAGCCAAATCGGCGGATCGGTTTATATGGGGGCTATATATAATTATGGACCGATGTGGACCAATTTTTGCGTGGTTGTTAGCGACCATATACTAACACCATGTACCAAATTTCAGCCGGATCGGATGAAATTTGTTTGTCTTAGAGGCTCCACAAGCCAAATCTGGGGATCGGTTTATATGGGGGCTATATATAATTAAGGACCGATATGGACCAATTTTTGCATGGTTGTTAGAGACCATATACCAACACTATGTACCAAATTTCAGCCGGATCGGATGAAATTAGCTTCTCTTTTAGGCTGCGCAAGCCAAATCTGGGGATCGGTTTATATGGGGGCTATATATAATTATGGACCGATGTGGACCAATTTTTGCATGGTTGTTAGAGACCATATACCAACACCATGTACCAAATTTCAGCCGGATCGGATGAAATATGCTTCTGTTAGAGGCTCCACAAGCCAAATCTGAGGGTCCCTTTATATGGGGGCTATACGTAAAAGTGGACCGATATGGCCCATTTACAATACCATCCGACCTACATCGATAACAACTACTTGTGCCTAGTTTCAACATGGATGAAAAAGACTGTTTTTCATATGTTTGGCTATAAACATTATATGTTTGGAACACAAATTTTTAAACACAATATTTTTGAGTGCAAGCATATAATGTTCATAAACTAGCATAACATGTTTGGGACATATATGTTAATATGTTAGAACATATTATGTTTGGGACATAAAATGTTTGTAAGTATAATATGCTTGGATGCAAACATATATTAATTTAGAAATAGCCTATAAACATATATGTGTTTAGTAGCTTGGAGCGCTATTTAACAGGGAGCGATATTGAATTAAATTGGTGGTTGTTGCTTGTTATTACAAAATTAACATTTTATTTTTCCTTGGGCAATTGATCAGCTACTTCTTTGATCCTTACAAACTGTGTGGTCCGCTGTTCGAATCCCCGTCCGGCAAAAGGTAAAATTAAAATAAAAAAAAATTATAAAATTGAATAATTTCTTCTACAATGTTTGTATTACAGAAAAAGGTGCTAAGAACTAAAAAATCTCGTGGAAGTGAGAAAGATGTCGGGGAATATACAATTGGGCAGAAACAAAATTTTGAGCATTCAGGTCGAAAACCTATGTTGTTAGCACCTATATTATCTGTTTATTTTCATAATTCATTATGATTGTAAATTTATAAATAAATAAATAAAATTTTGAGCACAATATTGTTTGGGAGAATTTTTTTTAAGCATATAATATTTTTGGGTGCAAAATGCTTCCAAACATATTATATGTTCACATAATAACATATTGTTTTTTGGAAGACAACATTATTGAATTTGGATGCAAAAATACAAAATGTTTGGAACTTAGACTACCCAAACATATATTGTTTAGACCACTATGCTTTCAAACATATTATATAGTGGTAGAGATCAAACATATAAATGTTTGGGCAATTCCCAAAAATGTATATGCTTGAAGCAAAATATGTTTGGGAGTATATGTTACAGAAGCGATTTTTTGTGAGGGTGAAGTCGATAGCTTGTTTCGTTCGGAAGTTAGCGTGATTTCAACAGACGGACGGACGGACGGACGGACATGCTTAGATCGACTCAGAATTTCACCACGACCCAGAATATATTTACTTTATGGGGTCTTAGAGCAATATTTCGATGTGTTACAAACGGAATGACAAAGTTAATATACCCCCATCCTATGATGGAGGGTATAAAAACTTTGGTCGAAGCAGGGATCGAACCCATGATCCTTGGCATGCAAGTCGGACGTAGCAACCACTGCTCCACGGTGCCAAACTAAATGTTTGTTTCTGGTAAATAAACTTTTTTTATTCGGTTCGTCGGCGCCGCAAGCTATGCTATATAAATATAACTTATATGGATATTTATCTATTGATGACCATAACAGGTATATAGCTCAGTGGTTAGTGTGTTGGCTTACAAAGTGCATGGTCCACGGTTCAATTCTCCGTCCAGGCAAAAGGTAAAAATATTTTAAAAATTTATAAAATCGTATAATTTCTTCTACATTGTTGGTATTACAGGAAAAGGTCTTAAGAACTAAAAAACCTCGTGGATGTGAGAAAGATGTGAGGGAAAATTCAATTAGCCAGAAAAGATTGTTTTTTGATTTAGTCTTTATGAAATTGTTTTTACATCCTGGAAAAGAATAAACGTTTATCACAAAACGTATATACTTTTCTTCCAAATACACTTCCTTACAGCGAAAAGCAAATGAGAAACGAACTTTGTTTGTCTAAAATTTCATTTGGGAGGAAAGAATTATTATTTTGCGTGTAATAACGTTTTTTTATGAAACAATTCTGGCGTCTCTGGTGGCGGGCATAAAATAAAACAAAAACAATTCCAAGTTTTATCTAAGTTGCCTAGTACAATATCTTGGATTCCGCCTCATATTGCGAAATCATAAATTTCCATCTGTATTTAACATTTCAGTCCTTTCTGGTTTGTCGTCGCAAATCTTTTCGTGATGGAGAGAGATGTAGGGATGTTCGCCCATTCATTATAAAAAATAAGTTGTCAAACAAAATTTAATCGTATATCCCAAATCAGTATATCAACACTTCACCACGATCCTTGCCAATGATGAATCTCTAACATATCATATCTCTCGTTTATGAAGTCTCAAATACGTGCAATCTCAACATAATCGTCATACGAAACTATCATTATACCCACCACGATAGAATGGTGAGGGGGGTATAATAAGTATGTTTTTAATACATCTATGCAATATTGGCAATTTTGGCAACCATTTTGTACAGCCTCATAACATTGTTACTCGCACTCTCCCTCTCTGTAGCTGTCTCTTAAAGTCCTAAAGTCACGTTTTTCTTTCTTCCGTAATTTATGTAAGGTACTTTAGGTCGAAGAGAGTTTTGTCTCAGTTACCTCCATTACATTTAGATTTATGATTTTATGGCGGAAAAGAGAAAAATTGCTAAAGTTAAAGCAAATGTATGGTAAACATTTCATGCAAAGATCCCAACGACAATGATGATAACCAGAACGATGTCATAAGTATCTTGGCCAAGTTATAAATTATTTGCATTTTCCATGAGCCATTCAATGTGCTGGTGTTAGTATGATGAGAACGGTGTTATGGCCAGCATTGAGTAGTCAACCTCATCAGCATTGCCATCGTTGCCATCATCAGAGGAATTTAAAGGAGTCAAATATCTCTAGGCACTACTGACACATGTTGCTGCAGATAACACTAGTGGGGTGGTGGATGCGTGAGTAACTTGACTGAGTAAATGGCTATCATGTTGTTGACAAATATATGGTTATATACAGAGGTCTTTAAGTGTCTGAAGTGCAGAAGCAATGACAAACATACTTGGGGATGCCTTGAAAATTTAAAATATTCAATGAACATGTGCAAACCAAAATGAAGGAAGCAGATTGTTGAAGACATCGTAATCGCATTTTGCTACAAAGTGCATTGCTTTTATATGTTAAGGCTGGTTTAATAGAAAAACAAGTATACACAGCACTAAGTTCGGCCGGGCCGAATCTTAAATACCCACCACCATGAACCAAATATTGGGGTTTCCTTTGAAATTTCAGGAGGGCTTTGAGGACACTTCCCGAAGATAAATTTAAAGATTTCACCTATGAGGACTATATCAGATTCTGGATTTATAAGAACCATTTTTGTTTGAGTTTTAGAGGAATCATTAACATCTCTTGTAAATGTGCAAGAAAATTATAAAATAACGTCTTAATTTGAAATCTTAAATCTGTAGAAGTAAAATCTGGAAATTTTACATTGAGTTTCAAGCAATTTTCATGATCAGTGCGCCTTCTACACCCTCAAGAAGTGAAGTCGATCTATGTTATATGGAGGCATTACCAAATGGACCGATAAAAACTTCGATCCGATACACGTTTTTGTGAGCCTAAAATATCAGAATATTTACAATTTCAGGCAAATCAGATAAAAACTACGGTTTCTAGAAACCCAAGGAGTTAAATCGGGAGATCGTTCTTATGGGGGCTATACTAAAATATGGACCGATACTCACCGTTTTCGGCACACCTCTTTATGACCCGAAAATACTTCTAGATTTCCAATTTCAGGCAAATAGGATAAAAACTTCGGATTCTAGAAGCCCAAGAAGTAAAATCGGGAAATCGGTCTATATGGGGGCTATACCAAAATATGGACCGATACTCACCATTTTCGGCACACCTCTTTATGGTCCTAAAATACCTCTAGATTTCCAATTTCAGACAAATTGGATAAAAACTACGGTTTCTATAAGCCCAAGACTCCAAATCGGGAGACCGGTCTATATGGGGGCTATACCAAAATATGGACCGATACTCACAATTTTTGGCACACGTATTTGTGGTCCTACAGTACAGTATAAGCCCAAGAAGTAAAATGAGGGGATCGGTCTATATGGGGGCTATACCAAAACATGGACCGATACTTACCATTTTTGGCACAACTCTTTATGGTCATAAACTACCTCCAGATTTCAAATTTCAGGCAAATTGGATAAAAACTACGATTTCTATAAGCCCAAGACCCCAAATCGGGAGGTCGGTTTATATGGGGACTATATCAAAACCTGGACCGATATAGCCCATCTTCGAACTTGGCCTGCCTGCAGACAAGAGACGAGTTTGTGCAAAATTTCAGCATGATTGCTTCATTATTGAAGACTGTAGCGAGATTACAACAGACAGACGGACAGGACATCCCTGATCAAGAATATATATACTTTATGTAGTCGGAAATCGATATTTCGTTGTGTTACACACGGAATGACAAACTTATTGTACCCCCGTCACCATTCTATGGTGGTTGGTATAACAAGTATATACGACCGTAAGTTCGGCCAGGCCGCATCTTGTGTACCCTCCACCATGGATTGCATAGAAACTTGTAATAAAGACTGTCATCCACAATCGAATTACTTGGGTTGCGTTAACATTTGCCGATGGCAAGGTATCTTAAAACTTCTTAACACCGTCTTCTCAAGTGTATGTTAGTCCATACGGGGTATATATTAAACTCCAAAAAGGCCGATTAAATAAGTATATAAATCAATTTGACAAAAGTTTCTGTAGATATAAAATTTTGACAAAATTTTCTACAGCAATAAAATTTTCTATAGAAATAAAATTTTGACAAAATTTTCCATAGTATTAAAATTTTGACAAAATTTTCTATAATAATAAAATTTGGCAAAATTTTCTATAGAAATAAAATTTTGGTAGATTATTTTTGGAGATCGGCTATATATAACTATAGACTGAAATGGGCCAAATTTGGAAAGGTTGTTAGCGGCCATATACTAGCGCAATGTACCAAATTTCAACCGAATCGGATGAATTTTGCTACTCCAAGAGCTCCAGAGGTCGAATCTGGGGATCGGTTTAAATGGGGGTTATATATAACTAAGACCGCTATGGAACAATTTTTGCATGGATGTTAGAGACCATATACTAACACCACGTTCCACAATAGAACCGGATAGGATGAAGAGGCTCTGGAGGTCAAATCTGGAGAACGGCTTATATGGTGGATATATATAATTATGAATCGATGAGAACCAATTGTTTCGTGGTTGTCAGAGACCATATTCCAACATCATGCACCAAATTTCAGCCGGATCGGATGAAATTTCCTTCTATTTGAGGCTCAGCAAGCCAAATCTTGGGATCGGTTTATATGGGGTCTATATATAATTATGGACCGATGTGGACCAGTTTTTGCATGGTAGTTAGAGACCATATACCAACATCATGTACCAAATTTCAGCCGGATCGGATGAAATTTGGTCCTCCAAGGGGATCCGCAAGCCAAATCTGGGGATCGGTTTATATGGGGTCTATATATAATTATGGACCGATGTGGACCAATTTGTGCATGGTTGTTAGAGACAATATACCAACACCATGTACCAAATTTCAGCCGGATCGGATGAAATTTGCTTCTCTTAGAGGTTCCGCAAGCCAAATCTGAGGGTCCGTTTATATGGGGGTTATACGTAAAAGTGGACCGATATGGCCCATTTGCAATATCATCCGACCTACATCAATAACAACTTCTTGTGCCAAGTTTCACAGTCTGGGGATCGGTTTATATGGGGGCTATATATAATTATGGACCTATGTGAACCTATTTTTGCATGGTTGTTAGAGACAATATAGTACCACCATGTACCAAATTTCAGCCGTATCTGATGAAATTTGCTTCTCTAAGAGGCTCCGCAAACCAAATCTGGGGACCGATGTGGACCAATTTTTGCATGGTTGTTAGAGACCATATACTAACACCATGTACTAAATTTCAGTCGGATCGGATGAAATATGCTTCTTTAAGATGCTCCACAAGCCAAATCTGAGGGTCCCTTTATATGGGGGCTATACGTAAAAGTGAACCGATATGGCCCATTTGCAATACCATCCGACCGACATCAATAACAACGACTTGTGCCAAGTTTCACAGTCGATAGCTTGTTTTGTTCGGAAGTTAGCGTGATTTCAACAGACGGACGGACGAACATGACTAGATCGACTCAGAATTTCACCACGACCCAGAATATATATACTTTATGGGGTCTTAGAGCAATATTTCGATGTGTTACAAACGGAATGACAAACCCAGCAAAAAAAATTGGAAGTTGTTCCACAAACATTTCTTTTAAAGCCCATCCCAGAATCCCCCATCGAGTTTTTCCAACTTCCGATGCAGTCCTTTTGGACAAGTCCATAAACATTTCTTCCAAAGAGCATCGTGGGATCCCTCAATGATTTTTTTCCACTTCCGATGTAGTCCTTTTGGACAAGTACACAAAGATTTCTTCTAAAGCGCATTTTGGGATCCCCCAATGATTTTTTTCTACTTCCGATGCAGTCCTTGTGGACAAGTATTAGAAAGAACGCAATCAGGCTATTTTAAGTGCAAATTGTGAACAATTAAATTTTACAAAATAATAGAAAAATAATAAAAAAGTAAAAAAATACTAATAATAAAAATAAATTCTATCCCCGCTGGGATTTGAACCTGTGCTGTTTGACTTTTTCGGTTCCATGGAAGTTCTTTTGAGAAGGTTTTGCAAATTAGGAGAATTTTTAATTTTGTTTTGTTGATTTTTAATGGAAAAAATATATTTATACGAAAATATATGCCGAAAATAAAAAATAAAAATGATTTTATATTTGAACCTGCGTTTCTTATTTTTTTTTTTTCATTCATACTAATAAAGAACATCTCGAGAAGCAATTAGAATGTTATTCCTTGGTGTCGTATTACGATCATATCACAAACATTTGAATTGACCTTTCGACGCTTTATGTTCAATGGCGTTTGTGGCTGAGTGTGCTAAGGCGTTCTGTTATGGTGCCAGCAAACCCAGGTTCAATCCCTGGTCGGAGCGAAAAAGTTTTTCAAATTGTAAAAATTAGATAATAGGAACATAATAGTGTAATAAAATATATGGATAAAAGAAAAAGTGAAATTGGTTGAAAAAAAAATTTTTTTTTGCTTTTTAAATTTCTTCATTCAAATTAACTTCCAGGGCCCAACTTCTAAAGCAATGCAAAGGATCCAAAAATGGAGTACTTCCATCCTATGACAAGCCCATGTAAAATTCATTGGAGATGATCCAAGTTTGCACTACTTCCGGATCACAGATTGGGGATCCAAACTACTTTTTTGGAAGCTCTATCCCCCATCCAAAAAGCGTCGCCAAAAAAGTAGTGAAAAAGTTCATTTTTGAATCCGGAAGTGGTGCAAAGTTGGCGCAGAAGCGATGAATTTAACATGGGCTTGCCATAGGGCGGATGTCTACCATTTCCACAACCGTTGCACTGAATTTGCTTCACTTCTTAAGATGTGATCCGAATTCAGTGTTTAGGATGTAAATTAAAAAAAATTGTTATATTTTGCCAAACAAATAATTTTCCATATTTTTTATGATTTGTAATGCATTCTATCTTTGTTTGACCTCAAATATTTCAAAAACTTCGCATTTTTTCTAGAATAATCCATCAGCATTTTTATCGGCAAAATTTTAATAATTTGTTCCATTTCATTAATTCTTACTCTATTTTTAATCTATTTGAAACAAACAAATAAAAAAACAAGTATATACGGCCGTAAGTTCGGCCAGGCCGAAGCTTATGTACCCTCCATCATGGATTGCGTAGAAACTTCTTCTAAACACTGCCATCCACAATCGAATTACTTAAGTTGCGGTAACGCTTGCCGATGGCAAGGTTTCTTAAAACCTCCTAACACCATCTTCTCAATTGTATGTAAGTCCATACGTGGTATATATTAAATCAAAAAAGATCGATCCAATACGTATATAATTCAGCTTGACAAAGTAGACATACAATTTTGACAAAATTTTCTCTAGAAATAAAATTTTGACAAAATTTTCTATAGAAATAAACTTTTGACAAAATTTTCTATAGAAATAAAATCTTGGTAGATTAGTTTTGGCTCGAGTGGTAACCATGATTATGAACCGAATAAAATTTGAACAAAATTTTCTATAGAAATAAAATTTTGACAAAATTTTCTATAGAAATAAAATTTTGGTAGATTATTTTTGGCTCTAGTGGCAACCATGATTATGAACCGATATGGACCAATTTTTGTGTGATTGGACCAATTTTGGTATGGTTGTTAGCGAACATGTACTAACACCACGTTCCTAATTTGAACCGGATCGGATGAATTTTTCTCCTCCAAGAGGCTCCGGAGGTCAAATCTGGAGAACGTTTTATATGGGGGCTATATATAATTATGGCCGATATGGACCAATTCTGGCACGGTTGTTAAGGATCATATACTAACACCATGTTTCAAATTACAACCGGATTGGATAAAATTTGCTTCTCTTTGAGATTTCGCAAGCCAAATCTGGGGATCGGTTTATATGGGGGCTATATATAATTATGAACCGATGTGGACCAATTTTTGCATGGTTGTTAGAGACCATATACCAATATCATGTACCAAAATTCAGGCGGATCGGATGAAATTTGCTTCTCTTTGAGGCTCCGCAACCCAAATCTGGGGATCGGTTTATATGGGCGCCATATATAATTACGGACCGATGTGGACCAATTTTCGCGCGGTTGTTAGAGACCATATACCAATACCATGTACCAAATTTCAGCCGGATCGGATGCAATTTGCTCCTATTTGAGGCTTCGCAAGCCAAATCTGGAGATCGGTTTATATGGGGTCTATATATAATTATGGACCGATGTGGACCAATTTTTGCATGGTTGTTAGAGACCATATACCAACATCATGTACCAAATTTCAGCCGGATCGGATGAAATTTGCTTCTCTTTGAGGCTCCGCAAGCTAAATCTGGGGATCGGTTTATATGGGGGCTATATATAATTATGGACCGATGTGGACCAATTTTTGCATGGTTGTTAGAGACCATGTGTAGGTAAAATAAATAACACCATATACCAAATTTCAGCCGGATCGGATGAAACATGCTTCTGTTAGAGGCTCCACAAGCCAAATCTGAGGGTCCCTTTATATGGGGGCTATACGTAAAAGTGGACCGATATGGCCCATTTTCAATACCATCCGACCTACATCAATAACAACTACTTGTGCCAAGTTTCAAGTCGATAGCTTGTTTCGTTCGGAAGTTAGCGTGATTTCAACAGACGGACGGACGGACATGCTTAGATCGACTCAGAATTTCACCACGACCCAGAATATATATACTTTATGGGGTCTTAGAGCAATATTTCGATGTGTTACAAACGGAATGACAAAGTTAATATACCCCCATCCTATGATGGAGGGTATAATAAATTACTCCTTGAAAATATGAAAACAGCGAGTTATAAACAATTGAATTTAAATAACTACCTGTGTAGGTAAAATAAATAACATCTTTGGGAGGACATTTTTGGAAGTACTTTTAAAGTTGTGCCTTTAGAAGAACTTCCAAATTTTTTTTTTGCTGGGATAGGAAAAACGTTTTCCAAACGTTTTTTGCGTGCCAATGGTCAAGTAACATAGTTCTTTGCAAGGACGATTTTTTATAAAATTGAAGGTAAATAGAATAAAGGTAATTTTGTTGCAGAAATGTATTTTTTTTTTGTCATCTATTTTTCGTGTTTATTCCATTTACCTGGATGAAATAGATTAGTAGCCATATAATACAAAAATAAGTATTTCTAGCCAAAATATATGGCCTTAATCTTAGCTTCATATTAGCATTAAAATTTATTCCTATTGAATTTCACATTGACTGACTCTCCCAAAAAAAAAAGTTCATTATTCAACCTTAGTGTGAACATCTGGTAGCCTTATCCTGTTTACATCCTAAGGAGATATTTCCAATAGTATTTCGTAAAATGACATCAAAAACAGAAGCTGCTGCGGTACCAGCCGCAAATGCCACTAATTCATTGTTGTTGTCTTTAATGGGTGTTTGGCTGTTTTGGTGTTGGCATTGACAATTTATACGCTATGGGGAGATGCTTCTTATCGTCCAGGGAGTCCAGTGGATAGGAATGCCATAGCTGGAATAGAATGCAAGAACAACTAATACAACAATAAACAGCCGGCAATGATGTTATGTTCTTGGCATTTGCTGTAAAACGACAAGCACTTGTTTTTCACTATCTCCCTCTCTCTCTCTCTCTTTCTCACGCTGCTACTCAAGTTGGGAATTTATTACTGAAGACGAAGCAGATGAAATGTTCGAGTATTGAATATTGCAGGAGTATTGAATAAATTGCCATCTGATTTACAAGGATCATTTAAGTGTCATGTCATAAATTTTGTCTGTAGGGATATTATATGAAAATGACTTTAGACGTTGATGGAGTATGAGAATGTAGTATATTGCTGAGGAGAGAAAAGACTTGTGTAAGAGAAAGAGAGAGAGAGAGAAAGTAATCTCGACATTGCCATTAAAAGAATATATGAACCGAAAAAGTTGATGGCAACTTTAAGAGGGACTTAAATTTGTCTTCGAGTGGCTTTTTCTACTCAGAACCCCTTAGTTATGCGAATATGGAAAAATCAGTCCAATCACCGTTTAAAGTGTATGAGCTTCAAAGAAGATGACAAGACCTTAAATTCCATAACACTATAGTTGGAACAATGAAAAATAGCTTAAGTGCTCATTCTACGGCTTTCACTGAGACAGTCGAATACATTTCCATGGGGTGGCTGGTATGTATTGCCAACTTCATTTACAAAACAGCTTGTCGGAAAGCTGACATATTTACTCCAGTGCCAGTTAATGTTACTGTTTACAATCTTTCAAAAGCAGTTTGCTAAATTGCATTCAGAAATAAATTTATTCGTGATGAACTTCATGCGTAATAGTTCGATAATAAATGGCCAGCAAACCACAAGTGGCTATCGTTAAAACGTGAGTAAATTTTTGTTTCTTGTACCATTGCTCGTTACCGTGACATTGGCAATGTTGTATGTCGTCCAAAAAGTGAAGGCCACGAAATCGGCGCCCCTATGGTACACTGAAAAAAATATTTACGTGATATTAAAGATTAAGCAACCTTAATTTTAGGATGCGAAATTTACAAAATTTCTTTAAAATAATGAAATTTTAATTAAAATAAAGTTTATAATCTTTGCTTAAAAAAAATTTTTTGTTTTCATTAAATTTAGGACACAAATTTTGTAAATTTGCGTCCCATCGCTACTGTAACATGTCTTTGATTATAAAATAAAGTTTATAATCTTTGCTTCAAAAAATTTTTTGTTTTCATTAAATTTAGGACACAAATTTTGTAAATTTGCGTCCCATCGTTAAAGTAGCATGTCTTTGAACTAAGGCCAATTTTCGAGAGATGGCTGGTTGGAGCACATATTGAAAACGGAGCTTGGACTGAAGCCATTGAAATTCTAAAATGTATAAGAGCTGAAGATCCAGAGCGTTACGCTTGCACAGAAGTGGTCAGATATAGAAGTTGGTCTTCCCATATAGGAAGCAAAAGTTAGCAGAACTCTTCCAACAAAGGTAGATTTTTTAGTGTTTGGTAGATTTGTAGAATTTTTGATGTTGTGATAGATTTTGCAAAACATTTTGACAAAATTTTCTATAGAAATTGAAATTTTGACAAAATTTTCCACAGAAATTGAAATTTTGACAAAATTTTCTACAAAAATAAAATTTTGAGAAAATTGTCTACAGAAATAAAATTTTGAGAAAATTTTCTATAGACACAACATTTTTAGAAAATTTTCTATAGAAATAAAATTTTGAGAAAATTTTCTATAGACACAACATTTTTAGAAAATTTTCTACAGAAATAAAATTTTGGCAATATTTCCTATAGATATAAAATTTTGACCAAATTTTCTACAGAAATAACATTTTGAGAAAAAATTGTCTATAGAAATAATTTTTTTTTACAAAATTTTATATAGGAATAAAATGTAGACAAAATTGTCTAAAGAAATAAAATTTTGACAAAATGTTCAATATTTAAAAAAATAAAACATATTGACAAAATTTTCTATAGAAATAAAACTTTTGACAAAATTTTCTACAGAAATACAATTTTGAGGAAATTTTCTTTAAAACTAAAATGTTGACAATATTTCCTATAGATATAAAATTTTGACCAAATTTTCTACAGAAATAATATTTTGAAAAAAAATTTTCTATAGAAATTATTTTTTTACAAAACTTTATATAGCAATAAAATTGTATATAGGAATAAAATGTAGACAAAATTGTCTATAGAAATACAATTTTGACAACATTTGCTATAGTAATAAAATTTTAACAAAATTTTCTATAGTAAAAAATATTCGATAGAAATAAAATTTTAACAAAATTTTCCATAGAAATAAAATTTTAACAAAATTTCGATAGAAATAAAATTTTGAAAAAATTTCCTATAGAAATAAAACTTTGACAAAATATTCTATAGAAATAAAACTTTGACAAAATATTCTATAGAAATAAAATTTTGCAAAAATATTTAATAGAAATAAAATTTTGACAAACTTTTCTATAGAAATACAATTTTGACAAATTTTTCTATAGAAATAAAATTTTGACAAAATTTTCTATAGAAATAAAATTGTGACAAAATTTTCTATACAAATACAATTTTGGGAAAAATTTCTTACTAAATAAGAGATGTGTAACGGAACGAAATACATTTTTTGAATTACCAAAAGTGTAAAACAAAATGTATTTGTCCATATATAAATTATTTTAAGTGTGCCTCATATTGTTTACTGTGTGTGTGTGTGTACTTTGTGTGGCCACTATATATATACCCACTGCTCTACTCTCCACATGCCTACTGTCGTTCAATGTAGTCTGGTAGGGTATGGGAACAATGATTCATAAGACATTCTGGCTTTCAACGACATTTATTTTTGCGTGCTATGTGTATAATTCTCATCGACGTCGTGGCTGTGGGAGAATATAAACTCGGGGTAGGAGTCCCGACAGCCGATGGGTATTGAACACGACGAGTGGCACGACCGCTGTCAGTTAACACTAAGCGACAGAAACTCTTCCACCGCACTAAGTGTTTCGGCAGCTAGCTTGCTTCCGCACTAATCGTTCGATTAGCTTGCTTCCGCACTAAATATTCTTCGGCGATTAGCTTGCTTCCGCACTAATAGCTTCGGCTATTAGTTTGCTTTCGCACTAATTGTTTCGGCAATTAGCTTGCTTCCGCACTAATCGGTTGCCGACGATTAGCTTGCTTCCGCACTAATAGCTTCGGCTAATAGCTTGCTTCCGCACTAATTGCTTCGGCAATTAGCTTGATTCCGCACTAATCATTTCCCGACGATTAGCTTGCTTCCGCACTAATAGCTTCGATTAGCTTGCTTCCGTACTAATTGTTTCGGCAATTGGCTTGTTTCCGCACTAATAGCTTGCTTTGGCACTAATCGTTTCCCGACGATTAGCTTGCTTCCGCATTAATAGCTTCGGCTATTAGCTTGCTTCCGCATTAATAGGTTCGGCTATTAGGTTGCTTCCGTACTAATTATTTCGGCAATTAGATTGCTTCTGCACTAATAGCTACGACTATTAGCTTGCTTCCGCACTAATTGTTTCGGCCTTTGGCTTGCTTCCGCACTAATAGCTTCGGCTATAAGCTTGCTTTCGCTTGCTTCCGCACTAATAGCTTCGGCTATAAGCTTGCTTTCGCACTAATTGTTTCGGCAATAAGCACGCTTCCGCACTAATCGTTTTCCGACGATTAGCTTGCTTCCGCACTAATAGCTTCGGCGATTAGCTTGCTTCCGAACTAATAGGTTCGGCTATTAGCTTGCTTCCGTACTAATTATTTCGGCAATTAGATTGCTTCTGCACTTATAGCTACGACTATTAGCTTGCTTCCGCACTAATAGCTTCGGCTATAAGCTTGCTTTCGCACTAATCGTTTCCCGACGATTAGTTTGCTTCCACACTAATTGTTTCGGCACTTAGCTTGCTTCCGCACTAATTGTTTCGGCAAATAGCTTGCTTCCGCACTAATCATTTCCCGACGATTATCTTGCTACCGCACTAATAGCTTCGGCTATTAGCTTGCTTCCGCACTAATTGTTTCCCGACGATTAGCTTGCTTCCACACTAATAGCTTCGGCCATTAGCTTGCTTCCGCACTAATCTTTCTTCGGCGATTAGCTTGCTTCCGCACTAATAGCTTCGGCTATTAGCTTGCTTCCGCAATAATAGCTTCGGCTATTAGCTTGCTTCCGTACTAATTGTTTCAGCAATTAGCTTGCTTCCGCACTAATAGCTACGGCTATTACCTTACTTCCGCACTAATCGTTCTTCGGCGATTAGCTTGCTTCCGCACTAATAGGGTAAGTGCAGCAAATGTGGTATAGGCTGGTAATGTGGTATAGTAGCGTTTTTCTCTATCTAACAACATACGAATAACTAAACCAAGCTGAATAGATTGTGGATGTCAGCAAATGAAGCAATCAAAGATCAATTTGATTTTTGCAACTATTTCTTTGTGCCTGTTGAAAGAATTCACATTTATCCGTGCTCGAAGTTTTTTTGGTGGTTCTTAATTATTTCGTTTTGTGTGAAGATATATTTTAAATTTATTAATTTTCGGATGTAAATACATGACGAGAACTAAATAAGCATAAAATGTATGCAATTGCGATACACATATTGCATTTATTTCTTTTTACAAAAAAAATCTACATTATGGTGTACCACATTACCTGCACATTTTATGAATTCGTGCTTAATGTGTTTTTTAATGAATTCGCAAATATATCCGAAATTATGGGTTTCTAATTTTTCCCCTATAGTTGCATGGATGGCTAACGCTAGTAAAATGAATGTGGTAAAATATTAGCCCCGTCGAAGAAAAACAAAAAATTTGGCTTTCGAAAAACAAATGGGTATACCACATTTGCTGCACTTACCCTAGCTTCGGCTATTAGCTTGCTTCCGCACTAATTGTTTCGGCTCTTAGCTTGCTTCCGCACTAATAGCTTCGGCTATTATCTTGCTTCCGCACTAATCGTTCTTTGACGATTAGCTTTCTTCCGCACTAATAGCTACGGCTATTAGCTTGCTTCCGCATTAAATGTTTCGGCAATAAGCTTGCTTCCGTACTAATCGTTTCCCGACGATTTGCTTGCTTCCGCACTAATAGCTTCGGCTATTAGCTTCCTTCCGCACTAATAGCTCCGGCTATTAGTTTCCTTCTACTAGTAGTTTCGGCACGTAGATTGTAGATTTTGTTGCTAACCTAACAACGAATCAACTATCAACACTGAATCGCCGCATCACCCGAATCATCAACATCGGCCAACCACCGACAGCCGACCAAACCAAAACAACCGACTCATTAACACCGGACAGGCACCGATGGCAGACCAACAAAGCACCATCATCACCACCGAATCGTCAACCAAATCATCGACCGAATCATCAACCGAATCATCGACCGAATCATGAACGGAATCATCAACCGAATAGTCAACGACGCCGAATCGTCTACGACAATCCCGAACCATCATTGCCGAAGAACCCATCAACGGTATCCCAACCGAATAATCGCCGACACCATACCAACGACTTTAGCCGAACCAAACCGTCAACAACCGATCCACCGACATCTTTACTAAGAGGCTACATAACAAATCACCGACTCCCCAGCATACATTGCAAACATAAGCATTATACGTATATAAGGTCAAATAAATAAAGTTCGTATTATTATTATATAAATACGAATATGTTCTTAATTTAAGGTTCGTGGATCCTTAAAGTTGATCCTGAACCACCACTGGTCTACCTCAGCCGACGACAAAACCGCCAATAATGCTAAAACTTAATGCAGCTTTTTATTTTAAACATTTTTTTTTGGTTTGTTTTTTTCTCCATTTTTAGCTTTTAGTGGAACTTTTGTGTGGAACTTTTCAAAGTGATGATAAAATGATTTCTTTTTATGAAAATCACTTTAAAATTGTTGTTGTTTAATTTTGTTTGTTGTTGTTGCTGTTTGTTATTCCTTTGTTCACTTCTTTTGCCTTTGGGCATTAGTCAAAAAAATAAGAAAGAAGCTCAACATGATTAGGAATATGAGAAATATGGTTAAGAGTAAACTCAACGCCAAACTTTGTAATCTTTATTTTGTTTTCCTTGAAATTCTTATTTGTGTTCTGTTCCGCTCTTCTCTGGGTGAATAAAGACAAAGACTTGTCATGGTGGCCCCTTATTCTGGTTGGATGGACGTGTGGGCAAATATGAATGTCATGAATTTCAGACGTCAGTAAGCCTTTAGCAAATGCTCTACCCTAACTTCGCGACTAACATCAGATAGCAGATCAAGACACATGAAAATACGATGAGATGAGATATGATAAAATGGGAACTGTGTGTACGTAGGCATTTATGACGACGTAGTTCTAGTGAATCTCATCAAGTTCCAAGATGAGACAATTCTCCAAAGGTTGTTAATATTTAAGAAAAATTCTAAAATTAGAATACTCTGAAATTTGTTTTGCTTTAATTACGTGACCTTGTGACATTTTTATGATACACGTTTTGCAATTATTCGATACAATTGTATAGTCTTAGAAAATTATTTTTTTTTAATCTCGCATAAATGAAGAGTAAATCAATGAAAAAATTAAAAAAAAAACTATAAAAATATAATTAAGTATATAATTATTAAGTTCAAATCAAAACAACAAATAAAATTAAAAAATTCACTACCTGAAGGATTTGCACCTAAATCGGTTGACATTTTCACATCGATGAAAGGAAGGTTTGGCAAATTACTAGAATTTTTTGAAAAGTTCATCATATAGAAAAACAAGTAAGTAAAGTAGAAAAAAGACGGGCGGGGCCGACTATATCATACCCTAAACCACCCTTACTGAATTAGTAATCATGAGCATTTGTGGGGTAACAGTAAGGGCTACATGTTTATGGGTGCTTTGTCTCAATCTGACTGTAGCTCATAGTCAGTTTTGGCAGGGAAAATGTTCGGTTTGCCCTACAAGGACAAAAAAAGTTCCCTACTTTCCCATACATTTGCAAACAATTTTCCCTGCAATATTTTCGTTAAATTTAAACAAATTTTACAAAATAAAAATGGTTCTAAGTATTTTATTATCTTAAACAAGTAAGGAAAGTCTAAAGTCGGGCGGGGCCGACTATATTATACCCTGCACCACTTTGTAGATCTAAATTTTCGATACCATATCACATCCGTCAAATGTGTTGGGGGCTATATATATAAAGGTTTGTCCCAAATACATACATTTAAATATCACTCGATCTGGAAGAATTTGATAGACTTTTACAAAATCTATAGACTCAAAATTTAAGTCGGCTAATGCACTAGGGTGGAACACAATGTTAGTAAAAAAATATGTGGAAACATTTAAATCTGGAGCAATTTTAAGAAAACTTCGCAAAAGTTTATTTATGATTTATCGCTCGATATATATGCATTAGAAGTTAAGGAAAAATAGAGTCATTTTTACAACTTTTCGACTAAACAGTGGCGATTTTACATGGAAAATGTTGGTATTTTGACCATTTTTGTCGAAATCAGAAAAACATATATATGGGAGCTATATCTAAATCTGAACCGATTTCAACCAAATTTGGCACGCATAGCTACAATGCTAATTCTACTCCCTGTGCAAAATTTCAACTAAATCGGAGCAAAAAATTGGCCTCTATGGTCATATGAGTGTAAATCGGCCGAAAGCTATATATAGGAGCTATATCTAAATCTGAACCGATTTCAACCAAATTTGGCACACATAGCTACAATGCTAAGCCTACTCCCTGTGCAAAATTTCAACTAAATCGGAGCAAAAAATTGGCCTCTGTTGTCATATGAGTGTAAATCGGCCGAAAGCTATATATTGGAGCTATATCTTAATCTGAACCGATTTCTTCCAAAATCAATAGGGTTCTATTCTGAGCCAAAACTTAAACTTAAAAAAAAATATTCATATAATCTCATGTGTAGAAAATTTTATTTATGCATAGGTATGTATACAATATTTATACCCTTCTCCACTACTGTGGTACAGGGTATAATAAGTTTGTGCATTTGTATGTAACGCCAAGAAATAGTGGTCATAGACCCATCTTTTAGTATACCAATCGGCTTAGAATTAAATTCTGAGTCGATTTAGCGATGTCCGTCTGTCTGTCTGTCTGTCTGTCTGTCCGTCCGTCTGTCTGTATATGTAATTTTGTGCACAAAGTACAGCTCGCAATTTAAGTCCGATCGTCCTCAAATTTGGCAGAGGGCCGTTTCTTGGGACAGAGACAATCGCTATTGGTTTTGGAAAAAATCGGCTCAGATTTAGATATAGCTGCCATATATATTTATCCCCGATGTGGTCATAGTTAGCGTGTTTATCAACCGATTTTATTGAAATACCGTACATCCAAATATTTTATGAATCTCGAAAATCTTGCAAAATATCAGCCAAATCGGTTCAGATTTAGATATAGCTCCCATATATATCTTTCGCCCGATATGGACTTATATCGCCCCAGAAGCCAGATTTTTGGCCGAATTTGGTTGAAATTGTGCACTAGGAGTACAATTAGTAGTATATCCAAGTGTCTAAAATTTGATTGAAATCGGTTCAGATTTAGATATAACTCCCATATATATCTTTCGCCCGATATGGACTAATATGGTCCTAAAAGCCAGAGTTTTGGCCCAATTTGGTTGAAATTTTGCACAGGGAGTAGATTTGGCATTGTAGCTATGCGTGCCAAATTTGATTGAAATCGGTTCAGATTTAGATATAGCTTCCATATATATTTTTCGCCCGATATGGACTTATATGGCCCCAGAAGCCAGAGTTTTGGCCCAATTTGGTTGAAATTTTGCACTAGGAGTACAATCAGTAATAAAGTCATGTGTGCCAAATTTGATTGAAATCGGTCCAGATTTAGATATAGCTCCCATATATATGTTTTTCTGATTTCGACAAAAATTGTCAAAATACCAACATTTTCCTTGTTAAATCGCCACTGCTTAGTCGAAAAGTTGTAAAAATGACTCTAATTTTCCTAAAATTCTAATACATATATATCGAGCGATAAATCATAAATAAACTTTTGCGAAGTTTCCTTAAAATTGCTTCAGATTTAAACGTTTCCCATATTTATTATACCCACCACCATAAAATGGTGACGGGGGTATAATAAGTTTGTCATTCCGTTTGTAACACATCGAAATATCGATTTCCGACTATATAAAAAATATATATTCTTGATCAGGGAGAAATTCTAAGACGATATAAGCATGTCCGTCTGTCCGTCTGTCTGTCTGTCTGTCTGTCTGTCTGTCTGTTGTAATCACGCTACAGCCTTCAATAATGGCGCTATCGCCCCGAAATTTGGCACAGATTCGTTTTTTGTTTGCAGGCAGGTCAAGTTCGAAGATGGGCTATATCGGTCCAAGTTTTGATATAGTCCCCATATAAACCGACCTCCCTATTTGGGGTCTTGAGCCTATAAACACCGTAGTTATTATCAGATTTGCCTGAAATTGGAAATCTAGAGGTATTTTGGAACCATAAAGAGGTGTGTCGAAAATGGTCCGTGTCGGTCCATGTTTTGGTATAGCCCCCATATAGACCGATCTCCCGATTTTGCTTCTTGGACGTCTAGAAACTATATTTACCATCCGATTTCCCTGAAATTGGAAATCTAGAGGTATTGTGGGACTATAAAGAGGTGTGTTGAAAATGGTTCGTATCGGTCCATGTTTTGGTATAGCCCCCATATAGACCGATCTCCCGATTTTGTTTCTTACGCGTCTAGAAACAGTATTTTCTATCCGATTTGTCTGAAATTAAAAATCTAGAGGTATTGTGGGACTATAAAGAGGTGTGTCAAAAATGGTCCGTATCGGTCCATGTTTTGGTATAGCCCCCATATAGACCGATCTCCCGATTTTGCATCTTACGCGTCTAGAAACAGTATTTTCTATCCGATTTGTATGCAATTGAAAATCTAGAGGTATTTTGCGATCATAAAGAGGTGTGTCGAAAATGGTCCGTATCGGTTCATGTTTTGGTATAGCCCCCATATAGACCGATCTCCCGATTTTGCTTCTAGGTCTTCTAGAAACTATATTTACCATCCGATTTGCCTGAAATTGGAAATCTAGAGGTATTTGGGGACCATAAAAAGGTGTGCCGAAAATGGTGCTCATCGGTCCACGTTTCGGTATAGCCCCCATATAGACTGATCTCCCGATTTTGCTTCTTGGGCTTCTAGAAACTATATTTTCTATCCGATTTTCCTAAATTTGAAAATCTAGAGTTCTTTTGGGACCATAAAAAGGTGTGTCGAAAATGGTGCCCATCGGTCCATGTTTTGGTATATCCCCCATATAGACCGATCTCCCGATTTTGCTTCTTGGGCTTCTAAAAACTATATTTACCATCCGATTTGCCTGAAATTCTTGAGCTTCTATAAACTTTATTTATTACCCGATTTGCCTGAAATTCGAAATCGAGATGTATTTTTAGACCACTAATAAGTGTGCCGAAATTGAGGTATATCGAGGTCCATTTTTTGGTATAACCTCCATATAGACTGATCTCTCGATTTTTACTTCTTGGGCGTCTAGAGACTATATTTTTTAGCCGAATTGTTTGAAATTGAAAATCTGGAGGTATTTTAAGATCACACATATGTGAGTAGCAAATGATGCCTATCGGTCCATGTTTTGGTATAGCCCCAATATAGATCGATCTCCCGGCTTTATTTCTTGGGCTTCTAGAATCTGTAGTTTTTATACGATTTGCTGGAAATTAGTAATCTATAATGAAATTTTAGACAAACGAAATTTCCTTTTCGTATAAAGTGTTTTCGTTTATTCAACGATTGTCTCTAAAATTTGTGTCAAAAAAAAAAAAAAAAAAAATTGCTTGTCTAAAATTACGTTTCTCAAAAAAGAAAACACTTCTTTCATGGTCATGAAAATTGCTTGAAACTGAAAGTAAAATTTGCCAGATTTAACTCATCGTATATGGCGGAAAAAATCTACAGATTTAGGATTTCAAATCAAGTCGTAATTTCATCATATACACGATATGTTTATAATTCTCTACAACTCAAACAAAATTGGTTCTCATAAATCCAGAATCTGATCTGGTCTTCATTGACTTGCTTGGGAGAAGATTTGTCATCAAACCCCCTACAATTCTATATATTATCAAGTAACCCACTACGACGAAGAGTTTTCAAAATAAACTATCATATTTGATTCATTGTGTTGGGTATTTAAAATTCGGCCCGGCCGAATTTACTGCTTTATATACTTGTTATACCCACCACCATAAAATGGTGACGGGGGTATAATAAGTTTGTCATTCCGTTTGTAACACATCGAAATATCGATTTCCGACTATATAAAGTATATATATTCTTGATCAGGGAGAAATTCTAAGACGATATAAGCATGTCCGTCTGTCTGTCTGTCTGTCTGTTTGTCTGTCTGTCTGTCTGTCTGTCTGTCTGTCTGTCTGTCTGTTGTAATCACGCTACAGCCTTCAATAATGGCGCTATCGTCCCGAAATTTGGCACAGATTAGTTTTTTGTTTGCAGGCAGGTCAAGTTCGAAGATGGGCTATGTCGGTCCAAGTTTTGATATAGTCCCCATATAAACCGACCTCCCGATTTGGGGTCTTGGGCCTATAAAAACCGTAGTTTTTATCAGATTTGCCTGAAATTGGAATTCCAGAGGTATTTTGGGACCATAAAGAGGTGTGTCGAAAATGGTCCGTATCGGTCCATGTTTTGGTATAGCCCCAATATAGACCGATCTCCCGATTTTGCTTCTTAGGCGTCTAGAAACAGTATTTTCTATCCGATTTGTCTGAAATTGAAAATCTAGAGGTATTTTAGGACCATAAGGAGGTGTGTTGAAAATGGTCCGTATCGGTCCATGTTTTGATATACCCTCCATATAGACCGATCTCCGAATTTTGCTTCTTGGGCGTCTAGAAACAGTATTTTCTATCCGATTTGTATGAAATTGAAAATCTAGAGGTATTTTGGGACCATAAAGAGGTGAGTCGAAAATGGTCCGTATCGGTCCATGTTTTGATATAGCCCCCATATAAACCAACCTCCCGATTTGGAGTCTTCGGCCTATAAAAACCGTAGTTTTTTTTTCAAATTTGCCTGAAATTGGAAATATAGAGGTATTTGAGGACCATAAAAAGGTGTGCCGAAAATGGTGCCCATCTGTCCATGTTTTGGTATAGCTCCCATATAGACCTATATCCCGATTTTGCTTCTAGGGCTTCTAGAAACTATATTTACAATACGATTTGCCTGAAATTAGAAATCTAGAGGTATTTGAAGACCATAAAATGGTGTGCGAAAATGCTTCTCATCGGTCCATTTTTCGATATAGGCCCCATAGAGACTGATCTCCCGATTTTGCCTCTTGGGCTTCTAGAAACTATAGTTACCATCCGCTTTACCTGAAATTCTTGAGCGTCTATAAACTGTATTTATTACCTGATTTGCCTGAAATTCGAAATCTAGAGGTATTTTTAGACCACGAATAAGTGTGCCGAAATTGAGGTATATCGGTCCATTTTTTGGTATAACCCCCATATAGACTGATCTCTCGATTTTTACTTCTTGGGCGTCTAGAGACTATGTTTTCTAGCCGATTTGTTTGAAATTCTGGAGGTATTTTAAGATCACAAATATGTGAGTAGCAAATGGTACCTATCGGTCCATGTTTTGGTATAGCCCCCATATACACCGATCTCCCGGCTTTATTTCTTGGGCTTCTAGAATCCGTAGTTTTTATCCGATTTACTGGAAATTAGTAATCTATAATGAAATTTTAGACAAACGAAATTTCCTTTTCTTATAAAGTATTTTCGTTTATTACACTCTAAAATTCTCTAAAATAGCAGGCGCACTGATCATAAAAATTGCTTCAAACTGAAAGTAAGATTTCCAGATTTTACTCATCGTATTAATTTAAATAATGGCGAAAAAAAATCTACAGATTTAAGATTTCAAATCAAGGCGTAATTTAATCATATACACGATATGTTTATAATTTCTCAAAAACTCAAACAAAATTGGTTCTCATAAATCTAGAATTTTATCTGGTCTTCATAGGTAGAATCTTTAAAGTTTGTCTTCGGGAGCTGACTGCCTTGGGAAAAGATTTGTCATCAAACCCCCCTACAATTATATATATTATCAAGTAACCCACTACGACGAAGAGTTTTCAAAGTAAACTATCATATTTGATTCATGGTGGTGGGTATTTAAAATTCGGCCCGGCCGAATTTACTGCTGTGTATACTTGTTTTTTACTAAGATTGTGCTCCACCCTAGTGCATTAGCCGACTTAAATTTTGAGTCTATAGATTTTGTAGAAGTCTATCAAATTCTGTCCAGATCGAGTATATCACTTAAATGTATGTATTTGGGACAAACCTTTATATATAGCCCCCAACACATTTGACGGATGTGATATGGTATCGAAAATTTAGATCTACAAAGTGGTGCAGGGTATAATATAGTCGGCACCGCCCGACTTTAGACTTTCCTTACTTGTTTTTTACTAACATTGTGTTCAACCCTAGCGACTTAAATTTTGAGTCTATAGATTTTGTAGAAGTCTTTCAAATTCTGTCCAGATCGAGTGATATTTAAATGTATGTATTTGGGACAAACCTTTATTTGTAGCCACAGCTTACCATTGCACCACAGTGGCTCCCACCGTTGTGCAACCCACGACTTTGGGTATGCCCGCCTTGCATACACAAGTTCGTGGGTTCGATTTCTGCTTCGACCGAACACCAAAAAGTTTATCAGCGGTGGATTATCCCACCTCAGTAATGCTAGTGACATTTCTGAGGGTTTCAAAGCTTTTCTAAGTGGTTTCACTGCAATGTGGAACGCCGTTCGGACTCGGCTATAAAAAGGAGGTCCCTTGTCATTGAGCTTAACATGGAATCGAGCAGCACTCAGTGATAAGAGAGTAGTTCACAAATGTGGTATCACAATGGACTGAATAGTCTAAGTGAGCCTGATACATCGGGCTGCCACCTAACCTAACCTTTATTTATAGCCCCCAACACATTTGACGAATATGATATCGAAAATTTAGATCTACAAAGTGGTGCAGGGTATAATATAGTCGGCACCGCCCGACTTTAGACTTTCCTTACTTGTTTTATAATATTAAATTGAGCCGACGGGCTTTTTGGGCAGCAAATAAATCAATGACTTCTTGAGTCGGCACATTTATTCGGCGATGAACCGACATTAATGCCAATCCTTTGAGTCTACTCTCGCTAGTCGAATTTCTAAGATACGTCTTTAATCTCTTCATTGTTGAAAATGAACGTTCGGATGAGCACGTAGTAACTGCAGGGATGGAAAATGCAGTACTATAGTACTTTTTTCAAAACGTTTTCACGCCGGTCAGTACCGTGATACCCCCGCGAATGATTTAGTACCTTTTGTGTATACATTTTTGAGTCGATATCAGATTTATGGTACAATAGCTTTGACAAAATATTTTAATATTTTGAGAAAGTCTTTATCAACCTTATTTGCTAATAGTCTTTTACAAATATGGCAAAACAGATATGGGTAGAAAATCTCGATTTTGTAAAAGACATAGTCAATCGATTTTTTATTTCGGTAGAAAATGTCAAAATTTTATTTCTATATAGAATTTTTGCAAAATTTTATTTTTATAGAAAATTTTGTCAAAATTTTATTTCAATTGAAAATTTTGTAAAAATTTTATTTCTATAGGAAATTTTTGCAAAATTTTATTTCTATAGAAAAAAATTTGCAAAAAATTTTTTTTTATAGAACATTTTTGCAAAATTTTATTTATATAGAAAATTTTGCCAAAATTTTATTTTCTTTAAAATTCAGTCTCTTGACAATAATTTTCCAGTGAAATTTTTAAAATGTACCTTTCCGCTCAAAAAATACCATTTTTGTACTTTCTTAACAATTGTATTTTCCATTCCTGAGTAACTGGCAAAGTGACCAAAATTTTTAAAAGAATATGCACGTTTGGAAATATCTCTTTATTGCTTCCATCGCTGAATTATGTAGGTTCTTTTCGCAGGGTTTGCGCCATTTCATTTACACATGTGTGTTTGGCTGTTTCGTTGTTGTTGCTATGGCCAAACATAGTAAGTCATGTTCACAAAAAGAACAACAAACACACATAAAAAGCAGAAATGCATTTTCCAAAAATGAAATTTGTGGTGCGAGAACAAAAACAAGTTGTTTTTTTTTCGACCGTCGTTTGACGGGCTTTTCAACTAATATTCTATGATTTGTGCAAGCGTTTTTCAAAATAAAACCTCCAGCTTTTCTTCAACATCTTCGATAAGACTTTTCTATGCAGCTAAAAATATATATTTATTTATATAAAAATATTCATTCATTTCGGGGGGGGGGGGGGTTTGATCCCCCTCATCCTCCCCCCCTGAATGCGGCCTTGGGCACAGGGTATAATTACGAATCGATATGAAATTTTGCACGGTACGTAGGGAGCAAGAATTGAAATATGGGGGTCGCTTATATGGGGGCTATATACAATTATGAACTTGATATGGACCAATTTTTGTGTGATTGGGGATCGATTTATCTGAGGGCTATATATAACTATAGACCGATATGGACCTAGTTAGGCATGGATGTTAACGGCCATATACTAGCACAATGTACCAAATTTCAACTGACTCGGAAGAAATTTACTCCTCCAAGAAGCTCCAAAACCAAATCTCGGGATCGGTTTATATGGGGGCTATATATGATTTTGGACTGATATGGACCACTTTTGGCATGGTTGTTAAATATCAAATACTACCACCACGTACCAAATTTCAACCAGATCGGATGAAGTTTGCTTCTCCACAAGGCACCGGAGGTCAAATCTGGGGATCGGTTTATATTGGGGCTATACATATATAGGACCGATTTCGACCAATCTTTGCATGGGTGTTTGAGGCCATATATTAACACCACGTACCAAATATCAACTGAATCGGATGAATTTTGGTCTTCCAAGAGGCTCCGGAGGTCAAATCTGGCGATCGGTTTATATGGAGCTATATATAAGTATGCACCGATGTGGACCAATTTTTACATGGTCATTAGAGACCATATACTAACACCATGTACAAAATTTCAGCCGGATAGGATGAAATTTGTTTCTCTTAGAGGCCCCGCAAGCCAAATCTCGGGATCGGTTTATATGGGGGCTATATATAATTATGGACCGATATGGACCAATTTTTGCATGGTTGTTAGAAACCATATACTAACGCAATGTACCAAATTTCAGCCAGATCGGATGAAATTTGTTTCTCTTAGATGCTCCGAAAGCCAAATCTGGGGATCGGTTTATATGGGGACTACATATAACTATGGACCGATGTGGACCAATTTTTGCATGGTTGTTAAATACCACATGCTAACACCATGTACCAAATTTCAGCCAGATCGGATGAAATTTGCTTCTCTTAGAGTGTCTGCAAACCAAATTTGGGGGTTCGTTTATGTGGGGGCTATACGTAAAAGTGGACCGATATGACACATTTGCAATACCATCCGACCTACATCAATAACAACTACTTGTGCCAAGTTTCAAGTCGATAGCTTGTTTCGTTCGGAAGTTAGCGTGATTTCAACAGACGGACGGACGGATGGACGGACATGCTCAGATCGACTCAGAATTTCACCACGACCCAGAATATATATACATTATGGGGTCTTAGAGCACTATTTCGATGTGTTACAAACGGAATGACAAAGTTAATATACCCCCCATCCTATGGTGGAGGGTATACAAATTTTAGGATACCTTGCCATCAGCAACTGTTACCACAACCCAAGTAATTCCATTGTGGATGACAATGTAAGCAAGCCATAGGTTAGGTTAGGTTAGGTGGCAGCCCGATGTATCAGGATCACTTAGACTATTCAGTCCATTGTGATACCACATTGGTGAACTTCTCTCTTATCACTGAGTGCTGCCCGATTCCATGTTAAGCTCAATGACAAGTGACCTCCTTTTTATAGCCGAGTCCGAACGGCGTTCCACATTGCAATGAAACCACTTAGAGAAGCTTTGAAACCCTCAGAAATGTCACCAGCATTACTGAGGTGGGATAATCCACCGCTGAAAAACTTTTTGGTGTTCGGTCGAAGCAGGAATCGAACCCACGACCTTGTATATGCAAGGCGGGCATGCTAACCATTGGACCACGGTGGCTCCTAAGCCATGGTGGAGGGTATAAAATATTCGGCCTGGTCGAATATTTGGTGTTATAATTAATTTTTAATCACAATAATAACTAGCCACCCTAATATATTTAGGTGTGAGTAATCTTTTAGAAAAGTCTGATTAGTATTAGGTGAAAACATCACAATAATTTTTGCACACTCATAGTGCGGCATTTTATATACATTTTTATTTAATTCTTTTCTTTTTTTGGGTTTTTGTTTATGGCTTCAAAAATGTATTATCTATTTGTTGATATATCGTATCTCGCACAAGAAGAAAAATGCTATCTTACATCTACCTAGAGTTAAATGACAATAAAGAGTGGGAGCAAGAGAGTAAGAGAGATACAGAGAGAAAGAGTCTATGGCTATCTACCATTAGCCTCTAAGATAGATACAAGTTTCTATTACGCTTTATTAATAAATATAAAAATTAAAGAAAACTGAAAATGTTTTGAATTAACTTGCAGCAACAACAGCTACTGCTATATGGCGGTTCCATGCTATAGCTAGTTCCCCTTTTGCCTAGAATGAGGGTGGCGGTAATTATACTTCTAGTATTCGGTATCGCCGCAATACTGCAGTAATAAACATCATTCCGTTGTCGCAACACAACTAACACGCCAAACGTTTAATTGTCCATCCAAAACGACATCGTCGCGTATCTCATTGAATTTTGTCGTCGGAAGATATACGCGACAAAAAAAAAACAACAAAATTATTTAACCATTCCATTTGAGCTATAGCTCTGGCAAAGCTTTTTGTCATTATTTCTTCCAAAGCATAAAATCTATAAAGACAAAACAAAAATTAACAAAAAACTATATATATTGAAAATTTTCAAAAATAAATGAGACCAATTGATCGGTGTATTAACAATAAATTAGCTAAACGAATGTATAGTGAAGTGAAGTGCCTTTAAAATTTTAAAAATATGATCGATTTGTGTTTTATTTTTTTTTTAATATTTTTTGTTTTTGTTTGTACCATTTCGATTAATAACAACAAATTTTTTATTTAAAGTGAAATTTCGAAAACAAATGTGCTCGACTATATTCTTGTTGGGATTATTGAAACCAGTTATAGGTGATCAGAACACTCGGTAATGCAAAATATTTACAAAAAATTTACATTTGCCAGCTGTGCTAGTTTTGTTACATCTACCGGTTTCCCTACGGGGGCTAAAATTTAATTTATTTAAATATACAAGACGTATATCAATCGAATAAATAATAAAATTTAAAAAAAAAAATTCTACCATAGTTACTGGCATATATAGCGTGTGAATGAAATGCTGTAAGTATAATGAATTAGTCCAAAGTATTTTAATACTATAGAACAGCAAAAAAACAAAAAAATAGCGACGCCCAAATAGTGGTGCAAATTTGGCGCAGAAGTGATGAATTTAACACGGGCTTGTTATAGTACGAATTAAGACAACATTTTCGATACAAATAAAATATTAACAACATTTTCTATAGAAATAAAGTTTTGACAACATTTTCTATAGTAATAAAACTTTGGCACTATTTTCTATAGAATTAAAATTCTAACAAAATTTTCTATAGAAATAAAAATTTAACAAAATTTTCTATAGAAATAAAATTTTGATAAAATTTTCTATTGAAATAAAATTTTAACAAAATTTTCTATAGAAATAAAATTTTAACAAAATTTTCTGTAGAAATAAAATTTTCTATAAAAAAAAATTTTGACAAAATTTTCTATAGAAATAAAATTTTTCTAAAATTTTCTATAGAAATAAATTTTTGACAAAATTTTCTATAGAAATAAAATTTTAACAATATTTTCTATAGAAATAAAATTTTCTATAAAACTAAAATTTTGACAAAATTTTATATAGAAATAAAATTTTGACAAAATTTTCTATAAAAATAAAATGTTGAAAAAATTTTCTATAGAAAAAAAAATTTGAAAAAATTTTCTATAGAAATAAAATTTTGACAAAATTTTCTATAGAAATACAATTTTGACAAAATTTTCAATAGAAATAAAATTTTAAAAAAATTTTCTATAGAAATAAAATTTTGACAAAATTTTCTATAGAAATAAAATTTTAAAAAAATTTTCTATAGAAATAAAATTTTCTATAAAACTAAAATTTGGATAAAATTTTCTTTAGAAATAAAATGTTTATAAAATAGAATTTTGTCAACGTTTTCTATAGAAATAAAAGTTTTACAAAATTTTCTATAGAAATACAATTTTGACAAAATTTTCTATAGAAATAAAATTTAACAAAATTTTCTATAGATAAAATTTAACAAAATTTTCTATAGAAATAAAATTTTGACCAAATTTTCTCTAGAAATGAAGTTTTAACAAAAAATTTTATAGAAAGAAAATTTTCTATAAAAATAAAATTTTTACAAAATTTTCTATAGAAATAAAATTTTGACCAAATTTTCTATAGAAATAACATTTTAACAAAATTTTCTATAGAAATAAAATTTTCTATAAAAATAAAATTTTGACAAAATTTTCTATAGAAATAAAATTTTAAAAAAATTTTCTATAGAAATCAAATGTTGATAAAATTTTCCATAGAAATAAAATTTTGACAAAATTTTCTATAGAAATAAAATTTAACAAAATTTTCTATATATAAAATTTACCAAAATTTTCTATAGAATTAAAATTTTGACCAAATTTTCTATAGAAATAAAATTTTAACAATATTTTCTATAGAAATAAAATTTTCTATAAAAATAAAATTTTGATAAAATTTTCTATAGAAATCAAATTTTGACAAAATTTTCTATAGAAATAAAATTAAACAAATCTAAAGAAATAAAATGTTAACAAAATTTTCTATAGAAATAAAATTTAAAAAAAAATCTATAGAAATAAAATTTTAACAAAATTTTCTGTAGAAATAAAATTTTCTATAAAAATAACATTTTGGCAAAATTTTCTTAGAAATAAAAGTTTTACAAAATTTTCTATAGAAATACAATTTTGACAAAATTTTTTATAGAAAGGAAATTTAACAAAATTTTTTATAGATAAAATTTAAGAAAATTTTCTATAGAAATAAAATTTTCTATAAAAATAAGGTTCAAGTGTGGTTCATTGTTGGGTTTAATGAACTGCCTGAATTTATTCTGATAATTGGTTGATAGTTTTGCTGCAAGTAGAGGAATGTGGTAATTCCGAAACGTGCGTCCATCCAACCGTCTTGCAGTCTATAGCGCTTTGCCAAAATTAATTTGACAAACATTCTTTTCTTCTGTTGGTTAAACTACACTTTTAGTTTAGTCAATGTATGGTTTTAAGCTGAAATAAAAAAACAACAGAAATAAAAGTTTGACAAAAGTTTCTATAGAAATAAAATGTTGATAAAATTTTCTATAGAAATAAAATTTTGATAAAATTTTCTAAGAAATAAAATTTTGTAAAATTTTCTATAGAAATAAAATTTTAACAAAATTTTCTATAGAAATAACATAAAAGTTTAAAAAAAATTTCTATAGAAATAAAATTTTGACCAATTTTTCAATTTTAACAAAATTTTCTGTAGAAATAAAATTTTCTATAAAAATAAAATTTTGGCAAAATTTTCTATGGAAATAAAAGTTTTACAAAATTTTCTATAGAAATAAAATTTTGATAAAATTTTTTATAGAAAGGAAATTTAACAAAATTTTCATAGATAAAATTTAAGAAAATTTTCTATAGAAATAAAATTTTCTATAAAAATAAGGTTTAAGTGTGGTTCATTGTTGGGTTTAATGAACTGCCTGAATTTATTCTGATAATTGGTTGATAGTTTTGCTGCAAGTAGAGGATGCTGATGAGGAATGTGGTAATTCCGAAACGTGTGTCCATCCAATCATCTTGCAGTCTATAGGGCTTTGCCCAAATAAAATTGACAAACATTCTTTTCCTCTGTTGGTTAAGCTACACTTGTAGATTAGTCAATGTATGGTTTTAAGCTGCAATAAAAAATAAAATTTTGACAAAATTTTCTATAGAAATAAAATTTTGAACAAATTTTCTATAGAAATAAAATTTTAACAATATTTTCTATAGAAATAAAATTTTCTATAAAACTAAAATTTTGACAAAATTTTCTATAGAAATAAAATTTTGACAAAATTTTCTATAAAAATAAAATGTTGAAAAAATTTCTATAGAAAAAAAAAATTGACCAAATTTTCTATAGAAATAAAATTTTAACAATATTTTCTATAGAAATAAAGTTATCTATAGAAATAAAATTTTTATAAAATTTTCTATAGAAATAAAATCTTTACAAAATTTTCTATAGAAATAAAATTTTGACAAAATTTTCTATAGAAATAAAATTTTGACAAAATTTTCTATAGAAATAAAATTTTAACAAAATTTTCCATAGAAATAAAATTTAACAAAATTTTCTATATATAAAATTTAACAAAATTTTCTATATATAAAATTTAACAAAATTTTCTATAGAAATAAAATTTTGACCAAAATTTTATCAATATTTTCTATAGAAATAAAATTTTCTATAAAAATAAAATTTTGATAAAATTTTCTATAGGAATAAAATGTTGATAAAATTTTCTATAGAAATAAAATTTAAAAAAAAAAATTCTATAGAAATAATATTTTGACAAAATTTTCTATAGAAATAAAATTTTAACAAAATTTTCTATAGAATTAAAATTTTAACAAAATTTTCTATAGAATTAAAATTTTCTATAAAAATACAATTTTGACAAAATTTTAGATAGAAATAAAATTTTTACAAAATTTTCTATAGAAATAAAATTTTAACAAAATTTTCTATAGAAATAATATTTTGTATACAAATAAAATTTTGATAAAATTTTCTATAGAAATAAAATTTTGACACAATTTTTTTTAACATAAAATGTTTATAAAATTTTCTATAGAAATGGAATTTTGTCAACATTTTCTATAGAAATTAAATTTTGACAAAATTTTCTATACAACTAAAATTTTAACAAAATTTTCTATAGAAATAAAATTTTGACACAATTTTCTTTAAACATAAAATGTTTAAAAATTTTCTATAGAAATAGAATTTTGTCAACATTTTCTATAGAAATACAATTTTGACACAATTTTCTATACAACTAAAATTTTAACACAATTTTCTATAGAAATAAAATTTTAACAAAATTTTCTATAGAAATAAAATTTTGACAAAATTTTCTTTGGAAATAAAATGTTTAAAAAAATTTCTATAGAAATAGAATTTTGTCAACATTTTCTATAGAAATAAAATTTTGACAAAATTTTCTATTGACTTATTTACTTAATATCTGATATGATTTCTCATCTAAGTAATTTCTTAATATTTGCTAAAAATCTTTCATAATCAAAATACAATTCTAATAGATCTAAAATATTTACTCTTTACATTTATTTATTTACAGTATGTTCTACACCAGGGCAATCTTGCAGACATTGTCATCATCAATCATCATTGCCTCATAAAGGGCAACATGGCAATGTTGTTAAACTGTCTAAATCAATTGTGAAGTGCGATTGTTAAAAGTGAAAATTCCCTCAAGGAAGTAAAACTTAAAAATACGAAAATAGTAAAGAAAAAATAAAGCCACCACAGCCATGTTTGAAACACTTGTGGGTAGTGTTTTAAATGCCACCGCAATAGATCCCAAGATGATGATGGGAAATGGGATACAAACACATGGTGATGGTGACATACTCAATTATGGCACAAATGACAATTATACCTACGCCTCCAGTACTGTAACCTCCATCTCCTCTTATTCCCCTTCCACCTCAACGCCCCTCATCAAAACGAATTCATATGGTGGCGTCTCAACGACTGCCACCGATATATTTAACGATGTGATAATGAATACTTCGACAGCTGTCGTCGACTACGCAGCACAGTGGCTAACATCGACAGTAGCGAATGTAGCCGCCAATATGACATCGACAACAACAAATGGGCTCAACGACACTATCTCTAGTTCCACAACCGCCACAAGCTATGCAGGATTAGCAACAGATTTGGTTGATATATCATCCTCGTTATATAGTTCCACGGATTCTACATTAGTGGGCTATAATAGTTCGGCTTATCATGATGATAGTTCGAATACCTATATACCTGCCCTCGATTATGATCCTTGCCATGAGGCAAATCCGAATTTCAACTGCAGCATAGCGGATTTTGTTGAATTCAACTTTGGTCCAAAAACTCTGCCGCTATACAAAGCCCTAATGGTGAGTAGTCACTGAGCTCTTTTTTTATTGAGTTGGTTTTAACTGATGGGTTGTTTTAACTGATGGAAAATTTTGAAGTCATTTTTCTCTGCAAAATAATAAAAAATACAAACGGTTGTCCTGACCCTATATGAAAACCATATCGGCCGGATCATGGTTGACACTCGAGCCACAAATAATCTACCAAAAAACTACCAAACAAAACAATCTTCTGTAGAAGATTTTGTCAACATTTTATTTTTATAGAAAATTTTGTCAAAATTTTATTTCTATAGAAAATTTTGTCAAAATTTTATTTCTATAAAAAATTTTGTCAAAATTTTATTTACATAGAAAATTTTATCAAAATTTTATTTCTGTAGAAAATTTTGCCAAAAATTCTTTTCTATAGAAAATTTTGTCGTATTTCTATAGAAAATTTTATCAAAGTATTATTTCTATAGAAAATTTTTTCAACATTTTATTCCTATAGAAAATTTTGTCAAAATTTTATTTATATAGAAAATGTTTTCAACATTTTATTTCCATAGAAAATTTTGTCAATATTTTACTTCTATAGAAAATTGTGTCAAAATTTTATTTCTATAGAAAGTTTTATCAAAATTAAATTTCTATAGAAAATTTTTTCAACATTTTATTTCTATAGAAAATTTTGTCAACATTTTATTTCTATAAAAATTGTATCAAAATTTTATTTTTATAGAAAATTTTATCAAAATTTTATTTCTATAGAAAATTTTGTCAAAATTTTATTTCTATACAAAATTTTGTCAAAATTTTATTTCTTTAGAAAATTTTGTCTTAGTTTTATTTCTATAGAAAATTTTGTCAAAATTTTATTTCTATAAAAAATTTTGACAAAATTTTAATTCTGTTTATTATTTATTTATTTTATTAATTAGTTTAAACTGACTGAGAAAGTAATTTTTCTGATTGCCTTGACCCTATATGAAAACCATATCCACACAAATAATCTACCAAAAAACTGCCAAACAAAACAATCTTCTGTAAAATTTTCTATAGAAATAAAATTTTGACAACGTTTTCTATAGATAATAAATTTTTGACAAAATTTTTTATAGAAATAAAATTTTGACAAAATTTTCTATAGAAATAAAATTTTGACAAAATTTTCTATAGAAATAAAATTTTGACAAAATTTTCTATAGAAATAAAATTTTGACAAAATTTTCTATCGAAATAAAATTTTGACAAAATTTTCTATAGAAATAAAATTTTGACAAAATTTTCTATAGAAATAAAATTTTGACAAAATTTTCTATAGAAATAAAATTTTGACAAAATTTTCAATAGAAATAAAATTTTGAAAAAATTTTCTTTAGAAATAAAATTTAAAAAAAGAAAAAAATTTCTTTAGAAATAAAATTTTGACAAAATTTTCTATATAAATAAAATTTTGACAAAATTTTCTATAGAAATAAAATTAAGACAAAATTTTCTATAGAAATAAAATTTTGACAACGTTTTTCTATAGGCATAAATTTTTGACACAATTTTCTATAGAAATAAATTTTTGACAAAATTTTCTATAGAAATAAACTTTTGACAAAATTTTCTATAGAGATAAAATTTTGACAAAATTTTCTATATAACTAAAATTTTGACAAAATTTTCTATATAAATAAAATTTTGACAAAATTTTCATAGAAATAAAATTTTGACAAAATTTTCATAGAAATAAAATTTTGACAAAATTTTCATAGAAATAAAATTTTGACAAAGTTTTCTATAGAAATAAAACTTTGACAAAATTTGCTATAGAAAAAAAATTAAGACAAAATTTTCTATAGAAATAAAATTAAGATAAAATTTTTATAGAAATAAAATTGTGACAAAAATTTCTATAGAAATAAAATTGTGACAAAATTTTCTATAGAAATAAAATTTTGACAAAATTTTCTATAGAAATAAAATTTTGACAAAATTTTCTATAGAATTAAAATTTTGATAAAATTTTCTATAGAAATAAAATTTTGACAAAATTTTCTATAAAAATAAAATTTTGACAAAATTTTCTATAGGAATAAAATTTTGACAACGTTTTCTATAAAAATAAAATTGTGACAAAATTTTCTATAGAAATAAAATTTTGATAAAATTTTCTATAGAAATAAAATTTTGACAAAGATTTCTATAAAAATACAATTTTGAAAAAATTTTCTATAGAAGCAAAATTTTGACAAATCTAAATAAAATTTTGATAACGTATTCTATAGAAATAAAATGTTGACAACGTTTTCTATAGAAATAAAATTTTGACGAAATTTTCTATAGAAATAAAATTTTGACAAAATTTTCTATAGAAATAAAATTTTGACAAAATTTTCATAGAAATAAAATTTTGACAAAGTTTTCTATAGAAATAAAATTTTGACAAAATTTGCTATAGAAAAAAAATTAAGACAAAATTTTCTATAGAAATAAAATTAAGATAAAATTTTTATAGAAATAAAATTGTGACAAAAATTTCTATAGAAATAAAATTGTGACAAAATTTTCTATAGAAATAAAATTTTGACAAAATTTTCTATAGAAATAAAATTTTGACAAAATTTTCTATAAAAATAAAATTTTAAAAAAATTTTCTATAGAATTAAAATTTTGATAAAATTTTCTGTAGAAATAAAATTTTAACAAAGATTTCTATAAAAATACAATTTTGAAAAAATTTTCTATAGAAATAAAATGTTGACAACGTTTTCTATAGAAATAAAATTTTGACGAAATTTTCTACAGAAATAAAATTTTGACAGCATTTTCTATAGAAATAAAATTAAATTTTATAGAAATATAGAAATATAGAAATAAAATTTTGACAAAATTTTCTATAGAAATATAATTTTGACAAAATTTTCTATAGAAAAAAAATTTTGACAACGTTTTCTATAAAAATAAAATTTTGACAAAATTTTCTATAGAAATAAAATTTTGATAAAATTTTCTATAGAAATAAAATTTTAACAAAGATTTCTATAAAAATACAATTTTGAAAAAATTTTCTATAGAAACAAAATGTTGACAAATCTAAATAAAATTTTGATAACGTTTTCTATAGAAATAAAATGTTGACAACGTTTTCTATAGAAATAAAATTTTGACGAAATTTTCTATAGAAATAAAATTTTGACAACGTTTTCTATAGAAATAAAATTAAGACAACATTTTTATAGAAATAAAATTTTGACAAAATTTTCTATAGAAATATAATTTTGACAAAATTTTCTATAGAAATAAAATTTTGACAAAATTTTCTATAAAAATAAAATTTTGACAAAATTTTCTATAGAAATAAAATTTTGACAAAATTTTCTATAGAAATAAAATTTTGACAACGTTTTCTGTTGTCAAAAATGTTGAAAAATCTAAATAAAATTTTGATAACGTTTTCTATAGAAATAAAATTTTGACAACGTTTTCTATAGAAATAAAATTTTGACGAAATTTTCTATAGGAATAAAATTGTGACAACGTTTTCTATAGAAATAAAATTAAGACAACATTTTTATAGAAATAAAATTTTGACAAAATTTTCTAAAGAAATATAATTTTGACAAAATTTTCTTTAGAAATAAAATTTTGACAAAAATCTCTATAGAAATAAAATTTTGAAAAAATTTTCTATAGAAATAACATTTTGACAAAATTTTCTTTAGAAATAAAATTTTGACAACGTTTTTATAGAAATAAAATTTTGACAAAATTTTCTATAGAAATATAATTTTGACACAATTTTCTATAGAAATAAAATTTTGGCAAAATTTTTTATAAAAATAAAATTTTGAAAAAATTTTCTATAAAAATAAAATTTTGACAAAATTTTCTATAGAAATAAAATTTTGACAAAATTTTCTTTAGAAATAAAATTTTGACAAAATTTTCTATATAAATAAAATTTTGATAAAATTTTCTATATAAATAAAATTTTGATAAAAATTTCTATAAAAATAAAATTTTTATACAATTTTCTATAGAAATAAAATTTTGACAAAATTTTCTGTAGAAATATAATTTTGACGAAATTTTCTATAAAAATAAAATTTTGACAATATTTTCTATAGAAATAAAATTTTGACAAAATTTTCTTTAGAAATAAAATTTTGAAAATATTTTCTATATAAATAAAATTTTTATAAAATTTTCTATAGAAATAAATTTTGACAAAATTTTCTATAGCAATGAAATTTTGATACAATTTTCTATAGAAATAAAATTTAGATAAAATTTTCTATAGAAATAAAACCTTGACAATATGTTCTATAGAAATAAAATGTTTAAAAAAATTTTCTATAAAAATAAAATTTTGATAAAGTTTTCTATAGAAATAAAATTTAGACAAAATTTTCTATAGAAATAAAATTTAGACAAAATTTTTATAGAAGTAAAATTTTGACAAAATTTTCTATAGAAATAAAATTTTGACAAAATTTTCTGTAGAAATATAATTTTGACGAAATTTTCTATAGAAATATAATTTTGACAAAATTTTCTTTAGAAATAAAATTTTGAAAATATTTTCTATATAAATAAAATTTTTATAAAATTTTCTATAGAAATAAATTTTGACAAAATTTTCTATAGCAATGAAATTTTGATACAATTTTCTATAGAAATAAAACCTTGACAATATGTTCTATAGAAATAAAATGTTTAAAAAAATTTTCTATAAAAATAAAATTTCGATAAAATTTTCTATAGAAATAAAATTTAGACAAAATTTTCTATAGAAATAAAATTTTGACAAAATTTTCTATAGAAATAAAATTTTGACAAAATTTTCTATAGAAATAAAATTTTGACAAAATTTTCTATAGAAATAAAATTTTGACAAAATTTTCTATTGAAATAAAGTGATGACAAAATTTTCTATAAAAATAAAATTTTGACAAAAATTTCTATAAAAAATTTAGTCAGGCTATATCAAACCATGGACCGATACTCCAGGAACCTTAAGTACCATCCACCATGGATTATAGCATTGAAGTGAATTGAAATTCAAAATAGTTTTTTTTTTTTTTCATTTGGCATATTAATATGTATAAATAAATAAATTAATTAAAATATAATTAATTTTTTTCACAAAGACAGACATGAAACACAAAATCCTCTGGACTTAAAAGCAAATTAAAAAAAAAACCAGTAAGGAAAGTCTAAAGTCGGGCGGGGCCGACTATATTATACCCTGCACCACTTTGTAGATCTAAATTTTGGATACCATATCACATCCGTCAAATGTGTTGGGGCTATATATAAAGGTTTGTCCCAAATACATACATTTAAATATCACTCGATCTGGACAGAATTTGATAGACTTCTACAAAATCTATAGACTCAAAATTTAAGTCGGCTAATGCACTAGGGTGGAACACAATGTTAGTAAAAAAAAATATGGGAAACATTTAAATCTGGAGCAATTTTAAGAAAACTTCGCAAAAGTTTATTTATGATTTATCGCTCGATATATATGCATTAGAAGTTAAGGAAAAATAGAGTCATTTTTACAACTTTTCGACTAAACAGTGGCGATTTTACATGGAAAATGTTGGTATTTTGACCATTTTTGTCGAAATCAGAAAAACATATATATGGGAGCTATATCTAAATCTGAACCGATTTCAACCAAATTTGGCACGCATAGCTACAATGCTAATTCTACTCCCTGTGCAAAATTTCAACTAAATCGGAGCAAAAAATTGGCCTCTGTGGTCATATGAGTGTAAATCGGGCGAAAGCTATATATGGGAGCTATATCTAAATCTGAACCGATTTCAACCAAATTTGACACGCATAGCTACAATGCTAATTCTACTCCCTGTGCAAAATTTCAACTAAATCGGAGCAAAAAATTGGCCTCTGTGGTCATATGAGTGTAAATCGGGCGGAAGCTATATATGGGAGCTATATCTAAATCTGAACCGATTTCAACCAAATTTGGCACGCATAGCTACAATGCTAATTCTACTCCCTGTGCAAAATTTCAACTAAATCGGAGCAAAAAATTGGCCTCTGTGGGCAAATGAGTGTAAATCGGGCGAAAGCTATATATGGGAGCTATATCTAAATCTGAACCGATTTGGCTGATATTTTGCAAGTTTTTCGAGACTCATAAAATATTCGGATGTACGGAATTTGAGGAAGATCGGTTGATATACACGCCAATTATGACCAGATCGGTGAAAAATATATATGGCAGCTATATCTAAATCTGAACCGATTTTTTCAATCAAATCAATAGGGATCGTCTTTGAGCCGAAACAGGACCCTATACCAAATTTTAGGACGATCGGACTAAAACTGCGAGCTGTACTTTGCACACAAAAATACACCAACAGACAGACAGACGGACAGACAGACAGACAGACAGACAGACAGACAGACGGACATCGCTAAATCGACTCAGAATTTAATTCTAAGACGATCGGTATACTAAACGATGGGTCTCAGACTTTTCCTTCTTGGCGTTACATACAAATGCACAAACTTATTATACCCTGTACCACAGTAGTGGTGAAGGGTATAAAAATATAAAAGCAAAATAAAGCCAAAATTTAATCCCAGCATCGAGATGACTGTTTTGGATGTAGTTTATGAAAATGAGATTTGTAGCAAAATTATTACAATTTAAAGATGATATCAATGTCGATTTAATCTAATTTGTCTTTTTTTGCTAATGAGCATCACAAAATCAAATACAAATGAGTATGAATTCAGGGATTTTTTTTTCACTTTATTCTTGAATATTGACAGCTTAGATTTTGTCACGCGTAGGACAAGGAGGAGGGAAAACTAACAGACGGCTATTGTTATGGCTCTATTAGTATTCATTCAGGTCCATTGAAAATATCCACAAGAAATAATGACATCATTTTTGTCGATATAAAAAGAGCCTCATTTGTTGCAAAGCTAATTTCAGGAGTGGCACATAGCAAATTTCCAGGCATCCAATATAAATTGGATACCAATGACAGTCTAGTTTTTCCAGCCTATAATGGGATTTACATGTTGTGGCTGTGGCACAATTTATGAGACCGTCGTGTTCATTGGGTTAGGATTGAGGGAGGAAGAGGCCTATATTGATATTAAATATTTACATAGTTAAAGTGGTATAATTATTAAATTGAATAAAGTTATGTAGCTAAGGTGCAGGAAGAGTGGAATTATCTACTGTCACTGACAAATACTTTTGGGTTGAAACTGCCAGGTTCAATTGTATTGTAAGAAATTTGCACCTCCGGAGGTAAAATGTGATGCTACATATAATTATAGACCGATATGGACCAATTTTAGAATAACTGTTAAAGGGCATAAATTAAGATCGCGTACTAAATTCCAATTGAAGCGGATGAAGCTTTGAAACTGAGGTGGGATAATCCACCGCTTAAAATTTTTTTTTGGTGGATCGGTTGATTATCCCACCTCAGTTTCAAAGCTTCTCTAAGTGGTTTCACTGCAATGTGAAACGCAGTTCGGACTCGGCTATAAAAAGGAGGTCCCTTTTCATTGGGTTTAACATAGAATTGGACTGAAATATCAGACTGCCACTATACCTAACCTGTGGTCTTAGAAGCCATACACTAACACCACGTTCCAACTGGATCGGATGAAATTTACTCCTCTAAGGAGCTCCCCATGCCACATCTGAGGGTGCCTTTATATTTCACCACGACCCAGAATATATACGCTTGATAAAGTCTATTAGATCCTCCGTAGTGCAATATTTAGCATGACCGCCTTGCATACACAGGGTCGAGGGTTCAAACACAATTTCGACCAAACACCAAAAAATATTTCAGCGGTGGATTATACCCTCTGGTGACATTTTTGAGTCTTTGAAATCTCTTTTAAATGGTTTCACCGTAATATGGAACGGCGTTCGGATTCGGCTATGAAAAAAGAGAGAGAGAGAAGTTCACCAGTGTGATAACCACTCTTTTATCACTTATATGGACTGAATAGTCTAAGTGAGGCTGCCATTATATCTAACCTGGCCATACCACTATTTTGATGTGTTACAAATGGAATGACAAAGTTAATACACCCACATCATCCTATGGTCCACACTGGCGCCGCATAATTTACCACTAACTGGCCAATAGCCTGGGCCTAGGTAGTCAACAAGGTTCCTATGTCCGCATTGCCGCCAAGCGACTTGAGGACATTGTTTCTACCGCGGAGCTTAACACAAATTGCAGTGGCATGGGCAGATGATGACTTGAACAAGCTGTTGAATGTGACCTCGAACATCTTCTGCTAAAGTATGGTCGGAATCGTTTCGCCATCAACTTTGATATTCACCTGCCTGCGTACATCGACCGTCCGTGGCAGTGGTAAAATCAGAAAGGCAGACGTTTAATCGATCGCAGATATCATCAACAATGGGCCCGGATATTATGATTGTACAGTCGATAGAATCGCGATACCGTTAGGACGGCGTGGAATAAAGGATGGGTAGAGATTGAACAGTGCCGGAGATATCATTCCAACCTGGGTAGGCAACGCCCTGTTTTACTGTACAAGGTTTTGACTTCTTATATTAAATTCTCTAAATTCCACACCGTTCATTTGTGAAACTTCCCTATCGATTTTGCAGACATCGGGCACAATGAACGATTCCAAAGACAAATTGAGGAGTCAGGTCAAGTACTCAACTCCCAGTATTACCGGATGCTTTAGCATTAGCATAGAGATTTCGTTGTGGCTCAGTCCTGTGGCAACCCTGTAGCAACCCTGTGGCCACAAGGCTAGCTTCAATAGTGGAATCACCCTAACCATTTTCTAGACATCGGGTATTGACTTTTTATCCCTAAATTCCACATACGATTGACGATCGCACAGATAATTAGTAACCCAACGATTGGTTCCTGCCGGTAGGGACATATTCTCGATGTCCTCGAATAGTCTGGAATGGCTGATCTTCGATAGGTCAAGCCCACTAGGAGACGGCTTGGGCTAATTGAGTCCTCTATTCAATAGTGGAATCACCCTACTCATTTTCCAGACTTGGGGTATAGTGATCGATTACAAGGACAAATTGAGGAGTCTGGTCAAGGACTCAACTCCCTGTAGGACTCAACTCCCTGGATACTTGAGCATTGGGATAAAGATTCCGTCGGGCCAGCCCCTCGAGATGTATGATAAAAATTGTCGGTTGAAAAAATCTCGCGCAACTCTTCGGATCACTCACTGTCACGTCACCAAAGGTGACTGAAATCCCATCATGCCTTGTATTGGGGTTCGAGAGGACTCTCACTGTTGATCACAACCTACCTGTTTCTGTGTCTAATTTAAAGGTGCTCTAACTATGTGTTCCGTTGGTCCTCATCAACTATCTTACTAACAGGTTGGCTGATAAGTCCCTGGTCTGACACATAGGTGGCGTCGCTAGTATTAAATGCATATTATTTTTATATAGTACCAACCTTCAAATGATTCGTGTCAAAATTTGACGTCTGTAAGTCAATTAGTTTGTGAAATAGAGCGTCTTTTGTGAAGCAACTTTTGTTATTGTGAAAAAAATGGAAAAAAAGGAATTTCGTGTTTTGATAAAATACTGTTTTCTGAAGGGAAAAATACGGTGGAAGCAAAAACTTGGCTTGATAATGAGTTTCCGGACTCTGCCCCAGGGAAATCAACCATAATTGATTAGTATGCAAAATTCAAGCATGGTGAAATGAACACGGAGGACGGTGAACGCAGTGGTCGCCCGATAGAGGTGGTTACCGACGAAAACATCAAAAAAATCCACAAAATGAATTTGAATGACGGTAAAAAGAAGTTGATCGAGATAGCAGAGGCCTTAAAGATATCAAAGGAACCTGTTGGTCATATCTTTCATCAATATTTGGATATGCGGGAGCTCTGTGCAAAACGGGTGCCGCGCGAGCCCACATTTGACCAAAAACAACAACGTGTTGATGATTCTGAGCGGTGTTTGCAGCTGTTAACTCGTAATACAGCCGAGTTTTTCCGTCGATATGAGACAATGGATGAAACATGGCTCCATCACTACACTCCTGAGTCCAATCGACAGTCGGCTGAGTGGACAGCGACCGGTGAACCGTCTCCGAAGCGTGGAAAGACTCAAAAGTCTGCTGGCAAAGTAATGGCCTCTGTTTTTTGGGATGCGCATGGAATATTTTTTATCGATTATCTTGAGAAGGGAAAAAACCATCAACAATGACTATTATATGGCGTTATTGGAGCGTTTGAAGGTCGAAATCGCGGTAAAACGGCCCCATATGAAGAAGAAACAAGTATATACGGCCGTAAGTTCGGCCAGGCCGAAGCTTATGTGCCCTCCACCATGGATTGCGTAGAAACTTCTACTGAAGCCTGTCATCCACAATCGAATTACTTGGGTTGCGGTAACTTTTGCCGATGGCAAGGTATCTTAAAACTTCTTAATACCGTAATATAGACCATGTAGTCCATACGTGGTATATATTAAACTTAAAATGGCCGATTAAATACGTATATAATTAAGTTTGACAAAATTTTCTATAGAAATAAAATTTTCACAAAATAAAATTTTGACAACATTTTCTATAGAAGTAAAATTTGGACAACATTTTTTATAGAAATACGATTTTAACAAAATTTTCGATAGAAATAACATTTTGACAAAATTTTCTATAGAAATAAAATTTTTACAAAATTTTCAAAAGATTTAAAATTTTGACAACATTCTCTATAGAATTAAAATTTTGACAAAATTTTCGATAGAAATAACATTTTGACAAAATTTTCTATAGAAATAAAATTTTTACAAAATTTTCAAAAGATTTACAATTTTGACAACATTCTCTATAGAAATCAAATTTTGACAAAATTTTCTATACAAATAACATTTTGCTAGATTATTTTTGCTCGAGTGGCAAGCATGATTATGAACCGATATGGACCAATTTTTGTGTGAATGGGGATCGGCTATATAGAACTATAGACCGATATGGACCAATTTTGGCATGGTTTTTATCGGCTATATATTAACACCACGTTGCAAATTTCAACCGTATCGGATGAATTTTGCTCGTCCAAGTGGCTCTGGAGTTCAAATCTGGGGATCGGTTTATATAGGGGCTATATATAATTATGGACTGATATAGACCAATTTTTGAATGGTTCTTAGAGACTATATACTAATACCATGTACCAGATTTCAGTCGGATCGGATGAAATTTGCTTCTCTTAGAGGATCCGCAAACCAAATCTGGGAATCGGTTTACATGGGGGCTATATATAGTTATGGACCGATATGGACCAATTTTTGCATGGTTGTTAGAGACCATATACTAACACCGCGTACCAAATTTCAACCGGATCGGATGAATTTTGCTGCTCTAAGAGGCTCCGGAGTTAAAATCTGGGGATCGGTTTATATGGGGGCTATATATAATTATGGACCGATGTGGACCAATTTTTGCATGGTTGTTAGAGACAATATACTAACACCATGTACCAAATTTCAGCTGGATCGCATGAAATTTGCTTCTCTTAGAGCAATCACAATCCAAATTTGGGGGTCCGTTTATATGGGGGCTATACGTAAAAGTGTACTGATATGGACCAATTTTAGCATGGTTGTTAGAGACCATATTCCACCACCATGTACCAAATTTCAGCTCGATCGGATGAAATTTGCTTCTCTTAGAGAAATCGCAAGCCAAATTTGGGGGTCCGTTTATATGGGGGCTATACGTAAAAGTGGACCGATATGGACCAATTTTTGCGTGGTTGTTAGAGACCATATACTGACACCATGTACCAAATTTCAGTCTGATCGGATGAAATTTGCTTCTCTTATAGCAATCGCAAACCAAATTTGGGGATCCGTTTATGTGGGGGCTATACGTAAAAGTGGACCGATATGGCCCATTTGCAATACCATCCGACCTACATCAATAAAAACTACTTGTGCCAAGTTTCAAGTCGATAGCTTGTTTCGTTCGGAAATTAGGATGATTTCAACAGACGGATGGACGGACAGACGGACATGCTCAGATCGAGCAATATTTCGATGTGTTACAAACGGAATGACAAAGTTAATATACCCCCATCCTATGGTGGAGGGTATAAAAAGTGTTGTTCCACCAAGACAACGCACCGTGCCACAAGTCATTGAGAACGATGGCAAAAATTCATGAATTGGGCTTCGAATTGCTTCCCCACCCACCGTATTCTCCAGATCTGGCCCCCACCGACTTTTTCTTGTTCTCAGACCTCAAAAAGATGCTCGCAGGGAAAAAATTTGGCTGCAATGAAGAGGTGGTCACCGAAACTGAGGCCTATTTTGAGGCAAAACCGAAGGAGTACTACCAAAATGGTATCAAAAAATTGGAAGGTCGTTATAATCGTTGTGTCGCTCTTGAAGGGAACTATGTTGAATAATAAAAACGAATTTTGAAAAAAAATGTGTTTTTCTTTGTTAGACCGTGGACTAATCAGCCAACCTGTTAATCTCTAGGTTCAGTTCCCTTATTCTAGGATAAGCAGGGTTAGCAGGACGGCGTTGAGCACGCTCCGTTTCGGGCTTATAAAGTCGGAGGGTCGGTGAATGGTTAGAATTATGGTGAGGATTCCAGGAAATGGCGGGTTGCCAGGATACGTCATTTATTAGAACAAATGACGCTAAGGATATATCTGGGGAACTGCAGCAATCATTTTTAATTCTCGTTGGGGCCTTTTCGTTCACCGTGCAAAATGTGTGTGTGTGTGTCTAAAATTTCGGTGTGGCGGAAATTATGGTTTCTTTGAATATGAAACAATTTCAGATCATAAAAATTTTTTGTATCATCATTATCAGTAGAATGGAACTAAAACAAATGACTTCAATGGCTCTATTAATACTACGAATACGGTCTTTTATGTTGTGAATTTAATTGTCTCTTCATGATATTAACTATTCATGGCCTATATCACACTCCTTAACGATATAATGGAAATTAGCGAAATATCCATGTTTTCCATATGTAACAATCTCTGAGGGACTCTCTGTGGAATTAACAATAAAACCATCATTTGATGAAACTGAAAGCATTAAAAAGGCAGCTTAAATAGGAAAAAAGGAAACAAGCGATTATTTATAGCTACCATTAGTGTGTAGACAAATTAAATAAATGGCTCAGAGTTTTGGTGTAAATCTTCATTTGTTTGCTTCGTAAAAGGCCAAATGGATAAAGTAAATATGGTGAAATGGCACGAACTTTCGCCTGTCTGACCATTCCCCATATTCCATTATTCATTTTGGCAAATTTTTGGCTCATGTCAGTTAAAGCCTATCACAAGGAATCTTCAATTTTATACAAACATTGAGGAATAGTGGCAATGAATTAGCGAAGCCCCCCACTTTGCTAAACCATCTGAAAAGTGAAAGGCCTTTGAAATAAGCTTTCGTAGCTGCGATAAACTTTTCATTCGGTTGATATTTTCAATTTGGAAACAAACAGAAGTATGTTAGCTCAGGATCAAGTCAGGAGAATATTGATTGATTTATTGATTGATTATTTATTTACATTCTGTACAGCATGATGATTAGATTCTTATAGTTAAAATGCATAAGAAAACAAGTATATACGGCCGTAAGTTCGGCCAGGCCGAAACTTATGTACCCTCCACCATGGGTTGCGTAGAAACTTGTACTGAAGCCGATGGCAAGGTATCTTAAAACTACCTAACACCGTAATATATACCACATAGTCCATACGTGGTATATATTAAACTAAAAAAGGCTGATAAATACGTATATAATAAGTATAAAGTTTCTATAGAAATAAAATTTTGCCAACATTTTCTATAGAAATAAAATTTTGACAAAATTTTCTATAGAAATAACATTTTGACAATGTTTTCTATAAAAATTAAAATTTTAGTAGATTATTTTTGGCTCGAGTGGCAACCATGATTATAAACCGATATGGACCAATTTTTATGTGATTGGGGATCGGCTATATATACCTATAGACCGATATGGACCAATTTTGGCATAGTTATTAGCGGACTTATACTAACACCACGTTGCAAATTTCAACCGGATCGGATGAATTTTGCTCCTCCAAGAGGCTTCGGAGATCAAATCTGGGGAACGGTTTATATGGGGGCTATATATAATTATGGACCGATATGGACCAAATCTTGCGTGTTTGTTAGCGACCATATACTAACACCACGTGCCTAATTTGAACCTGATCGAATGAATTTTGCCCCTGCAAGAGGCTCCGGAGGTCAAATCTGGAGAACGGTTTATATGGGGGCTTATATAATTATGGACCGATAAGGACCAATTCTTGCATGGTTGTTAGAGACCATATACTAACATAACGTACCAAATTCCAACCGGATCGGATGAATTTCGCTCCTATAAGAGGCTCGGAGGTCAAATTTGGGGATCGACTTATATGAGGGCTATATATACACTAAAAAAAAGCATACTCGGTTCCAAAGACTTTGTCTTTACTTTAAAAAATTTGGTATTGATTCTGAGCCAAAGAAGCGGAGAATACAAGTAAGGATATTTTTAAGACACAATTCTCTTTTAAATTTAGGTTGTGTGTACTTGCTTCTAGGAAGCCAATTTTAATTTTTCGATTTTTCACCTTTTTTCTTCATAAGCCATAAAAGACCTTTAAAAACGAGTTAACGGCAACTTTATTTTCCAAATTAGGACTCGACTTCCAGTAGAAATTATGCTATGTTTGAAGTAAAAAACTTCTTGAAAATAAAGTTTTGAAAAACATCTCCTATGTTTGAACGATTTTTTGTTTTGTAGTCAAGATGCAAAAAGACAACAAATTTAAAGACAATTTCATTAAATTTAAAGAATTTTTCTGAATTATTAAAGTCAAGTTGACCTCAGCCTATAAATTTTTTCTTTCATGTTAAGATACCCATTTTTAAGTCAAATCACTTAACTATAAAGACAATACGACTTCATTGAAAAGCTTATCCACTATTGGACAGGGAAAATAACTTTATTTTAGAGAAATGCGTCTTCTATGCTAAGCAAAATTTGTATTCGTATTTTAAAGACATGAAATCTTTGACTTCACGACAATATTTTTTTCAGTGTAATTATGGGTCGATGTGGACCAATTTTTGCATGGTTGTTAGAGACCATATACTAACACCATGTACCAAATTTCAGCCGGATCGGATGAAATTTGCTTCCCTTAGAGGGTCTGCAAGCCAAATTTGGGGGTCCGTTTTTATGGGGGTTATACGTAAAAGTGGACCGATATGGCCCATTTGCAATTCCATCCGACCTACATCAATAACAACTACTTGTGACAAGTTTCAAGTCGATAGCTTGTTTCGTTCGGAAGTTAGCGTGATTTCAACAGACGGACGGACGGACATGCTTAGATCGACTCAGAATTTCACCACGACCCAGAATATATATACCTTATGGGGTCTTAGAGCAATATTTCGATGTGTTACAAACGGAATGACAGAGTTAATATATCCCCCATCCTATGGTGGAGGGTATAAAAACTAAACTGTTTTATGGGAAAAATGAACTATCTCGTGCGAAATAGAACTATATTGTATTCCAATTTTTGAGATTTACAAAATGCATAGTAAAGAAACCCGGGATATACGGCCTTAAGTACGGTCTGGCCGATTCTTAAATACCCACCACCATGAATCAAGTATAATAGCTTCCTTTGACAACTCTTCGTCGTAGCGGTTTACTTGAAAATATATGAACGGAATTTCAAGTAGATTTGATGACATCTACTCTTCCAAGCAGATCAAATGGTACGCCTTCTGAAGTTAAATTTAAACAAGTATATACGGCCGTAAGTTCGGCCAGGCCGAAGCTTATGTACCCTCCATCATGGATTGTGTAGAAACTTCTTCTAAACACTGCCATCCACAATCGAATTACTCGTGTTGCGGTAAAGCTTGCCGATGGCAAGGTATCTTAAACCCTCCTATTAACAATGTCTTCTAAATTGTAAGTAAGTCCATACTTGGTAGTTTCACATCGGAAATTATAGCTATATACAGGGCTGTACAACACGCGAAAAGAACTAATAAAAAAAATATGCAATAGTTTCCGATTCATTGTCTGCCCTTGAATCAATTTCAAATGTAAATAACGATGACTTATACCCTAGTGGGGAGCCACCGTGGTGCAATGGTTAGCATGCCCGCCTTGCATACACAAGGTCGTGGGTTCGATTCCTGGTACGACCGAACACCAAAAAGTTTTTCAGGGGTGGATTATCCCACCTCAGTAATGCTGGTGACATTTCTGAGGATTTCAAAGCTTCTCTAAGTGGTTTCACTGCAATGTGGAACGCCGTTCGGACTCGGCTATAAAAAGGAGGTCCCTTGTCATTGAGCTTAACATGGAATCGGGCAGCACTCAGTGATAAGAGAGAAGTTCACCACTGTGGTATCACAATGGACTGAATAGTCCAAGTGAGCCTGATACATCGGGCTGCCACATAACCTAACCTAACCTAACCTATACCCTAGTGCCATAAGGGATATATTGATCCAACAGAACTCTAAGTGTAAACTTATTTGGATACCAGGACACTCTGGTATTTTGGGCAATGAATTGGCTGATAAGGCCGCCAAGTCGTCCTGCAAGCGGCCCATTCTCTCATCTATCAACTTGTCAACTACGGACATTAGGAGGCACATTTTGTCGATAATTGGAGCCAGACGGGATGCCATTTGGAACGAAACCTCTGATTGGTATAAAGCCTGTAACCCCAAAAAATACCCCCTGTCATGCTACCTCAGAAATGACACCTCTCTATCGAGAAGAGAGCAGGCAGTCATTATTCGTTTGAGGCACGGACATTGTAAACTCACGCATGACAATGTCTTGGACAAAAGTAAGAGAAATTCTTGTGAATTGTGCAAGAATCCGTCTACAGATATGACTCATTTGGCATTTCATTGCCCCAAAATGAAAGAGCTCGAAAAAAAATTCTTGCAAGGAAATAGTCTATTGGAACTTTCAAAAGATCTCGATAGCTCAGATATAAAAATTGACTTAATCAAATTCCTGAAAGATAGTAATCTTTACCACTCCATTTAGAATTGTATTTATTCAACAATTTCAACAATTCGTATTCTATAACATATAATATATATAACAATTACATATTTGTTTTTTTTCTCTTTTAATTTTTGGTAATTTTTATAATAATATATTATAGTTCACACCTGTATTTTTTGAATGAATTTTCGTCAATAGATGTCTAGAACCAAAAACATGTATTAAATGCTATAAAAAACATATATACGCAGTCGCTAAAGCTTAACCCTTTCGACCCTAAAGTTGCCTGTGGGCAACTTTTTGTGTTTTGAGACTCACTGTCAGCGTTGTTTTTGTTTTTGTTCATAAAACTGTAACGGTATCGAAAGCTACAAGTGTTTTCTTCAAGTTGAATGAAAAATCAGCTAATTTGGTTGTCAATTAACATACAATTTTTTTTATAATACGCACGTACCTCAAGAAAAAAATATTTGCGAATTTAAAAAGAGGTTTTTATACATGTGACTTTTTTCAAAAATTATAACTAAAATGTTGAAAGTTTTTATTAAATCTATTGTAGTACATGTCAGATAAAATATTTCTGGAAGTCAAATCTTAGAATTGCAAAAAAACAACAGATGGGAAATTTTTAAAATTGAAAAGTTGCCTGTGGGCAACTTTGGGCAATTGTGGTAGTAAAATTACATATTTTTGAACATAAGACCTGGAGAAAAAAGGTTTGAAAAACAATGATTTTGAAAAAATTTTGAGCTTCAGTTGGGATGTCCCAGTGACGAGAAATGCGGCGATGATGTGGAAAACATATCTGCAGTGCAGTGGGGAATTTGGAAGGAATCGTAAAAAGGGAGGAAGCCACTTCTTGGCAACATACTAGTGGATTAGCACGAATATTGACGCTTTATAATACTTTGGTTTTTTACAACATTCTCTACCCCCTAAACGAATGGGCGTGGCGACCCGAAATTTTGGCTAGACGCTTCTTAAATGACTTCAACATGATTAAAAGTAAAAAAAAAAATTAGCGATACCTATAAAAATTTCGGGGTCGAAAGGGTTAAGACCTCCGTTATCATAGCTTTATCCTTTATGCTTGTAATTTACTTATAAGTATAAATATCAAATAAATAAATAAATAAATAAATAAATTAAAAAAGACCGATTAAATACGTATATAATTCAGTTTGACAAAATTTTCTATAGAAATAAAATTTGAACAAAATTTTCTATAGAAATAAAATTTTGACAAAATTTTTTTATAGGAATAAAATTTTTACAAAATTTTCTCTAGAAAAAATAAAATTTTGACAAAATTTTTTATAGGAATAAAATTTTTACAAAATTTTCTATAGAAATAAAATTTTGACAAAATTTTCTATTGTATTGGACTTTTCTGTACTTCTCGTAATTCAAAATTTATATCGTCCATCACTGATGATTGTCTCTTTTGTTCTATGTTTTTTATGTAACATTAATTGAACACTAATGTTATTATTTGTCATATATAACATACCTGCAACATCTTTTAGTAATAAAACTACTCTCGAGAACATCAAAACGCTACCGCGGAGCATACTAGCTATTTGTCATTTGTCTCATTAAATGTTAAATATCAAAATAACCTCTTGTTGTTCTATATAATAAGACGAGTTGTTTATGCTATATGTCGTGATTGTTTTAATAAACCTTTTTAATATTAACTAATAAAATTCAAATCGTTTCATTCAGAAAATCTCGTACATTAAAAATTGGTGCCGAAACCCGGGAATTATTCCTTGTTAAAATATATATACATAAAACAAAAGAAACAACGAAAGTTAAGTTGTGTAATATACTCCATTTACGTGGTTGCAACTAGTCAATTCGTCTATTTCTGAACAAATACAAAATTACAAAAAAAAAAATTGTCTGGTATTTTCTGAGCTTACCGGTTCATCATTAAAAAAAAATAAATAAATAAACTTAATTATAATTCTTAACGCAACATCGAATAAACTCATTAAGTTTATAAAATGGAGAACTTTTCTTCGGCTGTAGCAGCGCAAAAAAAAGCATATAGCCATTTGCAAAAATTGGCAAAACGTTTTGACAAACAATCTGACAACAACCGAACAAAAGGATACATAAAATGTGTTTTAGAAGAAGTTGAATCAATTTACAAAGCGTTCAAAGAGGACCATGATCAAATTTGTACAATGGCTTTGGAGAACTCCATCGATGAAAAAGATATACCATATCTTAATGATGACTTCTATGAGATTTTCTTTGATACTTATCTTTCACTCAAATCAAAACTTCTAGATCTATTTGAAGAGCCATCAATGTCACATAATCATTTAGCAAGTACATTTATATCCACCCACAACAATAATGCTAACACTTCTTCATATGCTAAGCTTCCAAAAATCGAACTGCCTACTTTCACGGGAGAATACCTAGAGTGGATACCCTACAGTGATATGTTCACTTCTTTGGTGCACAACAACAACTCATTAACTGATATTCAAAAATATTTTTACCTAAAGGGCTCTTGTAAGGGTTCTCCATTGGACATCGTAAATCAATACCCAGCTTCCGAAAGAAACTACGCTGCTGCGTGGGATGCACTGAAAGCAAGATATCATAATAGGAGAAAACTCATCGATCAAATATTGAGCAAATTGTTTGGAATTCCTCAATCAAATGGGTCATTTGCAAGCATAAAGGAATTGCTCGACTCAACTAGATCTTCGTTATCTCTTTTAAGATCAATAGATATTGATATAGATACGTGGGATCCAATTTTAATATACCTAACAACCCAGAAAATGGACAAGCAGACTCGAAAAGATTGGGAACAATGCGTAAATTCAAATGAAAATCCATCCATGGGTGACTTATTCAACTTTTTGGAAATTGCTTTCAGAACATTGGAGTCTGTTGAGGAGTCAACTAACAGAGCCGAGAGTATGATTTCTGTTAACCGCGCTCATCAACAAAGACCCTATAAGCGATCGATGCATGTGCATAACTCTGCCGTAAACACAAATCTCTGCATCTGCTGCCAACGTCGACACCCCTTATACAAGTGCTTTAAGTTCTCATCACTGTCACCAACAGAGAAGAGATCAATCGTACTTCAACATAATGTATGCCCAAACTGCTTAAACACTGGCCACAACTGTAGTCAATGCAAAATAGCTGCTCGCTGCCAACTCTGCCAACAAACCCATCATACTATTCTGCATGCTGCGTATGTAAATGAAATAAGCCAACATAGATCAAACACAGCACTGTCTACTACAGTAGACAATTTGAATGCTACTGCATTAAGTAATACCCAGCCAACATTACATATCAACTCCCACATAACATCTCTTTCAGCAAACAAACAGTCGCAAGTTCTGCTAGCTACAGCTAAAGTTCTTATTAACCACCCATCTGGAGTGATCTGTGTAAAAGCTTTGGTTGATCCCGGTTCTCAGGCCTCTTTTGTAACCAGAGAGATCTGTCAGCTGTTAAACTTGAATAAGAAGAGAATAGAAGAGACGACAATCGATGGGATTGGATCTGTTGCCAAAACATCAATAAAACATATGGCGGAGCTGAACTTGATGTCAAATTATACTCAGAATTACAATTTAATAGTGAGTGCGCTAATTTTAACAAAAATTACGTCTTATAGTCCTGTCGATGTAAAGAAAACAGATTTACCTAACTTGGATGCATATCAGCTATCTGATCCCACTTTTTATTTGCCATCAAAAATAGATATTTTACTTGGTAGCGATGTTTACGGTGAGATCATGAAATCGAATAGTATAAAATTCCCAAATAGCATATATTTGCAGGAAAGTTATTTTGGATGGTTGATTTCTGGACCAATCGGAAAGCCATATACAACATCCACACTAGCTATAAATTGTTGTAATCTCGAAAATCAATTACGCTTATTCTGGGAACAGGAGGAGTTGAGTGAAACTAAACAATTGTCCATAGAAGAAGAAGACTGCGAGTCTTACTTTTCAAAAACATGTATCCGGACCCCTGATGGCAGATATGAGGTGCATTTACCTTTTAAAAGTTTGTTGAAAGGTAACAATGAACCAGTGTTTCAGAACACCGACTATCTCGCACTACAAAGGCTAAAGAAACTTGAAACGTCTTTCAAATTTCGGCCACAGTTTGCAAAGGCATACAAGGACTTTATGGCAGAATATGAAGCTTTAAACCATATGGAAAAAGTTGGAACATACCCTAGAGATTTACCTGCCAACATTTATATTTTGCCTCACCATGGTGTTCTACGAGAAAGTAGCACCACTACAAAACTTAGAGTGGTGTTCGATGGGAGTAGTAGAGTTGCACCCCAAGCATCTTTAAATGAAGAACTTGCAAGTGGGCCTCCTTTACAAAATGATTTGCCTACTATTATTACCCGCTGGAGGCGTTTTCAGATTTCTTTTACAGCCGACTTGGAAAAGATGTTTAGACAAATAAAAGTATGCAAAGATCATCAAAAATATCAATGCATTCTATGGCGTGATCCCTGTAATAACAACATTAATATCTACAAACTGAAAACAGTAACGTATGGTACAACGTCGGCGCCCTTTTTGGCCATACGTGTGCTAAAGCAGATTGCAAAGGATGGCAAGGATGATTACCCTTTAGCCAGTAGGGTCATTGATTCCGATACCTACGTTGACGATGTAATATCTGGTTGCGATACAGTTGAGGAGGCGGCTAAATTGACACGTCAGCTTGTTTTACTTTTGGGTAAAGCTGGCTTTACTCTAAGAAAATGGAGTTCGAATTCCGATAAGCTCCTAAGTACGATTCCTTCAGAATTTCGAACTACGAGCAGCAGTTTTCCAATCCAGAATACTGAAATGGTCAAAGCACTCGGATTGTCTTGGGATCCTAAAAGTGACCACTTCTATTTTAAGGTGAATTATTCATTTTGTGACAAGATAACTAAAAGTGTCGTACTTTCAGATTCCGCAAGGCTATTTGACCCACTTGGCTGGTTGGCCCCTACAACCATTATTGCAAAAATAATGTTTCAACATTTATGGCGAGAAGGTTTGGATTGGACGGATCCTTTACCAAAAAATTTACATGATGAATGGAGTAAATATCGGGTCGCATTAAAAGATATTGAAAAGCTATCGCTGCCACGATGGTTTCTTTGCCAGTCTACTTCATCAGCAGAGTTACATACATTCTGTGACGCTTCAAAAGTAGCATTCGCTGCCGCGGTATATCTGAGAGTGGTAACAGTAGATGGAAGTATACATGTTTGCCTTGTTCAATCAAAAACGAAAGTAGCCCCACTGAAAGTGCAAACAATCCCAAAGCTAGAACTTTGCGCAGCAGTTCTAGGTGCAAAACTGCTCTCCAAGGTAAAATCTTGCATCGGTCTTGACATTGAAAATGTTAATTTTTGGTCGGATAGTACTACAGTGCTTACCTGGATTAAAACTCAATCTTCTCAGCTACCAGTATACGAAGCAAATCGTGTTTCCCAAATACAGCGCTTGACAAATATTTCCGAGTGGCGATACGTTTCATCTACAGATAACCCTGCTGATTGTGCTACAAGAGGCCTGCTACCAAAAGATTTAAAAGCATGCAACATCTGGTGGCAAGGGCCAAATTGGCTAACAGAGAACGAAGAAACATGGCCTGTAAACAAGTTCAAAAGTAACATGCAACCAGCTGCAATTAAACCTACAGTGTATTCCTTCGCAACTACTAAATTAACAAAACCAAGTTCGTCAGAGTATCCGGATTTGTTGTTGAGATATTCATCCTTTAACAAACTTCAACGAGTAACCGCTTATATTCTAAGATTTTACAACAATATAAAGGCCTCGATATCTAAAAGACTTGGATCGAAACTGCAAACGATTTCAGGCTGTCTTCAGTCGTTCGAATTAACGTGTTCCAGATTGTTATTGGTTAAGATGTGCCAGCGGATTTCCTTTAAGGATGACTTAGCTTGCTTCAAAAGCAAACTTCCTTTACCAGCTAATAGCCGTATAATAAAACTTCAACCTTTTCTGGATGAACACGGTGTTATTCGAGTTGGAGGAAGAATAAAAAATGCAGATCTTTCGTTTGAGAAAAAACACCCTATATTGCTAACAAAAACTGATCCCATTTCTACTCTTATATTTGCAGAAGCTCATTATAAAACGCTACATGGGGGAGTACAGCTAATGCAATCGTATGTCATGACACATTATTGGATCTTGTCGGCCAGAAACTTGGCAAAATCTGTTAAACGTAACTGTTTAACTTGCTTTAAATATGCGTCTAGAGCCGCAACTCAAATTATGGGAGATCTTCCTCAAGTGAGACTGAATCCTGCAAGAACTTTCAAGCACAGCGGCCTTGATTATGCCGGTCCGATCACCATAAAGCAGAATACCCTGAGACGAAGCACTACCAGCAAGGGATACATATGTCTATTTGTGTGTATGTGCACTAAAGCGGTTCATCTTGAGGTTGTTTCCAGTTTGACCACTGAGGATTTCATAGCCGCTTTCAAAAGATTTACCTCACGACGAGGACATTGTACTGATTTATATTCAGATAACGGTACCACTTTTATTGGGGCATCAAAAGAATTGCAAATTTTGCATCATAGATCGAAGGCAACGATTCCTGAAAAGCTAGCGGAAGGGCTGCATAATATTGGCACTACTTGGCATTTTATACCACCTGCTTCGCCCCATTTTGGAGGCCTTTGGGAGGCCGGAGTAAAATCCACAAAACATCACCTACTTCGGATAATGGGCGACCGAATTCTTACTTATGAGGAGCTATCGACACTGTTATGCCAAATTGAAAGCTGCTTAAATTCCAGGCCTCTTTGTCCACTTTCTACCGATCCTTCCGATTTCAGCGTGTTAACACCAGCACATTTTTTAATAGGTGAGCCTACAACTTGTTTGGCGGAGCAGGACTTATTAGATTCCAAAATAGATCGGTTGGCTCGGTGGAAGCAGATTGAAAAGTTGAAGCAACACTTCTGGAATCGGTGGTCAAAAGAATATCTCAACAGATTGCAGGCGAGACCCAAATGGAACAGGGTGGAACGAGAAGCACGAATTGGAGATGTTGTATTGGTACTTCATGAGCGTAGTACTCCGGGACATTGGCCACTAGCTCGCATTGAAGAAATACATCCTGGATCCGATGGGCATTGCCGGGTTGTGACCCTATATTGCAATGGTAAATTCATAAAACGTCCAATTTCTAAGATCTGTTTTCTACCGTCAGATGAGATGTCCAGTTCACATTTGGAGGCTTCTAGAGAAGAATAAAAATGATATGCGGCTTAAGAACTATCGTTCTTAGTGGGGGAGAATGTATTGGACTTTTCTGTACTTCTCGTAATTCAAAATTTATATCGTCCATCACTGATGATTGTCTCTTTTGTTCTATGTTTTTTATGTAACATTAATTGAACACTAATGTTATTATTTGTCATATATAACATACCTGCAACATCTTTTAGTAATAAAACTACTCTCGAGAACATCAAAACGCTACCGCGGAGCATACTAGCTATTTGTCATTTGTCTCATTAAATGTTAAATATCAAAATAACCTCTTGTTGTTCTATATAATAAGACGAGTTGTTTATGCTATATGTCGTGATTGTTTTAATAAACCTTTTTAATATTAACTAATAAAATTCAAATCGTTTCATTCAGAAAATCTCGTACATCTATAGACATACAATTTTTACAAAATTTTCTATAGAAATAAAATTTTGACAAAATTTTCTATAGACATAAAATTTTTACAAAATTTTCTCTAGAAATAAAGTTTTAACAATGTTTTCTATAGAAATGAAATTTTAACAAAATTTTCTATAGAAATAAAATTTTAACAAAATTTTCTATAGAAATAAAATGATGACAAAATTTTCTATAGGAATAAAATTTTTAAAAAAATTTCTATAGAAATAAAATTTATAAAATTTATTTTCTATAGAAATAAAATTTATAATTTATAAAATAAAATTTTGGTAGATTATTTTTGGCTCGAGTGGCAACCATGATTATGAACCGATATGTACCAATTTTTGTGTAATTGGGGATCGGCTATATATAAATATAGACCGATATGGACCAATTTTGATATGGTTATTAGCGGCCATATACTAACACCACGTTCCAAATTTGAACCGGATCGGATGAATTTTGCTCCTCCAAAAGGCTCCGGAGGTCAAATCTGGAGAACGGTTTATATGAGGACTTATATAATTATGGGCCGATATGGACCAATTCTGTCATGGTTGTTAAAGACCATATACTAACACCATGTTCCAAAATTCAACCGGATCGGATGAAATTTGCTTCTCTTTGAGGCTCCGCAAGCCAAATCTGGGGATGGGTTTCTAAGGGGGCTATATATAATTATAAACCGATGTGAACCAATTTTTGCCATGGTTGTTAGAGACCATATACCAACAGCATGTACCAAATTTCAGCAGGATGGGATGAAATTTGCTTCTCTTTGAGGCTCCGCAAGCCAAATCTGGGGATCGGTTTATATGGGAGCTTATATAATTATGGACCGATATGGACCAATTCTGTCATGGTTGTTAGAAACCATATACCAACATCACGTACCAAATTTCAACCGGATCGGATGAAATTTGCTTCTCTTTGAGGCTCCGCAAGCCAAATCTGGGGATCGGTTTCTAAGGGGGCTATATATAATTATGGACCGATGTGGACCAATTTTTGCATGGTTGTTAGAGACTATATACCAACACCATGTACCAAAATTTCAGCAGGATCGGAGGAAATTTGCTTCTCTTTGAGGCTCCGCAAGCCAAATCTATGGATCGATTTATATGGGGTCTATAGGTAAAAAAGGACCGATATGGCCCATTTGCAATACCATCCGACCTACATCAATAACAACGACTTGTGCCAAGTTACACAGTCGATAGCTTGTTTTGTCCGGAAGTTAGCGTGATTTCAACAGACGGACGGACGGACATGCTTAGCTCGACTGACGGACATGCTTAGCTCTATGGGGTGGAGGGTATAAAAATTGCCGAGTATCGAATCACAATAAGTCGAATTGGTCTATGTTGTAGCTATGTGGTATGTCATACACACGCTACGCTGCTATCAACGACTCATATATAGGTGTCGAGACAGCTGCACTGGCCTAATCTTAGTTGGACCATAGTTTACTCTCACCTGAATTGGCAGGTCTCTTCCCATAGGTTGTATGGGCGATGGTCGAACTCCAAGAACAGCATGAACTTGTTCCTAGCTACAGTATCCTCTTGAATTATCTCCAGACCTGTCTGCTATGCTGCCTGATTTAGAAGGTCTCTCCTGTAACACTAGATCTCTTTCCACGGGGCGGAAGCCGAATTCCGAGACCAGGATGAACCTTGCAGTTTCTCACTCGTTAGGCTACAGTATCCCCATGAATTATGTTCAGACTAGTCTGCTATGCTGCCTGTTCCAGAGCCTCTCTTTTGTAACGCTGGATCTCGTGGCTTAGATGGTGAAGATCGACCTTTACATTCCTTGGCTGTGGTTGCCTACCCACAAGATTGTGCTTTGACAGCGCACGAGGATGATCTTGGTCTCCATATAAAATCCAGGGTTATACTGCGGATATACCCTGTCGCAGCTCTTAGCGTAGCGTTTCACTTATATGAGATGTTTACACTGGCGCTATAAAGTTTACCGCTAACCGGTGTAGATGCCTTTCAGGTAGTCAACCCCAAATGGCAAGGGACTTAAGAACCTTGTTTCTATCGCGGAGCTTATCACAAATTGCAGTAGCGTGGCCAAATGACTTAAAAAGGGCTGGCGATTGTGATCCCCAGAATCTAATGATACCAGAGGGTCCTGCCGCGTGTGGCAGGTGCTTTTTGTTCATCAGCTCATATCCAAATCAAGGAAATCTGTGACTAAAGTGGAATGTACCCAAAGAGATCTGTTGCCGAATCGGGTAGATTTTTCTGGCAGAGCGAAATGGTGGATACGCTCCATGTGGCCCTTGATTACATATGGGGCACTAGTCAGCTGCGCTTCTAGCAATCACAGATAGGTAGGTAGGTATTTGGGAGCCACCGTGGTGCAATGGTTAGCATGCCCGCCTTGCATACACAAGGTCGTGGATTCGATTCCTGCTTCGACAGAACACCAAAATGTTTTTCAGCGGTGGATTATCCCACCTCAGTAATGCTGTTGACATTTCTGAGGGTTACAAAGCTTCTGTAAGTGGTTTCACTGCAATGTGGAACGCCGTTCGGTCTCGGCTATAAAAAGGAGATCCCTTGTCATTGAGCTTAACATGGAATCGGGCAGCACTCAGTGATAAGAGAGAAGTTCACCAATGTGGTATTACAATGGACTGAATAGTCTAAGTGAGCCTGATACATCGGGCTGTCACCTAACCACTAACCTAAGATTCGGCCTGGCCGAACTTACGGTCGTATATACTTGCTTCAATATGTGTTATTTCCATTCTCCCGATATGTTAAGCTCACGAGCAATTTGTCTACCACTGCACGCTTGGATTTCGATCAAATCCGGCCTTCACTTTTAGGATAATTTCTGGTTTACTGGTTACCGTTTTTTCATCCACGTTTTGGATGGGATGCAACACTGCCAGAATCACGTTAATGATCAGTGGTCGAGAAACAAAAATTTCATTCACTTTTAAATGCTGGAGAGCTCTAACGATAACCATTTGGGGGTTTTCCAACCAAATATAAAGCAATTATACCATCACGCTTGGAGTCCATCACCAATATATTTATTTCTGAACACAATAGATCAAAATGCTTTTGCAAGTGTATAAACAATAAAATGAATTCTCTCAGGAAAAAATTTGTCGACAGTCAGATAAGCGGTTTAGAAATAATAGCAATTTGAAGTTGGTTGCGATACATATCAACCACCCTGTATACACTTAATGGGGTCTAACACCAACATTTCCATGTATTACAAACGGAATGACAAAGTTAAGACAGCTCCATTCTATGGTGTGGTTGGGTACTATAATCGGTTCTTTGTACGTTCAGTCCTTCTCTACGTTCGTTTTCTACAAATTCCACAAAAAATATCCCCAATTAGTTTCACAGTGTATAAAATTAACTTAACTTCTTTTTTTATTTTCTGCCAGTCATTTGTATTCAGATTAACATATCTTTTTTTTATGAGCTCCTAACGCAATTTATTCGATGAGAAAAAAATCGCCTTTTTGCCACAACATTAAATGTATATCCCTTTGCGTTGAGTTTTTTTTCCTTTAATGTTAAAGCTTGTTTAACCTAATGGCACCAGGTCATGGTGGAGAGAGGTGAGGTGAAGAGACAATTGAATCAATGACAATTTTCATGACGTTTATTTTTGACAACATCAGCTACAAATCTTCTTTGATCGAATAAAATTTGGCTTAGTGAATTAAATCACCTACGTGCCATGCATGTCAGTCATGAGGAAAAATAAAGACGTGTCATGTGTTTTCAATTTGAAGCCATTGCAGATCCAAGCATGGATGTTTTTTTTTTTTTCTAACCATAGTTGGTCTCATAGGTCGGCCTCACAGGTGTGGCAGAAACTTTTCTTCGGTAAGTTCATAAAACTCAATTTCCAAGTATTTAAGGTCATTTACCATATCAATTTTAGAATGATAGACAGGAATTCATTTCAAATGGCCAGGGATTATCAAAGGACATAATTATTGTAAATGATAGGGATATAATGTCACGGCTTGTAACTAAATTGTTGATGGAAAGATTTTGTTGAGAAAACTTGCGTAGTTGAAATGACAAGAATAAAAAAACCAAAGATTTTCAATAATAAAAATATTACAACGATTTATTTATTTGCTGTAGAAAAAGAGTTAAATAATTAGTACAATGTTCAGGATACTTATGTTGTTTATTCCTTGATGGTTAGACAAGAAGAGATCATTTAAAATTAATTTTCATAGCAAGAAACCTTAAAGCTAATAATAATTATCGTCTAGAAAAAATACATAACAAACTACATGGATATGTATGTACTTAAATTTCAGCGGAACATATGATTTTGAAAAGGAGTCATTGACTACATAGATACTGCAATTGCAGTCTCAAAACCTTTTACAAATATACGTACAATGCAATTCTAATGTTCATATGTATGTATGTTTGTTTGTTCATATGCGTATGAATCCACCTATTAACATTCTGCGCTCCCGTATACGATGTTGTTGTTCTGCAAAGGAATAATGCGTGCGCAGGTAAGTGACTGCGAGTGTTGACATAAGGAGTGGGTGGCGACGCAAAAGCTGCTGGCTATTCGCATTGTAGTGAAGGGGGCAGGGGATGCACTCAACTGCAAATTAAAGTGCATATGCAGAAAATAATCAAATGGGCAGCCAAGCAAAGTAAACAAAACTTCATAATTAAGTTTTGTATGCTTAAGACGATGATGAAGTTTTTGATGTTTGATGATTTGGGAGATTTAGAGGAATTATGAATTTTACGTTTTTTTACATGCGTTTTTCCGTTGGGAAAATGAATATTTTCGCCAACAGATTTCCAATGGCTTATTTATTTCTATAGAAAATGTTGTCAAAATATTCTTTCTATTAAGATGTTTGTCATAATTTTATTTCTATAAAAAATTTGTAAAAATTTTATTTCTATAGAAAATTTTTTCACAATTTTATTTCTGTACAAAATTTTATTTTTATAGAAAATTTTGTACAAATTTAATTTCTATTGAATTTTTTTTTGGAAATTTATCTCTATAGAAAATTTTTTTAAAATTTTATTTCTATATAAATTTTTGTGAAAATTTTATTTCTATAGAAAATTTTGTGAACATTTTATTTCTAAAGAAAATTTAGACAAAATTTTATTTCTGTAGAAAATGTCATCACAAATTTAGTGCTATATTTTTATACCCTACACCATAGGATGGGGGTATATTAACTTTGTCATTCCGTTTGTAACACATCGAAATATTGCTCTAAGACCCCATAAAGTATATATATTCTGGGTCGTGGTGAAATTCTGAGTCGATCTAAGCATGTCCGTCCGTCCGTCTGTTGAAATCACGCTAACTTCCGTACGAAACAAGCTATCGACTTGAAACTTGGCACAAGTAGTTGTTATGGATGTAGGTCGGTATTGCAAATAGGCCATATCGGTCCACTTTTACGTATAGCCCCCACATAAACGGATCCCCAAATTTGGCTTGCGGAGCCTCTAAGAAACGAAAATTTTATCCGATCCGGCTGAAGTTTGGTACATGGTGTTGGTATATGTTCTCTAATGACCATGCAAAAATTGGTCCATATCGGTCCATAATTATATATATAGCCCTCATATAAATCGATTCTCAGATTTGTCCTCCGGAGCCTCTTGGAGGAGCAAAATTCATCCGATCCGGTTGAAATTTGGAACATGGTGTTAGAATGTGGTCTCTAACAAACACGCCAGAATTGGTCTATATAGGTCCATAATTATATATAGCCCCCATATAAACCGATCCCCCGATTTGGCTTGCGGAGCCTCTAAGAAACGAAAATTTCATCCGATCCGGCTAAAATGTGGTACATGGTGTTGGTATATGTTCTCTAATGACCATGCAAAAATTGGTCCATATCGGTCCATAATTATATATAGCCCCCATATAAATCGATTCCCAGATTTGTCCTCCGGAGCCTCTTGGAGGAGCAAAATTCATCCGATCCGGCTAAAATTTGGTACATGGTATTGGTATATGTTCTCCAATGACCATGCAAAAATTGGTACATATCGGTCTATAATTATATATAGCCCCCATATAAATCGATTCCCAGACTTGTCCTCCATTTGTTGGAGGAGCCAAATTCATCCGATCCGGTTGAAATTTGACACATGGTATTAGAATGTTGTCTCTAACAAACACGCAAGAATTTGTCTATATCGATCCACAATTATATATAGCCCCCATATAAACCGTTCCCCAGATTTGATCTCCGGAGCCTCTTGGAGGAGCAAAATTCATCCGAAATTTGCAACGTGATGTTAGTATAAGGCCGCTAATATCCATGCCAAAATTGGTCCATATCGGTCTATAGTTATATATAGTCGATCCCCAATCACACAAAAATTGTTCCATATCGGTTCATATTCATGGTTGCCACTCGAGCCAAAAATAATCTACCAAAATTTTATTTTTATGGAAAACATTGTCAAAATGTTATTTCTATAGAAAATTTTTTCCAAATTTTATTTCTATAGAAATTTTTTTCCAAATTTTACTTCTATAGAAAATGTTGTCAAAATTTTATTTTGTCAAAATTTTATTTCTATAGAAACTTTAAACTTTATTATATACGTATTTAATCGGCCTTTTTTAGTTTAATATATACTACGTATGGGCTACCTTGTAATTTAGAAGACGGTGTTAGGAAGTTTTAAGATAGCTTGTCATCGGCAAGTGTTACCGCAACCCAAGTAATTCGATTGTGGATGACAGTCTTCAGTAGAAAATTCTAAGCAATACATGGTGGAGGGTACATAAGCTTCGGCCTGGAAGAACTTACGGCCGTATATACTTGTTTTTTTTTTTTTTTAAATCTTTCTCTATAAAATTTCGTCACAAATTGATTGCAATAATTTTTTTTTCAAAATTTTATTTCTACAGAAAATTTCATCAAAAATTTATTGCTATACAATTTTTTCACAATTGTATTTCTATAGTTTTTTTTATAGAAAATTAAGAAAATTTTGTCAAAAATTTTATTTCTTTAAAAAATTTTATCAAAATTTTATTTTTATAGAAAAGTTTGTAAAAATTTAATTCTATAGAAAATTTTGTGAAAATTTTATTGCTATAGAAAATGTTATTTCTATTTTTGTGAAAAATGTTATTTCTATAGAAAATTTCGTCACAAATTTATTGCTATAAAATTTGGTTTCAAAATTTTATTTCAGTAGTATCGTCAAAAATTTATTGCAATTATTTTTTTTTTTTTTTTAAATTTTATTTCTAGAAAAGTTCGTCAACATTGTATTGCTATAAAACATTTTTCAAAATTGTATTTCTATAGATTTTTTTTTCAAAATTTTTCTATAGAAACTTAAAAAAGTTTTGTCAAAATTTTATTTTTATAGAAAAGTTTGTAAAAATTTTATTTCTATAGAAAATTTTGTCAAAATTTTATTTATATAGAAAATTTTGTCAAAATTTTATTTATATAGAAAATTTCATCATAAAGTTAGTTCTATATTTTTTTCAAAATTTTATTTCTATAGAAAATTTCGTCACAAATTTATTGCTATATTTTATTTTTTTTTTTTTTATTCAAAATTGTGTTTCTACAGAAAATTTCGTCACAAATTTATTGGTATAATTTTTTTCAATATTGTGTTTCTATAGAATCTTTTTTTCAAAATTGTAATTCTATAGAAAATTTTGTAAAATTTTATTGCTATAAAAAATTGATTAAGTGAAAATTTCGTCAAAATTTTATTTCAATAGAAAATTTTGTCAATTTTTAATTTCAACAGAATTTTTTTTTCATTTTATTTCTATAGAAAATTTTCTCAAAATTTTATTTTTATAGAAAATTTTTATTTCTATAGAACATTTTGTCAAAATTTTATTCCTAGAGGATAAAATAAATGATCAAAATTTTCTTTTATATAAATATATATATTTTTCTTTTATTTGTCAAAATTTTATTTCTATAAAATTTTGTAAAATATATAAATTTTTAGATATCTGTTGTTGCTTTTTGGGCTTTTTAAGGTCAGGTATTTTTATGCGAATAGATTAGTTTATTCCACTTTTTTCATCCAACGTTTCGCTGGGTGATTCCAGCTTTTTCAGGGATGGTATCTTTATTGAATCTGGCAATTTTATTATAATATAACAATTATATAATTTTTTTCCTCATAGAAAATTTGGTCGCAATTTTATTTCTAGTGACACAAAAATATTGCCAAAATGTTTGGTTTAATGATTGTTTTTTTTTTTTCAAAATTTGATTTCTACAGAAAATTTTGTCAATTTTTTTTTTTCTATAGAAAATTTTGTCAACATATTTATACCCACCACCATAGAATGGTGACGGGGGTATAATAAGTTTGTCATTCCGTTTGTAACACATCGAAATATCAATTTCCGACTATATAAAGTATATATATTCTTGATCAGGGAGAAATTCTAAGACGATATAACGATGTCCGTCTGTCTGTCTGTTGTAATCACGCTACAGTCTTCAATAATGAAGCAATCGTGCTGAAATTTTGCACGAACTCGTCTTTTGTCTGCAGGCAGGTCAAGTTCGAAAATGGGCTATATCGGTCCAGGTTTTGATAGAGTCCCCATATAAAACGACCTCCCGATTTGGGGTTTTGGGCTTATAGAAATCGTAGTTTTTATCCAATTTGCCTGAAATTTGAAATCTAGAGGTATTTTATGACCATAAAGAGGTATAGCAAAAATGGTGAGTATCGGTCCATGTTTTGGTATAGCCCCCATATAGACCGATCTCCCGATTTTATTTCTTGGGCTTATAGAAACCGCAGTTTTTATTCAATTTACCTGAAATTGGAAATCTAGAGGTATTGTAGGACCACAAATACGTGTGCCAAAAATTGTGAGTATCGGTCCATGTTTTGGTATGGTCCCCATATAAAACGACCTCCCGATTTGGGGTCTTGGGCTTATAGAAACCGTAGTTTGTAACCAATGTGTCTGAAATTGGGAATATAGAGGTATTTTAGGACCATAAAGAGGTGTGCCGATGGTGAATATCGGTCCATATTTTGGTATAGCCCCCACATAGACCGATTTCCCGATTTCACTTCTTGGGCTTCTAGAATCCGAAGTTTTTATCCAATTTGTCTGAAATTGGAAATCTAGAGGTTTTTTAGGGCCATAAAGAGGTGTGCGAAAACGGTGAGTATCGGTCCATATTTTAGTATAGCCCCCATAACAACGATCTCCCGATTTAACTCCTTGGGTTTCTAGAAACCATAGTTTTTATCTGATTTGCTTGAAATTGTAAATATTCTGGTATTTTAGGCTCACAAAAACGTGTATCGGATTAAGTTTTTATCGGTCCATTTGGTAATGCCTCCATATAGACCGACTTCACTTCTTGAGGGTGTAGAAGGCGCACTGATCATGAAAATTGCTTGAAACTTAATGTAAAATTTCCAGATTTTACTTCTACAGATTTAAGATTTTAAATCAAGACATTATTTTATAATTTTCTTGCACACTTACAAGAGATGTTAATGATTCCTCTAAAACTCAAACAAAAATGGTTCTTATAAATCCAGAATCTGATATAGTCCTCATAGGTGAAATCTTTAAATGTATCTTCGGGAAGTGTCCTCAAGTCCTCAAGCCCTCCTGAAATTTCAAAGGAAACCCTAATATTTGGTTCATGGTGGTGGGTATTTAAGATTCGGCCCGGCCGAACTTAGTGCTTTATAGACTTGTTTCTTCTTTTATTTGTCAAAATTTTAATTCTATATGAATAACAACTACTTGTGCCAAATTTCAAGTCGATAGCTTGTTTCGTTCGGAAGTTAGCGTGATTTCAACAGACGGACGGACGGACGGACATGCTCAGATCGACTCAGAATTTCACCAAGACCCAGAATATTGTAACGTGGTTTTGTCGTCGGCTGAGGTAGACCAGTGGTCGTCCAGGATCAACTTTAAGGACCCACAAACCTTAAATTAAGAACACACGATTTGGTGGTTTTTATACAGTAATATTAGTACGAGCTTTATTTATTTGACCTTATATACGTATAATGTTCATGTCTGCACGGTATGCTGAGGGGCGGTGATTTATTACGTAGCCTCTTAGTACTGAAGTCGGCGGTTGTTAACGATTTGGTTCGGCTAAAGTCGTTGTTGCGGTGATGATGATCGGTTGGTGATTCGGTTGACGGTTCGGTTGATTGTTCGGTTGATGATTCGGTTAATGGTTCGGTAGCGGTGATGGTAGTTGCTGGTTAGCCGTCGGTGGCTGGTTGTGTTGGTTTGGTCGGCTGTCGATGGTTGGCCGATGTTGATGATTCGGGTGATGCGGCGATATGTTGATGATTCGGGTGATGCGGCGATACGTTGTTGATTCGGGTGATGCGGCGATTCCACGTGGATAGCGATGTTGACAATCCGGGTGAGGTGGTGATTCGGTGTTGATTGTTGATTCGTTGTTGGGTTAGTAACAAAACTACAAACTATTTGTCGAAACTACTAGGGGAAGCAAGCTAATAGCCGAAGCTATTAGTGCGGAAGCAAGCTAATCGTCGGTGAAACGATTAGTGCGGAAGCAAGCTAATAGCCGAAGCTACTAGTGCGGAAGCATGCTAATAGCCGAAGCTCTTAGTGCGGAAGCAAGCTAATCGTCGGTGAAACGATTAGTGCGGAAGCAAGCTAATTGCCGAAACAATTAGTGCGGAAGCAAGCTAATAGCCGAAGCTATTAGTGCGGAAGCAAGCTAATAGCCGAAACTATTAGTGCGGAAGCAAGCTAATCGTCGGTGAAACGATTAGTGCGGAAGCAAGCTAATTGCCGAAACAATTAGTGCGGAAGCAAGCTAGTAGCCGAAGCCACTAGTGCGGAAGCAAGCTAATAGCCGAAACTATTAGTGCGGAAGCAAGCTAATAGCCGAAGCTACTAGTGCGGAAGCAAGCTAATAGCCGAAGCTATTAGTGCGGAAGCAAGCTAATCGTCGGTGAAACGATTAGTGCGGAAGCAAGCTAATTGCCGAAACAATTAGTGCGGAAGCAAGCTAATAGCCGAAGCTACTAGTGCGGAAGCAAGCTAATAGCCGAAACTATTAGTGCGGAAGCAAGCTAATCGTCGGGAAACGATTAGTGCGGAAGCAAGCTAATTGCCGAAACAATTAGTGCGGAAGCAAGCTAAATGCCGAGACACTTAGTGCGGTGGTAGAGTTCCTGTCGCTTAGTGTGAACTGACTGCGGTCGTGCCACTCGTCGTGTTCAGTACCCTTCGGCTGTCGGGAGACTCTTACTCGTTGTCCAAAAACACCGAGTTTATATTCTCCCACAGCCACAACGTAGATGCTCATAGCAAGCAAAAATAAATTTGTCTCAAAGTCAGATTGCCATATAAATTATTTTTCCCATACCCACCCAGACTCTATTGAATGACAGTGTATGTGGTATGTGGAGAGTAGGGCAGTGGGTATGTGGCCATTAAAGGCACACATACATTAAACAACAGGAGGCACAATCAAATAAATCTATGTACGGACGAATGCAATACAAAAATGTATTTCGTTCCGTTACAATAAATATACTTTATGGGGTCTTAGAGCAATATTTCGATGTGTTACAAACGGAATGACAAAGTTAATATACCCCCCATCCTATGCTGGAGGGTATAACAAAAAATTAAAACTAAGCGGGAACTTTGATTATGGGATCGTTTTTCAATGTCTTTTATAGTGGACGTCGGTAGTCAAAGGGTTAATAGCGATTTTGCGAATCTTTTATAATTCAGTACAAAAAGAGTAATTATGTTTTTTCTTATTACTTATTATGGCCTCTTATGTTGTTCATAAATTTTATTTACTGTGTTTTTATACCCTACAACGAAAATTCTGTTTCTCTTTTTAAGTGACAATTTCTCTTAGTCATTGAAAACAATCCGTTTTTTTGGGTCAATCTCAAAAGGGGGCTAAACTACAGTGTAATATTATGTGCAAAAATAAATATCTGTCGAAAGGATTAAAAGGGGACAGGCAAATGGTCATTAAGTCTTGTGGAAATATTTGCTTAGCTTTCTTTTGTTTTTGTTTTGCTTTTGCTTTTGAAATGCCGGGAAAGTTAACTAATGAGTGGCAATTAAAACTTGGATTTTGAAACAACCAATGTTGGATCTCCAAAGAGTCCTCCTTGAATACACTAAACAAAGACCACTTTTTTTGTTTTTCTTGTTGTTGGTAGTTCACTTAGCCATTGGAATTTGTGGATAAATTGTTGACCTATATCGATGGGTGAGCGGGGTGGTGTTAGAAAGTGATAACCATGAATGAATGGAAGGAATGTATTTTGGTTTTACGAATGATTAATGTGAGAAAATGTCAACAATTACCACAAATGTTGTGCCCCGCCCTAAAAAAGACAATAACAACAATTTCAATTATTTATTTTTGGTTCATTCAAAACGAAATTCTAGAGGATAAAACATTGTTACTCATTAAGAGGAGAGAAAGGCTGCAATGATTGTGTTTTATAATTATCACCACAGGAAGGGGTTATAGCCTATAGGGTGGCACAAATGTTTGGCAACTAACTTGAGGTTGCTGCAATTTCTAAACCGCTCATCTGACAACAGAAAAATTTATATCAGGGACAGGTCGTTTTATTTTATACAAGTTTACAAAGGCATAACATTAATCGTGATTAATGATTCAAGTCAAAACCAGAAGTGACCATCGTTAGAGGCCACTTGCGTTTAAATGTGAATAAACCGTTTGTTCCTTCTAGCATGGCATGAAAAGTGTAGGACAAATTTATTCGAAATCCACGCCGCACAGTGTGTCCTTCCCATACATTCGATGGCCAAAAATAGAAGGAGTTGTACGAGAGTAATGAAATTTGGCACGAGTTCCTAATATAATAGAATTAAGAAAATTTCAAAGTATCGACAAAATTGACCACGCCCATCGCCCACCGCCCACCGCCCATACAAACTAAAATCATTTTTGGCTGTTAAAAATTAACTATTGCTACAAATTTCCTGAAAATTGCTGGAAGAACATATCTATTCAACACCTTTTAAAAAAAATTTTTTCTTCAACATTGACCACGCCCATCGCCCACCTCCCATACAAATGATATTTCAAAAATGCCATATCTTCTGTAAATTTATAACTAGAATGTTTATTTTTCGCAAAAATGCATACAGCATCTATTAAATGCTGTTTTGAAAATATGAGGAAAATCAGCCCACTGTAACACCCGTCCCCCATACAACCCCCATACAAAAATTGTACAGTTCACTCTATTTATTTGCTGGATAACTTTTTTGTAGCTTGGATATATATTACAACCAATATCTTTTGCTGATCTTCGCAGTATTTCATACTGGTGTATTGTCAATGAAGCATCAACAATTAGACTAAGTGCTTTTTCAGGACTAAAACATTTTTGAACTTCATTTTTGTCTCCAATTTTTTTGGCAGCAGATAATATGATATCTTCAGAGTTGTCTTTACAAAATGTAGTCAGCTTTTTCCTTTTCGTTCTTTCATTGCTCTCTTCAAAGGTTTTCTTTGGACGACCACGTTTACCAGGAGTAGACTGGGTTTGCTCTTCGTCATCCACTGTATCATCCACTACTTCATCAGTCAACGTATAAGAGTGTGTTAGCCATTCTTCATTATCACTGTAAAATCTTGACGAAGTACGATGACTCTTGTTCCACTTCTTTAAAAATTGAGGCATGAATGTTTGTTTCAAAAACCGACTGAACTTTTCTTGATTTATTTCAGACGCGCTTTTATAATTCGCGAAAACTTCACCAAGCGTTCTAAAATATATTTTTGACTTTTAAATTGTTTTTAAGAAATTTGCTTTAATTGCTTAATAAACACTCACTTATTACTTTACCAACTACAATTGGGAATGACAAAGAAGTAAAGAGCATAAACAAATGACAAAATCGATGCCACCAATGATCAATGATTGTTGTTGTTGTAAGAAATATAGCGTTATATTTTTTTTAATTTTGTAAAAATAAAATGCACATCAACATAGGTTCTATTTTTAGAATGACTATAAGAACTGCTACAATTTTAAAAAAAGACTCTATACATTGCGTGTAATAATAAGTGACGTTATTATTCATTCAATCCCAACGTCTTTAATAGCTCAGTGGATAGAGTTGGCGGCTGGTGTGCGAACATCTGGAGTTCGAGCCCAACTCATGCTCAAGTTTTCATTATGGTATGTAAAAATTTATTTGAAAAAAATAATAACTGATATGATTTCAATTTCAGTGTACGAGCACTTTATACACAATTATCTTACAAATATACTATTTATAGTAATAGACATGCACACAGGCAAAACAACAACAAGCAGTAACGAAAGAAAGAGTGCGCAGTTGTTGATGCACTCGTAAAATAACGCATAACGCATATTTTTTACTGTAATTTTTTGGTTTTCCATTGTTTTTTTTGGCCGCGGGCAAATTTGGACACATTTTTTTTTTAACTTGTTAGCTGAGACCCTCGGCTTTAATTTGGTATAGGACTCCATGTTTCGCACTGCTTCGCACACAACTAAAAGTTTAACGGAAAAGCATAAATGTTTATCTTTTTTGGCCCAAAATAAAAAAAAATAATTTGTTTTTTTTTCAATTTTTATTATTTTTTTTTTTTACTTTACATAATGCTTGATGCCTATTTAAAGTGAAAACAAGTATATACGGCCGTAAGTTCGGCCAGGCCGAATCTTATGTACCCTCCACCATGGATTGCGTAGGAACTTCTACTAAAGGCTGTCATCCACAATCGAATTACTTGGGTTGCGATAACACTTGCCGATGGCAAGGTATCGCAAAACTTTTTAACACTGTCTTCTAAATTGTAAGTTAGCCCATACGGGGTATATATTAAACAAAAAAGGCCGATTAAATACGTATATAATATAGTTTGACAAAATTTTCTATAGAAATGAAAACTTGACAAAATTTTCTATAGAAATAAAATTTTGACAAAATTTTCTATAGAAATAAAAACTTGACAAAATTTTCTATAGAAATAAAATGTTGACAAAATTTTCTATGGAAGTCAAATGTTGACAAAATTTTGTATAGAAATAAAATGTTGACAAAATTTTCTACAGAAATAAGTTTTTTACAAAATTTTCTATAAAAATAAAATTTTGACAAAACTTTCTATGGAAATAAAATTTTGACAAACATTTCTACAGAAATAAAGTTTAACAAAACTTTCTATAGAAATGAAATTTTGACACAACTTTCTATAGTAATAAAATTTGACAAAATTTTCTATGGGAATAAAGTTTTGGTAGATTATTTTTGGCGATATGGACTAATTTTTGTGTAATAAGTATATATATATATATATAACTAAAGACCGATATTGACCAATTTTTACATGGCTGTTAGAGGCCATATATTGACAAAATGTACCAAATTTCAACCGCATCGGATGACTTTTGCTATATATAATTATGGACCGATATGGACCAATTTTTGCATGGTTGTTAGATACCATATACTAACACCATGTACCAAATTTCAACTGGATCGGATGAATTTCGCTCCTCCAAGAGGCTCCTGAGGTCAAATCTGGGGATCGGTTTATATGGGAGCTATATATAATTATGAACCGATATGGACCAATTTTTGCATGGTTGTTAGAGACTATATACTAACACCACGTACTAAATTTCAACTGGATCGGATGAATTTCGCTCCTCCAAGAGGCTCCTGAGGTCAAATCTGGGGATCGGTTTATATGGGAGCTATATATAATTATGGACCGATATGGACCAATTTTTGCATGGTTGTTAGAGGCCGTATACTAACATCAGGTACCAAATTTCAACTGGATCGGATGAATTTTGCTGCTCCGGGAGGCTCCCCAAGCCAAATTTGGGGATCGGTTTATATGGGGGCTATACGTAAACGTGGTCCGATATGGCCGATTTTCAATACCATCCGACCTACATCAATAACAACTACTTGTGCCAAGTTTCAAGTCGATAGCTTGTTTCGTTCGGAAGTTAGCGTGATTTCCACAGACGGACGGACAGCCGGACAGACGGACAGACGGACGGACGGACGGACATGCTTAGATCGACTCAGAATTTCACCACGACCCAGAATATATATACTTTATGGGGTCTTAGAGCAATATTTCGATGTGTTACAAACGGAATGACAAAGTTAATATACCCCCATCCTATGGTGGAGGGTATAAAAATTTCTATAAGGTACACTCGGTGTATAGTTTATAAGTAACAATGTTTTAAATATGACATAGAAAACTAACCTATTTGAGACTTGTTCACATATGTCAACTTTGCGCTGCTCGGGACAGAAAACCAATGGAGATATTTGCATAAAATTTTACACACATGACCTTTGTAATATAGTTTAACCAACTGTGCAAAAATCATCAAAATCGGAGAGCAGGTCCAAAATGATTTATTGCCGCAGCGGACACAGTGTGCGCCGTAGTGGTAGAAAACTTGCTCTTGAGGTGAAGATATCGCGAGAACGGTGGCAAGATATATTGACAAATAAGCCTGAACTAAAGCCCCGCCTTGCATACACAAGGTCGTGGGTTCGATTCCTGCTTCGATCGAAAATCAAAAAGTTTTTTTTCAGCTGTGGATTATCCCATCTCAATAATGCTGGTGAAATTTCTCGGGGTTTCAAAGCTTCTCTAAGTGGTTTCACTGCAATGTGGAACGCCGTTCGGACTCGTCTATAAAAAGGAGATCCCTTGCCATTGAGCTTAACATGGAATCGGGCAGCACTCAGTGATAAGAGAGAAGTTCACCAATGTAGTATCACAATGGACTTAATAGTCTAAGTGAGCCTGATACATCGGGCTGTCACCTAACCTAACCTAAAGCCATTGAAGATCTAAAAGATCAATGCACATTAGACTGGAAAGAGCCTAGAGTTGCTTCGCGAAAGTGCACGACAATCGCCAGTTTCGTAGAATTTGGCTTTCTTCGATGAGAAGCCATTCTAAATTAAACTGTTTGTGAATAAACAAAATGATCGAGATCACTTGCTAAAAACGTCCGCTGCAAACGGTCAACAAAACTCAAGCGCAGCCTATGTAAAAAGGGGTGGGTGGCCATAACGGTCGATGGTGGCTTCCCGCATGTATTCATCGACAATATAAATACCGGATATTATTGGGAAAATGTCGTAAAGGTATTAGTGAAGCCCTGGACTGACAAGCATTTCGGCCGCATACCATGGGCATTCCAACAGGACTCGCATCATACCATAAAAAAAAAACTGTGCCTCGCTTCATTTCTACCGCAAAATGGTCTTCAAAATCTTCCAATTTCAATCCATTGGACTTTTGCCCCAAGGGCACGGCGCACAGTGCTTCGATCCCATAACATGAATGGACAAAAAATAAAAGGAGGCATCGTAAGAAAGCGAAACTATGAAGCGCCTTATTGATTGTAAAAACTAAGACAAATGCAAAGTTTCGTTTCGATCGGATCATTACTACACGTAGCTCCCATACAAAGGGATACAAAATATCTGATAGCATAAAAGGGTCGGATAACACAAATAACAAAATATCACTGATTTGGGAATAGTTATAGGTTACTCTTTGAAAATTTGTATGGTTAGAGCCGAAATATTGACCAAGTAGTGGACCAAATTTTTGGGTGGACCGGAACCCTAGTTACAGGCCTGTAAAATTGGTCATCTCGGTTATGGGGAAAGTTTATCAACTTTTTATACCCTGCGCAACACTGTGGAACAGGGTATTATAAGTTAGTGCACATGTTTGCAACGCCCAGAAGGAGACGAGATAGACACATGGTGTCTTTGGCAAAAATGCTCAGGGTGGGCTCCTGAGTCGATATAACCATGTCCGTATGTCCGTGAACAAATTTTTGTAATCAAAGTCTAGATCGCAGTTTCAGTCCAATCGACTTCAAATTTGGCACAAGTATGTGTTTTGGCTCAGAATAGATCCCTGATGATTTTGGAAGAAATCGGTTCAGATTTAGATATAGTTCCCATATATATCTTTCGCCCGATATGGACTAATACGGTCCCAGAAGCCAGAGTTTTACCGTAATGTGCTTAAAAATTTGCACAAGAAGAACAATTAGTACTATAATCAAGTGAAATATTATTGAAATCGGTTCAGGTTTAGATATATCTCCCATATATATCTTTCGCCCGATATGGATTTATATGGACCCAGAAGCCAGAGTTTTATCCCGATTAGCTTGACATTTTGCACTAGGAGTACAATTAGTAATATAGTCATGTGTGCCAAATTTGATTGAAATCGGTTCAGATTTAGATATAGCTCCCAAATATATATTTCGGCCGATATGGACTAATACGGTCCCAGAAGCCAGAGTTTTAGTCCAATTTGGTTGAAATTATGCACAGGGAGTAGAATTAATAGTGTAGTTAAGTGTGCCAAATTTTATTGAAATCGGTTCAGATTTAGATGTAGCTCCCATATATATCTTTCGCCCGATATGGACTAATATGGTCCTAAAATCTAGAGTTTTGGCCCAATTTGGTTGAAATTTTGCACAGGGAGTAGATTTAGCATTGTAGCTATGCGTGCCAAATTTGGTTGAAATCGATTCAGATTTAGATATAGCTCCCATATATATCTTTCGCCCTATATGGACTAATATGGTCCTAGAAGCCAGAGTTTTGGCCAAATTTGTTTGAAATTTTGCACTAGGAGTACAATTAATAGTGCAGTGAAGTGTGCAAAAGTTGATTGAAATCGGTTCAGATTTAGATATAGCTCCCATATATATCTTTCGCCCGATATGGACTAATATGGTTCTAATAGCCAGAGTTTTGCCACAATTTGGTTGAAATTTTGCACAGGTAGTATATTTAGCATTGTAGCTATGCGTGCCAAATTTGATTGAAATCGGTTCAGATTTAGATATAGCTCCCATATATAGCTTTAGGCCGATTTACACTCATATGACCACAGAGGCCAATTTTTAACTCCGATTTTGTTGAAATCTTGCACAGGGAGTAGAATTAGCATTGTTGCTATGCGTGCCAAATTTTATTGAAATCGGTTCAGATTTAGATATAGCTCCCATATATATGTTTTTCTGATTTCGACAAAAATGGTCAAAATACCAACATTTTCCTTGTTAAATCGCCACTGCTTAGTCGAAAAGTTGTAAAAATGACTCTAATTTTCCTAAACTTCTAATACATATATATCGAGCGATAAATCATAAATAAACTTTTGCGAAGTTTCCTTAAAATTGCTTCAGATTTAAATGTTTCCCATATTTTTTACTAAAATTGTGTTCCACCCTAGTGCATTAGCCAGCTTAAATTTTGAGTCTATAGATTTTGTAAAAGTCTATCAAATTCTGTCCAGATTGAGTGATATTTAAATGTATGTATTTGGGACAAACATTTATATATAGCCCCCAACATATTTGACAGATGTGATATGGTATCGAAAATTTAGATGTACAAAGTGGTGCAGGGTATAATATAGTCGGCCCCGCCCGACTTTAGATTTTCATTTCTTGTTTTATGATTAATATACCTTACCGAAGTGTCTGAAAACATGAGCATTATTAAAATCGAGAGTGTTATTAAACTCTTAACATCCCAGGTGTCACTAAAATTGTAATTGGAGCGTTTTATGTTGATGAGCAGGAATATTTTCGTGAGTGTAATTCGTTACTCAAGCACACTCAAGAATATATTATTTTCGTGACTCACGCTCACGCACGACATTTTGGTTTGTTAATCACGCTCACGTACACTCACGCTGTTGTCATGAGCGTGACTCACGCACAAATCACGAAAATTTTCGTGAGTCACGCTAAAGGTAGCCAATATGACCACATACGAGTATAACAGGTTGGCTGATAAGTCCCCGGTCTAACAAAGAAAAACATATTTTTTTGTCAAAATTCGTTTTTATTATTCAACATAGTTCCCTTCAAGAGCGCTACAACGATTATAACGACCTTCCAATTTTTTGATACCATTTTGGTAGTACTCCTTCGGTTTTTGCCTCAAAATAGGCCTCAGTTTCGGCGATCACCTCTTCATTGCAGCCAAATTTTTTCCTTGCGAGCATCCTTTTGAGGTCTGTGAACAAGAAAAAGTCGCTGGGGGCCAGATCTGGAGAATACGGTGGGTGGGGAAGCAATTCGAAGACCAATTCATGAATTTTTTCCATCGTTCTCAATGACTTGTGGCACGGTGCGTTGTCTTGGTGGAACAACACTTTTTTCTTCTTATAGGGCCGTTTTGCCACGATTTCGACCTTCAAACGCTCCAATAACGCCATATAACAGTCACAGTTGATGGTTTTTCCCTTCTCAAGATAATCGATAAAAATTATTCCATGCGCATCCCAAAAAACAGAGGTCATTACTTTGCCAGCGGACTTTTGAGTCTTTCCACGCTTCGGAGACGGTTCACCGGTCGCTGTCAACTCAGCCGACTGTCGATTGGACTCAGGAGTGTAGTGATGGAGCCATGTTCCATCCATTGTCACATATCGACGGAAAAACTCGGGTGTATTACGAGTTAACAGGTGCAAACACCGCTCAGAATCATCAACACGTTGTTGTTTTTGGTCAAATGTGAGCTCGCGCGGCACCCATTTTGCACAGAGCTTCCGCATATCCAAATATTGATGAATGATATGACCAACACGTTCCTTTGATATCTTTAAGGTCTCAGCTATCTCGACCAACTTCATTTTACAGTCATTCAAAATCATTTTGTGGATTTTTTTGATGTTTTCGTCGGTAACCACCTCTTTCGGGCGTCCACTGCGTTCACCGTCCTCCGTGCTCATTTCACCACGCTTGAATACGCTTGCATACCAATCAATTATTGTTGATTTCCCTGGGGCAGACTCCGGAAACCCATTATCAAGCCAAGTTTTTGCTTCCACCGTATTTTTTCCCTTCAGAAAACAGTATTTTATCAAAACACGAAATTCCTTTTTCCCCCTTTTTTTCACAATAACAAAAGTTGCTTCACAAAAGACGCTCTATCTCACAAACTAATTGACCTACAGACGTCAAATGTTGACACGAATCATTTGAAGGTTGGAACTATATAGAAGTAATATGCATTTAATACTAGCGACGCCATCTATGTGTCAGACCGGGGACTTATGAGCCAACCTGTTAAACTGATTCTAAAATTAACATGTCCATGATTTCACAATTTCCGATTAATTTAATGAGATTTTTCAATAAAAATTTTGCATTTATGCATCATGACCTAATATTTAAGAATTCCTTAAATCATCTTGTAAAGCAGACACTTCTCCTTCCAATTTCGTGTGTGTTTGCTTTTGAACTTTGCCAAGAAGAACCATAAAATCTATTAGGGCATCTGTCGCTATCCTTAATTTCTTTTATTAGTCTAGTTTTCGTCTCCTTGGCAAGGGAAATTTTTTCGACTTGGATGTTTTCTTGCCTTTATGGTTTTTATGGCAATTTTCGTTATTATTTTATTTTTGTTTTTCTTTTGTAATATTATTTCACTTAGTCTATGAATGTACATGGTAATTAAGGGGCCAACTAAGCTATCGTCATTGGATTTTCTTATGGCAACAGGAATTTCCTTAAACTGAGTCGGATTTTTTTCTTAACTTAATAATGATTCAGTTTATTGCTCCCTTAAAAGTAATTTACAAAAATAAATGGCTTAAAGTTTACATTTTAAAGCAATATGGAGCTCATGTAATATCATACAAAGAAAAAAATGATTTTACAACCATATGCTACACGTTGAAAGAAGACTTTTATTTTTTGAGGAGAAAAATTTTTATGGAAAAAATGCTCTTAAAAAAAACAAGTATTTACGGCCGAATCTTATGTACCATCCACCATGGATTGCATAGAAACTTGTACTAAAGACTGTCATCCACAATCGAATTACTTGGGTTGCGGTAACACTTGCCGATGGCAAGGTATCTTAAAACTTCTTAACACCGTCTTCTCAATTGTAAGTTAGTCCATACTTGTATTAGTCTATACTTATATATTAAACAAAAAAGGTCGATTAAATATGTATATAATTCAGTTTGACAAAATTTTCTATAGAAATAAAATTTTGACAAAATTTTCTATAGAAATAAAATTTTGACAAAATTTTCTATAGAAATAAAAATTTGACAAAATTTTCTATAGAAATAAAATTTTGACAAAATTTTCTATAGAAATAAAATTTTGACAAAATTTTCTATAGAAATAAAATTTTGACAAAATTTTCTATAGAAATAAAATTTTGACAAAATTTTATATAGAAATAAAATTTTGACAAAATGTTCTATAGAAATAAAATTTTGACAAAATCTTCTATAGAAGTAAAATTTTGACAAAGTTTTCTATAGAAATAAAATTTTGACAAAATTTACTAGAGAAATAAAATTTTCACAAAATTTTCTTGAGAAATAAAATTTTGACAAAATTTTCTTGAGAAATAAAATTTTGACAAAATTTTCTATAGGAATAAAATTTAAACAAAATTCTCTATAGAAATAAAATTTTTACAAAATTTTCTATAGAAATAAAATTTTGACAAAATTTTCTATAGAAATAAAATTTTGACAAAATTTTCTATAGAAATAAAATTTTGACAAAATTTTCTATAGAAATAAAATTTTGACAAAATTTTCTATAGAAATAAAATTTTGACAAAATTTTCTAGAGAAATAAAATTTTCGTTTTGTTTGTTATTGTTGGCTTCTCTTCAATCGTTATTGTTGTTTTTTTGATCTCAGCTTAAAGCCATGCATTGACTAAACTACAAGTGTAGCTTAACCAACAGGGGAAAACTATGCTTGTCAAATTTATTTGGGCAAAGCCCTATAGACTGCAAGATGGTTGGATGTACAGCTGTTTCGGAATTACCACATTCCTCATCAGCATCCTCTACTTGCCGCAAAACTATGAACCAATTATCAGAATAAATTCGGGTAATTCACTCAACCCAAAGTGACTACACTTGAACCTCCCGAAAAAGGGTTTGCCTAAACAAATTTGCCACCATATCTCTTCAAGGTTCAAGTGTAGTTCACTTTGGGTTGAGTGAATTACCCGAATTAATTCTGATAATTGATTCATAGTTTTGCTGCAAGTAGAGGATGCTGATGAGGAATGTGGTAATTCCGAAACAGCTGTACATCCAACCATCTTGCAGTCTATAGGGCTTTGCCCAAATAAATTTGACAAGCATACTTTTCCTCTGTTGGTTAAGCTACACTTGTAGTTTAGTCAATGCATGGCTTTAAGCTGAGATCAAAAAAACAAAAAAAAAAAAAAAAACAACGAAATAAAATTTTGACAAAATTTTCTATAGAAATAAAATTTTGACAAAATTTTGTAGAGAAATAAAATTTTGACAAAGTTTTCTATCGAAATAAAATTTAGACAAAATTTTCTATAGAAATAAAATTTTGATAAAATTTTGACAAAATTTTCTATAGAAATAAAATTTTGACAAAATTTTCTAGAGAAATACAATTTTGACAAAATTGTGTATAGTAATAAAATTTTAACAAAATTTTCTATAAAAATAAAATTTTGGTAGATTATTTTGGGGACCGGAAATATATAACAATAGACCGATATGGACCAATTTTGGCATGGTTGTTAGCGGCCATATACTAGCGCAATGTACCAAATTTTACCACATACCAAATTTCAACCGAATGGGATGAAATTTGCTTCTTTTAGAGGCTCCGCAAGTCAAATCGGGGGATCGGTTTATATGGGGGCTATATATAATTATGAACCGATGTGGACCAATTTTTGCATGGTTGTGAGAGACCATTTACTAACACCAAATTTCAACCACATTGGATGAATTTTGCTCATCCAAGAGGATCCCTAAGCCAAATCTGAGCGTCGGTTTATATGGGGGCTATACGTAAAAGTGGACCGATATGGCCCATTTGCAATACCATCCAACATACATCAATAACAACTACCAGATTGTTCGAGGACATCGAAAGATCATCTCTACCAGTAGGGACCAAATTTTGGGTGTGGGCCCCATACTTACCCTTAAAAATTATTGGCCTAATATGTAAGATTTGGCTTGCGGAGCCTCTAAGAGTAGCATATTTCATCCTATCTGGCTGAAATTTGGTACATGGTGTAAGTATATGGTCTTTAACAACCATGCAAAAATTGGTCCGCATTGGTCAATAATTATATATAGCCTCCATATAGACCGAACCCCCGATTTGGCTTGCGGAGCCTCTAAGAGAAGCAAATTTCATCCGATCCGGCTGAAATTTGGAACCTGGTGTTAGTATGTGGTCTCAAACAAACACGCAAGAATTGCTCCATATCGGTCCAAAATTATATATAGCCCCCATATAAATCGATCCCTAGATTTGACCTCCGGAACCTCTTGGAGGAGCAAAATTCATCCGATTCGGTTGAAATTTTGTACGTGGTTTTAGTATATGGTCTCTAACAACCATGCAAAAATGAGTCCATATCGGTCCATAATTATATATATATATATATGTCAATTTTTATTTCTATACAAAATTTTGGCAAAATTTTATTTCTATAGAAAATGTTGCCAAAATTTTAATTCTATTAAGAATTTTGTCAAAATTTTTTTCTAAAGAAAATTTTATCAAAATTTTATTTCCATTGAAAATTTTGTCAAAATTTTATTTCTATAGAAAATTTTTTAAAAATTTTACTTCTATAGAAAATATCAAAATTTTATTTTGTCAAAATTTTATTTCTGTAGAAAATTTTGTCAAACTTAATTATATACGTATTTAATCGGCCTTTTTAATTTAATATATACCACGTATGGACTACCTTGCAATTTACAAGTCGGTGTTAGGAAGTTTTAAGATACCTTGCCATCGGCAAGTGTTACCGCAACCCAAGTAATTCGATTGTGGATGACAGTCTTCAGCAGAAGTTTCTTCGCAATCCATGGTGGAGGGTACATAAGCTTCGACCTGGCCGAACTAACGGCCGTATATACTTGTTTTTTTTTTTTGACATTAATAAAATATTGCTTGTTTTGAAGAATCTTTTATAATGTAAATTTTTAACATGAATAAGTTCTTTTTTTTAAAAATCCGCGGTGAATATTCCAAAAATTGAATCTGTATTTTAATTTTATAAAAATTACCTTGTTTTAAAGAAGCCAATTACATTGTGAATCCAAATTACATGGCCTCCTTTAAAGTAAAGTTTAATTTCTTAATTCTTCTTTAACAATATCCCAAATATGAAATCTCATCAATGTGTTTTACCTTGAGCAATAATAAAAATACATTTGGAGCCTTTTTGTTTTTTCTCCTTGAAATTTTAGTATTCTTCCTTTGGCAAAAGGATACAATAAATCCAAATTAAATCTTTTAAAACTGTAGATTTTAAGATCGTAAAACTAGTGACAAATAAGCAACGAAGAAAATCCTATTTATAGCATTTTTTTATTATCCATTGTTGAGCATCTTGCTCTAGCGATTTAAATTTTACAACTCCCCAAGGATTTTGTCAAAGGTGAAAGGTTGTCCATGTCCTCAAGTTCATAAAAAAACCCCAACAGCATCAATGTTAGTCGTATTTAAATATTACAAAACTCCATCATTAAAATTTTACAATTACACCGGAAAAAAGTAAATTAAAGTAAATTAAAGTTAATTAAAGTAAATTAAAATAAATTAAAGATTTCATGTCCTTAAAATATCCAGCAAAACAAAATTGGAAGCTCTAAGTCATTACTTTTGAAGTACATCCAAAAATGCTCTTCTAGAGATGATATTAATTTTCACTTCACAAGAAGTTCTTTGGAAATGATATATAACAATCCTTTGTTTTGGGGAAATTTACCAATAAATTCAAATTTTCTAAATTTTACAATGCATAACAAGTATATACGGCCGTAAGTTCGGACAGGCCGAAGCAAATTTTAACAAAATTTTCTATAGAAATATAAATTTTGACAAAATTTTCTATAGAAATGAAATTTTAACAAAATTTTTTATAGAAATGAAATTTTGACAAAATTGTCTATGGAAATAAAGTTTTGACAAAATTTTCTACAGAAATAGCATTTTTGACAAAATTTTCTATAGAAATAAAATTTTGACAAAATTTTCTATAGAAATAGAAACTTTGACAAAATTTTCTATAGAAATAAAATTTTGACAAAATTTTCTATAGAAATAGAAATTTTGACAAAATTTTCTATAGAAATGAAATTTTAACAAAATTTTCTATAGAAATGAAATTTTAACAAAATTTTCTATGGAAATAAAATTTTGACAAGATTTTCTATAGAAATAAAATTTTGACAAAATTTTCTATAGAAATAGAAATGTTGACAAAATTTTCTATAGAAATGAAATTTTAACAAAATTTTCTATAGAAATGAAATTTTAACAAAATTTTCTATAGAAATGAAATTTTAACAAAATTTTCTATGGAAATAAAATTTTGACAAAATTTTCTATAGAAATAAAATTTTGACAAAATTTTCTATAAAAATAAAATTTTGAAAAAATTTTCCATAGAAATAAAATTTTGACAAAATTTTCTATAGAAATAAAATTTTGACAAAACTTTCTATAGAAATAACATTTTAACAATGTTTTCCATAAAAATAAAATTTTGGTAGATTATTTTTGACTCGAGTGGCAACCATGATTATGAACCGATATGGACCAATTTTTGTGTGATTGGGGATCGACTATATATAACTATAGACCGATATGGACCAATTTTGGGATGGTTGTTAGCGGCCATATACTAATACCACGTCCCAAATTTCAGCAGGATCGGATGAAATTAGCTTCTCTTTGAGGCTCCGCAAGCCAAATCTGGGGTCGGTTTATATGGGGGCTATATGTAATTATGGACCGCTATGTACCAATTCTGGCACGGTTGTTAGAGACCATATACTAACACCATGTACCAAATTTCAGCAGGATCGGATTAAATTTGCTTCTGTTTTAGGATCCGCAAACTAAATCTGGGGATCGGTTTATATGGGGGCTATATATAATTATGGACCGATGTGGACCAATTTTTGCATGGTTGTTAGAGACCATATACCACCAAATTTCAGCAGGATCGGATAAAATTTGCTTCTCCTTGAGGCTCCGCAAGCCAAATCTGGGGATCGATTTATATGGAGGCTATATATAATTATGGACCGATGTGGACCAATTTTTGCACGATTTTTAGAGACCATATACCAAAACCATGTACCAAATTTCAGCAGGATCGGATAAAATTTGCTTCTCCTTGAGGCTCCGCAAGCCAAATCTAGGGATCGGTTTATATGGGGGCTATATGTAATTATGGACCGATTTGGACCAATTTTTGCATGGTTGTTAGAGGCCATATACTAACACCATGTATCAAATTTACACAGGATCGGATAAAATTTGCTTCTCTTTGAGACTCCGCAAGCCAAATCTGAGGGTCCGTTTATATGGGGGCTATACGTAAAAGTGGACCGATATGGCCCATTTGCAATACCATCCCACCTACATCAATAACAACTAATTGTGCCAAGTTTCAAGTCGATAACTTGTTTCGTTCGGAAGTTAGAGTGATTTCAACATACGGACGGACGGACGGACTGACGGACATGCTCAGATCGACTCTGAATTTCACCACGACCCAAAATATATACACTTTATGGGGTCTTAGAGCAATATTTCGATGTGTTACAAACGGAATGACAAAGTTAATATACCCACCGTATATATTACGTGGTGCAATGGTTAGCATGCCCGCCTTGGGTTCGATTCCTGCTTCGACTGAACACCAAAAGTTTTTCAGCGGTGGATTATCCCCCCTCAGTAATACTGGTCACATGTCTGAGGGTTACAAAGCTTCTCTATGTGGTTTCACTGCAATGTGGAACGTCGTTCGGACTCGGCTATAAAAAGGAGGTCCCTTGTCATTGAGCTTAACATAGAATCGGGCAGCACTCAGTGATAAGAGAGAAGTTCACCAATGTGGTATCACAATGGACTGAATAGTCTAAGTGAGCCATATACATCGGGCTGCCGCCTAACCTAACCTAATATACCCCGTACATCCGAATCCTATGGTGGAGGGCAAAAAAAAACTAGGGCAAGTAAAATAATAAAATTTCCCAAAAAATATTTGAAAAGTGTACCGATGGGGATAATTAAAAAAATTAGAAAACAAATTTAAAAAAATGGAACTAAAACGAAATTATTGATTTTTTTCGTAATAAAAAATATGTTAAATTTTTTACAAGTAATTTTTTTTCTGTGTACTCCGCCGTGTAGGCCTAAGAGCATGGCACATCCCTTTGTCATATTTTCTTTTTTTTTGCATTTTAATACAAAACAAAAAATGTTTATATCAGTTAAAAAATCCATTATCCTTTTGCTTCCTTCACTGCAGGTAATTACTCTTTCTTTCGTTTGAATGGGATCATTATTTACATTCATTCCTAATTCTCCGCCTCCTCGACCCAACCCCGAAAACTGTGTCCTTTGGGTCTCTAGAAACGATATGAATCGAAATATATCAACTTTTATGCCTTTAAAGACAGAACATTGTATGGTAGTCCTCTTATATTTCTTCCTTTCCCTGTCTCTAGTCCTTTAATATGGTCCTGCACGAGAGGAGGGGAGAGGGAGAGCTGTTGGAAATATAGACTATCTAGGAAATGTGTTTGACAGCGTGAAAACTATTTTGTTTTAACGATTCTTCTTCCATAGGGGGTAGGGGAAAAACTTTTATGGCCTAAATATGACAACAAGATGCAAACAAGGGTTGGAAAGGGCCTTAGGCCCCTTGAGGTTTAGCAGTTTTATTATACAAGGTGCCTGATATATAGCATAACAAGGTAAAGAGCTATATTTTTGCTAAAAATGTCGGAAATAGCGTCAACTTTTAGAATCAGTTTAGATTTGTTCGACTTGGTTACACTGAAAACAAAGCGTGACCTGTTGCAGATTTTGTCTTTTCACTGATGTTTTTTATACCCTGCGCCACACTGTGGAACAGGGTATTATAAGTTAGTGCATATGTTTGCAACACCCAGAAGGAGGCGAGATAGACACATGGTGTCTTTGGCAAAAATGCTCAGGGTGGGTTTCTGAGTCGATATAATCATGTCGGTCTGTCCGTCCGTCCGTCTGTCTGTGAACACATTTTTGTGATCAAAGTCTAGGTCGCAATTTAAGTCCACTCGCCTTCAAATTTGGCACATGTTCCTAATTTGGGTCAGAATAGAACCCTATTGATTTTGGAAGAAATCGGTTCAGATTTAGATATAGCTCCCATATATATCTTTCGCCCCATATGGACTAATACGGTCCCAGCAGCCAGAGTTTTGGCCGAATTTGGTTGAAATTTTGCGCTAGGAGTACAATTAGTAGTATAGTCAAGTGTGCAAAATTTGATTGAAATCGATTCAGATTTAGATATAGCTCCCATATATATCTTTCGCCCGATATGGGCAAATATGACCCTAGAAGCCAGAGTTTTGGCCCAATTTGTTTGAAATTTTGCACTGGAAGTACAATTAGTAGTATAGTCAAGTGTGCAAAATTTGATTGAAATCGATTCAGATTTAGATATAGCTCCCATATATATCTTTCGCCCGATATGGACTTATATGGCCCCAGAAGCCAGATTTTTGGCCGAATTTGGTTGAGATTTTGCACTAGGAGTACAATTAATAGTACAGTTAAGTGTGCAAAATTTGATTGAAATCGGTTCAGATGTAGATATAGCTCCCATATATATCTTTCGCCCGATATGGACTAATATGGTTCTAATAGCCAGAGTTTTGGCCCAATTTGGTTGAAATTTTGCACAGGGAGTAGATTTAGCATTGTAGCTATGCGTGCCAAATTTGATTGAAATCGGTTCAGATTTATATATAGCTCCCATATATAGCTTTCGCCCGATATGCACTTATATGGACCCAGAAGCCAGCGTTTTATCCCGATTAGCTGGCAATTTTGCACAAGGAGTACAATTGGTAGTATAGTCATGTGTGCCAAATTTAATTGAAATCGGTTCAGATTTAGATATAGCTCAAATATATATCTTTCGTCCGATTTTGACTTATATGGCCTCAAAAGCCAAAGTTTTGCCCTGACTTGCTTCAAATTTTGCACAAAGAGTACGTTTTATAGTATCGGTAATTGTACCAAATTCGGTTGAAATCGGTTCAGATTTAGATATAGCTCCCATATATATTTTTCGCCCGATTTACACTCATATGACCACAGAGGCCAATTTTTAACTCCGATTTAGTTGAAATTTTGCACAGGGAGTAGAATTAGCATTCGAGCTATGCATGCCAAATGTGGTTGAAATCGGTTCAGATTTAGATATAGCTCCCATATATATGTTTTTCTGATTTCGACGAAAATGGTCACAATACCACTGCTTAGTCGAAAAGTTGTAAAAGTGGCTCTAATTTTCTTAAACCCGTAATACATATATATCGAGCGATAAATAATAAATAAACTTTTGCGAAGTTTCCTTAAAATTGCTTCAGATTTAAATGTTTCCCATATTTTTTTACTAACATTGTGTTCCACCCTAGTGCATTAGCCGACTTAAATTTCGAGTCTATAGATTTTGTAAAAGTCTATCAAATTCGGTCCAAATCGAGTGATATTTAAATGTATGTATTTGGGACAAAACTTTATAAAGGGTGATTCTTTTGAGGTTAGGATTTTCATGCATTAGTATTTGACAGATCACGTGGGATTTCAGACATGGTGTCAAAGAGAAAGATGCTCAGTATGCTTTGACATTTCATCATGAATAGACTTACGATCTGCCACAACGTCGAATTTTCAGTGAATGGGCCCTAGAAAAGTTGGCAGAAAATCCGCTTTTTTATCGACAAATTTTGTTCAGCGATGAGGCTCATTTCTGGTTGAATGGCTACGTAAATAAGCAAAATTGCCGCATTTGGAGTGAAGAGCAACCAGAAGCCGTTCAAGAACTGCCCATGCATCCCGAAAAATGCACCGTTTGGTGTGGTTTGTACGCTGGTGGAATCATTGGACCGTATTTTTTCAAAGATGCTGTTGGACGCAACGTTACGGTGAATGGCGATCGCTATCGTTCGATGCTAACAAACTTTTTGTTGCCAAAAATGGAAGAACTGAACTTGGTTGACATGTGGTTTCAACAAGATGGCGCTACATGCCACACAGCTCGCGATTCTATGGCCATTTTGAGGGAAAACTTCGGAGAACAATTCATCTCAAGAAATGGACCGGTAAGTTGGCCACCAAGATCATGCGATTTGACGCCTTTAGACTATTTTTTGTGGGGCTACGTCAAGTCTAAGTCTACAGAAATAAGCCAGCAACTATTCCAGCTTTGGAAGACAACATTTCCGAAGAAATTCGGGCTATTCCGGCCGAAATGCTCGAAAAGTTGCCCAAAATTGGACTTTCCGAATGGACCACCTAAGACGCAGCCGCGGTCAACATTTAAATGAAATTATCTTCAAAAGTAAATGTCATGGACCAATCTAACGTTTCAAATAAAGAACCGATGAGATTTTGCAAATTGTATGCGTTTTTTTAAAAAAAAAAGTTATCAAGCTCTTAACAAATCACCCTTTATGTAGCACCCAACACAGTTGACGGTTGTGATATGATATCGAAAATTTAGATCTACAAAGTGGTGCAGGGTATAATATAGTCGGCACCGCCCGACTTTAGACTTTCCCTACTTGTTTTTCTAATATTTAGCGTCTTGTAGGGACGTAGGGCCACAATGTAGGGAAATTTTCACTCAACACAATTTGTAATAATTTTTACATTTTGGTGGCTCTAGAGGAGGAAATTAGAAGCCGGCAAGGCTTGATCTTTAACAATGTGTGGTAAGAGCAGTTAACACTCGTGCCAAAGAAAAATCTAACAAAATTTTAAGATTACCACAAATCTACCAAACAAATATTTCTATAGAAATTTTTGTCAAAACTTTATTCCTGTAGAAAATGTTGTCAACATTTTATTTCTATAGAATTTTTTTTCAAAATATTATTTCTATAGAAAAATTTTTCATTATGTTATTTCTATGGATTTCTTTTTCAAAATTTGTTTAAATTTAACGAAAATATTGTAGGGAAAATTGTTTGGGAATGTATGGAAAAGTACGGAACTTTTTTGTCCTTGTATGGTAAACCGATCATTTTCCCATAAACATGTACCCCTTAATTTTCTTAAATATGCAACTGCGATTTATCTTCCAGACCTATATCAATGTTACCCCACAAATGCTTATGATTACTAATTCAGTAAGGGTGGTTTAGGATATGATATAGTCGGCGCCGCCCGACTTTCTACTTTACTTACTTGTTTTTAATTGACGTCAATCAACTTTTTAAATAAATATTTTGATAATATTTTTTATGGTAAATTTCTATATAAGAAATTTAGTGGGCCTTCTTCTACCAGACCTCCTTAAATTCACCAAAAAAATTGTCATGGCCTTAGTGTAGGAACATACACACGACCGCCCCCACACTCACACACATTTAAATATGTCCTTGTCGCTGAGATAAATGAAAGGGAAGTGAATAAACTTGGGGTAAGGGATTTGGGCCAAAAACAATAGCTAATAACAATTGCTATTAACGTAGAATATTTTTTACATCCCATAATCATCTTTGAGTTTAAGTTGGAATATATTTTTCTGAATTGGTATGGAAATAACAAAAAACGAGAAGCTAAATGTCTTTTGAAATGACATGGGGTACAGCAAGAAACCAAACTTTGACAAAACAAAGGAACCAGAAAATTAAATTGTATGGAATGGGAAAGGGGAAGATAATCTGCATATTTTTGTCATTACATACAAATTCGTTGAGTTTACAAATATATAAGAAAAATAGTTTTTATACATTAAAAGTCTGTGATTACATAGGAAATATATGTTCTGTTTTCAATCACGAAATTAATTGACAAAATTAATTTTTTAATTGGAATTTCTTCAATCACACGAATTAATTTATGTAATAAAACAAGTATATACAGCAATAAGTTCGGCCGGGCCGAATCTTAAATACTCACCACTAAATATTAGGGTTTCTATTGAAATTTCAGGAGGGCTTGAGGACTTGAGGACACTTCCCGAAGATAAATTTAAAGATTTCACCTATGAGGACTATATCAGATTCTGGATTTATAAGAACCATTTTTTGTTTGAGTTTTAGAGGAATCATTAACATCTCTTGTAAGTGTGCAAGAAAATTATAAAATAACGTCTTGATTTGAAATCTTAAGAAGTGAAGTCGGTCTATATGGAGGCATTACCAAATGGACCGATAAAAACTTAATCCGATACACGTTTTTGTGAGCCTAAAATACCAGAATATTTACAATTTCAGGCAAATCAGATAAAAACTATGGTTTCTAGAAACCCAAGGAGTTAAATCGGGAGATCGTTGTTATGGGGGCTATACTAAAATATGGACCGATACTCACCGTTTTCGGCACACCTCTTTATGGTCCTAGATTTCCAATTTCAGACAAATTGGATAAAAACTACGGTTTCTGTGAGCCCAAGACCCCAAATCGGGAGGTCGTTTTATATGGGGAACATGGACCGATACTCACAATTTTTGGCACACGTATTTGTGGTCCTACAATACCTCTAGATTTCCAATTTCAGGCAAATAGGATAAAAACTTCGGATTCTAGAAGCCCAGGAAGTGAAATCGGGAAATCGGTCTATGTGGGGGTTATACCAAAATATGGACCGATAATCACCATCGGCACACCTCTTTATGGTCCTAAAATACCTCTAGATTCCCAATTTCAGACACATTGGATACAAACTACGGTTTCTATTAGCCCAAGACCCCAAATCGGGAGGTCGTTTTATATGGGGAACATGGACCGATACTCACAATTTTTGGCACACGTATTTGTGGTCCTACAATACCTCTAGATTTCCAATTTCAGGTAAATTGAATATAAACTGCCGTTTCTATAAGCCCAAGGAGTAAAATCGGGAGATCGGTCTATATGGGGGCTATACCAAACCATGGACCGATGCTCACCATTTTTGGCACACCTCTTTATGGTTCTAAAATACCTCTAGATATCTAATTTCTGGTAAATTGAATAAAAACTGCGGATTCTAGAAGTCCAAGAAGTAAAATCGGGAGATCGGTCTATATGAGGGCTATACCAAAACATGGACCGATACTCACCATTTTTGGCATACCTCTTTATGGTCATAAAATACCTCTAGATTTCAAATTTCAGGCAAATTGGATAAAAACTACGATTTCCATAAGCCCAAAACCCCAAATCGGGAGGTCGGTTTATATGGGGACTATATCAAAACCTGGACCGATATAGCCCATTTTCGAACTTGACCTGCCTGTAGACAAAAGACGAGTCCGTGCAAAATTTCAGCACTATTGCTTCATTATTGAAGACTGTCGCGTGATTACAACAGACAGACGGACATCGTAATATCGTCTTAGAATTTCTCCCTGATCAAGAATATATATACTTTATATAGTCGGAAATCGATATTTCGATGTGTTACAAACGGAATGACAAACTTATTATACCCCCGTCACCATTCTATGGTGGTTGGTATAAAAATATATAAATGAAAATTTTGATGGTTTTTTTATTTTTTATCCTCTAGGAATAAAATTTTGACGAATTTTCTATAGAAATAAAATTTTTCTATAAAAATAGAATTTTGAGAAAATTTTCCATACAAATAAAATTTTGAGAAAATTGTCTATAGAAATCAAATTTTGAGAAAATTTTCTATAGAAATCAAATTTTGAGAAAATTTTCTATAGAAATAAAATTCTAAAAAAAAAAAATTTCTATTGAAATAAAATATTGACAAAATTTTCTATTGAAATAAAATTTTGGCAAAATTTTTTATCCTCTAGGAATAAAATTTTGACAAAATGTTCTATAGAAATAAAATTTTTCTGTAAAAATAAAATTTTGAGAATATTTTCTATAGAAATCAAATTTTGAGAAAATTTTATATAGAAATAAAATTAAAAAAAAAATTCTCTTGAAATAAAATATTGACAAAATTTTCTATTGAAATAAAATTTTGACAAAATCTTCACTTAAACAATTTTTTATAGAAATAAAATTTGACAAAGTTTTCTATAGAATTACAATTTAAAGCAAAAAAAAAACTTCTATAGAAACACAATTTTGAAAAAAAAAAACAAGTATATACGGCCGTAAGTTCGGCCAGGCCGAAGCTTATGTACCCTCCATCATGGATTGCGTAGAAACTTCTTCTAAACACTGCCATCCACAATCGAATTACTTAAGTTGCGGTAACGCTTGCCGATGGCAAGGTTTCTTAAAACCTCCTAACACCATCTTCTCAATTGTATGTAAGTCCATACGTGGTATATATTAAAAAAGATCGATCCAATACGTATATAATTCAGTTTGACAAAGTAGACATACAATTTTGACAAAATTTTCTCTAGAAATAAAATTTTGACAAAATTTTCTATAGAAATAAACTTTTGACAAAATTTTCTATAGAAATAAAATCTTGGTAGATTATTTTTGGCTCGAGTGGCAACCATGATTATGAACCGAATAAAATTTGAACAAAATTTTCTATAGAAATAAAATTTTGACAAAATTTTCTATAGAAATAAAATTTTGGTAGATTATTTTTGGCTCTAGTGGCAACCATGATTATGAACCGATATGGACCAATTTTTGTGTGATTGGACCAATTTTGGTATGGTTGTTAGCGAACATGTACTAACACCAGGTGCCTAATTTGAACCGGATCGGATGAATTTTTCTCCTCCAAGAGGCTCCGGAGGTCAAATCTGGAGAATGTTTCATATGGGGGCTATATATAATTATGGCCGATATGGACCAATTCTGGCACGGTTGTTAAGGATCATATACTAACACCATGTTTCAAATTACAACCGGATTGGATGAAATTTGCTTCTCTTGGAGATTTCGCAAGCCAAATCTGGGGATCGGTTTATATGGGGGCTATATATAATTATGAACCGATGTGGACCAATTTTTGCATGGTTGTTAGAGACCATATACCAATATCATGTACCAAAATTCAGGCGGATCGGATGAAATTTGCTTCTCTTTGAGGCTCCGCAACCCAAATCTGGGGATCGGTTTATATGGGCGCCATATATAATTACGGACCGATGTGGACCAATTTTTGCACGGTTGTTAGAGACCATATACCAATTCCACGTACCAAATTTCAGCCGGATCGGATGCAATTTGCTCCTATTTGAGGCTTCGCAAGCCAAATCTGGAGATCGGTTTATATGGGGTCTATATATAATTATGGACCGATGTGGACCAATTTTTGCATGGTTGTTAGAGACCATATACCAACATCATGTACCAAATTTCAGCCGGATCGGATGAAATTTGCTTCTCTTTGAGGCTCCGCAAGCTAAATCTGGGGATCGGTTTATATGGGGGCTATATATAATTATGGACCGATGTGGACCAATTTTTTCATGATTGTTAGAGACCATATACCAACACCATGTACCAAATTTCAGCCGGATCGGATGAAATATGCTTCTCTTAGAGGCTCCACAAACCAAATCTGGGGATCGGTTTATATGGGGGCTATATATAATTATGGACCGATGTGAACCATTTTTTGCATGGTTGTTAGAGACCATATACCAACATCATGTACTAAATTTCAGCCGGATCGGATGAAATTTTCTTCTCTTTGAGGCTCCGCAAGCCAAATCTGGGGATCGGTTTATATGGGGGCTATATATAATTATGGACCGATGTGGACCAATTTTTGCGTAGTTGTTAGAGACGATATAACAACACCATGTACCAAATTTCAGCTGGATCGGATGAAATTTGCTTCTCTTTTAGGCTCCGCAAGCCAAATCTGGGGATCGGTTTATATGGGGGCTATATATAATTATGGACCGATGTAGACCAATTTGCATGGTTGTTAGAGACCATATACCAACACCATATACCAAATTTCAGCCGGATCGGATGAAACATGCTTCTGTTAGAGGCTCCACAAGCCAAATCTGAGGGTCCCTTTATATGGGGGCTATACGTAAAAGTGGACCGATATGGCCCATTTTCAATACCATCCGACCTACATCAATAACAACTACTTGTGCCAAGTTTCAAGTCGATAGCTTGTTTCGTTCGGAAGTTAGCGTGATTTCAACAGACGGACGGACGGACGGACATGCTTAGATCGACTCAGAATTTCACCACGACCCAGAATATATATACTTTATGGGGTCTTAGAGCAATATTTCGATGTGTTACAAACGGAATGACAAAGTTAATATACCCCCATCCTATGATGGAGGGTATAAAAATGAAATATATCAAATAAATTTGTGACGAAATTTTCTATGTAAATAAAATTTTGACAAAATTTTCTATATAAATAAAATTTTGACAAAATTTTCTATATAAATAAAATTTTGACAAAATTTTCTATATAAATCTTAAATCTGTAGAAGTAAAATCTGGAAATTTTACATTGAGTTTCAAGCAATTTTCATGATCAGTGCGCCTTCTACACCCTCAAGAAGTGAAGTCGGTCTATATGGAGGCATTACCAAATGGACCGATAAAAACTTAATCCGATACACGTTTTTGTGAGCCTAAAATACCAGAATATTTACAATTTCAGGCAAATCAGATAAAAACTACGGTTTCTAGAAACCCAAGGAGTTAAATCGGAAGATCGTTCTTATGGGGGCTATACTAAAATATGGACCGATACTCACCGTTTTCGGCACACCTCTTTATGGTCCTAAAATACATCTAGATTTCCAATTTCAGACAAATTGGATACAAATTACGGTTTCTATAAGCCCAAGACCCCAAATCGGGAGGTCGTTTTATATGGGGACCATACCAAAACATGGACCGATACTCACAATATTTGGAAGACGTATTTGTGGTCCAACAATACCTCTAGATTTCCAATTTCAGGTAAATTGGATAAAACCTGCGGTTTCTATAAGCCCAAGAAGTAAAATCAGGAGATCGGTCTATATGGGGGCTATACCAAAATATGGACCGATACTCACAATTTTTGGCACACGTATCTTTGGTCCTACAATACCTCTGGATTTCCAATTTCAGGTAAATTGAACTATAAGCCCAAGAAGTAAAATCGGGAGATCGGTCTATATGGGGGCTATACCAAAATATGGACCGATACTCACAATTTTTGGCACACGTCTTTGTGGTCCTACAATACCTCCATATTTCCAATTTCAGGTAAATTGAATAAAAACTGCGCTTGCTATAAGCCCAAGAAGTAAAATCGGGAGATCGGTCTATATGGGGGCTATACCAAAACATGGACCGATACTCACAATTTTTGCACACCTCTTTATGGTCATAAAATTCCTCTAGATTTCAAATTTCAGGCAAATTGGATGAAAACTACGATTTCTAAAAGCCCAAGACCCCAAATCGGGAGGTCGGGGACTATATCAAAACCTGGACCGATATAGCCCATCTTCGAACTTGACCTGCCTGCAGACAAAAGACGAGCTTGTGCAAAATTTCAGCATGATTGCAGACAGACAGCCAGACAGACGGACATATATATATATATATATATATATATATATATATATATATATATATATATATATATATATATATATATATATATATATATATATATATATATATATATATATATATATATATATATATATATATATATATATATATATATATATATATATATATAGATAGATATATATATATATATATATATATATATATATATATATATATATATATATATATATATATATATATATATATATATATATATATATATATACTTTATATAGTCGGAAATGTGTTACAAACGGAATGACAAACTTATTATACCCCCGTCGCCATTCTATGTTATGGTGGTGGGTATAAAAATTTGAATCAATTAAAATTTTAAGGAAGGAATATGAGCAAAATGATATTTTTGAACGGAGAACATGTTACATGTTTGTCGCAACCATGTTATTTTCTCGGACATTATGTATCTAATTTCGACAACTATTTTATGTTTGGCATGAAAACAATATTTTTGCGGGAAAAATGTTCCATGTTCCCCATCCAAAAATAATATTTTCCTCTAGGAGGTGATCATATTCCTTCTCTGCGTGTTCCCACAATTGGCGTTTATCTACTTGATTTTATTAAATAATTTCAACTTATAACTCATCCAATTTTTTCTTCATCTTCTTTTAATTTCAGGTTACAATTGTCTATGGTGTCATTTTTATCTCTGGCATTTTGGGCAATGTTCTAATCTGTGTGGTAATTGTCAGACATCAGTCCATGCACACGGCCACGAATTATTATCTCTTTAGTTTGGCTGTATCCGATCTCATATTCCTCATATTTGGTGAGTATGATAATTATCTTTAGTTTTATTTATTTGATTTTTTTTTGTTGTTGTTGCTTTTTGTTCTTTTATGTAAATTTTGATTCTAATTCTAATCTTATCTGGGGGGGTGGCATATGAAATGATAATGAGACATAAGCAAGAGATTTGCATGTGAAATAAAGTAGCCGATGTTATTATGGGAAAATTATTTTATATGATAATTTTATTAGGGGGTTATCACAACAATTTTGTCATTAATTTTATAAAACATGAAATTATTGGATTGATGCCATAGCAAAAACGTCAATCGTCCGCAAAGGGTGGGTAAGATAGCTGAGAAACCTTTACACTTATCTACAGCATTCGAATCCAGCCAAAAAGTTTGGAAATTGTTCCCAAATCATGAGATGGGTTTAATTTTCCCTTCATAACATGTGCTTTTGAGATGATATAAAATAATCATTAATTTTATGCCGGTTTCACAACAATTTTAAATTTTATTAATTTTACCGGAAGTCAGTAAGGACAAATAAAACGATATTTAAAAAAAATTTATTGAAAAGTGCAACGATCCTATTTTTCTTGGAATTTGCCATAAAATGTGTGCTACACAGAAAAAAATATTTTTTGTCTTCAATCACGAAATAAATTGATCCAATTAATTTGTAATTGAAATTTCACAGAAATGATAGTATCAATCACCAAGGTCTATTAAAAGATTAATTGATCCGATTAAATTTTTAATTGACAATTTTTTTTTTGAATTCAATTCAAATCTAAATCTATCTAGAAATAAAATTTTGACAAAATTTTCTATAGTAATAAAATTTTGACATCAGTTTCTATAGAAATAAAATTTTAACAAGATTTTATATAGAAATAAAATTTTGACAACATTTTCTATAGTAATAAAATTTTGACAAAATTGTCTATAACAATAAAATTTTGAAAAAATTTTGTATAGTAATTAAATTTTGCCAAATTGTCTATAGTAATAAAATTTTGACAAAATTTTCTACAGCAATAAAATTTTGACAAAATTTTCTATAGTAATAAAATTTTGACAAGATTTTCTATAGCAATAAAATTTTGACAAAATTTTCTATGGCAATAAAATTTTAACAAAATTTTCTATAGCAATAAATTTTTGACAAAATTTTCTATAGAAATAAAATTTTGACAAAATTTTCCATAGAAATAAAATTTTGACAAAATTTTCTATAGCAATAAAATTTTGACAAAATTTTCTATAGCAATAAAGTTCTGACAAAATTTACTATAGCAATTCAATTTTGACAAAATTTTCTATAGCACTAAAATTTTGACAAACTTTTCTATAGCAATAAAATTTTGACAAAATTTTCTATAGAAATAAAATTTTAACTAAATTTTCTATAGCAATAAAATTTTGACAAAATTTTGTATAGTAATAAAGTTTTGACATCAGTTTCTATAGAAATAAAATTTTGACCAAATTTTCTATAGCAATAAAATTTTGACAAAATTTTCTATAGCAATAAAATTTTGACAATATTTTCTATAGAAATAAAATTTTAACAAAATTTTCTATAGCAATAGAATTTTGACAAAATTTTCTATAGAAATAAAATTTTGACAAAATTTTCTATAGTAATAAAATTTTGACATCAGTTTCTATAGAAATAAAATTTTAACAAAATTTTATATAGCAATAAAATTTTAACAAAATTGTCTATAAAAATAAAATTTTAACAAAATTTTCTATAGAAATAAAATTTTGACAAAATTTTCTATAGAAATAAAATTTTGGCAAAATTGTCTATAGCAATAAAATTTTGACAAAGTTTTCTACAGCAATAAAATTTTGACAACATTTTCTATAGCAATAAAATTTTAACAAAATTTTCTATAAAATAAAATTTTGACAAAATTTTCTATGGAAATAAAATTTTAACAAAATTTTCTATAGCAATAAATTTTTGTCAAAATTTTCTATAGAAATAAATTTTTGACAAAATTTTCCATAGAAATAAAATTTTAACAAAATTTTATATAGCAATAAAATTTTAACAAAATTTTCTATAGAAATAAAATTTTAACAAAATTTTCTATAGAAATAAAATTTTGACAAAATTTTCTATAGAAATAAAATTTTGACAAAATTTCCCTATAGAAATAAAATTTTGACAAACTTTTCTATAGCAATAAAATTTTGACAAAATTTTCTATATAAATAAAATTTTGACAAAATTTTCTATAGAAATAAAATTTTGACAAAATTTTCTACAGAAATAAAATTTTGACAAAATTGTCTATAGCAATAAAATGTTGACAAAGTTTTCTACAGCTATAAAATTTTGAAAAAATTTTCTATAGCAATAAAATTTTAACAAAATTTTCTATGGAAATAAAATTTTAACAAAATTTTCTATAGCAATAAATTTTTGACAAAATTTTCTATAGAAATAAATTTTTGACAAAATTTTCCATAGAAATAAAATTTTGACAAAATTTTCTATAGCAATAAAATTTTGAAAAAATTTTCTATAGCAATTAAATTTTGACAACATTTTCTATAACAATAAAATTTTGACAAAATTGTCTATAGTAATAAAACTTTGACAAAATTGTCTATAGTAATAAAATTTTGACAAAATTTTCTATAGCAATAAAATTTTGACAAAATTTTCTATAGAAATAAAATGCTGACCAAATTTTCTATAGCAATAACATTTTGACAAAATTTTCTATAGAAATAAAATTTTCACAAAATTTTCTATAGTAATAAAATTTTGACAAAATTTTCTATAGAAATAAAATTAACAAAATTTTCTATAGTAATAAAATTTTAACAAAATTTTCTATAGAAATAAAATTTTGACAAAATTTTCTATAGCAATAAATTTTTGACAAAATTTTCTATAGAAATAAAATTTTAACAAAATTTTCTATAGCAATAAATTTTTGACAAAATTTTCTATATAAATAAAATTTTGACAACATTTTCTATATAAATAAAATTTTGACAAAATTTTCTATATAAATAAAATTTTGACAAAATTTTCTATATAAATAAAATTTTGACAAAATTTTCTATATAAATAAAATTTTGACAAAATTTTCTATAGCAATAAAATTTTGACAAAATTTTCTATAGCAATAATATTTTGACAAAATTTTCTATATAAATAAAATTTTGACAAAATTTTCTATAGCAATAAAATTTTAACAAAATTTTCTATAGCAATAAAATTTTGACAAAATTTTCTATAGAAATAAAATTTTAACAAAATTTTCTATAGCAATAAAATTTTGACAACATTTTCTATATAAATAAAATTTTAACAAAATTTTCTATAGCAATAAAATTTTGACAAAATTTTCTATATAAATAAAATTTTGGCAAAATTTTCTATAGCAATAAAATTTTAACAAAATTTTCTATATAAATACAAATTTGACAAAATTTTCTATATAAATAAAATTTTGACAAAATTTTCTATAGCAATAAAATTTTGACAAAATTTTCTATAGCAATAAAATTTTGACAAAATTTTCTATATAAATAAAATTTTGACAAAATTTGCTATATAAATAAAATTTTGACAAAATTTTCTATAGCAATAAAATTTTGACAAAATTTTCTATAGAAATAAAATTTTAACAAAATTTTCTATAGCAATAAATTTTTGACAAAATTTTCTATATAAATAAAATTTTGACAAAATTTTCTATAGCAATAAAATTTTGACAAAATTTTCTATATAAATACAATTTTGACAAAATTTTCTATATAAATAAAATTTTGACAAAATTTTCTATATAAATAAAATTTTGACAAAATTTTCTATAGAAATAAAATTTTAACAAAATTTTCTATAGCAATAAATTTTTGACAAAATTTTCTATATAAATAAAATTTTGACAAAATTTTCTATATAAATAAAATTTTGACAAAATTTTCTATAGCAATAAAATTTTGACAAAATTTTCTATAGAAATAAAATTTTAACAAAATTTTCTATAGCAATAAATTTTTGACAAAATTTTCTATATAAATAAAATTTTGACAAAATTTTCTATATAAATAAAATTTTGGCAAAATTTTCTATATAAATAAAATTGTGACAAAATTTTTCTATATAAATAAAATTTTGACAAAATTTTCTATAGCAATAAAATTTTGACAAAATTTTCTATAGAAATAAAATTTTAACAAAATTTTCTATAGCAATAAATTTTTGACAAAATTTTCTATATAAATAAAATTTTGACAAAATTTTCTATATAAATAAAATTTTGACAAAATTTTCTATATAAATAAAATTGTGACAAAATTTTTCTATATAAATAAAATTTTGACAAAATTTTCTATAGCAATAAAATTTTGACAAAATTTTCTATAGCAATAAAATTTTGACCAAATTTTCTATAGAAATAAAATGTTGACCAAATTTTCTATAGCAATAACATTTTGACAAAATTTTCTATAGAAATACAATTTTCACAAAATTTTCTATAGTAATAAAATGTTGACAAAATTTTGTATAGAAATAAAATTTTGACAACATTTTCCATAGAAATAAAGTTTTGACAAAATTTTCCATTGAAATAAAATTTTGACAACATTTTCTATAAAAATAAAATTTTGAAAACATTTTCTATAGAAATACAATTTTAAAAAAATTTTCTATAGTAATAAAATTTTAACAAAATTTTCTATAGAAATAAAATTTTAACAAAATTTTCTATAGCAATAAATTTTTGACAAAATTTTCTATAGAAATAAAATTTTGACAAAATTTTCCATAGAAATAAAATTTTGACAAAATTTTCTATAGCAATAAAATTTTGACAAAATTGTCTATAGTAATAAAATTTTGACAAAATTTTCTATAGCAATAAAATTTTGACAAAATTTTCTATAGCAATAAAATTTTGACAAAATTTTCTATAGAAATAAAATTTTGACAAAATTTTGTATAGTAATAAAATTTTGACAAAATTTTCTATAGAAATAAAATTTTAACAAAATTTTCTATAGAAATAAAATTTTAACAAAATTTTCTATAGCAATAAAATTTTGACAAAATTTTATATAGAAATAAAATTTTGACAAAAGTTTCTATAGCAATAAAATTTTGACAACATTTTCTATAGTAATAAAATTTTGACAAAATTTTGTATAGTAATAAAATTTTGACAAAATTTTCTATAGAAATAAAATTTTAACAAAATTTTCTATAGAAATAAAATTTGACAAAATTTTCTATAGTAATAAAATTTTGACAAAATTTTCTATAGAAATAAAATTTTAACAAAATTTTCTACAGCAATACAATTTTGACAAAATTTTCTATAGAAATAAAATTTTGACAAAATTTTGTATAGTAATAAAATTTTGACAAAATTGTCTATAGTAATAAAATTTTGAAATCAGTTTCTATAGAAATAAAATTTTGACAAAATTTTCTATAGCACTAAAATGTAGACAAGATTTTCTAAAGTAATAAAATTTTGACAAAATTTTCTATAGCAATAAAATTTTCTACAGCAATAAAATTTGGACAAAATTGTCTATAGTAATAAAACTTTGACAAAATTTTCTATAGCAATCAAATTTTGACAAAATTTTCTATAGCAATCAAAATTTGACCAAATTTTTTTTTAACATCCCATAATCATCTTCGAGTTTAAGTTGGCATATATTTTCCTGAATTGGTATGGAAATAACAAAAAACGAGAAGCTAAATGTCTTTTGAAATGACATGGGGTATAGCAAGAAGCCAAACTTTGACAAAACAAAGGAACCAGAAAATTAAATTGTATGGAATGGGAAAGGGAAAGATAATCTGCATATTTTTGTCATTGTCTTACAAATTCGTTGAGTTTACAAATATATCGCTAGTATAATAAGAAAAATAGTTTTTATACGTTAAAAGCCCGTGATAACATAGGAAATATATGTTCTGTTTTCAATCACGAAATTAATTGACAAAATTAATTTTTTAATTGGAATTTCTTCAATCACAAGAATTAATTTATGTAATAAACAAGTTAGGAAAGTCTAAAGTCGGGCGGGGCCGACTATATTATACCCTGCACCACTTTGTAGATCTAAATTTTCGATACCATATCACATCCGTCAAATGTGTTGGGGCCTACATATATAAATGTTTGTCCCAAATACATACATTTAAATATCACTCGATCTGGACAGAATTTGATAGACGTCTACAAAATCTATAGACTCAAAATTTAAGTCGGCTAATGCACTAGGGTGGAACACAATGTTAGTAAAAAACAAGTAAGTAAAGTCTAAAGTCGGGCGGGGCCGACTATATTATACCCTGCACCTCCATGTAGGCCAACATATGTGGTACCATCTCAACTACTTCAAATTTTGCTGGGAGCTATATAAAGGTTTCCAGATACCAATACTTATAATGGAGACAATTTTTTCTACTTCTACAAAATCTCTAGAATTAAAATTGAAATCGACTAACGCCCTGGAATGAAACACAATGTTAATAAAAAATAAAATAAAAAAAAAAATATGGGAAATATGAAGCGAGAGAAATTTTGATGCAATTGTACAAAGGAGCATTTATGATTTATCAGGCGATACTTATGTACTCGAGATATAGGACAATTTGAGTAACATTTACAATTTTTGCTACTCAGCAGTGACGATTTTACAAGGATATTGGTAAGATCTTGCCAAGATATGTGGTCAAGTGTGGGTTGTGATATATTATTTGGTCAAGTCGGGCGACTTGGGGCCTTATTTAAAACTCAACCGTTCTGTGGAAAGTCTGGCATTGCAGTGTGTAGGATATGGCTAAGATATGGGGAAATCATCACAGAATTTTGTGTAAAGTGTGAGAATTTTGGCCATAGTTGTATTCTCTGTGGAAAGGATCCAGTCAATTGGAGGAAAATCCCATTAAAAATGGGTCTAAAATATGAAACAGTCTACCATATTTTCCCAACTCTGGTGTAAGTATATATGGGAGCTATATGTAATCTGAATGATTTTGACTTAATTTGACAGGCATAATTAGAATAATAATTCTGCAATCTCTGCAAAATTTCACGTAAATGGGAGTATAAGTTTGGCCCCCCTGGTCATATGAGTTCAAATCGGACGGGAGATATATATGGGAGCCATATCTAAATCTGAACCGATTTCAACCAAATTTGCCACAATTACCTATACTACTAAACGTACTCCTTGTGCGAAATATGAAGGAAATCACGGCAAAACCCTGGATTTTGAGGCCATATAAGTTCAAATCGGACGAAATATATATGGGAGTTATATCTAAATCTGAATCGATTTTTACCATATTTGGCACATACAATAGTATCGTTAAAAGTACCGCTTTTGCAAAATTTGAAGTAAGTCAGGGCAAAACTCTGGCTTTTGAGACCATATGAGTCCAAATCGGGCGAAAGATATATATGTGAGCTATATCTAATTCTGAACCGATTTTAACAAAATTAGACACACTTAACGATACTATTAAACGTACCCCTTGTGCAAAATTTGAAGCAAATCACGGCAAAACTCTGGCTTTTGTGGCCATATAAGTTGAAATCGGACGAAAGATATATATGGGAGTTATATCTAAATTTGAACCGATTTCAATCAAATTTACCAAGCATTGGTAGAATGTCAATTCTACCCTCTGTGCAAAATTTCACGAAGATCGGTAGTAAACTTTGGCCTCTGTGGTCATATGAGTCTAAAGCGGACGAAAGATATATATGGGAGCTATATCTAAATCTGAACCGATTTGGCTGATATTTTGCAAGATTTTCGAAATTCATAAAATATTTGGATGTACGGTATGACTATGACCACATCGGGGATAAATATATATGGCAGTTATATCTAAATCTGAACCGATTTTTTCCAAAACCAATAGTGATTGTCTCTGTCCCAAGAAACGGCCCTAAGCCAAATTTGAGGACGATCGGACTTAAATTGCGAGCTGTACTTTGTGCACAAAATTACATATACAGACAGACGTACGGACAGACAGACATACGGACAAACGGACGGACATCGCAAAATCGACTCAGAATTTAATTCTAAGCCGATCGGTATACTAAACGATGGGTCTATGACCACTATTTCTTGGCATTACATACAAATGCACAAACTTATAATACCCTGTACCACAGTAGTGGTGAAGGGTATAAAAATGCTTCAAATTTACCCATAACTCTAATTCATATGTATTGTCCGATAAATCATAAATTCATTTTTGCACAATAGCATGAAAATTGGTTTAGCTTTAAGACTTTCCCATATTGGTTTGCTATATTGTGTTTTGTCCCAGGATAATTGAGGGTAGTACACATTTTTCATTGAAATGTTTGCATACTTTCAGGTTGCCAACTTAACCCTCTTATACCCCAGCTGATAAAATATTCAAATTTAGATTTTTCATTTTTACTTGCTATCTTACAAAATATTTCCATTATATTAGATCGCACCGATCCCTTGCTTGTTTGCTTATGATCAGTGATGTTTGAGAAATTCACATTAGAAGGTTTGTTAAAACTAAAACGTAGAGTATCAAAGACATATACAATTTTGGTATGTAGTAACGCAATATGGAAACAAATAGGCAGAAATGAGTGGCACAAACGTATATTAATATACATATTATAAATATAATTCCATGATGTCAAAGGAAAAATACCCCATTTTCGTTTTCTCAGCCAGATATACAAATTAGTTCTAAGTTATTCTGCAAAGAAGTACTTTCCTCAAGGGACTTGTCCATGTAAAAGTAATCACCCTTTCCATTTAATAATAAATATTTACCACCTTCTGTAATTCTGTACCACCACGATTATTTGCTAAACAGAGTTTCAGTTGCAAAACAATAGCCAGCTATGGTAATTAACCTACCTAGCTCCTAAACGTATGCAATAGACTTACACCCATATTCAAAGAAATTTATTGACGGTTTGTCAAAAGAACGTGTATGGTAGGTTTAAAGTTGAAGTAATCTTTTTTCGAAGGACAATTCAGGATGTATAGTAAATTTAGGCCCTTCCGTCTAGATATGGCCATTTAAAAATTTCCACTGACCCTAAAAAAAGAATTCCGAACTAAAATTGTCTACTTTTAAATGGGAGTCATTTTAAGAAGTGACTAAACCTGTGCCATGCATGAGTCTATAGGAATTGACTATGACGAGTCAATTCCCATTTTCTTCCCCATTTCTCTACAAAATCAATTTCCTATGAAGTCGTTTGTAGGCGTAAGCCTTCTAGGCAAAATGGAAAGAAAGGCAAAAAATAAAACTCAATTTAAAAAGTTACCCCTTTCTCTTCTTCTTCTTCTTCTTTCTGTTGGAAAGAAAAAATAATAATGGTGATGACAGAGAATCGAAAATTTTATGGTTTTCATTCATTGCCAATGCCAAACAGATGGTTTCTGTATTTCAAGAAAAAGACCCACCGAAAAAAAATCCTCAAAAACGAAATGCTAGAAATGCTGCAGTCCAATAACATTGGAGATCAAACTTTAAGACTCTTTTACCATCTAATAGGTTGTCTCTTGTGGTATTGGAATCAATTGAAAACAAAAAAAATATATTCCAAGAATTCAATAAAAATTCATACATATGAATTTATGTTCCCTCCGGTCGCTAGAATTGTTCTGGTGTCCCCGCAAACATTACGGTGTGAAATTGGAAACAATGTATCACCATTGTCATGATATGGAAACCTAAAGACCCAGATGCTGTGGTATGTGTGTTTGAAATATTTTCACTTCGACCGAAAAGGCCAAAACATAATTGTCTTTATAGCATACTTTTAGGATTACCAACACCGGAAAAACATGAGGGTAATGGTTTGATGACACATGACAGTGATGTTAACGTTTATGACAAGAAACTGACAAATAAAAACTGTCTTGTTTTTTTAGAATATGATTGGGGGAAATATTTTCCCCCCGTCCCCCAATGGAGAATTTGGACATACCGTCAGCAATACATAGCTAAAATTGTTCACTGAATAATCGTGACTAGATAAACAGCATTCCGAACTCGAGGGCATTGCAGAATTTGTTTCACTTTTATTCTTAAGAAATATATTTAAATTTTTGAACAGCTTCAGTAAAAATAGAAGTGTGTAAATATAATCAAATAAACACATGTTTACGTGAATTTCTTTGGAATATACCAAAATCCGCGGCGAAATACTGTGACGGCGGGCGGCGTGTCGCCAAATTAAAATCTAAACCAGCGTTGAATTTTTTTAGCTTCGCTTTTTAGCTTCGATAGAAAATTTGGTCAAATTTGTATTTATACTAAAAATGTTTATTTCTATAGAAAATTTAGTCAAAATTTTATTTCTATAGAAAATTTTGTGAAAATTTTATTTCCATATAAAATTTTGCCAAAATTTTATTTCTATAGTAATTTTTGTCAAACTTTTATTTCTATAGAAAATTTTGTCAAATTTTCATATCTATAGAAAATTTTGCCAAAGTTTTATTTCTATAGAAAATTTTGTAAAAATTTTATTTCTATAGAAAATTTTGTAAATATTTTATTTCTATAGAAAATTTTGTAAAAATTTTATTTCTATAGAAAATTTAGTCAAACTTTTATTTCTATAGAAAATTTTGCCAAAATTTTATTTCTATAGAAAATTTAGTCAAACTTTTATTTCTATAGAAAATTTTGTCAAAATTTTATCTCTATAGAAAATTTTGCCAAAGTTTTATTTCTATAGAAAATTTTGCCAAAGTTTTATTTCTATAGAAAATTTTGTAAAAATTTTATTTCCATAGAAAATTTTGTCAAAATTTTATTTCTATAGAAAATTTTGTCAAAATTTTATTTCTATAGAAAATTTTGTCAAAATTTTATTTCTATAGAAAATTTTGTCTTAATTTAATTTCTATAGAAAATTTTGTAAAAATTTTATTTCTATAGAAAATTTTGTAAAAATTTTATTTCTATAGAAAATTAGTCAATATTTTATTTCTATAGAAAATTTTGTAAAAATTTTATTTCTATAGAAAATTTTGTTAAAATTTTATTTCTATAGAAAATTTTGAAAAAATTTGATTTCTACAGAAAATTTAGTCAAAATTTTATTTCTATAGAAAATTTTGTCTAAATTTTATTTCTATAGAAAATTTTGTCAAAATTTTATTTCTATAGAAAATTTTGCCAATATTTTATTTCAATATAAAATTTTGTAATATTTTATTTCTATAGAAAATTTTGTAAAAATTTTATTTCTATAGAAAATATTGTCAAAATTTTATTTCCATATAAAGTTTTGCCAAAGTTTTATTTCTATTGAACATTTTGAAAAAATTTTATTTCTACAGAAAATTTAGTCAAACTTTTATTTTTACAGAAAATTTAGTCAAACTTTTATTTCTATAGAAAATTTAGTCAAATATTTATTTCTATAGAAAATTTATTCAAACTTTTATCTCTATAGAAAATTTTGTCAAAATTTTATTTATATAGAATATTTTGTCAAAATTTTGTTTCCATATAAAATTTTGCCAAAGTTTTAATTCTATAGAAAATTTTGTAAAAATTTTATTTCTATAGAAAATTTAGTCAAAAGTTTATTTCTATAGAAAACTTAGTCAAAGTTTTATTTCTATAGAAAATTTTGTCAAAATTTTATTTCTATAGAAAATTTGTCAAAATTTTATTTCCATATAAAATTTTGCCAAAGTTTTAATTCTATAGAAAATTTTGTAAAAAATTTATTTCTATAGAAAATTTAGTCAAAGTTTTATTTCTATAGAAAATTTTGTCAAAATTTTATTTCTATAGAAATTTTATTTCCATACAAAATTTTGCCAAAGTTTTGTATCTATAGAAAATGTTGTACAAATTTTATTTCTTTAGAAAATGTTGTACAAATTTTATTTCTATAGAAAAATTTGTCAACATTTTATTTCTATAGAAAATTTTGTCTTAATTTTATTTCTATAGAAAATTTTGTCAAAATTTTATTTCTATAGAAAATTTAGTCAAAATTTTATTCCTACAGAAAATGTTATCAAACTTTTATTTCTATAGAAAATTTTGTAAAAATTTTATTTTTATAGAAAATTTTGTAAAAATTTTATTTCTATAGAAAATTTTGTCAAAATGTTAATTCTACAGAAAACTTTGTCAAAATTTTATTTCTATAGAAAATATTGTCAAAATTTTATTTCTATAGAAATTTTTGCCAAAATTTTATTTCTATAGAAAACTTTGTAAAAAATTTATTTCTATAGAAAATTTAGTCAAAATTTTATTTCTATAGAAAATTTAGTCAAACTTTTATTTCTATAGAAAATTTTATTCTATAGAAAATTTTTTCAAAATTTTATTTCCATATAAAAAAGTTTTATATCTATAGAAAATGTTGTAAAAATGTTATTTCTATATAAAATTTCGTCAAAATTTTATTTCTATAGAAAATTTTGTCAAAATTTTAATTCTATAGAAAATTTTGTAAAAATTTTAAGTCTACAGAAAATTTTGTCAAAATTGTATTTCTATAGAAAATATTGTCAAAATTTTATTTCTATAGAAATTTTTGCCAAAATTTTATTTCTATAGAAAACTTTGTAAAAAATTTATTTCTATAGAAAATTTAGTCAAAATTTTATTTCTATAGAAAATTTAGTCAAACTTTTATTTCTATAGAAAATTTTATTCTATAGAAAATTATTTTCATATAAAAAAGTTTTATATCTATAGAAAATGTTGTAAAAATTTTATTTCTATATAAAATTTCGTCAAAATTTTATTTCTATAGAAAATTTTGTCAAAATTTTAATTCTATAGAAAATTTTGTAAAAATTTTAAGTCTACAGAAAATTTTGTCAAAATTTTATTTCTATAGAAAATATTGTCAAAATTTTATTTCTATAGAAATTTTTGCCAAAATTTTATTTCTATAGAAAACTTTGTAAAAAATTTATTTCTATAGAAAATTTAGTCAAAATTTTATTTCTATAGAAAATTTAGTCAAACTTTTATTTCTATAGAAAATTTTATTCTATAGAAAATTATTTTCATATAAAAAAGTTTTATATCTATAGAAAATGTTGTAAAAATTTTATTTCTATATAAAATTTCGTCAAAATTTTATTTCTATAGAAAATTTTGTCAAAATTTTAATTCTATAGAAAATTTTGTAAAAATTTTAATTCTACAGAAAATTTTGTCAAAATTTTATTTCTATATAAAATTTGTGCAAAATCTTCTTCCAATACACAATTTTTGCATAATTTTGTATCTATACATATTTGGCAAAATTTTATTTCTATATAAATTTTTGTTAAAAGTAAAAATGTTTCGCCTACCGCCTATCTCTATGATTATATTTACGCACTAAGGGTGCAAAATCATTTTAACACCTAAAACATCGACCCCCACCACGCTCCCCTCCCCACATTCGTACGATCATTTTTAGGTATATAAGACCCAAACCTATTACTCACACTGCTTAAGCTCAGTCTCTTGTTATCAATGCTCTCCCAATGAGTTTCATACTTATAGCTAGCCATAATGTTTGGCTTCAACACATACACAACCAAATAACAGCTACTTAAACTTACTCAATAGAGACATCCGTGTCAATATTTGGTACAAAATGAAATTTTCTCCATTTACTATCTCAGATTTCATAATGAAATTTTTTCTTCAGTGTATTATCTTAATTCTGTGGTTATTTTTTTTTTTTTCAACATCCTCATGCATACGCATCAACCAACATTTATTCATTTATTGTTGTATTTATGGCAATAACCAAATGAAATTTATTGTGTTTGTCTTAGCCATAAAATATTTATTATGGCAATGAAAGACAGAGAGAGAGAGAGAGAGAGAGACGGGACAGAGAGAGAATATTTCATAAATATACAAATTTGTGTATTCAGGGATTAGGTTTGATGGTTTTGTTTGTTCATCTGTGTGAACATTTTGCCACATATAAAACTTTACTTTAATAGTCCATGGTAAATAAATATGATTAGGATAAATCTACTCTTGAATTATACACAAAAAGAGAAGCAAAGTATCACACTGGATTATAGTTTGTAAAATATATCGTAGTAGTAAACTTTTTAATAACATGTAGATGTAAAATTCTTTAATGATTTTTATATATCTATAAAAAAAATGTAATGTTACAAAATCACTAAATCACAACGTGACAATCTACATTGGCCGAGCGCCGATTTAAAATATTCTAGGTACCTAAGATCAGCGTTGCCACCATGAATTTTTATTTTGGACCAATATTTGACCAAAATTCGTACTAGCGGAACATTTTTCCAAGTTAGATTAATATCATTTAATAGTTAAAATTTTTCCAAAAATTTTACTTCAATAGAAAATTTTATCAAATTTTTATTTCTATAGAAATTTTTGTCAATATTTTTTTTTTATAGAAAATTTTGTCAAAATTGTATTTCTACAGATTCGTACCAGCGGAACATTTTCCAAGTTAGATTAATATCATTTAATAGTTAAAATTTTTCCAAAAATTTTACTTCGATAGAAAATTTTATCAAATTTTTATTTCTATAGAAATTTTTGTCAAAATTTAATTTTTATAGAAAATTTTGTCAAAATTGTATTTCTACAGATCCGTACCAGCGGAACATTTTCCAAGTTAGATTAATATCATTTGATAGTTAAAATTTTTCCAAAAATTTTACTTCGATAGAAAATTTTATCAAATTTTTATTTCTATAGAATTTTTTGTCAAAATTTAATTTTTATAGAAAATTTTGTCAAAATTGTATTTCTACAGAAAATTTTGTCAAAATTTGTATCTCAATATAAAATTTTGTCACAATTTTACTTCTATAGAAAACGTCGTCAAAATTGTATTTCTATAGAAAATGTCGTCAAAAGTGAATTTCTATTTTGATAAAAATTTTTTTATAAAATATTATTTCTGTGGAAAAATTTATTAAAATTTTAGTTCGTTCGAAAATTTTGTCAAAATTTCATTTCTGTAGAAAATGTTATCAAAATTTCCTTTCTATAGAAAATTTGGTCAATATTTCAGTCCTATAGAAAGTTGGGCCAACATTTTATTTCTATAGAAAATTTGGTCAAAATTTTATTTCTATAGAAAATTTTGTCAAAATTTTATTTCTATAGAAAATTTGTCAAACTTTTATTGCTATAGATAGTTATCGCAAAATGTTAGGTTAGGTTAGGTGGCAGCCCGATGTATCAGGCTCACTTAGACTATTCAGTCCATTGTGATACCACATTGGTGAACTTCTCTCTTATCACTGAGTGCTGCCCGATTCCATGTTAAGCTCAATGACAAGGGACCTCCTTTTTATAGCCGTGTCCGAACGGCGTTCCACATTGCAGTGAAACCACTTAGAGAAGCTTTGAAACCCTCAGAAATGTCACCAGCATTACTGAGGTAAGATAATCCACTGCTGAAAAACTTTTTGGTGTTCGGTCGAACCAGGAATCGAATCCACGACCTTGTGTATGCAAGGCGGGCATGCTAGCCATTGCACCACGGTGGCTCCCGTACAATAAAACAAATAAGAAAAGTCTATAGTCGGGCGGGGCCGACTATATTAAACCCTACACCAATTTATAGATCTGCATTTTCGATACCATCGCAAAATGTTATTTCTATATAATTTTTATACTCTCCACCATAGGATGGGGGTATATTAACTTTGTCATTCCGTTTGTAACACATCGAAATATTGCTATAAATAAGACCCCATAACGTATATATATTCTGCGTCGTGGTGAAATTCTGAGTTGATCTGAGCATGTACGTCCGTCCGTCTGTTGAAATCACGCTAACTTCCGAACGAAACATGCTATCGACTTGAAACTTGGCACAAGTAATTGTTATTGATGTAGGTCGGATGGTATTGCAAATGGGCCATATCGATCCACTTTTAGGTATAGCCCCCATATAAACGGACTCCCAAATATGGCTTGCAGACCCTCTAAGAGAAGCAAATTTCATCCGATCCGGCTGAAATTTGGTACATAGTGTTAGTATATGGTCTTTAACAACTATGCAAAAATTGGGAGCCACCGTGGTGCAATGGTTAGCATGCCTGCCTTGCATACAAAAGGTCGTGGGTTCGATTCCTACTTCGACCGAACACCAAAAAGTTTTTCAGCGGTGGATTATCCCACCTCAGTAATGCTGGTGACATTTCTGAGGGTTTCAAAGCTTCTCTAAGTGGTTTCACTGCAATATGGAACGCCGTTCGGACCCGGCTATAAAAAGGAGGTCCCTTGTCATTGAGCTTAACTTGGAATCGGGCAGCACTCAGTGGTAAGAGAGAAGTTCACCAATGTGGTATCACAATGGATTGAATAGTCTAAGTGAGCCTGATACATCGGGCTGCCACCTAACCTAACCATGCAAAAATTGGTCCACATCGGTCCATAATTATATATAGCCCCCATATAAACCAATCCCCAGATTTGGCTTGCGGAGCCTCTAAGAGAAGAACATTTCATCCGATCCGGCTGAAATTTGGTACATGGTGTTAGTCTATGGTCTCCAATGACCATGCAAAAATTAGTTCACATCGGTGCTTAATTATATATGGCCCCGTATAAACCGATCACCAGATTTGAACTCCGGAGCCTCTTGGAAGACCAAAATTCATCTGATTCAGTTAATATTTGGTACGTGGTGTTAATATATGGCCTCAAAAACCCATGCAAAAATTGGTCGAAATCGGTCCATAATTATATATAGCCCCCATATAAACCGATCCCCAGATTTGAACTCCGGAGCCCCTTGGTAGAGCAAAATTAATCCGATTCAGTTGAAATTTGGTACGTGATTTTAGTATATGGTATCCAACAAACATGCATGAATTGGTTCATATCAGTCCATAAATATACATAGCCCCCATATAAACCGATCCCCAGATGTGACCTCCGGTGCCTTTTGGAGAAACAATATTCATCCGATCTGATTGAAATTTGGTACGTGATTTTACTATATGATATTTAACAACCATTCCAAAAGTGGTCCATATCAGTCCATAATCATATATAGCCCCCATATAAACCGATCCCGAGATTTGGTATTGGAACCTCTTGGAGGAGCAAGTTTCATCCGACTCAGTTGAAATTTGGTACCTTGTGCTAGTATATGGCCGTTAACAACCATGCCTAATTAGGTCCATATCGGTCTATAGTTATATATAGCCCTCAGATAAATCGATCCCCATTTACACAAAAATTGGTTTATATCAAATTCATAATTGTATATAGCCCCCATATAAGCGACCCCCATGTATCAATTCAGGCTCCCTACGTACCGTGCAAAAGTCCATATCGATTCGTAATTATTTGTAGACTTACCTACAAATACCTTTTTTGTCTAATATAAATACGTATGGACTAACTCATAGTTTAGGTTCCGCTTGACAATAGCCCAGTATTTCTCAATTGGTCGGAGCTCTGGCGTGTTGGGAGGGTTCTTGTCCTTGAGAACCACCTGCACGTTGTTGGCGTTGCACCACTCCATGGCCGTTTTTACCATAATGGCAAGATGCCAAATCCGGCCAAAACAGTACGGAACAACCGTGTTTCTTCAGGAAAGGCAGCAGACGTTTATTCGAACACTCTTTCACGTAAATTTCTTGGTTGACAGCCCCGGAGGCTATGAAAATGCTGCTTTTCAAGCCACAGGTACAGATGGCTTGCCAAACCAGATATTTCTTTGCGAACTTTGACAGTTTTATGTGCTTGAAAATATTTGCTACCTTTCCCCTTCCTTTTGCCGTATAAAACTCCTGTCCCGGAAGCTGCTTGTAGTCGGCTTTGACGTAGGTTTCGTCGTCCATTACCACGCACTCAAACTTCGTCAGCATCGTCGTGTATAGCCTCCGGGATCGCGCTTTGGCCGTCGTATTTTGTTTATCATCGCGATTTGGAGTCACTACCTTCTTGTAAGTCGATAGTCCGGCTCGTTTTTTGGCTCGATGCACGATTGTAGACGATTCACCCAGCTTATTTGCGGCATCTCGGAGAGAGAGGTTAGGGTTTCGCTAGAAACTACCGGCAACTCTCTTTGTCGTCTCAGCGGCTTCCGGTTTTCGATTTTCCCCCGATCCAGACTTCCTGGCTGTCGACAAACGTTCCCCAAACACTTTAATTACATTTGTAACGGTTGATTTGGCAACTTTTAGCGATTTTGCCAGCTTTGCAAAATTTTGATATGCTGCTCTTCTTGCTTAGACGGCATTTTGACAACTGAAGAGTGAATTCCAAAATCAAAATAGGAGCAACATTCTACACACACACCTTCAAAATGAGGGGTGTTTAGGTTTTTCAAATGCAAAATTAAAAGAAATACGCCAAGTTTATATTGACCAAATTTTGACCGTATCACCCTTTATATTAAAATTTTTCGATAAGAATGAAAGTCCTTCTTTTAAAAAAATTGTGTAAATTGCGTGTCCTAAAATTTAGATTCCATAATTTGTCATATAAGGTCTATAAGCTTTTCAGTGTAGCTATAATTTGCATCTTGTTTCAGAACCATAATGAGATTTGGCAAATAGAGTTGACATTCAACCACATCTGTTAATTTTTGCTAACCTGAGCATAGATTTAAAGCCAACATCTTTATTTCTATTTGAATTAATATCCTTCACTCTTTCAACATTTTCTTATTATTTGGGAATTTTGAATATTTAATTATACTTAACAATTTATCTTAGCAGTGTTATAAATTATTTGGGTAAATGTTTACTTATGACATCTTCCATTTTACCCTCCTACCCACTCATGAAAGATCATAATTTATGGGGTATTAATAAAAACCAATAAATTCATGTGGTAAAGACATGCATGAACACCATAAATTCCTAGGTCCTTATAAGGAACATTTTCGTAGTGATTTATTCAAAATCTCTACCATAAAATGGGAGCTATATGAAAGTATTCATTACATTTGTAACGCTTGTAATGTTCTGTGTTCATATTTGCAGCAAAAGAAAACAATTTATACTTTATTTCATTCTACTCCAATATTTCTCACTACCACTTGGAGTTAGTTATTTAGGAAAATGTCCTATACTTGTGTACCTATTAACGAATAAACTCTTTGCATACTTTCAGGCGGCATATGCGTTTTTTGGAAATAAATGAATGATGTGAGAAGGAAAAAATATAATAAAACAAATAAGAAAAGACTAAAGTCGGGCGGGGGCCAACTATATTATACCCTGCACCACTTTGTAGATCTGAATTTTCGATACCATATCACATCCGTCAAATGTGTTGGGGGCTATATATAAAGGTTTATCCCAAATACATACATTTAAATATCACTCGATCTGGACAGAATTTGATAGACTTCTACAAAATCTGTAGACGCAAAATTTAAGTCGGCTAATGCACTATGGTGGAACACAATGTTAGTAAAACATGTTCCACAGTGTGGCGCAGAGTATAAATATGGGAAACATTTAAATCTGAAGCAATTTTAAGGAAACTTCGCAAAAGTTTATTTATGATTTATCGCTCGATATATATGTATTAGTTTAGGAAAATTAGAGTCATTTGTACAATTTTTCGACTAAGCAGTGGCGACTTTACAAGGAAAATGTTGGTATTTTGACAATTTTTGTCAAAATCAGAAAAACATATATATGGGAGCAATATTTAAATCTGAACCGAATTCAACCAAATTTGGTAAGCATAGCAACAATGCAAATTCTACTCCTTGTACAAAATTTCAAGTCAATCGGAGCAAAATATTGGCCTCTGTGGTCATATGAGTCTAAGTGGGACGAAGGATATATATATATATATATATATATATATATATATATATATATATATATATATATATATATATATAATATATATATATATATATATATATATATATATATATATATATATATATATATATATATATATATATATAATATATATATATATATATATATATATATATATATATATATATATATATATATATATATATATATATATATATATATATATATATATCTATATCTATATCTATATATATATATATATATATATATATATATATATATATATATATATATATATATATATATATATATATATATATATATATATATATATATATATATATATATATATATATATATATATATATATATATATATATATATACATATGCTTCGACCGACCATAAAAAAGTTTTTCTGTGGTGGATTATCCCAATGTGGAACGCCGTTCGGTCTCGGCTATAAAAAGGAGGTCCCTTGTCATTGAGCTTAACATGGACTGCTAACTAACCTTACCTGACCTCGGGCAAACCTCTGGCAAAAATTTTGTTCACTTTACGACACTGCCAATTGCACTCATTGTGCATAATTTTAAGCACATCGAGCTGAAATTCTGCCTTCTGGGGCCATATTAGCGCATATCGGGCGAGAAATATATATGTGGGAGCTATATCTAACTCTGAACCGATTTCAAACAAAATTGGCATGTATATCCAGAACCTTAATTCTTCTCCCTGTGCAAAATTTAAAGCAAATTAGGGTAAAACTCTGGCTTCTGGGGCCATATAAGTGCATATCGGGTGAAAGATATATATGGGAGCTATACCTAAATTTGAACCAATTTCTTCCAAACTCAATAGGGTTCTATTCTGACCCAAAACAGAAACTTATGCAAAATTTCAAAGTCGATTGAACTAAAACTGCGAACTGGACTTTGATCACAAAAATGTGTTGCCAGACAGACGGACTCACTACACTTAGAAAAAAATTTACTTGGATTCTAAGATTTTTACCTTCCCTTAAGGATTTTGATATTAATTCCGAGCCAAAGATGCGGCTTCTTTAAAATAAAGACATTTTTTAGGAACCTCCCTTGCTTTAAAACTACCCAACATAAAAAGCGTCGCCAAAAAAGTAATGAAAATGTTATTTTTGGATCCGGAAGTGGTGCAAAATTGACGCAGAAGCGATGAATTTAACATGGGCTTGTCATAGGACAGAAGTCCTCCATTTCAACAGCCGTTGCACTGAATTTGCATCACTTCTTTAGGTGTGATCCAAATTCAATGTTTTGGATGTAAATTAAAAAATTCTGTGATATTTTGTGAAATAAATAATTTTTATAATTTGTTATAATTTTTAATGGATTCT